>NC_050574.1:411344082-411981582 GCF_011100635.1 Trichosurus vulpecula | reverse complement strand
CTGAAACCTCAGTGGGGGAGAGGGGAGGAGGGGACAGGGAGACTAGGTGGTGCAGTGGATAGAGCATTGGCCATGGAGTTAGGAGGACCTGAGTTCAAATCCGGCCTCAGACACTTACTGGCTGAATGATCCTGGGCAAGTCATTTAACCCTGTTTGTTAGTATCTTTCCCGAGAAAATCCCAAATGGGGTCATGAAGAGTCAGATATGACTGAAAGGACTGAAAAACAAAAATACCTTGATATAGGTCAACAGCCTAAAACCATGATAACCAAAGCAGCTAATGTGATCCAATATTTCGTTAAGAGAAGATTAGTGTTCAGAAAGCTCATAGTCCTGCTGAACTGCCTTGGTCAGAGCACATACAGAATATGGTGTTGATTTCTGCCACCACTTTTTAGGAAGACACAGATAAATTGTAGATGAGTTTCCCAAGGAAGGTTACCAGGATGGTATGCAAGAGTGGGGAACCTGAGGCTTCGAGGACACATGTGGCCCTCTAGGTCCTCAAGTGTGGCCCTTTGAATCCGAACTTCTCTAGGTCCTCAAGTGTGGCCCTTTGAATCCAAACTTCTCTAGGTCTTCAAGTGTGGCCCTTTGACTGAATCCAAACTTCATAGAACAAATCCTAGTGAAGTTTGGATTCAGTCAAAGGGCTGCACTTGAGGACCTAGAGGGCTACATGTGACCTCGAGGCTTCAGGTTCCCCACCCCTGGTATAGAGCTTTGAAATAGTGTCATATGAGTATCAATTGAAGGTATTAGGGATGCTTAGCCAAGAGAAGAGAGGACATAACTGTCTTCAAGGAAAACCATCCTTAAAGATTTGAAAGTACACCATGTTGCTGTTTTAGTTCAGTAATTTTTCAGTCATGTCCAACTCTTTATGACCCCATTTGGGGTTTTCTTGGCAGAGATACTGGAGCGGTTTGGTATTTTCCTTCTCTAGCTCATTTTACAGATGAGGAAACTGAGGCAAACAGAGCTAAGTGAGTTACCCAGGGTCACACAGCTAGCATGTGTCTAGGCTGGATTTGAACTCAGGAAGATGAGTTATTCTCAATCCAGGCCCAGTATTCTATCTATTGCACCACCTAGCTGCCCTGAGCTAACTAGCTGCTCCAAAGTATACAATATGGAAGAAGAAATAGACTTTTAACAAGGATACGTATCATTCTATACCCACCTGTGACCCCCAATATTTGGGAAATTCCTCCCTATGACACTACCCCTAGCATTAACTGCTTCCCTATTATCCCCAGATTGTAGTTACCCCCATTCCACTGGAAACTCTTCCTTTTAGGTCCAGCCATTAAAATTACTTAGACCTCACATTTTAACAAAAGCAATACACTTTCATTATATTAGGAAAAGCATGCTAAGATTGGTAGAGAACCTGAAATAAATATGACCTTAGCACTGATCCCTAGATAATTTCACTAACCTACTATTAACATTTCTCTATTCAGAAAAATATCTCTTGATATTTATGTGTTGTTTTCTGTCTTTGAACCATTTCTATATAAGTGAAAGAATGTTCCCTCAAATCTTAGTTTTGCTTTTTACTTATTATTCAAAAAAAATAGTCTTTGCAATGAACGTTTAAAAAGAACTTGGGTTCCTCATTTTCAATGTTTGCTGATCTCACGTAGGAACTCTGGCATATCAGTGAGCCAGTCTACTCTTAAAGAAGTCAAGTTGCCTCTCCTGAGCACATTATTTTTACGTGTTACATCCTTCTATCTTACCAGGGATAGAAAAGAACTCTTTGGTGAATTATAATTTGAATTTTAAAGCTACAAAGTATTTCTAGAATTCTGATTTCAGACACAACTGTTTCTGGGAGTATGATGCTTGTATTTTTGTTTGCTCAAATATACTAGATTGTAGGTTAAGAGGTAGAAAGGGCCCTTGGTAGACACCTTGGACAATGGTTAAGGCACTGAACTTAAGAATCAGGCAGATCTTGCTTAAAATCTCAGACACTTACTATATATATATCTCAGACTCTTGCTAGCTGTGTGACCTGGAGAAATCATTTCATCTCTGTGTGCTTCAGTTCCCTCATCTATAAAATAAAGATTGGAATTGGTGGCTTCTAAGATTCCTCCAGATATGAAATCTATGTTCCTATGATCTATTTGATAAAAAAAAATTAGTCCGTACCCTTTATTTTGTGGGTGAGGAAACTGAGACCCAGAGACAAAAAGTCATTTGCCAGAGGTCATACACGTAATAAGTTCTTCCATTGTAGCTGGTAGTTTTTTCTTTTTCTAAAATTATGAACTAAAAAAAAATCAACAAACATATTTTAATATACAAAGGACTGGAAAATGGGATTGTGTATGAAACTGGCAACTATTATGCACAATTTAAAAAAATTATCAAGTTAAACATGATAGTCAAAAAACAGCTCAGCTTGTCCATGTCCTATCTCCTCCAGAATTTCTTCCTTTTCTTTTCTGTGTGGTGTTAATGTTTAACTGACTTTTCTTTCTTCTTCTTCTTTTTTGTACCACTATTACTACCCACCTACAACTCTTCTCTGTCCCTAAGATAAAAGCCCTCCTTTGTAACAAATAAATGTAGTTGAGCAAAACAAGTTCACATATCATATCTGAAAATGCATATATCAGAAAATGTATGCCTCATCATGTACCTCAAGTCCATTACCTCTCTGGAGAGAAGTGGTTGACATGTTTCATTATCAGTCTTCTGGAGTCATGACTGGTCATTGCATTGATCAGGGTTCTTAATTCTTTGAAAGTTGTTTTCCTTTACATTATTAGAGTCATTAGATACCTTGTTCTTCTCCTGCTGCTAACTCCCTTCTATATCTGTTCATATAGGTCTTCCAAAATTTCTATAAACTTGTCTCTTTCAACATTTCTGAAAGAATAGTAATATGCTATTACATCCATATACTGTAATGTATTTAGTCATTCTTTAATTGAAGGACACCCATTTGTTTCCAGTTCTTTGTTACAAGAAAATGTACTCCTCTGAATATTCTTGTACATTTGAGCCCTTTGTATCTGTCTTTGACCTTTTTTTGTTATATACCTAATAAATAGTAAAAGTCAAAGTCAAAAAAAAAAAAAAGATTGGTAGAGAACGATTCTAGTGTGCGTCTATATTCTTAAGAAGCTCTTGGGAGATTCCTGGAGCCTCTCTGGAGTATTTAGAAGCCATGAGTGGGGAAAGGATAGTTGTATGACACCCTTATTTTCAGGGATAACCAGATTCTCCTAAATATGTAACCTTGGGAAAAATCAAGTAACCTCTCCAGGCTTCTGTTTCCTCATCTATTAAATGGAGGGGAGGAAGGGAAAGTTGGACTAGAATGATGACTGATAAGATATCCTTACTCTAACATCTGTGACTCTATGGTCCTAGCATTGTGGGGTTTTTGTGTTTGTTTGTTTGTTTGTTTTTTTGGTAGGGAGAAAGCCATGACTGGACCTCTCCGTTGCGAAGTGTAATAGCTACTCACAGGCCTTAACCAAATATTTGTCTGTGTGGGAGACTTTAACCTGGGCCACTTCTTCCCCCCATAGGGATACTGGTGACCCATCACTCCCTGGGGTTTGCCATAGTGCTCCCAGGCTTACTGGCAACTTAGCCCTACTGTAACTCAGGACTTCTGAACCCAAGCGATCTATCAACCTGAAGCACCTTCAATAGCAGGGATCACAGGTGTGTGCTATCATGCCCAACCTGATCTTGTCTAAATCAGCCTCATGAAATGCAATCCTGCCAGCTCATGCCCACCCAGAATATGATGGGGGCCCACTTGCGGAGATCTGTACACTTCTGTTTTTGTTCCTTTTACCCTTTATCATTATAATCAATTCTTTCCCTCTGTTTCTGTCAGGCATTTTGGGCCTGTGTAGCTTTATGAGTTTATTTTAGCTGATATACATAGATTTTCTATCACCACTTGGTGCCCCGACCTGCATAGAAACCACAAACACCTTTTCTCATTTGCTAGGTAGATGTAATAATATATGTTATTCTCTTATTTTGTCTGTCTAGATATTTGTGTATTTGAAATAATCTCCAAATTAATGCTGCCTCAGTTTTTGAGTTGCCGTTTTTCTCTGCTAGAACTTTGATGGAGCATTACTTTTTCTATTCTTTGTCCTTGTTTGTAAATCAAGGTTTTAAAATGATCATTTCCAAGATTTTCCTGTTACCTTACCTAAACTCTAACCCACTAACTTTTGTTGATTTTGTGTGGGTATATTTATTGAAATTTTCTAGAATTATTTTTAATGAACTACATAAATTGGTAGTGAATTCCTTTTTTGCTTTGGAGTGTTAGCTTTTCCTGGTAAATATATTTAGTGATATGTTTTACTTTGCACCAATACTTTCCTCTACAGATGTTTCAGTGTCGAATACTTCTTAATTCTTAACATGAAAGATAAACCTGTAAAAAGACATTCCTTCTTTATTTATATCCACTTATTAGTTTATTTTTCTTTGTACCAAAAAGAGTCTTTCATATTCTATCTACTTCCCTTCTCTGGGGAGATTTATTTCTAGTAATGTCATTGTCATTTCCATAGAGTTATCATTAGATAAAGCATACCTCAGATTAGCTCTTTTCTCGCTTTTCTCTTTCCTGGATAATTTCCTTAAACATATTGCTTTGTTATATTTCTTGCTCCAGTCCCATTACCATTTTTCAGTACAGATAAAATAAACTTGAAAATTTAGCATATGAAAAAGAGAATAAGTGATAGTTTTTCTACCACTTCCTCAATATCCTCTTACTATCTTTGGTTTATTACGTATTCTGAACTTTCTTTCTCTTCTTCACTCATCCTTTTGTAGACAAACTAAAATTAATTGAAAAGAGATGGCAATGGTGGTGGTATGATGATGATGGTGGTGATGATGGTGATGATGATGATGGTGGGTGTGGTGATGATGATGGGAGTGGTGATGATATTGATGATGGTGGTAGTGGTGGTGGTAATGGTGGTAATGATGATGATGGTGATGGGAGTGGTGATGATGGTAGGGGTGGTAATGATGGTGCTGGTAGTGATGGTGATGATGATGGTAGAGATGGGAATGATGATGATGGTGGGGGTGGTGATGATGGTGGTGCTGGTGATGATGGTGGTGCTGGTGATGGTGGTGATGATGATGGTGATGGGTGTGGTGATGATGGTGGGAGTGGTGATGATAGTGATGATGGTGGTGGTGGTGGTGGTAATGATGATGATGATGATGGGAGTGGTGATGATGGTAGGGGTGGTGATGATGGTGGTGATGGGAGAGGTGATGATGGTGGGGGTGGTGATGGTGGTGATGATGATGATGGATGTGGTGATGATGGTGGGAGTGGTGATGATAGTGATGATGGTGGTGGTGGTGGTAATGGTGGTGATAATAATGGTGATGGGAGTGATGATGATGGTAGGGGTGGTAATGATGGTTCTGGTGGTGATGGTGACGGTGATGATGATGGTGGTGGTGGTGATGATGATCATGGTGATGGGTGTGGTGATGATGGTGGGGGTGGTAGTGATGGTGATGAGGAAGATGGTGATGATGATGATAGGCATCATGGAATAGTGGATGGAGAGGACTAGCCTTGGCACCAGGAAGACCTAAATTCAGGTCCTACCTTTTCCATGTACTGGCTGAGGGACCATGGGCAAGTAAGTCACTTAAACTTTCAGTGTCCCAGACAATTCTCTATGACTAATTGTGGAGAGAGTGCTGACCTTGGAGCCAGGAAGACCTGAGTTCATAGTCATTCTCAGATACTAGCTACCCCAGGGCAGTCACTTAACCTTTGTGAGTTCCTGTTTCCTCATCTGTAAAACAGGGATACTAGTAGTAAGTAACTCAGGGTTGTAGTCAGGGTCAAATGAGATAATTTAAGTAAAGTAACTAAGTAAAATGAAAACGCCAGTTGTTGTTGTGGTGGTTGCTATTATTATTTTGTTGTTTTCATCCTTTTTAATGGGGCTCATGCAGAAATGATTGGTTTGGGATTGATTGCTATCCTGTTATTTGTCTTTTCTTTTTAATGTTCTATAGACTGTTGCACAGGTGGATAAAATAGCAGATCTTTGAACTTTACAAGTTTTAGGATAGAAGATTATCTTCTGTAGGCTCACTGAAAGTATCTTCAATTAAAATTCAGTAGCAGACTTGAGGCAGCAACAGGCTTGGAGTCAAGAAGACCTAAATTCAAATTCTGCCTCAGACACTTACTAGCTGTGTGACCCTGGGCAAGTCACTTAACCCCGTTTGCTCCAGGTTCTTCATCTGTAGAAAGAACTGGAGAAGGAAATGGCAAACTGCTCTAATATCTTTGCCAAGAAAACCCCAAATGGGGGCATGAAGAGTCAGACACAACAGAAAAGAAGACTGAACAACTGGATGACAATTTGGTTTGTGATAACTATCTGGTTTCTATACCTTTGATCGTATGAGTTCTCCAGATGCTTTTGAGGACTGTATTTGTAGTACGTAGATTTGTCCTCCATTGGGCTGTGAAAGATCAAAGAATAGTGGATGTGTAATTATGGCCAACAGGTCATATCTTGCTAGGCATTTGATACCCGATAAATTTTTATAGCCTGCAGAGTGGTTTAGCACCATTTCTATTATTTCCTTGCATGATATATATTGATTACTAAGTCTGGTGATCCTTAAGGATAATCCTTTCACAATTTCTGCTCCCTTCTCCATTTCTACAAACAAATCCGCATGATTCTGCCATTTGTTCGGTGGCTCTGTTGGTATGTTGTTAGCTGAGTTCATGCTGGTACTGTCATCCGGGCAGGACCTTTTGATTCCATCCCTGCATGTTAGCTTCTCATAAGCTCTCTCTAAAGGTAAACTTCAACCTTTCAATTACATTTGACAAGGCCAATGGTGCATTCTTGTCAGCCTTTACTATTCGGTGAAGTGACATCAGCTTGTACCAAAGTACAGGGTGTCCCAAAATTCTTAGTGCAGTTTTAAACTTTGGTAGTTCTATAGATTTTGCTAACAACATTGTAATAGAGAATAAAACATTATTACATTTATTAATTAAAATTATATATTAATAATGCTAATTTATAATAACCTATAGGTTTTAGATGAATTAATTAGGTGAAGATTTTGACTGTCTGGACCTGTCATTTTATCAATGTACTAAATGCCTAGTGAGGGACTCCCTCTATCTATGCAAATTAGCACCTGCTTTGCAGTTTATAGCGTGAGAGAGTTGCCTGGGTGCTTTGAAAATAAGTGACTTATCCAGGGGTCCTATAGCTGGTGTGCATCAGACTTGAACTCAGGTCTGCCTGATTCCAAGAAAAGCCCTCTGCTCTTTCGTGTTTCCTCTCATTATTATATATGTCTAGAACAGTGACAACAAAAAGATGATTGATGGTATCAGCTAATATTAATAGCAGTAATAATAGTACTGTTATTTGTTGTGGAGTCATTTTATTTGTGTCTGGCTCTCTTTGACCCCATTTGGGGTTTCTCTTGGCAAAGATACTGGACTGATTTGCCATTTCCTTCTCCAGGTCATTTTACGGATGAGGAAACTGAGGCAAACAGGGTTAATTGCCTTGCCTAGGTTTGCCCTCCTTGTGAATGTCTGAGGTCAGATTTCCTGACCCCCCTGCACCACCTAGCTGTCCTGTATTACTATTAGCTGATATTATATAAACAGGTGAACATCCACGAGCCTCTCAAAAGGAAATCCTGGTGGTCCTTTCCGTAGGATGCCATGACTCACATCCATCCTTCTACCAATTTTTCTGCTTGGGCAGGTAGGGCCTTCACGATCTCTCTGGAAGCAAGAACTCTTCTCTTTCCCATAAGTGTAGAAAGTAAATTTCCCCTCTCACCTCCATCTCTTCATATAGCTAGATAATTTTACACAATTCTTCACACTTTCAACTATAACTACAACCTATAGAACATACACTCCAAGGAAAGGAGACCGTTTCATTTTTTCTTCTATCTCCAGCACCTCGTATGGTTTATAGCATATAAGAGGTGCTTACTCCATGCTTGATGAATGAATGAACAGTTATGACAGTTAGGTGACTTGATGTCCACCCATAAGCAAATGTCAGCACACAAAAAAACTCTAGGCCAAGAAGTTGGTTGGTAGAAAACTTGGTCTAAGTTTTTTCTTCTGCGTAGGGAGTCCCAAATGACAATGGAAAGGCTTTTTGAGAATTATACACTAAGGGGCTTCAACTTTGTAACAGTTCAGTCACATAAAGTTTGTAAAAGCCTTTGGCTCTAAATGAACAATTCCATGTATTAAAAAAAAAACCCTAAAAAAACCAGCAACAACTAAAAAACTATTAAATCCTCCTAAAAAGGGGAAGGCCCAGCACCGTTAGAACTGGTCACTGTCATCTCTGGTAATTAGGAGTTACTTGATGATGCACCTGTGTGTATCTTTTAGCCACCCCCCTCAGGGATTTACTGTGTGTTGTGAAGCATTTATTTCGGATATTTTAGAATTCCCCTTAAAACTACAAACTGGTCATTGTTCCAAAATGTTTGACTCTGATCTGGTTATATGACCATACCAGGTCAAAGATGTGTTTTCCAGGGTGGTTGTTATTTCTTCATTGTTACAGCCTTTGAGTGGGTGTCAGTTCCGATACATGAATCGCATGACCTAAGTTTCTGCAGAAGCTGGGTTTTTGTCCCCACGTGGTACATACCCCGGTCTACCACCATTTATTTTCGGGCCTAATCTTAGCCCTTGGCCCCATGACCAACCTAGTCCCTAGAGATCTGGTGGCTCAAGATTGTTACTTTTGTGGGCCATTGTGTTTTGAACCGTATCTTGCACATGGGTGTGTGTGTGTGTGTGTGTGTGTGTGTGTGTGTTGGGTAACAGAGGAGTCTTGCCTTCTTTCTTACTGCCCACCCTACACCTCCTGATGATTGCTTTTCTGCCTAGCCCCCTTCATACCAGGCTGCTTACACTGACCACGGGTCCTGTTGACTTGCTGGGACACTCCACTTAGGGCCATGACTGGTTCTCCTTGACTGCTTGCCTGTCTTGCTGGTCCACTGCGATTTTCTCAATGAAAACATTTTTCTCCAGTTACTTCCTTACATGTGTTACCTCTTCCCAATGGAATGAAAGCGACTACAGGAAAGGACTGTCATTCTTTTGTAATTGTATCCCAAGTGCATGGTGCATAGAAAGAACTTAATAAATCCTAGTCTTCATTCATTCAACTCTCTCTTTCATGGGTCACCTAAAGCAGCATAGCAAGAACATTGGGTATGGGGTTGGAAGACCGATTCAGATCCTGGCCCTGCCTGCTTCTTCATCTATGAAATGATATTTACCTTATCTGACAGCATACTCTCCTGACACCCCAACTACCTGCCCAGGATACCTCAAGGCATCCATTGCTGGGATCTGTCTGGGTTACTGCCACCGCCTACAGGGGACTTTCATCTTTTGATCTCAGCTGTATCTATTTTGGTTCCTCTACTACCCACAAAGATTTAATACTGAAAAAGGTAAGACATAGGAATGAAAACAAGCAATTATTAAGTACCTCCTACGTGCCAAGCACTGTGCTACCTTCCTCATTTTACAGGTGTGGAAACTGAGGCAGAGGTTGAATGATTTGCCCAAGATCACATAGTAGGTGTCTGAGGCTAGATTTGAACTCAAGATTTCTTGACTCCAGGCTTAGGGCTCTATCCACCACAAAAGCATATAGGAAACTGGAGTATCTGTGGCATTCAAAGAGGTGTTTAAATCACTTAATGAAAAATTGTTCATGCTTTTTCTGTGCCTAGTTTAAAAGCACAGTGGGGTTAGGATGTGAAAATCTAATTTTTTTCTGTGAAAGATTAATGATTAAATTAGATTTACAGTATAGTAATAGTATTGGATACTTTTTTTTTTTGCTCTTAAAATAACATCCTCTTACTATTTTGATAAATGAAAACATACTCAAGGACCTGTCTGAAACTAAAGTTAATTCTTCTCATCTGGATCTTTAGGTTGTATCTCTCTTGAGGCAGGTAGGTTTGGTAGTGAATAGAGCGCTGGACCTGAGAGTCAAGATCTGAATTCACATTTTGCCTCAGATGCTTAACTATGGGATTCCTGGGCTAATCAATTAACCTCTCAGCCTCAGTTTCCTTATCTGTAAAATGAAGCTAATAGTACCTGCCTCCCAGGGTTGTTGTTGCAGGGATCAAAGGAGATGACGAGTGGAAAATACTTTGCCAACTTTAAAGTGCTATCATTTTTGTTATCAATGTAATTAATTACATCCTATACTCTCCTACTCCTCCCATTCACAATGATTCTTGCAGGATCTTTATTTCACATTCACTGAATCTAGGAGGAGCTAAGTATAGTTTTGGAGGCTTTATAGATTTCTTACAAAAAAAACTGTCTAAACTAATTTTCTTATTTATCTTACTCTTGATCTAAGAGCTCAAACTTCCAAAGATCTAGGCGTCCGACTAGTTAGAGAACGTCTGCCTGAGATAAAACCATCTTGAAGTAAAAATGAAAAGGAACTTCCTTCTAAGAATAAAAAAAGCTATACTTGTCTCGCTAATGATATGTAGCTATGGTTGTTTTGAACTATGTAGCTTTGGTGACACATAAACAAGTCTTAGTAGAATAAGACCTTAGAAGCCAATTTGTATTTTTTTTTTTTTTGCTATGGTCATTTCAAAACAAGACTTCATTCACCTTCAATGGCCCAGAAATTTGGAAAAGAATCTAGGTTATTAGTCCCCTGGCAGGAACGTGAACATACACGAGTGACCCAGGAAGAATAAGAAACAACACCCACAAAATTTTCTAATATCAAAATATAGCAATTTATTCAAGACACTGAATATGATCTGTTGATTCTCTCCTTGAAACAAATGAGTTACGACACACGAGGTGATTTTTAAGTGTGTGGGTGAGTAGGGGGTGGCGGGGGAACAAAACGGGTCGATGTTGACTTAACTGAACCTGGGAAATGCTGACGGAGAACCGAGTCTGGCTGCAAGTCTGACACAGACGATAAAAACTGCACAAGCCAGAATTCAAAAACTTCAGTGAGTGGCTGAAAACATTTCTGCATTTGACAAGAAACACAATTTTTTTTTTAAAAGGCAAAACAAAGATTTTTTTTTAAAGGAAAATATAACAAGAAACAAAAGCAGACCCTTACGTTGGACAAA
This sequence comes from Trichosurus vulpecula, assembly GCF_011100635.1. Classification (NCBI taxonomy): domain Eukaryota; kingdom Metazoa; phylum Chordata; class Mammalia; order Diprotodontia; family Phalangeridae; genus Trichosurus; species Trichosurus vulpecula. The sequence goes on along the minus strand of NC_050574.1, from coordinate 411,970,375 downwards.
GTGCACGTCACTTGGCTCTGAAATCATCTATATTTTTTTTTAAAAGACAAATCAAAAGTAAAGTCCTACAATGTAGCACGGGGTTAGTACGTGTTCAACCCTGTCACGTTAGGCCCTTTTTGTCCCCCCATGGGACCAACCCAATGCTTCCTAGGTGAAAGATGCAGTACTTTCTCACACTGAGCTCAGGCACAGGCCCTCCAACATGGCTCTTCACCTTTCCAAACCCAGCTGAAGACAGTCAGTGAAGGATAGATTTATTTAGTATGCTCACAGAATTAGGGCATTTGGTCACTAAGTCATTAAGTACTTCTTTCTCACGATTTTTAAGAATTGTAAACAAAGTTAATTGATAAAAATAAAACAAACTGTCCTTTGAATAGTATAAAGATGACTCCACTGTCTCATTGGCAGTAGGGCAGACATCTTGAGTAAGGAGTTACTCGATAAAATATTTGCTGAACTCATGAACAAGATGAATTTTTTTTTTTTTCTGATGGGGTTGATGGATTTGTGTGGGATCATCCACGCTCTTTTAACTGGTTCTTTGCAAACCAGTGGCATGCTTTTGAAAGACAGATGGCTAGGACGAAGGGTTTCATCTGTGGCCTGGAGCAATTTTCCTTCTGTGAGGCTAACGTAGCCTCCTTAGCGCGGTGCTCTAATCGAATCTGATCATGCAAACGGGGTTCAAATTTACCGAGAGGTAAAATGAAAATACTTTAGCAAGACCCTGGCTGCCCACATTAACGTTTAGATTGTCTGACAGGTTCTTCTTACCAGATTCCTTGCCTCCATTTTTTAGGGGGGTGGGGGTGGTCACTGGTGGTAAGCATTAAAAATGGGGCCATTACCTTCTGACAACATTCACTTGGATATTTTGAGGCTGTTACATCTGTACAGTGATTTACTTTGGGGGAAGGGTGAGTGTGGGGAAAGTCGAGAGAGGCCTAAAAATGGCACAAACTACGCTGTTCCACAAATATATCTAGACAGCACGGTAGGTGTCATGTTATTTAAAATCAATGAGTTGGGCCCACTGTCTTCTAAGAAGGGAATGGTGAAACCTCTAGCTTGGCTTTGTTTTAAGTGCCTGGGGAACAAGTAGCTGAAAAAAAAATACTCTCGTAAGCAGAGCACTTCATTGGTCCTCTAGAGGACAGATCTTGGATAATTCAAATACCCAAGTGGTATCTTGTTAATCATCCTGGAACAATTAATAAAAACAAAACAAAACAAAAAAAACCATGCAAGAGTTTTGGTAACTGCTTCAATTCTGTTCCAAAATACTGTTGGAAGCGCTTCTCATTTCATGGAGACTGGCTTCCCTCTCCACAGAAGACAATTCATTTGCTCAAGAATACCCCTGATCATCCATTCCTGGAACATGCACCCAGCTGGAATCTGTCTGTTATCAGCAGCCCACAGGGGCCCCAATTGCCAGACCAACCCACTGATCCCTTCCTAGGCTTGCAGTAAAATGCATGATTTAAAAAAAGAGAGCCTCTTCTCTCCTCTCACAAGTATTTTCCCCTATTGCTAATCTTAAAAATAGGCCAGTGTAGGGTTTTTGAAAAAATAGTGCAAAAGATCACCTGATCACAATAATATGGAGCTCTGCTAGGAACACAAAGAAATTACTATCTTAAAAACAATCGTAAAAAGATTTATTATTCAAACAAACATTCTCCCCGTTTTCTCTTCAGGGAAAGTAATTATAAAGAGCGGCAGAAATTATTAATAATATCCTACCTACATATTTCATCCTCAGGAAGGAAAAATCTTCCTCACATTTATTTTGGTTATTCTCTAAATTCTGATCTTGGAGCCTTTTAAAATCTACTCTGTGATGACTAGCCAATGGTAATCTCTAGAATGGTGATGATACCAAAGAGCTGTGTCTGTTACTGCAAAAGAAAAAAAAAGGAAGAATGAAAAAAAAAAGAAAAAAAAAAGGAATGAATAATAGTTGAAATCATGCCTTGGGGGCAGGTTTTAATGGCACCTTCCACACCTTACGAGTTTGCAAATTTCTGTGGAGTGCCAGTGCCTATAGTCTGTTGTTAGCTACTAAGGTGAATCTAAAGCTTGAAAAATGAAATACTGTACTTAGAACCAAGAGCTTGAATTTTTTTTTTTATGCACGCTGCAAACAAGCTGATGTGTTAATAACTCACACAGTAAGTGAGGGAGAGAAGGTTGATATCTGTTCAACCACATTTTTCCTATAGCATTTCATGAGGCAAAGAGGAATAGGGATACTGCATCTTTAAGTACTTCAAACTCTGTCTGTGTCTTTTACATGAATCACACAAATCTACCTATTTCTGGTGGCAATTTTAGGTTTTTAAAATTGCTTAACATAAAAAATATTTTTTCCAAAAATACTCCGGGTTCTTTCTCTTATAAGTCATCTTTCTCCTGTAAAAAGCTCCCCTAGCCCTCTACTCTCTCATAAAGCACTTAATACACAATTTATTGAAAGTGCCCCTTAGATGCTAAGGTCTAAATCATGGAGGACTAAAAGAAAGTGAGAAGGAGTGAATGAAGAGATGAAGGTGGGCATGATAAGAGAGGAGGAGGAAGAGGAGGAGGAGGTGGAGAAGGAGGAAAGCTGTCTTTCAAAAATTTTATCACATCCATCAGGCTGCATCTACTGTGGGCTTACTGAACAGATAAAAAGAAAACAAAACCAAAAAAAAGGAAAAAAAAGCAGCAGAACAAAACAGAACAGGGGTGGAAGGGAAATCCCAGTTCCAATCTAAGCCTGTAGGTGCCCAGGCTATAATATTCCAGCTGATAGAAAAACCATTGAACAAAAAGAATTCTAGAAAACAGAAAGTATTGAGATTACAAAGTCGCGCATTTCATCAGTACAAACATCTCTGAACGTCCTTTGGGAAAGCAACTGTAGTGTCCAAATTGGAAGGAAAAAAAAACACCACAAGGAGGAGGAATTTTTTTCCCTTTTGGTTTATCACAGCGTTTTGCTTTTTTTTTGTTTTGTTTTTGTTTTTTTGTTTGGTTTTTTTTTTGGCACAGCTTTCATGGTTTTGTTTTGTTTTTTTTTCCCAGCCATCAGAATGAGTTCTCAGATGCAAACCCAACAGTTGCAGTGTCTAGCTGGTGGCTTCATGCTTCCAAGGCTGAATGTTCCAGGTGGAAACCATCCTTTCCCCTGTGATATGACTGTGTTTGTGTGTATGTGTGTGTCTGTGTGTGTGTGTGTCTGTGTTTGTGTGTGTGTTTGTTTTACTCCTTGATGAAGATTACAGAAAAATACTAGACTCCTTGTGGCCCGGGAGAGCTGTTCTCATGGTACACTCTAACTTAAGTCAAGTTTGTACAGTTTTGAGCTGTTAGAATTGGTTTTGAAGAGTGCTGCTACCCCACACATTCACTGCTGGTCCATTTAAAAATTTCTCTATAGGCTTTTGCCTTTACTTCCGCAGATCTAGAACACAAACCTGGAAGGAAAGAGAAAGATGCCATTATTAGGACAGACTACGAATACACAATTATTCTGTGATCTACACCTTCAGTCTAATATCTTGCAGATGATTACTGCCTGAAATGATGGCTCAGCCCAACAACCACCCAGAATATAGGCCGGACCACTTCAAAAAGCATTTATTAAGTGCCTAGCATGTGCCTGGTCTTGGCATGAAACCATTCTTGCCCTCAAGAAGCTTGTATTCTACTAAGGGGCAGGGAAGAGGGAAGAACACATACATATATCAATAATACGAGGTAACCTGAGGAAGGATGGAATATTTACAAGTGGGGGAAGGCTTAACGCAGAGGGTGACACCTGAGTTGAACCCAGAATGAGGATAAGGGTTTTGAGAGGTACAGATGAGGAAGGAGTAGGTTCCAGACACGGGGGTGGAGGCAGTTTGTGGAAATGCACAGAAGAGCAGCTAATAACATAATCTGGTTCAAACGCAGAGTGTGTGAAGGAGAGTGACTGAAATCAGCCAGCTGCAGAGGGCCTTAAATGCCAGGCTAAGAATTTTTTACTTTATATCCTGAAAGTAATGGGGGAACTCTTAAAAGTCTGTGAAAAGGTGGGTGGCAAGCTTAGATCTGTGCCTCAGCAAGGTCATTTTGGCAGGTGTGCAGAGAATGGACTGGATAGGAGGGAATGGAAGCAAGGGGACCAAACAGATTTTGTTCTTCAGTTGTTTTCAATCGTGTCCAATTCTTCGTGACCCCTTCTGGGGTTTTCTCGGCAAAGATACTGGAATGGTTTGCCATTTCCTTCCTCCAGCTCATTTTAGAGATGAGGAAACTGAGGCAAACAGGGTTAAGGGACTTGCCCAGGGTCACCCAGCTAGTAAGTGTCTGAGGCCACATTTGAACTCAGGTCTTCCTGACTCCAGGGCCGGTGCTCTATCCACTGTGCTACCTAGCTCTTACTACTCTTAAGGTATATTTGTATAACCATTCATTATGACTCAAAGAGTCAATCCACAAGCATTTATTATGTACCTACTGTGTGCCAGGAACTGTGTTCAGTGCTGGGGATATAGAGAAAGGAAAAAAGACAGTTTTAGCTCTCCAGGAGCTCATAGTCTAATGGAAGAGACAACATGAAAATGTGATTTATACAGGATAATTTGGAAACAATCATCAGAAGGAAGACACGAGCATTAAGGGAGATTGGAAAAGCTTATTGCAGAAGGGACGATTTTATCTGGGACTTCAAGGAAGCCTGGGAAGCCACGAAGTAGAGATGAGGAGGGAGGGAACTAAAGGGAATGAAAGACAGGCAGTAAATAAATATGCCTGGAGTGAGGAGATGGAGGGGAAAGGCAAGGAAAGGGAATAAGCATGTAGAGGAGGCCTACTATGTGTTAGGCACTGCGCTAAGGACTTTTTGCAATTATTATCCCATTTGATTCTCACAAGAACCCTGTGAAGTAGGTATTATTAGTCCCACTTCATAGTTGAGGAAGCTGAGGCAAACAAGTTAAGTGACTTGCCCAGGGCCACACAGCTAGGCTTTACGCAGGTGAAGTGCTGAAGATACAAAGAAGGGCAAAAAATTAGTCCCTGCCCCCAGGAAGCTTCCATTCTAATGAGGAAGGTAATATGTAAATTACTATATATAGTGTGCATGTGCGTGTGTGTGCGCGCGCATTGTGTAAAACATGTGCATACACACACACACACACACACACACACACACACACACTGGGGGCTCTGGGGTCAGAGGACCTTGAGTTCATATCCCACTTCTGATACGACCCGTGTGACCTTAGGCAAATCTCTCATCCTTCTCGGACTTCGATTTCCTCATCTGTACAACGAGGGAGGTTAGGCTACACAGCTTCAGCTTAAGATCTACACTATTATGAAATCTGAATTGTTTGGAACCTAGAGAGTTATACAAGGGGAAAAAACATTACTCAGCCACTGATAACCTTTTTAAAAAAGAGTCGTCATAGAGTGGATATGATGATCTCAAAGAAAGGTATAATGGAAAGTGGCAGACTTGAAGTCAAGTGATATGGTCTCTTTATGGAAAGGGCAGGGGACAGAGATAGCTTCATTTGTGGCCTTGTTGTGTCTAGTACATGGTAGGTACTTAATAAATGTTTGCTGAATGGTGCCTAGCACATAACAGGTGCCCAGTTACATAGCAGGTACTTAATAAATGTTTGTTGAATGGTGCCTAGCACACAGTAAGTGCCTAGTTACAGAGTAGGTACTTAAGAAATGTTTGTTGAAATGGTGCCTGGTATACAGTAAGTGCTTAATAAATGTTTGTTAAATGACTTGACTTCCAGGTCTGACATCCATGAGCAGTGTGTGACTAAGAAAATCACTTAACGGGGCCTCAGTTTTCTTATCTGAAAAATGAGAGATTTGGACTAGATTACTCTCTTCTCATGAGAGGAAGGATGGAGAAGTGAGAGAGTCCTGGTGGGCTGGCATAGGATTTGAATTGTAGGACCTAAGTTTGAATCCCAGCTCTCCTATTTACTATTTGAGGGGCCTTAGGCAAGTTCCAGACTCCCTCTTCTTTTACTCTCTCTCTCTCTCTGCCCCTTCTCTGTCTCTCAGTAATCTCATCAGCTTCCAAACGTTTAATCTCTGTGCAAATGATCCCTGGATCATCACACAGCGTCTGGCACATGTTGCTGTTCAGTCGCGTGTCAGAACGTTAGAAATCCTGCCTCAGACACTTACTGAGTTGTGTGACCTCGGGCAAAACACTGAGCCTTCATTTTCTCATCTGGAAATGGGAATAAAAACGTCACCTACTCTCAGGGCTGTTGTGAGGATCGAATGAGAGTATTTGTTAAGCAGTTTGAAAACCCTAAAGGACTACGTGGATGCTGAGTATTACTGTCATGCTACAAGTACAATCTGTTTCCCTTGTAAGCATGCAAATCTTTTTTTTTTTTAAGATGACAATTTTATTTTGCAAAACGATCACTATTTAGCAACAAATACAATTGCAAATCTGATTGAAAAATATGAACTAACTACCACCAGCCACTGAAGAAATGCCTCTCTATGGTAACAGGCTCTAGAATTCTCAAGAAAAAAAACCAAACAAACATAGGTTTGTGAGGTGTGTTTTAACACTTGGAATCCAGGCACACAGGGTGTGCATTTTTTTGCCTTTTTTTTTTTTGCTAAGAATATAAGTCTTCTAAGACTAGGGCCTGTTTCATCTTTGTCTTTGACTCTTCACAAGTGCACACAGTGCCTGGCATACTGCAGGCACTTAGTAGATACTTGATAGATTTTATTCCTTTGGATTCCAACTAGAGCAGATTACCTCTAGGACATCTTTCCATTCTAAATCCTACATGTCTTTCATGATAATCGGTTTCCTCAGGTATTAAATGGTATTAATAATACCTGTTATACGTACATCACAGGATTTTTTTTTTGGGAGGGTGGGGGGAGAGGAAGAATTCTTTTGTAAAACTGAAAGGCTAGAGAAATGTGACTTTCTGCAACAACAGTAACCACTCCTGGGACTAGACTTCAAATAGCTAACCTTTAAACAGGCAGTGAATAATTATGTTACTTCCATATATCAAGGAAAGAGAAAAATGACACCATTAGCAGCGTTCTACACACCGTGGAAACTCGGTAAAAGGTGCTGAACATTTTCTATTTATGTCATGTCATTTATGAAAACACCTGACTCTGCCCGCCCTTACCATATTTCAACATTTCAAAAGATCCATGACTTCCTCACTTTTATGCCCTCCATGAAAACAGATCACAACTCTCCCACCCCTGAGTAAATGGTCTGAGTTGCCATGGTCATCACCAGGTAGCAATGCAGAATCGTACCTGGGATTGAACCCTTACCACTTGTGGAATTCTGGTTAGTTGTGTAACTTCTCTGGACCTCAGTTTCCTCACTTGTAAAATGAGCGAGTTGGACTTAATGGTCTCTTAAGTCTGGTCTGGTTTGAGATCAATGATCCTTTTAAGTGATAAGTCTCTGAAAACTCAGGGGGAGACTTCTAAGGAAAGATACACAGCCCATCCCCAGGATCAGGCTCAGTGACATCTGCCAAATTTTACTTTCCTCCAGTACAAGCATTGAGAACTTAGGATCCCCCTGGATGCCTTGATGAGGCCATCAGAAGAGGACGTTGTTGGAAGAACCTTCACTGCATTAACCTCCAATCACTGTGTGATTCTATTGCTAAGTTCTGCTCCTAAGAAATGCCCCACCCCCAAATAAAGAAGATGCTTACAGAGCCGTCAGATGCACTTGCTCCTACTTTATCTCCCCTAGCGTTCCAGCATACCTCGAAGATTCCTCCAGTGCCTCTGTAGCTATGTACTAGAGTGCCACTCTGCAAAAGGAAATCAATTTCTACTTAAAAATGCAATTTAACACTTAAAATATCATTTTGATGTTTACTATCAAATAATCATGCTGGAGGTTTTACAAAAAGCTAAAACCCAAATTCTTTTCTGGATACAGACAAGCCCGTACCAGCTAACCAACACTGCAGCCACAATGAAGTCATGCGTATGACATCCTATTAAATTTATAGATATAAACCTGCAAAGAGCAGGAAATACCCTTTGTCTGAGTCAAGAAAATTCTCATTGGATAAATATTTTGGGGTTAATTAATAGGCAGCTGAAGTATGAGATTCCAGCATAGGAAAAATGTCAGAAAACCTTGGGTCAATTTTTGGCTTTTACTATATAGAAAACAAATTACTGTAACCTTCATGAAAAGTAAACACGTGCCTGCTTTACTAAGCTGGAGTAAGATTTCATTTCCCATTTTCAATATTGTGAGTTATTAACTACTTTCCTCACTTTTATACTTGAAATAAATGCATTTGTTTTGGGGGGAGATTGAATATGGATTAAAATAGTTTAGCATTTCTTTTTTTTTCATTTTTTTTGCTATCAAGCAAATTATTCCTTACAGGAAGAGGATTTGAAGTTTTTTTTAAAAATGGAACTTTAATCAACACAAATTCAAGATGGTAGTTTGTAAACGGAAGGGTCAATTTTTCCATTGAATGTTTTCAAAAATGAAGTCTTCCAATTATTTTTTTTTTGTACAATATACTTTAAGACACAAATCCTCGTCCTGTACCTTATTTGCTGTAGACCGAGATAAGCAATTATCTTTCCACTACACAAAGGAGAATTATTCATTTATGAATTTCTTATGGCAAATATAAAACCCTGGGTTGTCATTCCTCTGCTGCTTAGAATGCTTCTAAATCTCTTACTGGACAGTGTTCTTCCATTCTTTCACCAAACACTTTGAGTACCTAGGTGCTGAAAGACATGGGCAGACCCTTCAAGGACTTATGGTCCAATGGGGAGAATAAACAGAATACAGCATAGTATGTGATATCTAAATGGATAAAGTATGTACAAACATAAGAAAGAGTGGGATATGAGAGTTCACTAGGAGAATGCACAGAATTCACAGAATTTTAACATCTGTAAACCTTGCTAGAGAATTCTGGCACATCTTTGAAGAACGACCAAACAGGAAAACATTTAGCACGCTTCATTATGCGACATTTTCATTCGGGAAATACAATTTGCATAAAATCATTGAATAAAGTTTCTTTTATTCTCCATCGTGATGTTTCACATTTTAAATTATTTGTTTGGGTTAAAACAGTTGCCAGAGCGCTCAACTATCCACAAACTACATACCAAATGCCATCTTGGAGATACAAAGAAAAGTTAATAATTATTTCCATCCCAAGAAAAAGCCGTTTGGTTGCGTGTTTTGTGGATCTAACAATTAAGGTTTGCGTTTCATTTCTGGATAGATATCCATAATAAAAGTCATGCAATTACCTGAGTGTTCCAGATGTGGACACATTTGTCAAAAGAACCACTAGCCAAGTACTTTCCATCAGGGCTAAATGCTACACTGTAGACAGGTTCTTGATGCTTGGTCAGCGTATGAATGCAAACTCCCCGTTCGACATCCCACAGTCTGACAGTAGAATCGAATGACGCACTAGGGAAATGTCAAAGAAAAATGAAATTGAATGTCCTCGCTTCAGCCATTTTTTTCCTGTCTTTTTAAACAAGGTAACAAATTTTATTTGGGGTTTATCATTTTTTCCTATGCTTTCAAGTTGGAAGCCTGCAAATTAGAGAATTCTTTCCTCAAAGCCTGACCCCCAAAACTGAGTCACTTAGGTGTGTTTTAAAAAATAATAGATGGAACACATAGACGTTTTTATGCAAGTTACCCGAAAGTGTTCGGTATTCACAATCACTTGCCTCTGTTTCAATGGGGGGCGGGGCATAAGGAATATTTCTATACTAAATCAGATTTTTAAATACTCTCACATTATTTAAAATGTAAAACGATATTATTCTAATCAGATTATGGTTTTGAGAAAATGGCTAGCTGAGCTAACAATCTTTTAAAACAGTTGGAAAGTTCTATTTTTGAAAGCCTGTGAATCAAAGTTACCATCAACATCGACAGAATAACATTTTTTAAAAAAATAAGACTATATTTATTGATGTCTTCAGTTTTTTCCATCATCGTAGTTATCCCCAGCATCCCTACTACTCTACCTCTCAGAGAGCCATCCCATATAACAAATAAACAAAAACAAAAGAGGAAAAAAACCCAGCACAACTCATCAGTACACTGAAGAAGGTGACAACACAGTACGTTGTGTTAACACCTCCCACCTCCAGGAAGGTGTGAGCTGGGGGTGTACTCTCATTTCTCTTCAAAGAATAATATTTCACATGAGATAAGCTGCTACCCAAAATTCAATCTACGTGGGCACTATTAAATGAGATTTCTACAGTGTGCCAGTGGCTCGAGAGGCACCATGGCATAGTGGATAAGGATGCCACCCTTGGCACTGAGGAGTGCCTACCACCTACTGGCTACATGACCATGGGCATATCACTTACTTTTTCTAGTCTCAGTATTCATATCTATAAAATAGGGATAAACAGACACAGCTAGGAAATTCTGACAAATGGGGAAAATTTAATCAAAAGAGGGGCAGGGGAACAGGGGAGCTGTTTGAGGTGACAATTCAGAGAGTAGCTGACACACAGGAGTAGGGGAGGCTGAAGAAACAGGAATCCAGGATACTGGGAAGGGACAGATTATGGGGTGGGGAGACCGGGAGGTTTGGAAATGACAATTAAGAAGTTGAACAGGATGGAGTGAACCTTGAGGGGAGAGTGAAAAGGACAGTCCAAAAGGGGCAGTGGGGAATAAGGAGCACCCCTATTTCTCCTCCTCGGCCCTGTGTGCGTCAGGGGTTGCAAGAGAAGAAGCGGCCAGCTTTGGAAAGAGTGCCAAGATGTGGCTTCTAAGTTTTAGTGAAAACAAGAGGTGGAGAGAATGTGAGAAGAAGCGACGGAGGAAGAAGAGGAGTGTGCGAACAGTAGAGGAGGGTTCCGGAGAACACAGGGGGAGGAGAATGATAATTAATAATAATGATGATGATGATAAATAATATTTATATGGTTAACTCATTTGATCCTCCTAATAATCATGGATGCAAGTGCTATTACCATCTCTATTTTACAGATAAAGAAACTGAGGCAGAGAAAGGTTAAGTGACTTGCCTAGGTCACCCAGCTGGTAAGTGTCTGAGGCTGGGTTTGAACTCAGGTCTTCCTAAATCCAGGCCCAATACTCTAGCCACTACACCACCTGGCTGCCAAGGTGGAGGAAAAGGGAAGAAACCCAGGAGAGAAAGTCTTATCGGGGGTGTAATTGCAGGGGTAGTCGGAGGGTCTGGCCCATCTTTTTCCCAATCTCCACTGCCAATGACTCAGCTTCCTTGAGCTCTCCTGGTTCCCCTGTCCCTTGCAGAGGTAGGGACCAGTGAAGGTCCACAAGCTTCAGGGACTGAACAGTGGAGAGGAAGCGGTACCTGGACAGGTGAAGACCCGCTTTCAAGTCCCAGCTGCCCCAAACTTGTTACGCTTTTGCCTGTAGTCCCTACTTCAAAGATTTGTTGTGAGAATGAAAGACAATAAGGTATGCAAACTACTTCTTAAACTTTCAAACAATCTATAACGAACGTTCATAATTAATTCAGCTCAAGACTTACTTTGCTGAATCCCTACCATAGGAGACTCACTAAGCATAGGACACAGTTCCAGGACTCAAAATTTTTATGAACTACAAAGGAGGTTAATACAAACACACAAACACCTACAGTATAATACAGAAGGTAGTAAATGCTCTAAGAGACACAGAATACTAAAGACAACCGGGGAGGGAGAGGGAGGTCTTTTGAAAGGTGTGATAGGGAAGATTTCACGGAGGAAGTTGTATTTGAGCTGGGCTTTCAAAGAGGAATAGGATCTTAATGTAATATACCCTAGAAAGAAGGTATAGTATGAGAAAAGGAGAGGAGGTGGAAAAGTGTGGAATATATTCAGGGAACGGCAAATGATTGAGGTTGGCTGGGGTATAGGAATGGGTACAAGAGAATAAAGGGAAATTTGAAACATTATATTAAAGTTATTCTGTGTAGGACCTTCAGGGTTACGGGGAGAAGTATGGTTTTAATTTGGGAGACAAAATAGTTAAAGTTTTGAACAGCAGAAAGATATGATTTGGGCTGTACTAGAGGAAGGGTGGAGAGACATAAAACATGGGCACCAGGCAGAGGGCTACTGGAAAACTTCAGGAAAGAAGTTATGGGGATGGGTGGGTGGGGTCTTGCCAAGGGTGGTACCGATGGGCAGGCAAAGGAGGGGACAAATGAGTGACTCATGGGGCAGGCATCCTTGACAGGGCTTAAGAACTGATTGCTTATGGGGGGAGGGGTGGTGAGGAAGAAGAATGCCCCGAAGATGCTGTCTCAATGCATGGGTCACAGGGAAAATGATGGAGCCATCAAAAGAAATAGAAAAGTCATGAGTGAATTCTCCTTTAGATATGTTAATTTTGAGTAAGTTAATAATTCTTTTTTTGATACCAGTGGGACAGCGAGATGGAGCTGTTCAGTAAAGCACTGAAAATGTAGGTTGGCGTTGACCGGAAATGGTTAAACTGTGATATATGAACAGAAGAAGGACTATCACTACAAGAAATAATGATACAAGGAAGCACAAGAAAACATGAAATTATTGATGCAAAACGAAGTAAACAGAATAAGGAAAACAACACACAAACTAACAGTTACAATGTAAAAGGAAAAAACTACCAAAAAATATCAAGACATAATACTGTGAAATTATAATGACCCATTTTGGCAGCAAAGAAGAGCTGTGACCAAGTACCTCTCCCAGCTTTTTTGTAGAGGTGGGACACTATGGGTGCGGAAGACTGAATATACTGTCATACTTTTATGATATTTTGGTTAGTTTTGCTGAACTTCCCCCCCCCTCTCTTTTGAAGTCCTTTTTTATTTTAAAATTAAATAGTTCTTGATAGCTCCCTGGGAAGCAGAAGAGGGAGGCTTCCTTTGGAAAATGCAGGTGTTGTAAAAACAAAAGCTATAATTAAAATTTATTTTTAAAATGAAAAAAAAATGCAGGTTTGGGGCTCAGGAGAGAAGCCAGAGCTGGAGATAAGAGATATTGGAATCACCTAAACTGACATGATACTGGTGAGTCATTGGAATTAATGAGATTACCAAGGGGCAGGGTGCACCGGGAAAAGAGATGAAAGCCAAGGACAGAATTTCAGGTAATGCTTACCTTCCAGCAGCGAGAAAAGGAAGAATCACTGATTTTTTTCCTTGTCTCCCCCTCCCTTGGCCCCCCATCCCTGCTAGCACCGTAATAAGTTATAAACCTGTTAAAGCCAGTTAACACTGTATTTTCTGTCTATTTTTGTCTCCAGCACAGCTCAAATATGGTGTATAGCACACAGTTAATGACTACTGCATAAATGGATGAAAACAGCAAGAGGCAGGAGGAAAACCAAGATATTGTAAAGTCACAGAAGCTCAGGGAAGAGAAATGAATTTCAAAAGGACTAGGTAGTCAATCATTGAGACATTGTAAGATCTTGAAGGACAGGTCCCCCTGAATCACCAAAAAATAACTAAATTAACTGGAATATAGTGCTAATAACACTGAATGTATTTTTATTATTTTCTGATTTCCTGAAAATCATAGAGAGGCAGCATGGCATTTGAACAAAAAGCTGGCACTGAGGCCAAGAAAGCATGAGTTCAAGTTTCTGACACCTCCTGGGATGGGTGACCCCAAGCAATTTACTCAGCGTTTTGAGACAATTCTTAAAGAGAATTAATTTCCTCACCTGGGGGTTCTTTATATTAATGAAACACAGGTTCAGTCCCTATCCTTCATCCCTGTCCTTGAGGTGGAATGGTCCTTTGAAACACACAATCTGATCTCCCAAATAAGGCAGGAATTCATCCAGTCTATGTCCCAAATATTTCAGCGACAGGCAGCCCACTAATTCAAAAGGCAGGCCATACTAATTGTGGACAATTCCTGTTGTTCTTTGTACTGACCCCAAAGTTACCCCCGTTAATTTCCCATTTTCTCTAGGTCTGTCCCCTGTAGAAACAACAAAAAAAGGGAAGATAGTCCTTCTCTGCAAATATCTGTAGTCATCAGGTCCCTTTTGAAGTCTTCCTTTCTCTAAGCTAACCATCCCCAGTTTGTTAGATTGCTTATCCTATGACGTTTTCCAGACCATTACCTAACTTCTTTATTTTTTATTTTTTGGGGGGAGAGGTTATTTTTTTCTGGTCCCATGAAATTTAATTTTCTAAAAGTATTTTATTTTCTCTAATTACATGTAAAGACAATTTTTAATATTTTAAAAAAATTTTTGAGTTCCACAAATTTTGCCCATTCTCCCCTCCCCTTCCCTAAAAAAGTAAGAATTTTAAATACATTATATATTTGCAATCATGTGAAACAAGCTGACTTCTTTGGCTTCCTCTGCAGACTTGCTAATTTTTCTTTTTTTCAGTAATGAACTGTAGAGAACCGCCAGCAGAAACTCCTACCACCAGTGAAGACTGGCGACTTGTCTTTACTTTTTTAGAGGACTGCAAGGGGCAACGAGATGTTATGTAACTGGCTCACGGCCACCCAGCTGGTATGTCAGATGCAACCCTTGAACCCTATGTCTTCTTGACTCTAAGGCTGGCCCTCTATCACCAAGTTTTATCTCTCAGCTTCTCAACATCCCTTCTGAAATGTCAGAACTGGGCACAATCTGGTTGGCAAAACGATTACTCATTCCTTCGTCTGTCAGTCATTCAATAGATATTTCCACTGTGCTAAGCACTGAGGATACAAAAAGAGGCAAAAGACAGTCTTGGCCTCAAGGAGCTTATAATCTAATGGGATAGGATCCTGGAAGGGATCTCCATCAAGAAACATTTACGAAGCACCTACTATGTGCCAGGCACACAGTGTTCTAAGTGCCGAGGATACAAAAAGAGGGAAAAGACAGTCCCTGCCTCGAGGAGCTCACGATTTAATGGAAAGTATACTTCCATTAATGAAATCTAAGACTGTACCTGCTTTTCGGTAATCTATGTAATAATATATATATATATATATGTATATGTATATATATGTGTATATATATGTGTGTATATATATATATGTATATATATATATGTATATATATATATATATATATATAGAGTACCGCCCATGTGCCAGGCATTGTGCTAAGCTCTTTACAAATATCTTATTTGATTCTCGCAACAGCCCTGTGAAGTAGGTGCTATTATTATCCCTATTTTACAGTTGAGGAAACTGAGGCACACGGAGGTTAAGTGACTTGTCTGAGGTTCCGCAGCTAAGAAGTACCTGAAGCTGAATTTGAACTCTTGCTCTTCCTGACTCAAGGCCTAGTGCTGTATCCACTGCGCCACCTAGCTGCCTGTCTATGTTATAGAAGAGGGCTGTCCGACCTTAGGTTTCTATTGAAACAATAGACAATATATTTTGATTTGCCATTGTAGTGAGAGCTCTACGGTAGCTCGGCTTTGTTTACTAAAGCATTCATGTACATTTCTATGCTTGTAGGAGGGCCGCATAAATCACACTGTGGGGTTACATTTTGGACAGCCCTGGTATAGAATATAGATGGTGACTTTCAAAACAAGAAAATCTGATTAATGAGAACAGTTCATTCCTTGACCACGTCAGAGAGTAGAAACTGGTTGTTGTTTTTTTTTCAGTTGTTTTCATTTGTGCCTGACTCTTTGTGACCCCATTTGGGGTTTTCTTGGCAAAGATACTGGAGTGGTTTGTCATTTCCTTCTCCACCTCATTTTATAGATGAGGAAACTGAGGCAAACAGAGTTAAGTGACTTGCCCAGGGTCACACAGCTAGGAAGTGTCTGAGACCAGATAAGAACTCAGGAAGATGAGTCTTGCTAACTCCAGGCTTGGCACTTTTATCCACTGTGCCACCTAGAAAATATATTGACTGTTAATACAAACACACAGGTGAAAATTTGTAGAAAAACCTTGCTCAAATTTGAGAAGCCACTTAAAACCATTCAAATCTACTATGATTGTGAATTTTGGTTTGAGATGTACAAAGAATCAACCTCTCACCCAAGCAGAACTCTATCTGTTGCTGCCGTATTTCAAAGTCATCAATCATTAAAGCTGAGATTTTGTCACATTTTCTAATGATTTAATCTTGTTTTTTCTTCCTATGCCTTTAGTAGATTCTCTTGGAGGGTCAGAGAAGAATCACACAGGACAAGGAAGGATTTAAATTTTTGGGAAAAAGATCCACACTGATCGAATCAGGCACTCATTAAGGCATAGTTCTAAATATTAGCCCTTCAAAGGGTTCCCATACTTACTGTTTTCTGAATAGTTCTAAAAGGGTTGGCCGGGCCAGACAGAGCTAAAATTAGACTGTAAACTTGAGGGCAGGGATTATCTTTTTTTGTATTTGAATCTCTAGCCCTTGGTATAGTGCCTGGCACACAGTAGGCGCCTAATAAATGCTTATTGACTGTCTCTCGGCAAATGGACAGATTTCATAACAAATTGGAACAAAAGGCACCAACCCACAAAACTGAGCTCACAAAATGTACAACACAGAACACTCCAGATGTGAATCAATTTGTCTAGATGCCACAATCAGTGGAAACTTAGTTCATTCCTCCTTAGACCTCTGATAAACAGAGGTTCATAAAAAAAATTTAGCCACTTCCCCATTTCTGCCACTTTGTATACTGAAAGCTTTTAGTGATTTTTTCTAACAGAGACAGTTGGCTACATTCCCGGCTGTCACTTTCTTGGCAATGAAAAATGCTAACTGGAGAAATCGCTACCCCACTAGCAAACAGCATTAGACTGAGCTCAGAGTCTGTTTTTAGTTTTACCTTGCTAACATGATGTTGGAGGTTGGATTGCTGGTGCCTGGTCCTGTTGGACTCCATTTGATGGTATATATCTCTTTGCTGTGGGCCTGAAGATCATGGACACATGTATCTTGCTTCATGCTCCAAATCTGGGTAATGCAAGTAAAAAAAAAAAGAAAATTAATCAAAATCTCTGGAACCTCTTCTCTCTTTCTCCCCCTCCCCTTCTTCTCTCTTTTTCTGCCCTCTTTTTTTTGGGGGGGGAGTGGGAGGGAGACCGTGAAGGGGCATGCTGTGGACTGCTAATCTCTTTAACTGGCAATTTCATAATTAGATTCTCATTCCATCCTATACCCTGTAAAATTTGTCCAACTGTGAAGCAATCTAGGGTTCTGAGCTGCAGCGAATTACAAGGATAACACAATCTAACTCTTTAATTTTACAGATAAGGTTTGCAATGAAGTTACCTGCTCATCTAATAGGAATTCTTCGCCCTCATCAGACTCATCTGGGTTTATTGCTATACAGAATACACATAGGATGTGGCACCATATTTCTAGCCCTTGGATATCTGAATAATGATTAAAAACTAAACAGTATTCCAAAAGCAACAAAAGGCATCTGAAGTGCTTAGCTGTTCCTTTCTGAACAGGGTCCATTATGCAGAGATTAGCAATGATACCGCGGAGAGACAAGATGAGTAAAACCTAATATTTGAGAACCTAGGGATTATAAGCCTAGGGAAAAATGGTCCTCATTAAATGAAAATTGGGAGCTGGTGGATGAATAGTTAGTCAAATTTTAGATTGAAGCGGGAAATCCCTTTTTAAATGAAGGCCACAGGTGGAGGCCCAGAACTCTCTGCTATACTTGGATTTTTTTTTTTCTCAAAGTGATGACTGTACTTCAGTTTACTTCCCCACCTCCACCCAAAAAAAATTAATAGTAAAATTTCAAAAACCCAAACCAATCTTATTAGTGAGGTATATAAATTATAGGGGAAAAAAGTATTACTAAAGACACCTTTTAAATGCTACAAAAGCACTTGTTTCGCACTGGTATGCATGTGTGTATTTTTTTTTAAGTGTACAGTTCATTCTCTGGATTAATCTCTTTTACCTTTAACGTCATATCATCAGAGCAGGATGCTAACAGCATTCCAGAAGGATCCCATTTGATTGCATTGACCTCATTCTGAAATACAGAAAGTTTTTTTTTTCTTTTTTTAAAGGTAAGTAAAATCAAAATACCTGTCATCCAGCAGAGGGCAACAGTGTTTTGCTTTTATCATTTAAAAATAAGATCTTCTTTAGTTCACAATAAATTAGGCCTTAGATTTCCAAAGAAAAAAACTAAAGCATACACCCAACTCCCCCCACCCCCAATCCCAGTTTCCTTTTCTCTCCTGAAACACCCCCTCTCATTCTCTCTCTGTCTCTCTCTCATACACTCATTCACAGACTATAACCTTCACTCATATTTCCTCTTGAAAATATTTAAAATTATAACTGGGAAGGAAGGGGCAAGGAGAATGTATACTAACAAAGTGAAATGAATTAAACTAGCTATTATAAAGTTGAATTCTGATTAAAAAAAAACAATCACATTGCTTTGGGGGAGGGATGGACAGAAGTTTGGGAAAATAGGATTCTATGGCCTTAGAACCAATGTCACTTACACCAGAGGCTGTGCATGGCCTCCTAAAAGACATTATTTTTAAAAGGGACAGAGGTGGAAGAGGAGTAAGTAGATGGGGAGCACCAGAGAGCCAGGAGATTTAGGCCCTGGTCTGTAGGAGTTAAAACTGGTCACAGGCCTAGCACAAACCCTAACCACAAGGCTATGGAACACCAACGTAAACAGCGTACAGAGCTTTATACATATGTGCCAAGTATTCAGCTGAGAGAAAGAGGAAAGCAGATCACTGCAGTGATTGACCATTATGAGAAAAAAAGAGCCCTTTAAGAAAAATTAATTTAAAATTTGTTTCAATTAACAAAAAATTACTCTCTCTTCCTCCCATCTTTTCCTCTGTTCCTCTCATTGGAGGAAAAAAAAGAAAAACAAAACCCTTGTAACAAATATGCATAGCTTAGCAAAACAAATTCCTGAATTGGCCAGAACAAGAGCCCTTTTGATGGTTCTGATTGCAAATGTGCCAGATGGAAGCTGAGGCAGGTCTTTGCAGGGTATTACCATTTATTCGTCTGTACCCCAACCCCCACCCAACAATATCTCAGTTAGGAACATTGCTGGATAGGGCAGAGAAACAGTGGAAGACATATTTCCCTAGGCCTTTATCCTTGGAATCACCCGGAGGAAGTTGGAGAAATAGGCTGAACTTTGTTTAACACACACTTTATTTGGTTTGATGGTTTCAAAATGCTCAGAAGGATTAAGGATTTGGGCCTCATCGAGAATTAAAAAAAGGGAAGAGAGATCCAGAGAGAGGTCCGGACCAATGAGTAAGCGATAATTAGAGGTAATTCGGAGTGATAACGGCAAAGAGAAAGAAGGGAGATCTCAGGTGTAGAAGCCTTGGGATGGCAGGAGAGACTAGCTCAAGTGGTTAGGGTATCTAGTAACTGACCACAGTGTGTGACTGTGTTCTAATCTAAAAAGCTGCTAAGTCTAAGTCAGAAGCTTGGTAAAGGACCTAGCACAGCTTGGGGGCACAAGAAAGAGAAGCAGAAACTAAAAGAAATGGATACATAACGGTTAAGCTGGGAACCAAAGTACTTTATTTGTATTTTGTTATCCGTCTACTATTGGGTATTTGGAGCTTTGTATGTAAAAAGCAGAAATTAACTTATTAAAAAACTTTTTAGAGTAGCGGTCAGTGTATGGAGCTGTGCTCTGCCATCTGTAACTTCTGAATTTAATCTAACTACTGTGCTTGTACCACCCTCCCCAGGTAGATAGAGATGGGTTTTCTTGGCAAAGATCCTGGAGTGGTTTGCCATTTCCTTCTCCAGCTCATTTTTACAGATGAGGAAACTGAGGCACGCAGGGTTAAGTGAATTGCCCACGGTCACACAGCTGGTGAGTTTTGAACTCATGAAGATGAGTCTTTGACTTCAAGCTCAGTGCCCTCTGTCCACTGGGCCACCTAGCTGCCCAGTGCTAGCAAATGTAAGCAAGCTGAAGTCTCTGCCTTCAAGGACCTTAAATCCTAAAAAGGGGAAGACCACATATAACAGGAACTGGAAAGAAGAGGGGTAAGTGGAGGGTGACTGGGAATTCTGGGCCAGGGAAGGCGAAAGCTAACCTAGTGGAGCCCCGGGTGGGTTCTAGGAGCACAGTCCAAGGTTCGGGTGGGGGGTGGGGAGGAAGGACAGGGATGAGGATGATGACCTGAGAGCACAGGTGTGCAGTGGCAGCTTGGCTCTTGCAAAATCAGGCAACATCTCATCAAAGCTCCAGTGGGAGCGGGGTGGTGTGAGGAGGAAGGGATATGAGGATAATGGTTCACTGAATGGTCTATTTCTGCTTCTCTCTGATACCTGATGTCTGAACTCAATCTAACCACAGTGGCTGTACAGCTCTCTTCAGGCACAGGCTCTTTTTGAAGACTTGAAAAGCGTCTCTAGGGCTTGCCCTGTACCCTTAACCCCCCGCTTTTAAGTGACGGAAACATCACTGGTTTAAAATAAAAGCTCCCGAATCCCACGACATTCCCATCAAAAGTGAATCCCACATTCAGATGGTCCACTCACTGTGTGTCCTTGGAAGGTTTTGACTGGGCGATCACAGCCAAGTCGGCATACGTGAATACACATGTCTGTGCTGCAGGATGCAAAGGTAGTGTTGTTTTGCCAATCTACATCCAGGGCAGGAGCTGCAAAGCACGAACAGGGAGGAGCAGAGAGAAGTCATGTTAGCCATTGTGGATGGGCACTGTCCCCACCAGCCTTCCTCTATGAAGCGCAGTTTCTGTTCCCAATACATTAAATTCGAAGCTATTTATTACACAGGGAAATTCAAAAGAAAGAAGTGAGAACCAGAGTTGCTAAACATATGGGAGATCACAGAAATAAATGGAGTGTGCAGAAGAGCTCTCTTTCAAAGAACTACAAGTCCAGGCAACCCAGGCAAACCCAGTTTCAAACATTCACTGGGCTAACCCCACATGCTCCCCTAGCAAGTCTATTTTGTTTTTATCTGACCCACAATTTTCCAAGGTGAAGGAGGGTGGGTAATTGCCATGTGGGTACACACCATTACTGACTGTACATATTTTATTCCTGGGGTATGCTAAACTATAGCCTTCTTTCCTGTTTTCCTTCTTTCGGAAGCAGGGGGAAGGATTGGCAAGGTAGATGACAGCTTAGCATGTGGGGGAGCTTTAATTGTGGAATAAGTGAGGGAAGAAGACAGAAAGATAAGACAAAGAAGGAAGAGAAAGGAGGAGATTCCCAACTGTACATGTCAAATGACTATTCAAATATGACCCTCTTTCTCCTGAAATTTTTGTTGTTGCTTGGTTGTTTCCAGCCGTTCCTGACTCTTCATTACCCTGTTTGGGGTTTTCTTGGCAAAGCTACTGGAGAGGTTTGCTATTTCCCTCTCCAGCTCATTTCACAGATGAAGAAACTGAGGCAAACAGGGTTAAACGACTTGCCCAGATTCACACAGCTATAAGTGTCTGAGGCCAGATTTGAACTCAGGAAGAGGAGTTTTCCTGACTCTGGCACTCTACAGACCGTGCCACCTAGCTGCGCTTGAATTTTTACTGTCCTCCTATCCCTGTCTTCATAATGGGTACTCTAGAATTCTCCTACTTTAAGGGGTCCACTAGAATGTGCCCACTGAAGGTTGAGGGCCTTCTCTGTTCACTTGGCGGTCTTAATGAAACTTAACTATTTAATTTAGAGGACATGAAGGAGATACAGCATGGCAGCTTGGCCTTTGTTGTGAACTAAAGAAAAGAACAGGTGTGAGAATTACTTATTTTTCTTGGACCTCATTAAAAGAGGTTTAGTTATCAAGTCACCAAAAATTCTTCAATATGAGGAAAAGTCCCAATATATCACACACTCTGGCCCATCATCAGAGGACTCCTTCAGTGTGCCGGTACACTCCCAAATGGGAGGAACAGTGCTTTCAGAAGACAACCGTATAAGGTGGGGCAGTGGATAGAATGCTGGCCTTGGAGTCAGGAGGACCTGAGTTCAAATACGACCTCAGATCCATACTAGTCATACTAGATGTGTGACCTTGGCCAAGTCACTTAACCCCCACTGCCTCAAAAAAAAAAAAGATAACTATAAAGGTGTGACCTGGGGGGTGGAGGGGAAGAACCTGGAGGACCCTTCAACCAGTCTTCTAGAAGGTGGACCAGTTCATCAGTTCAATTGATTGTTACATTGGAAGCAACAAAAGTCTGGCCCTTACAATGGCATGCTTAAAGACAGAGAAATTTTAACTAAGGGAAGAGGTAGGAGGGCATGCCCCCAGTGACTGGCTGGTTGCATGAAATTCAGGTCCTGGATTACAGGGTACTCTGACTGAACCCCTGAGACAGGACATATAAAAGACACCCCCCCCAAAGGATGGGGACAACTTACAATTTCAAATTCTGTTGAAGGTGGGTCCTAATTATTTTGGTTTTCTTGGTTTTTTTTTCTAGCAGTCCTTTAAATGCCATAAGGAATACACTATTTGCAGGGTTTTTCTCTGTGACTCACATTGTGTGACCAAGAAAGGACTGACTATAAATGAGTTAGAAGGGTCCAGGGAAGCCTTCCAATCCAAACCCTTCATTTTATAGACAAAGAAACTGAGGCCTGAGAGGGTAAGACTTCCCTAAGGTCCCAAAGGTGGCAAAGGCAGGGTATGAGCCAGGTCTTCTGACTATGGAGAAAGTACCTTTTCCACTGCCCTTCTGAGAACAAAAATTAACCTTCACAGCCTGAGGAGACATCCAGAATAGAAATTCAGCGGAAGATAACATAACACTACTAATGTAACTTAGGAGTTAAGAAAACTCTGGCTTCCTCACTCAGCACCATCAAGCATCACTTCTTATTTACCAGGGACCAGGGGCAGAACAGGCTTTGGAGTTAGAAAGAGTAATTCAGGTTCCATACCTAGAACTATAAAGCTTCAGTAAAAATCAATTATTCCTGGCCTCAGGTAAAATTCCTAGCAGGCTAGGCTAGGCTTTCTAATAGGTGGGGTCAGGTATGGGTTGAGGGAGTTGGAAGGCGGGGGTGGAATGGCATGTGTGAAGGGCAGCGAGTGGGTGAGTTTGGATGGGCCACAGAGTGTGTAGGGGAGGAATAAATAACGTGTAACAACTCTGGAAAGGTAAGTTGTGTAAGGTGCAGGGGACAGTTTCATTTTTGTTTTTGCATACCCAGTGCCCACCATGGCACCTGGCACAGAGCTAACACTTAATAAATGCCTGTTGAATTAAATTATTCCATCCTTAATACTCTGTCTTCTTCGGTAAGATTTTGGCTTCTGATGTCTAAATGACGCATCGTGCGCTTTTTTTTTCCCAAGCAGGTCCGAATGATTATTTCTATCTCATAAGTTAAGATATTTGAAACACGAGGTCATCATTACCACTTTGCCCAGGGGATGCACGGCACCATATGAAGCCCTGTGGAAGTCACTTGGGTCTAACATTCGTGACCTGATTATCAGTCTAGTGCTTTGGATAATGACTGTTAAGCATCCAGAAATCAGACAGTGATATATCGCTATGCTAAGGAATAATGAAGTGCTTTGCTTTTGGGGGGAGGGGAGGGAAGACATCACAAGGTTGCTTAGAAACGTACACAACCAGAGGCTAACTAATTTACCCAAGGTTAAACAGTGAGTCAGCACCAGAGACAGAAAGATAATTCAGGTTTTCCTGTGTTCTAACAAGAAGATTTCTCTTCCTCATTTCCCCCGCTATTCTTTAAATAATGGGCTGAACCCTTCTGCTATCTATCTCTCATACAATGGCGGGGATGCTATTAACTTCAATGTACGACTTCATGCCCAAGGGAAAGATACTGTGTGGGCAGAACTGGCTGAATGTCAGGAAAGGCTTTTTAAAAAATGATATAAATCACAAGAGCAAAAGTTCTTTCTTTTTTTAATACTCCCAGCAGTGTGTTTAACCACGGCACAACTATTCCTGGAGTATTTCCCACGTGTACCCAGAGGAATGAAAGGAATAATCGGTTCTGTCAGAATGCTGATCAGTTAGCCATAGGACAATGACTACAGATGATTCTCATTTATAACAAAAAAAAATTAGTTAAATAATGAATTCCAGGGGGCAGGTTCTGTATTTGAGTCTCCACATTAAAACAACGGAAAATGTGAAGACCTGACAGGATGGTTTAAAGGATGACTGCCAGAAACTGAGCGTCGAAATCAGTGTTGTTGTCATCCCCCAGAATTCCAGGAATAAAAATTCTGTAATTAGGAACTGCTTCCTTTTTTCTGGGTCCCCATCCCACTCGCCTCAGATGGCACCCCAAAGCCCTCACCTAGGAATCCTGCAGCCACAGCAGCCCAAAGAGCCATTTTTCCCCCTGAAGATGTGTGGCAGAGCTTCAAGGTGGGGAGGTGGGGGAAGATCTAGGTTCAGCATATACACTTGTGCTTATGCCAGTAGGAAGCTACTCCTTGGACTGGAAAATCTCCCTACTCTGCAGGGAGCTGGTCCTATGTAATCTTTAGGGTATAGCTCTTAACACAGCCTCAACTAATAATGACGAGGCATTTAATGCATACTGTCACAGTTGCTAATAATGATGGAGGGAGTCCCATGATTCTCCATACCATCTGGATAAGTGCTTGATGAATGGAAATACAATTTCTCACCCCATCCAATTAAGTGACTAGCCCCCAAAAGGAATTTTTGCTCTTATATTTTCATTGGTCCCTAGCCTACTGAATAAAACAAATAAGTCATCCTGTTAGGACCTGAGGAAATTTCTGATCAACCGTAGGGCCAAGGGGCATAGTAGACAGAGTGCCAGCTTTAGGGTCATTCACTGGCTGCTATATGCAGCATCTATCAATCAACCAACAAGCATTTCTTAAGCATCTACTCTCTGGCAGACACTGTGCTAGGCACCAGGAATAAAAGATAAAACTGGAATAATTTCACCTCCCTCCCCCACTCCAGGGCTCAAGGAGATTATAGTCTACAGAAGAAAATAACATATACACATATAGATACAAATATGTATGCATATATATATAATATAAATATGTATACTGTGTGTATGCACACTCCAATATATAATATGTATACATACTGTATGTATGTGTGTGTATGAATGTAGGTATGTATATATGTATGTATAGTAAATGTAAGGTAGTTTGGACAAAGGCAGAGATACCAGCAGCTGGGTAGGATCAGGAAAGATCCTTCGTAGGAGGCAGCCCCTGAGCCGTCCTCTGAAGGAGGCTGGGAATTCTAAGAGGCAAGAGGGAGTGCACGCCTTAGCAGGAAGGGAGACCTCAGAAGCCACCTAGTCTAAATCCCTTATTTTAAAGATGAGGAAACCGAAGATCCAAGAGGGGAAATTAATTGCCCAAGATCACACCGGTAGTAGTCCTCAGAGGTGGAATTTGAACCCAGGTCCTCTGGTTCCAGAATCAATGCTATTTTCCCAGTAACAGGTTGAATCAGGAAAACCTGGGTTCAAAATGCACCTCTCCATGCTAGCAGTATGAAGATGTCCAAGTCACTTCATCTTTCTAAACCTCATTTTCCCCATCTTTAAAATGGGAATAGTACCAACGGTACTTACCGCCTACAGTTACTGTGAGAAGCAAGTGACACAATAACCACAAAGTGCCTTGTAAACTTGAAAAGAGCTATGTAATTATTATAAATATATATGGATGTCTATTAGCAATAATCATCATAAATCTATCCCACCGGCAAAATAATTCTAGGCCAAAAGCTCCAACAGAGAGAAACCAGAGGATTATTAATCTTCTATACAAGTTGGACGACACTCTCCTCCCTGAAGCCTAGAGAATACATTTGGGGCTCACTGTATTTTGCTGAAAGATTTCAAACAAATTATTAATGAGCACACTCAAGGGAACACGATGGTCTGGATTCTGCGACAGAACCTAGAAGTGAGCAGGAATAATGTTTGTGGAGTTTCAAATGG
Organism: Trichosurus vulpecula; assembly: GCF_011100635.1. NCBI lineage: Eukaryota > Metazoa > Chordata > Mammalia > Diprotodontia > Phalangeridae > Trichosurus > Trichosurus vulpecula. Next base: position 411,944,439 of record NC_050574.1, on the reverse strand, counting down.
ATTTCTAACCAGACACATAAGAACTTCTAGCACCCTGGGATTGTAAATCTGTCAACAGGCCTATCACGATAACAGAGAACATGATTGTTTTTGGAATTATTCCAAACAAACAAACAAAAAAAGAAATCCAGGATGAATGGTAGGAATGGTGTTTTGACTTCATCTTTACTTTGGTTTTGTCAGTCAGATCAGAAGTGCCTGAGTGCAGGTATAAATAGTAAAATGCATAAATGAAAATCTCTAATTAGGAAATAGTAATTTTTTTTGGGGGGGGGGAGCCTGCTTGTTATCGCCATCAGATGCTCCTTCATGACCTACTTTCTCTCTATTCTCCTATGTCAGATTGTTCCTTCTTGGTCTCCCCTTTTCTGGATCATCATCTATGTTGAACCCCCTAACTGTGGGCATCTCAAGGCTCTGCTCTTTTTTCTTTCTATACTTTGCACCTTGGTGGCCCCATCAGCTCCAACAGGTTTAATTACATATTTAATTACATATAATTATAAGGTATATATAATTATAATCAGATGATGACCTCACCTATAGACTGAACATAGGACAAACACCGTCTCACCTTCCCCCTCCACATGTTGATTCTGAATGTCCTCCATATTTAGAAAGCTCACCTTTGCCTCTTAGAATTTCTGGCCTTCCTTCAAGATGCAGCTCAAATGTCACCTACAGGAATCCATCCCTACAACCCGCCCTCCGCCCCAAGTTTTCTCTTCTAAATTTACTTTATATGAAACTTCCATATAGCTATTTATCTTCATACTGTCCCCCTTTATTACAACATAAGATCTCAGAGGGAGTTTTTCTTTAAATCTCTGATCCTTAGCAAAATGCCAGGTGCATGGTGAGTACTAAATAAAGGCTTTCTCAATATTGACGGACTGATCACAGACCCTCAGGCCTGACTGGGTAGGAGAAATACTAATGAATGAGGACTCCAATGCATTTGAAGCATTGCACGGAGTCTCCCACAACCTCTCTTTCCAGAACAACAAATGCATTTTCCTGCTTTTCCCCGAGGCAAATACCCTCTTGCCTTTGAAGTGACTTTATTAGGTATCAAGGGTACTTCTTAGAAGTTGGTGTGAAATCATATACTTCAACTCGTATTCATTCAGTTCCCTCTGATAAGAGACCAGAGCAAACACCCCACTGCTAGGGCAAAAACTACTGGGAATGATTCAACTAAGGACCCCAGGGGCTTGGAGAGACTTGGCAAGCCCCTTCTGTTCAGCTGTTCCTGAACTTAAATTCTCTGCCCTGCTGGCTCTAACTGTGACTTAGAGATCAAAGGGAGGCTGCTTCACTGCATTCTTGGCTTTGGTTCTTTGTACATTAGGTGGTAGCACAGAGGATAGAATGATGAGTCTGGAGTCAGAAAGATCTGAGTTCAAATCTGGCCTTGGGCACTTACCAGCTGCGTGACCCTAGGCAAGCCACTTAACCTGTGCCTCAGTTTCCTCAATGGTGACCTACCCTGGAGGATTGCTGAGAGGATCAACTGAGATAATATTTGTAAAAAGTGCTTAGCACAGTGCCTGGTACACAGTAGGCACTATATACTTATTTCCTTCTCATCCTAGACTTGCCCACCAGAGTAGCACTGGCCTGTGGAGATAATTTTCTCCAACCCTCTCCTTTTGCTAATGAGAAACCCCATTCTCCGCTCAGATTCCTCATTCTTGACTCCCGAGAGCCAGGCCAAGTGAGGGTCTCTGTTCTGAATTTGTTGCTGTTCAGTCATTTGTGTATGATTCTTCATGACCCCACTGGGGGGTTTTCTTGGCAAAGATACTAGAGTGGTTTGCCATTTCTTTCTCTAGATAATTTTTACAAATGAAGAAACGGAGAGTCAAGCAATGTTAAGTGACTTGTCCAGGGTCACACGGCTAGTAAGTGTCTATGTCTGGATTCAAACTCAGATCTTAATGACTCCAGGCCTAGTGCTCTACCAACCGTGCCATCCAGCTGCCCTCTGCTCTGAATAAACACCTCAATAACTATTTAACCTGGATCATCTACTTAGATCCCATATCTGAATATTCATTTCCAACTCTTGCCTGATTAAGACAGGTTCTGGTCCCATTTTGAAACCTGCTCCTAGACTAAAACGAACTCTTGTTACACCACGGCCTCCCTTCATCAAACAAATTTGGGCAAACAAGTTCATAAAAATTCAGCTCCCGTAGACTGAAGCTCCTCTGAGACCCCACCCCACCCAACGGAATCTGGTTTCCAGGCAGAAACCCAGTACCTCCAGGAAGCCCCTCATGTGAGCGAGGAGCTGTTTTGTGGAAGATGTGAAAGAGAGACTGGAAATCTATTCTTCCGTGAGTTCAATTACAGCCTCAAAAGTACAGAAGGCTCTAGTTAAAAGTGCCTCCAGATTGTGGTAATGGTGTGTGGTCTTGTTCTCAGGAATGACTCTTCAGCGTTCTGTACTGATTCTCTCAAAATTCAAACGATCAGGGTTACTCTCTCACATGCGGTTAACCTAATAACATTACAACACAGTGATGGTTGAAAATGTTCTTATTTAGGCATTTCATCACCTTAATTTATTAAAGTCATTTAGGAATCCCTTTAAAATTCAGCAGCAAGTCCTTTGGGAAAAAAAAACCAGATTCTTTCCAAGGATGCTCACTGCCTGAGGGAAAGGAAAGTGTACTGTCCTCTGTCATCTTTAAAACACTTTGGCCTAGCACAATTCTAAGGGAAGCTGTATCGATTCACCCCTTAGCTAAAGGGTCACCCACGGAAACATGATAGCCTTAAAAAAAGGCTGAGGCTGGGAACAAAATGAAAGCTAGAGATCTGGACAACTTAAATCCCTAAGACACCTCGATGCCCCCACGGTGCTTCATGAAACTCAGACACATTAAAGAAAGCCTCATGATGAGTGGGGCTGAGTGCAGATCAATGGAAACTAATCCCCAGGAAGAACAACACATGCTTTTTATGTGGACGGCTGCCCCTCTGCCCACCTGGAGCAGGTGGTGAGCCGAGGGCGTACACGCTCAGGAAACCTTTGGAGCAAAACCTAACATGACACGAATTTTAGCCCTTGTCCCCTTTTCACCTTGGCGTTGATGGCTATTTTAAAGGTCATTTCTTAAAACTATTCTTGGGCACCAGAAAATGATAATTACCTGAGTGAAAAGGAAATTGCTGCTTAGCTTCTCCTGTATGGGCATCCCAAATTATTGTTGTCTATGCTCCGGAAACAAAAGAAGAAGTTAGTTATTTCGTTCCTTTGAAAGTTTCTTCTAGAAAAAAAAAGTCGGCTAAAAGGAAAGAAACTCAGCACATTTTTAATGATCTTCTCAGGTGAAAGCTACAGATTTCTCTCTTGTTGCCTGGGATTAAAAAAAAAAGCTAACACCAAAACCCAACAATTTGTAGTTGTCTTTCTGACCAGGTAAGAAAGTGATTAATAAAAAATTATCTGGCATCTGACCAAACTGAAGAACTCTAGAAATGGACAATTCTGACATTTCTCCTGACTGTAAATTTTCACTGTGCCAACAGCGCCAAATCACAGTAAAGCAGGTTCATTATTCTATGGTTAGTGAAAGTTGTCTTCAGTAACTGCCCTGCTTCTGCCAAAATAATTTTTTTTTTAAAAGAGGCAGAACTCTTACTTCAAGGTGTTTTTGGAAAATACTGTCAATTGCAGTCCTTTCATTCACTTAAGAGGGACGGACAGGAAAGATTAATTGCAATTAACCCTCAATTAACAGAAATTTTGATTTCCTAGCATTTCCAATTCAACCTCCTAGTCATATAACAAAACTGCTATTCAGCAAGACTGTAGGAAAATTTCTATTGATTGGTACCTGGAGAAGACATTCAGAAAATTGTTTTAAAAACTATAGTTTACAAATATAGGGTCAGAATTGGACCAATTAACAGAACTTTTTTTCCATAATGTTCTTGTAACTGGATGTTCTAGTCAGATAAATAAAAGTAAGGGAATATAGGAAGAATATTAAATCTTTCAGACCTTGACTTTTAATACAGTTGAAGTTTACTAGTTAATGAATTCTTAAAGTTGGGGATGGACAAAGTAAACTTTTTTTTTTTTGGGCTGCAATTTTCAAATATTCTGAAAAATACTGTTAGGACTTTGAGTCCTGGCTTAGTTGTCAAACATTACGAAATAAATACACTGGGAAGGCCAGCACGGTACTCCCATAAATTGCATTTCCCCCTAAATAGTGTTCTTTTCTGAATTATTACTATTATACCATTTATTTAATTACTGCTATTCTCCACTAAATTGCAGCATTATATTGCAATAAGTCTATCAAAGTGCATATTTATTTCCCCAAAGTAACACAAAATGGATACTTTAATTATAATTTTACTAATGGGTAATAATTTAATCATCAAATAGAAAAATTTATCTGTCTTCATTTATTCCTCAGTAGGAAGGAGATGAAGACAAATCAGAAAGCTTATTATTATGAATTATATTGCTCAGGAAAAAAATTATGTAAAATATTTGTGGTTAAGAAAAAAGTGAATTCTAATTTGGACATATAAATCCATAAAAATCAAGCTCAGAGGTATGTTGTTGTGTTAAGAATTGAGAGGGAAATATCTAATTACTCAAATACTCAGGACTTAGGGTACACAATATTAATGTCACAATCATACAAATTGCTTTTCTTTTTTGTGTTTTCACCTGTTTTACTATTCATTAGCCTCCAAGGTAGGATGTGTCACTATTTTATATAATCTATACAACATTTACCAGTACGGTGATCCATATATGGAAGCCTACTAAATATTATTTGATGATAACAGTAGCATTCCTAACGGGGTCAATTTTGTTATATATTTTATTTTTCAAAACTTGAATGCTAAAATAATGACAAAGAAATCAGAACTCAAAATGCTTTCCCAATGGTTTGAAATTATTATAAGAATATAATTATCAATTATAATAAAATTATCACAAATAATTATAATATAATAAATTAATAATATTAGATTGCCTATAATGTAAGACTATAATAATACAATAAATCACATAACAAATGATAATATTTATAATGATCAATCATGATAATTTATAATTATTGTAAGTGCTGGATACATAATTAGATAAAAACATTAAATATTTCTGATTATAGGGGCAAATTTGTATGAATACTTAGTTGGGCTCCTTTTAATATTTATTTTCCAGAAGAGCCATGACTTGGGAAAACATATGCCAAAACAATGCATTGAAAAAGTGTCTTTTCTATGAATTATATCCGGTAGTAACCTAATGATACTGCACAAATATGGCAATTATATTCAGTGACCAGAACAATTTAATCCCAAATCTGACCAGTGAACAAGAGTAGCAACACCTATGCAAGTCTATAAATACTGAGACACTGGAGAGAAGGGTATAATTTATGGCCTTTGCCACAAACCTTCAAACCCTAAAAACTGCCTATAGCCACTGCAAGTCCTAGTTTTTGGCTATCTTTTTAACAAACAAATATGCAATTAAATTAACAAATTGGAAATAGAGGGAATTTTAGGGAATATTAGGGAATAATAGCATAAATGTATGAGTGATTTAAATATAAATTTAAAACAACTATAACATTTGAGTTTGAGATCATGGATATAAAAGGATACATAATTTTATTAAACTAGAAAAAAAAGATTAGATGGTTAGTGAAAAGCATTTTTTGTTGTTGAAATAATCTATTGGGTAAAAGTTATGAGGGGTCTAATTCAGCTATTTTTTACTCTCCTTCAAGGCACTGTGTACCTCAAACTGGGAACTTGTTCAAAATTCATCATATGGAATGCATTTATTCAACCACTTAGGAGTAATCTAATCTCTTCTACTTGATGAGATCAAGACCCACAAGAATAAATGAACCCCAAATTCTTTTGATGTCTTTGGGCAGGTAAAATGGGAAATTTTAGAATTCAAAGAAATCATTATATTGTCAAGAGTTCACAAATCAGGACACTCACTGATCAAAGGGTTACATTTTTCTAATACTCACTTTATCAACACCAGCACTCAAAATGTAATTCCCCTTTTTGTTCCATTTTAAAGCAAAGATGGGACCTTTATGTTGACCTAAGGTGCTTGCCAGGTTACCTGTCATGTAAAAACAAAAAAATGCTGACTATACAACATGAGTATGATCACCCAATCAAAATAAAGGATGTCCCACTATCTTTTACCTTAAAATATGACCGCTATCCAACTTACCGTCTTCTGTCCATATTCTTGCAAAACCATCATATGAACCTGTAGCCAACAGTGTTCCATCACTCTGGAGAACAAAAAGAAAAGCAAAAACGATTTTAGCCACATCAACCCTAGTCCACATTTTATTTATTTATTTTTAAGTTAATTTATTCCTAGTCCACATTTTAAAGTAAGAATTTAAGTTAAGTGTCAGTTCATCAAATTTGATTACTTTGGACACTGGTGCCTAATGAAAATATAAGCCACACAGAAACACCGCTGAGCTATAAAAACCCATTTCTAGCAATCTAAATTTTATGCTGTCTAAGATATATACTGTTTCTAATTAATGACTTCATTTAAAATAGGCAGTACAGAATGTTATAAAAACAGCTCCTGACAACTCACAGATGTGCCTTTTCTTAGCCTCCCTCAAGTAAAGGCACTAATGTTAATATTGGATATAATTCATAGATTTGATGAATATGGAATTTATAATGAAATTGTGGAACCTGTGAAAAACTTAAAAACACCTGAGGGAGGAGAGCAGGGAAAAAATATCAATACTCAAACAAGAAAAAAATCATAGAAGAACAGCATACGTCACATGCGTTAACTCATAAACAAATACATATGTAGATCTGCTGCTAATGAAACATTAAGTTTCCTCATCTGAATATAAAAACTTGATATCAATTTCAAAACCATTTGTCGTGGCTTGACCTGGGCCAAGTTGTCCCACAGGGAGGCTTACTTTCAGAACCATCAGATCAACTTTTAAAGTATAGAGTCATAATGGAATCATATTAGGAAAGATGCGGATGATAAACTTTCCGCAGTAATTGTTCCACTCTCTACAAAGGGTGCTCTTTCAGGGCATTTAAACGATCTTTACAGTACTTACATTCCAGTCCAATGAAGTTACATCTTTATTACTAGGGACATCGTGTCCTCCTTCTCGTATACAATGCCTCAAAACTAGCTGTGTAGAACCACCATTACTGTTTTCATTAAGATTCCATATCCTTGCAGTTGAGTCTCCAGACCTACAAAATGAAAATGCATTCACAATTAATTAGCTTCTGGCCTTGAGGAAAGGAATATCGGTGGACAGTGCCAAACAATGAAACAATATATTTATAATGGGTGTTTTTTGAGCTGTCACTTCGCTATACCTCACTCTTCTGATTTATAGGTTCTTTTCCTTGTCTTCCATACAAGCCTCCCTTTTTGACAAATAAAAACCTAACTTTTTATGCACTGATTTTAAATGTTAGTACTATATTTTCTGGAAGGAAATCTTGCCTCAGGTGAACTGCTGTGAGGCCAATCTGAGACTAAAGTGTTCTGATTTTAGCGATGGCGCTCTTCTACAGTGGCACACAAAAGAGATAAGAACATGGAAGTCCCATTGGCAAAAGGTTTGGCTGAACCTTATGAGGTCTGACCACCAGTCTCCTTGGACTTTAGCTCGATAGGTTCATATATGGTAGAGGTGTGAGTAAGTACATTTCTGATTTATCCTACAGAGATACTTTGCCTACATTAAGGCAGTTGTATAATCCACACTTATATACCAGTAGAGGTATCACTGTTTAAAGAGTGTAGAAATTTCTGAAGAAAGCATTAAAAAAAGAGTGACATTCTAAAGTCTGGGTTCTAGAGGTGAATAATTACTTTCTGTTCCTTTCTGGATACAAGATCTATTTTTTATTTCTTCTGTATCTTTTTCTAATGTAAAGAGATATAGAACTTTCCACTCTACGTAGCATAGAGAAATTTCTGATGTCCATCATGTTGATACATATTTGAAAGACATCTGGAACTAGGCAGATGAGATTATGCTCCAGAAGTAAACACTTCCTAAAAGGCAATGATTTGGATTTTAGTTGGTAAACCAAATAGCTTTGTAATAAGAGACCTACTCCAGGGCTTTGAAATCAAAATGTAGTTATACAATCTGGGTATACCCTAAGTCTGCAGGGGATGCTGAAGTATGAGAGATACATAAGGCTTGAGCCATGGCCTTACCCAGATGCTAGGAGATCACTGACAGGGTTCCAGGCACAAATGAACACCTCGGATTCATGGCCCCTAAGGACTGTTGCTTTGTTGGGTGGAATTTCAACATCGCCATCAATTTCCATTGGTTTTGAATGATTATCTGTAGTAAAAGATATTTAAAAACCCCATGATTTAAAATAGGAACTTTAAAAATATAGCCAAGTTTAGCCACTATTAGGTTATGGTAAGGGATGGGCCTAACACCAGCATCTTGTTAGTTCGGGTTCCATCGTGGGATGAAATGAGGCACTTACATCACTGAACAGTACAAAAAGTTGTCCTAATACAGCAAGGATATTCACTAAGAATATAATGGCATTTCCTCCCAGCCTCCCACTTTCAATTCCATATGAAATAAATCTGGTCAGCAGGGCAGATTGTGATGACTAGTGTGGTCTTCAGACATCCACCATGGTGGAAGGGTTCTGACACTACATGGATAGGACTTTTTAATACCCTCTGGAGAACAGAAAATTAGCATCAAATGAAGCAGAGGTCAATTAAATCCCAAAGAAAGTTGGGGTTTTTTCCTTCTAGAAAAAAATTAATCTCTGTTGTAGGGAAATGGGAGAATCCTGGTTCTGTCACATAAAATACTACCCTCCCCATAATATGATAAGGATCTTCTAGAGGACCTTCAATGATTTAAATGCTTTCAGAGGTTTTATCGGACAATCCTCCTGGCATAGGCAATACTAAGGGGAAAAGAAAAAGGGGGAAAATAATCTCTTCTACTTTTCAGAAAGTGACTATAAAGAAAAAGAAAAAAATGGGAAGGAGGACAAACATCAGACAGCTTAGCCTTTTCCTCACCCTTTCAGAAGTATCAAATCTTAGATCTCAACAATCTGCTCCATAAAGTAGGCAATGCCGTATCTGGGCAGTTTGCGATGCCTCTCCTAATGCAAAGTGTAGAAGATGAGCTAGCTAACGAGCTGGAGCAATACCAAGAATATCAGGGATATTTCTGATAATGAAGGCAAGCACCTGCTAGGCATGTAGAATCATGAATATAATGTCAGACTTTTCTACTATATTGGTTAGTTTTAATGAACTATTAAAACTTTTATTTTTTTTTAAATAAGGGATGGATCTCTATAAAGGCAGATACCCGTATGTAGGTGATAAAAAAACCAAGATACAGAAATTTTTTGTTTTTTAAAAAAATGCATCCATCTCCTTTTCTTGGAGAAGTGGGGAGCTAGGGGTACCGAATGCCACATATACTTTCAGACATGGTCATCTATATAGGTTGGTTTTGTTTACATTGCTGTTGTTATGACGATCAAAGGCTCACTGGGTTGGGGAGAGGATACAGGAAGGAGAGAATGTATCCAAAGATTATTCTGATGTAACAACAAAAGGCATCAAAAAACCTTGAGGGGAAATCAACATGACAAAGTTTACCCAATTCTTGCCCTGACTTGAACTTCCCTGATTTATTTGGATTGTTTGGACTGTGGATAGAATGTTTCATTTAACTTGGTACAAAACATCTACTCTGCCTGGTAGAAGGTGTTAAGGAGATTAATGAAGGGTTGTTTCCAGCTCTGATGGATTTTGTTGCTGGTTATGATGACCACAGAGCCAAATTTGACTCTAGCAGAGTTAGCACGTAGAGTACAAGTTCACAAAGATTCAGAAAGTTGCCTTAAAGTCTCTCTGGATCTCTTAATCCGTTGCACCTAACCACTGCTTCTTAAATTAATCTGTACGTTAGGACATTTGTGTCTGTAAGCATCCCTTGTGTTAAGGGTCACCAGGAGATGAAAAGGTATTGATAATGCATGCCTTGCTTTAGAGAGTGTGGCATAGTACAACAAACACTGGACTTGGGGCAGCAGAGACATATTTATTCCAACACATACTTATCCTCTCTGAGTATCAATTTCTTCAGCTATAAGATGGGAATAATATCTGGAATATTTATTTGACAGTTGTGTTGTTCGTTTGTTTTAGTCTTTACTTGCTGGGCACTGTGCTAGGTGCTGGTAATACAAAACAAAAACGAAACAGTCCCTGTCCTCAAGGAATTCAAAACCTATAGTAGGGACAACATGTCCATGTATGACTCTTCAATGACCCCATGGACAAACATACTAGAGTGGTTTGCCATTTCTTTTTCCATCTCATTTCACAGATGACAAAGCTGAGGCAAACTGGGTTAAGCAACTTGGCCAGGGTCACACAACTAGCAAGGGTCTGAGGCTGGAATTGAACTCAGGAAGATGAGTCTTTCTGACTCCAGGCCAGGTACTCTATCCACTACTCTGCCTTCAAGTTAATACACTATGGTAAAGCAAACCTAACTGCCCAATGTTATTTGAGTTAATTGCTTCTCTGTGAGTAAGTAGTAGGACTGAATCATTCTTAACAAGTAAATCCTAAGTACTTCCTACCTAGTAAAATGAAATTGAAAAGTCATGTATTTCATTCTCACGATAGTATCTGAAGATGACGGAACTTGCTCCAATCGAGCTGATGTGATAATTAATGTTCCTTCTTATTTACCAGAAACTTACTGGTGAACTATCTAGATAAGGGGCTCTTCTGTCCTGGGCTCTTTTGGACAGTCTTGTGAAACTTACAGACCCTTCCTTTTCAAAATAATGTTTTTTAAGGACATGAAACAAAATACACAGAATTACAAAAAACCCTAGCTATGCTGAAATTCAGTTATCAAAACATTTTAAAAACATGTTCATGGAACCTAGGCTATGAGTCCTTGGTCTAGATCGGTGGTGTTAAACTCCCTAAGAAATGGGGGTCACTAAACCATATGTAAAGATTCTTGCAAGCCACGTATTGACTTAGCTATAATTTATTTTTTTAAAAAAATATTATTTTGTTAAATATTTCCCAATTACATTTTAAACTGGTTCAGACCACACTTGGGAGTATCACGGACTGCATGTGGCATGTGGACCATGTGTCTGACACCCTTGGTCTAGCTGATCTGCATGATTTAATAAACAATCAATGAGCCTATTACTTGCTGGGCAATGTGCTAGGTGCTGGTGATGCAAAATAAAAATGAAACAGTCCCTGTCCTCAAGGAATTCAAAATCTATAGTAGGGACAGTATGTACGTGTATAAATATATACAAAAAATACAAGTTAATTTTTTAGGGAAGATACTGGCATCTATGAAGGAGGCGCCACGAAAGTCACATCTAAGAGAAAATATTTAAGCTCAGCTAAAAGGAAGCCTAGAGATTCTAGAGGGGGAGGAAAGGAAGAAGGGGATTTGAGGCACAGAGGGCAGCTTATACAAAGATACAGAAATAAGAGACAGAAGTTCATCATGCGAGGAAAAGCAAGGAGTTGCCACTGCTGTTTTCTGAGCAGGAGAATACTATGGTTGGAGCTTTAGAAATAGCACTTTGGCAGCTATGTGGATGATGGCTTGGAGAGGGGGAGAGAACAGAAGCAGGGAAACCAATTAGGAGGCAAGTTTAGGTGAGAGGGGGTGAAAGTGAGAGGTGATAAACTAGGGAGGTGGCTTTGTGATTGGAGAGAAGGGGTCAGATGAATGAGATTTTTCGGTTATGAGTAGCCACGGGGAGGACAGGAAAACATAGTGCTGAAAGCCAAGTCAGGGTAGGACTGTGAGTCCTGATGCTAAGGCCAAGATAAAAATCTAGGGTGTCAGGCCAAACTGGAAGCCACGGACAAACTTCCAGGTCAAAGGAGATGGCTAAGGGTTGGAATTCATCAGTCAAATCCAAGGAAAAATGTGGTTAAGGTCGATGAAGCAAAGATTGATATCTGGGGGAGCAACTTAGACATGGGGACGCAGAAAAAGCAGGGTATTTGGGCAGGAAGCAAAGTGGGCTGACTCCTAGAGGTCCAAGCTGCTTGGGAGAAGAGTCCAAGTACGTGAGTACCGGTCAGGGTCAGAGGTTCAGGCTAGGTATGATGAAACAGAAAATGGAATTCAGACTAGGACTCTCACCAGCTCTCAGCATCTGGAGAACAGGGATTTATTTCATTGCTGATCTTAGGACACGGGCAGTTTTCCTTCAGATACAGTTTTAAGCAGCCTTTCCGTTGTGAGCAGCATGTAGCGACTACTTTCTGAGTAAGTCTGGGCTTTGTGGATTGCCTATTTCGGCAGAAGGTTAGGTCTCCCTGGCAGCCAGCAGAATTTTATCTGCATTCTACTTTATCATTCATCATTTGTATAATGACTGACAAGAATATTGTGATAATAACAATGAAATCTAGCCCAGTGATTCTCCAAGTGCGGTCCAGGGACCACTAAGGGTTTCTAAGATCTTTCTAGGGGGTTGCTGAGTTGAAATTTATTTTTGTAACAACACCAGGGCAGCTAGGTAGATAAAGCACTAGGCTTAGAATCAGAAGACTCATCTTCTTGAATTCAAATCCGATCTCAAACACTAGCTGTGTGACCCTGGGCAAGTCACTTACCCCATGTTTGCCTCAGTTTCCTCATCTGTAAAGGATGCTGGAGAAGGAAATGGCAAACCACTCCAGTAACCTTGCTGAGAAAACTCCAAAAAGGGTCACAAAGAATCAGACATGACAAACGCCTTAACAACAACAACAAAATAATACTAAGATGCATTAATTTCCAACACTGTAAGTAATAATAAATATATGACTCATGCAAACAAAAGCTCTGTGGGGAATCTTCAATTTTTAAGAGTTTTTACAAAGGGTTCCTGAGACCAAAAAGTTTGAGAACTACTGATACTGCAGTTCCTGTAGGCCACAATCTCATTTCATAGATGATTCAATGGAGAGACCCAGAGAGGTTAAGTAAGTTGCCTGAAGTTTCACAGATATTAATTTGTAGACCTGGAATTATGCAAACCAAGGGCCACTGATCTCTAATCCACTGTTTTCTGCACACTGATCTAACACATACTGCCATACATAGCTACAAACATCTCCCGGGTCCTGCTATGAAACAATTGATACCATCAGTATTAGTTTAGTTAAGCAGCATCCATGACATATTTCCTTTACTTGATAAAAAAGTAATGGTGATATCACAAGAAAGCAAAGTTCATGTCGTACACATTAAATAAGCAATACTGGGTCCTCTGTCATTTAAGGGTTGATGATTTTTTTCCTTTAATTTTTAAAAAAAAGTATAAACAACTATTAAGAAAAACAAGCCATCACATGATCATACAGAGCAAGGGTGTAAAAATCTTACCCCCAATTTATCCTCAAACAAGGCAGAACAAACCAAGCCATCTAGCAGACATCTAACAAGCCAAAGAAAATGCTTTTGTTCTGGGTGCCCCACAGGCCAGGCTAAAGACCAGCCACCTTTGGCTTAGTTTTCCTTCCTTCCTTCTTGATTTTTGTTTATATAGTTATAGTTAGTATGTATGCAGTTGTGTTTCTGCTGATTTCATTCTGCTTGATTTTTCTGTGTTTTGTTATCCCCACAACATATACGCTACACCTTCCTCTAGAAACCAGTTGAATCAGTTGCTTATGCTATCTAAATTCTTGTTAAATTTTTTCCCCATCAATCTCCTTAAAAATTTTAAAAAATTTGTTTTATTTTTAATTTATGGGATAAAATAAGCATTTCCATTATATAATTAAAAAAGATTGCACATGAAACTGTAAATCTATTACGTACAACTCGCTATTTCATTTAAGTATATAATAAAGTCATCATCCCATTAGTCCTAAAATGATAGGATTTCATAGCAAGAAGAGAACTTAGGCATGATATAGAACAAACTAATTTTTTTTAAGGTAAACAAATATACAGAGTAATAATATGTAGATATGTCATAATAAAGTAACTCGCTAAAAGTCACATAGTTTGATGGAGGCCAGAATCAGTAATTAAACCTAAGTCCTCTGCCTCCCAGTCTTCATTACAGTGGGCACCGACATGTTGCCGTTGGTGACACAATACCACCATCAGTGAGGGGGATCAGACTAATGTCTTGTCTGAGCAGCCTAATTCATACAGGCCCACTGGGAAGCTGTGAGGCAAGTGGCTGCTTGAATGTCGTTTCTCTGAAAAGATAAGATCCTTTCAGGGGTGCTCTTCTCTGTGAGCCATCCATCAGGAATCACAATGTTTCTGATGTCAACATTCTCTATCTGGAAAGCTTCTGTTCAAACAGCGCTGTTCTTTCTGAATGGCTGCTGTCCTCATTGTTTTGTGACGTCTTGATGGATGTTCTAGGATATAACAATTACTGTCTATTTTAAGAACTTCTATATCATTTTCCTAAATAAAAGTAGAACCCATTAGGCATTTTAGGGAGGCAATACTTAGGGCACTTAAAAAAACAAAAGAAAGCAAAACCAACAAAAAAACAGAAAAACACTATTTGCCAGGGACCAAGAACAATATTTCTTGGGAAGATGACATTTAAGAGAGAAAGGACTGCGAAGAGTTCTAGCATCTGCAAAATGAGGCAGAAAACTAAACCCAAGGATAGTTTGTGGAACGAACTGAGAGGTACTCATTGCCCTTTTCAGGGGCACCCGAATTTGAAGAGTCTGAATATCGGTGGTATGTGTAAATAAATACATTAAGGACCTGTACTTTTGTTGGTGTGAAACTTTCCTGCCAACCCCTAGATACAGATAGCACTTTGCTCATAGTAACAGCTAGGTGGATCCATGGATAGAGTGTGGGACGTGGAGTTAGGAAAACCCGAGTTCAAATCCCACCTCAGATACTTTGACGTATGACACTGGGAAAGCCACTTAAACTTCTCTGTCTCAGTTTCCTCGTCTGTTAGGTAAGTCTAGTAACAGCACCTACTTTGCGGCGTTGTTGTAACATATGTAAAGTGTTTTGAAAACCTTAAATTGCTATATAAGTGCAATCTATAGAATTTATAGTCTTAAAAGATTTATCTGAGGTTTATAGAGCTTAAGTGATTTGCCCAGAGTCATATATTTAATAAGAGTCAAGGGCAGGAGGTGAACCGAGGTCTGCCTGGCTTCAAGTCAGACATTTTATCCACCATGAAACACTGCCTCCCTGACATATACAGTGAACCAGAAATCAACCAGTTTAATAGTTGCCAGTTAATAAATAATTTTAAATCAGTTCCAGTATCATCTGCAATCAATAACATTATTGTCATCAAAGGAGATTTCTCAAAGGCTTTCAAAGCAATGTTTTGCCCCTTCCCTCTGTGCAATTTAAGATTGTGCAGACTTTATCTGACTAAATGCCACTTATCTGCACTTAGACACAAAAATCTTCAGGTGTACACCAACGTGAATTACTTTTCCTGAAGATTAAGAGAACAGTTGGGGTCATTCTCTTTCTCTTCTGGTGCTGTGGAATACCTCTGGAGGAAGGCACAGACCTTTACTGTCTGGGTCCTCTACCAATTTATCTTATTTTATCTCAACTGTGCCCTGATTGCTACACAGAAGTCTTTTTGTTATTTCATGGTGAACTCTCCACTGCATTCCCTACCAGCAGCTGCTCCAAACCATCTCCTCTCTTCTTAAGCCCTCAGGATACCTTGCCTACTTTGTTTTCTCTGCAGAGGCCCTTTTCCTAATTTTTTGCTGTCTCCCATGAACCCTCCCCCCTTCTCTTCTACCTCACACGTTCCCACCTCATTTGGTCCACCTCTGTCTCTGAGGAGAGGATGCCTCTTTTCCTTGTCAAGATCACCCACTCTCCTTTTGCTCAGAGCCCTATCTTTCTGGTCTCCTCTTCAATGATCATTTCTCCTGACATCTTTGATCTTTCCCTATTCATTGTCACCTTGTACTTTTGCTTACGTACTCAGATCTATCCCATCATTATAAAAAAAAACCCTTCATTTGATTCTGTCATCTCCTTATGTTATCATCTGATAGCTGAATACCTAGAAAAACCTCATCTACATTTATCGCCTCCATTTCCTTACTTTTCCCAACTCTTTGTGCCCAGTCACTTCTTAATCCCTCATAATTTGACTTTCAACTCTTAACACGACCAAAATCTCTCTCTCCCTTGGTGGTTATCAAACGGTCTTTACTTCAACAGTCATTCTCACTTCACCTCCCCACTGTTTTTTATAATGTTGACCACCATCAGTTTTCTCATCTACTAAGGTCCCTTCCAACCCTAATCCATGGTGTGACAATGACTGAAGTTCTATAAATTCAGCATATTATCTCCCATTTCCATGCCTTTTCACAGGTCATCCCTCCAGGTCTGAAATGATATCTTTTCTTATCTCTGCTACTCGGAACCTCTAGAGTCAAGGTTCCACTCCAGTGTTTCCTATGTAAAAGCCTTTTTCAGAACATTGCAGTTATGCTTCTTAAATTATATTGGATTTAATTATGTTTCTAACTGCAGAATCTCTCCAGTAGACTATAAGAGAGTCCTTAAGGCTGGAAGTTGGCTTTGGTGCCTTGTATATACTAGGCACTTGAGAAAACTGCTTTCTTTAAAAACACACACACACATACACACAGACACTTAAGAAGAAAAAATTCATTTAATACAGTTTGGTAACTAAAGGAGTATACTACCATATGCAGAGTTAGACACAATAAATTAAACCCTTCCTCTTTTATTTTTACCTCTTTCTGATCACCAACTAAATTTTATCATTATTTCTCTAGACGGTGATTGCAGAGATGATGATAAAGTCTCCTTATTTTTACCCCAAAAACAGGATTTTCTAAGCCAGGCTATAATGAGTTATGTTTATTATTAGCAATAAATTCCTGATCTAATTTGTGAGCTAAGAGAAATGTCTTCTCTGAATTTATATGTGTGCACTTCTACATTTTGGTCAGGCTGTTACAGGGTGTGGCGGCAGGCGTCCTTGTGATCCCAGACAGCTGTCAAGTGTTACATATCATGGGGCCATAGGGATAAGAACTATGGTGTCTGAATGGTGTAAGCCATCAACGCAGTAATCAATTCAATTATACAGTTCTTGACAGCTGTACAGCTGGACTGAAGAACACAATCTTCAAGTAAGCAACACAGTTGTCATATAAGTAAGATAAGCAGACGCACAGACACATTCAGACGCACAAAATCCACGCCCTCTGAACCTGATCCCCAAAGAGGGAATCCGCTGAGATGACAGGTTTCACTAAGCTATTGATTGAGACCATACAGGATAAAGAACTGAAATGGGATTTGTGGGTTTCCACAAACGGAATTTTTAGATTTAAGGCAAAAGCAATTGATTTCATTAATCAGTCAGATAAAATTCTTAGGTTGATTACTTGAGTTTTTTTAAACTGGGTAGTATGTGAGGAAAGGCGTATCTAAGTTTCAAGATCACACTAAGCTAGAAGCTATGAAGGTCTAAAACAAGAAAATAAGAAAAAATAAGGTATATTCACAGGCTCTGACAGTTGCAATGAATCCTGTTACTAGAAGGAAAAGATGAGCAGTGGCGGCTGGTGAATCCTTACTGAGGGGGAAACTACAGGATGCAGACCTAACAAAGAATAATAAATTTAGAGCTTAGAGACAAATCCAAAGCCCTCAATTTATAAATAAGGAAACTTTGAGGGACTTACCCACGGTTAAATATGCCTTCCTGAAGGCGGTGTGGCAGAGATGCAATGGAGATTCTACCCAAACCTTATCTTTTTTCAAAAATTATATTAAACCTTTTTTAATTAATAAAAATCTATTTTCTTTCTTTCACCTTACCCCATAATTGGAAAAAAGAAAAATAAAACTCTTGTAACATCTATGCATAAATAAAGAAAAAATTTCCTCATGGATGATGTTCAAAAAATATATGCCTCATTTTGAATCATGAGTCCATTATTTCTCTGTCAGGAAATAGGCAGTATGGTTCATCAATGGTCCTTCAGATTGTGGTTGGCCATTATTTTGATCAAAGCTGTCAAGTCTTTCAAAATTATCTTTGTAGTGTCATTATGTAAATTATTCTCCTGGTTCTGCTCACGTCACTTTGAATTGGTTTATACGAGTTTTTCCAGGTTTCTCTAAAACCATCCCTTTCATCATTTCTTAGATTTATATATCTTAATATGTATAGTCATCCCTCACAGCTGATGAGCAACCCCTTAGTTCTCTGTCACTAAAAAAAGCGATTACGAAATATTCTCTTCCCTACTGGTCCTTTTCCTATTTCTTTGATCTGTCCTCCACAGAGCTGCCAAAGTGATATTCTTAGTCAGTTTTGACAAGGTTCATTCCCTTACTCAATAAATTACAGGGATTGAATAGCATCCCTAGGATCAAACAGAAACTTTTTTGTGTTCAGAAGTTCTTCACAACCTGGCCCTAAATTACCTTTCTAGCTCGATTACACTGTACTCCCCTTCATATACGCCATGGTTCAGCCAAACAGGCCTTCTTACAGCTTTTGATATATGATACTCCCATCTTACGTCTCTGTAGCCAATGCTGGAAACGTACTGTCTCTCAAAACTCCTAATTTCCTTTGAAAGATAGCTCCATGCCACCTTCTGCAGTGAGGCCTTGCCTGATAACTCCCAGCTTCTTGTGATGCCCTCACCCTCTCACCTCCATTACCATGTGCCTACAGAGGATTCCAAAAGTGTTTTATTACCTTAAAACTACACGAAGGCTTTTGGTAAAGTTATCCCTTCCACCTCATGACTTTCCCCATCACAGCTGTGATATATTGTGGGTCGGCATAAGAAATTAAATGGGAATTTTGGGGGAATTTTGCAGAAGCTACAGGCAACACTTTTCAGCCAGAAGGTGACACAGAAGAAGCTCAGAAATGCATAAAACATTTGTATAGTATTTTGTAATATTGACATATTTTATCTTTTAATCCCACAATAATTCAGATTTTTTCTCTGGTACAGAGGGAGTTTTATGTGGATTTTCTGAACCATGGTGGCACCTCACCCTAACCCCTATGATGTGGAAGGGCTAACTGTATTCTGTATGTTTGTCTTTCTCAGGAGAATGCAAGCTCTCCGGCAGGGAGTGTTTTGCTTTTGTTGGGCAGCTAGGTGGTGCCACCGTGGAGAGAGAACCATGCCTGGAGTCAGGAAGACCCTTGTTCAAATCAAGCCTCAGACACTTACAAGCCGTGTGACAGTTAGGCAAGTCCCTTCACTTCTGTCTGCCTCAGTTTCTTCCTCTGTAGAATGAAGACCATAATAGCACCCACCTCGAAGAGTTGTTGTGAGGAGATGATAACTGTAAAGTGCTGAACACATTACCTCGTACATGGTTCTATATGAGTGTAATTATTAATATTATTAATTTTATTATTAATATTATTATTACTACTACCTTACAGGGTTGTTGCGAGGATTAAATGAGAAAACGATTATAAAGTACTCCATACAGTGCCTGGCACAGTTATCATTATTATTGTTGTCGGGGTTATTTTTACTTCTAGCACCTAGAGGTGCCTGGCATATAACTGGTACTTAAATGCTCACTGAGTGATTAACTGTATTAATCATAATTAATTGTATTAATTAAGAGAATAAACCTGCAAGGAAATTCACAAATCTTAGGATTAAAGAGTAAATGAGAGTCTTTGGGTAAGGAAAAAAGGAATGAAAAACAGGCTTGATATTAATAGCACTGCATACACCTGCTGTTAGGTGGGGGAACTAGAAGATACTTTTCTAATACAGATAAAAAAGGTTCCAGAGAGGAAAGACACAGTGCTGATAAGGACTTGAAATCTCTGTGTGTGTAGATGTGTAAAGATGTGCACGTATGTCTCTGCTCATGTACACAAACGTAAGTACGCACATGCACATGCATGCAGACATATATGTGCTGCTAAGATCATCGATCACAAAATGATCTAGATTAATAAAGGAGGGAGAAACCTTAAAAAAAAACCCACCAATGTAACAGTGGAATTACTAGCTTTCTAATGAGCTCAGATGTTAAAAGGATTCAGACAGAAGGAAAAAAGAAGGGCATGTTAAGAAGAACCAGCAAAAAGGGGTGGTACAGACTTGTCTGGAAGTTAGGCAGTATAGTGGATACAGTGCTGGGCCTGGAATCGGAAAGATTCATCTTCCTGAGTTCAAATCTGGCCTCAGATGCTTTCTAGCTGTGTGACCCTGGGCAAGTCATTTAACCCTGTTTGCCTCAGTTTCCCCACCTGTGAAAAGAACTGGAGAAGGAAATAGCAAACCACTCCAGTATCTCTGCCAAGAAAACTCCAAATGGGGTCACAAAGAATGGCACACACAAATGATACGACTCCATAACAACAACATACTTGTCAAAACAGTGCAAGAAAGACTTAAAGAGTAAATGCTAAGCGTGACAAAAGCCGATTTAAAAATTCTATTTGGATTAAGAAGAAGAATATGAAAGTGTTAGGCCTGTACCATAAGGCCAGACAGGATAATATTAGCAAGTGGCAGAGAAGACGCTGAATCACCAAACTCTAATTCTGTTTCCTTCTCTATCAATGAGAATGGTCTTCAAATGACACAGGGCATAACGAACACAGTTAAGAAGGAATTGAAGAGTCCGGACAGATGGTAAGGGAACATTTTACGGCTTCCCACAGCTGATTCAAGTCTCTGGGCCCAGGTGAATCAAGACTGAAAGAACGTGCCCATGCAATGAAGGAACCCCTGTGGTTAATTTCTGAGCTATACAAGAGATAGAGAAGGTGACAATAGGAGAAAAGATGGATAGTGGACAATTTTTTTCTTTTTTTTGGTGACAGATTTTAAAGATTACTAAGCAGATAATAGTAATGATGCTCACAAGCCATAGTGACACAGCATTTCATGCACCACAAGGTGTTTTCTTCACAACAAGCTTTCAGACTGGTTGTGCCTTCATTTATCATTCCCATCTTAGATGAGAAAACTTATGAATGGGTTTGTTTTTTTTTAAGGCAATCAGTGTTAAGTGAATTGCTAGTGTCTAAGATCAGACTTCTTTTATCTACTGCGCCAGTCAGCTGCCCCAACTAAGTGTTGTTGGAGACACTTGAACCCAAAACTCTTAACCTTGAGTGGTGATCATTTGCACAAAGTAAATGCACAAATAGGCACACAAAGAATGAGCTATGCCAAACTAACCTTATTTCATTTTCTCAGAGGCTGTTAAAAGGCTGATGAGAAGAATGCTATAAACATAGTATATTTTAGCAAATTTTAGCAAAGCATTAAAAAAATCTCTTAATGATATTTTCATGCAGAAGATGGAAAAATGTAGATTAGATAATAGTAGAGTTAGATTTGGTCATACGAACACACACAAAATGCTGGTCCATAGATCTCTAGCATCCTGCCACAAGATCATGTCCTTGGTCCTTTCCTGTTCTCAATCTTTATCAAGCCAACAAGCATTTATTAAGCACCTATATATACTAAGTCCTGGAGATACAAAGAAAGTAAAAAACTGTCCCTGTGGTCCTTGAGGAATTCACGATCTAAAGGGAGAGATGACAAGCAAACTACCATGTACAAACAAAATACATTCTAGATAAATTGGAGATAACCTCAGTGGGAAAGCATTAACATTAATAACTTGGACAAAAATACAGAAGTCATCCTTTCCAAATGTGTAGATGTCACCCCGGTGATGGATAGCAAATACGGACTGAAGATTCAAAGAGTATCATAGGAACACACTAACAGGATGAAGCATAATACCTATGATATGAATCCTTGCACTCAGGCTGATAATATCGACTGTAAGTACAAGATGGGGAAAACTGTTTTTAAAAATAGTTCTTCTGGAAAAGACCGAGGGGCTTTTGTTGCCTGCAATACAAACCAACAGTACAATACCACTGTCAAAACAAGAGAGAAAGTAATTCCACACTATCTTGAGCTGGTCAGAACACATCTTGAGCAACGAATGTGCTCCCCACGATTTAAGGGGGACAATGAAAACGCCGACAAGGTTGGAGAAGGATCTGGATACCACATAAAATGAAGACCTGCAAGAAGAAGCCTTAGGCAGGGTTACAATAACATTTTTAAATACCTAAAAGGTGGTTACTGGGAAGAGCAAATAAACTTCCTTTGTGTCATTCCCTCGGGATAAAACGAAGACCAAAATGGGTGCAAGTTGTAGGGATGCAGATTTGGCCCCAATAAAAGATTTTTGGGGGTATAAAACTGGAATTCTTAGATACTCAGCTCCCCTTTAGCTACTTATGTCTGAACAAAAGCTGGATATCATAGACGGGATTAAAGTACTAGCTGTAAATTTGGACCAAATGACCCTAAGACACTATTACTCTGTTAACTGTCTAGTGTCTCTACTAAAATCCTACTGAAATGCTTCGCGGTGGTTGTGAAATCCTGGCTAAGCTAGCAGAGTACAATTTCTGATGGTTACTCTTTAACACTAGAAATGCTTTGAATGCGGATCTGGAAAACAACAGTGTATCTGCTGTCAGAGAACCAGGCTGGCCAAACCTGGAGAGATGAATAATAATGTTTGTAAAGCACTTTACATATGTCATTTGATCCTTATACAGCCGCCTTTTGAAGTAGGTGCTATTATCATCCTTATTTTACAGAGAGAAAAACAGAGGCCCACTATCAAGTGACTTGCACATAGCTCATATGATTCCGAGGGAAGATTTAAACTCAAGACCTCTTGACCTGCCCTTCAATATTTTATCCAGTAGTGCAAAGTGTGTGGACTCTGGAGCTAGGGGAACTGAATCCAGATTTAGACTCAGGCACTTAACTAGCTGAGGGAGTCATTTAAACTCTCTGGGGTTCAATTTCCCCATCTGTCAAATGAGAGGTTGAACTTCTAGGTGGCATTGAAGGTTTACTTTCAGATGTATGATCTCAGATCCTATAATTTTGTGAGGATTGAATGAAGTAATCTTTTTAAAGAGCTTAGCACAGTAGGCTGGCACGCATTAAGTAGATACTTAATAAGTGGTTTCCTTCCTTCTTTTCTTTCCTGTCTTCCTTCCCTCTCTTTCTTTCTTCCTCTCTCTTTCCCTCCCTCCCCTTTTTCTCTCCTTCCCTTCCTTCCTCCCTCCCTCCCTTCCTTCCTTCCTTCTTCCACCCCTCCCTCCCTTCCTTGCTTTTTCCATCTATCAGCTAGCTACTAAGACCTATGCTGGTAAATAAAATACTCACGCTAAAGGAAATCTCAGATCTTTTCAGTACATGACATGGAAGGGTTGAACTCGATTACATATTTTTAAAAAACAGATGAATTCTAAGGATCGGTTCTTTCCAACTTTCCCACTTTCTTTACCACTTGAGAGAGAAAACCCACTGCTAGGATCAAAGAGCCACACAGGCGCTGCACTCACTTATTGCATGTGCCCCATTCTCTTCCCCATTCACAGTGGCTTCTCCATTCTTTGGTGGGTTCTGCTGAGAGACGGCTGCTGGGGTGGCTGCGGCGGCTGCGGCCGTGGCGGCGGCGGCTGCGGCTGCGGCTGCTGCTGCTGCATTGGCTTGCTGCTGAGCTAATTTTTCTCTGAACGCTTGCTGTCGGGTCTGTACAACATCAGGCATCACGGCGTCTATTAGCGATAGGGACTCTATGGGGCGGCCATCAAAGACTGTACCATCCTGGAAAAGAAAACAACGGTGATGGTTACAGGCGCTTTCCTAGAGACAGAAGTGATTCTCTGAGAAGGGTCCGTAGGGACAATCTCCTGTGAATACGCTGAGTCCATCCCAGGGTCGCAGGATCACAGACTTTGAGAGAGAAAGGCTTCCAAAGGCCATCTCGTCTCACCCCTTTGTTCTATAGACGAGGAAGCCAAGGCGTCAGAAGTGACTGCCCCTGCCACACAGGAGCGAAGCGTCCCAGACAGGATCTTAAGTCAGGTCTTTTAACTCCAGAGCTAGAATTCTTTCTTTAATCAATAAGCATTTATTAGGCACCTACTCTGTGTTAGGCACTGGACACATCATTACAGAAATGAAATTGCTGGTTCCCTCAAGGAGTGGACAACACACACACACACACACACACACACACATATGTACATGTATATATATATATATAAATAAAAGCAAAACCACCACATACACTATTATTGTTGTTATGTATGCATACTACCATATGCACTGAAATTAGGCCATGTCATATGTAGAAGGATTGTTCATATGTGCACGCTACATACCACATATAACACTGTATATAGCAGTACTGTTTACATATGTATAGAACATATGTGATAATGCATATACTAGTGCTGTTTACATGTGTGCGTATAACATACAGATTATAATGTGTATAGAACCATGTCGTAGACCTGGAGTATTATTGCTTATACATACCACACACATTACTCTGGATGGAGGAGCACTGTGTATGTCTGTCTATATAGAGCAGGTATATACTGTATGTATATAATAATGCATGTAGTAACTTACATAGAAGTATTGCTTATATACGTATGCCTACGATGTACACGTTATAACACATATATGATAACACATGTAGGGTGTATGTAGTAGTATTGTTCATATGTGTATGCTGTATGACATCATTTATGTCTAGATATAATACATATATAATAATGCATGTAGTATTATTGCTTACATATGTATGCATACAATATGCACATTTTTGTATAGAATAGAATAATAACGCACGCAGTATGCATGTACTGGTAAGCGCTTATACATGTATGTTGTACCACATGCAACATATACCGTATACTGCACTATATATGCTTTAATACTACATACATAAGCAATATAATATACAAATATAAGCACACATATTATAAATACATGTAAAAATAAACATAAATATAGGGTTGGTTTTTGGGAGAGAAGGCATAATGGAATCAATGGAATTAATGGAATCAATATTTGGTCAAGGTCTAAACCCAAGAATGGGTTTCACATTCACCTCAAATACAATCTTAATCCAAGAATGCCTAAATGCAGTGCTTGATATCACGATCCTCATTCTGGCATTCTAGGCCCTTTACAATTTGGTTCCAACCTACCTTTTTAGTTTTGTCCTAAGACTCTTTTAAATACTCCTATTTCAGCCCAAACGATATACCTATTGTTCCCATTCTTCCCTTGCCTTTGCTACGGCTGTTTCTCCATGTCCGGTGGGCAGCTAGGTCACACAGTGGACAGCACAATGGGCACAGAGTCAGGAGGACCTGAGTTCAAATCCTGTCCTAGATACTTCCTTGCTGTGTGTCATTTGATCTGTTTGCCTCCGTTTCTTTATCTGTACAATGGGGTTAACAATAGATCTTACCTCCCAGGGCTGTTGTAAGGACCAAATGAAATAGTCGTTGTAAGGTGACAAGTACAGGGCTTGGTATGCAGTAAGCACTATATAAATGTTAACTGGTAGTATGTATGTACTGGTGGTTGTTGTTAACACTGTTAACGCTGTTAACAATAACATGCAGTGTGCATGTACTGGGAATTGCTTATACGTATGTATGTCGTACCAACATATATTACATACTGCACTATATCCATACTTTACTGAGTAACAATATAAACATTGTTAATATTATCGTTAATTATTCCCCCAAGTCCCAACTCCTCCTCCCCAGAACCGTCCCTCCTCCCCCACGTGGAAGTCATCTCCTCCTCCTCCTCCAATTTCTCACAGCATTTTGTTCGTACCCATCACATTCCATGCTGTGGCATGGTTATCACTGTACAAGTCTTATCCCGTCTATTGATTTGAGGACTATATCTTATTTTATCTTTGGACCTGTCATTTCACCGGTATGGAAACTGTTCACCAACGGCAACAGGTGGTTTATCTGTAACTTAATCAATTTAGCACATACTTATAAAGCACCTACTATGTGCCAAGAACTGTGATAATGATATAATGGCAAAAAATGGCTACAGCTCCGGGATAATGAAAGGCTCCACAGGTGGCGGCCCTCAAGCTGAGCTCTGATGAGGGCTCGAGATTCTAAGAAGCAGCGACCAGGAGGACGAGCATTCCCAGCATGAGGGATCTGGAGGCTGGAGAAGAAACGTCACTGACAAGGAATGGCACATGGGTCAGTTTGGCTGTAGGGGGCAGAGAGTGAGAGGAAGCAAGGACAAACAAGTCTGGAAAGACAGGCGGGAGTCAAACTGTGAAGGTCGTTAAACGCCAAAGAGGAGTTATCCTAGGGGCTGTAGGGGGCTACAGAAGCTTCCTGAGCAGGGGAGTTTCAGGGTTAGACCCGTACTTTAAGAATATCGATTTAGCGGCTGTGTGGAGGACAGGCTGGAGAAAGGGAGATTTAAGGCAGGGAAGTCAGTTAGGAGGTTCTTGAAGCAGTCCAGATGACAGGTACTGAGAGTCTAAACTGTGGCAGTGCAGCGAAGAGGACGGCTTGGAGAGATGCTAGTGAAAAGCACTGTCATAAAATGATAAGATTTTCTAGCTAACTGGCTATAGGGCGTGAAGAAAGGAGTCAAAGATGAACATTCATCTCATTTTATCTTGATCGTACCCTCAGTAGAAATAAGGAGGCTCAGAAGAGGGGTGAGTTTGAGAAGGGGCTGGGGAAAGAAAGAATGACGTGATGACTTTGAGAGATCTGCCAAAAGTCCAGTTTGAAACATTTAGCAGGCAGTTGGTGACGGAGGATTGGAGTTGAGTAGCATAATTAGGGATGGATATAAAGATCAGGGAGTCTGCGCAGATACAACAATTATAAAACCCATAGGAGTCGATGTAGTCATCAAGTAAGAGACTATGGGGGGAGCTCATGACCCAGACTAGGATTTTCAGCCATACCCAGACTAGGATTTTCAGCCATTACAGGCATAATCTGGCAAAAAAAGATTAAGAAATAGTGGTCAGTTAAGGAGGAGGAAGACCAACAAAAAGCAATGCCATGAAAACCCAGAAAAGGCTGTAAGAGGGGATGCCTTATGAGAAATACGAAGACTGAAAAAAAGGCACTGGATGGAGCAGTTAAGAGATTTTCGGCTTATGATACCAAGAGCATCTGGAGATTTTATTACTTGCTCATGGTCCCACAGCTAGGTGTTTCAGAGGCAGGCCTGGGACCTATGTCTGACTTGACGACTTGCCCTCTATGTCCTACGCCATTTTATTTCTCACACAATAGGCTTTACAGGTAGAAGGTATTTAACAAATGTATGATAAACTGGCTCATAAGCACTGTCACTTAAACACTAAGGAAATTTAGAAACTAGTGCACATTTTTGTACTAAAATTGGTATTATTTTTGGAGCTTAGGAAATCTCTATGAATAACCCGCCTTTACATGTTCTAATATTAGTTCTTTCAAGGTTTCAAGTCAAAGTCAGGGGTGTCTTCAAGAGTTAACCTATCCTGCATGAATCCAGACCTAACTTCTATGGAATCTGTTCATTTCATATATTAAAATAAGTTATTTACCAATCTTGGATTAAGATTGTATTTGAGGTGAATGTGAAACCCATTCTTGGGTTTAGACCTTGACCAAATATTGATTCCATTAACTGAACAATTACAGAAATATTTAAATTTCCTATCTGGATGAGCTCTTCCTCTCAGCTGGACTCCTTGCTCGCATCTACATCAATTTAAGTTTCTGATTCTGAGAGCTCTGCACAGTTCTCCACACACAGCAGAAAATTCCTTTTAGTCTAAGCAAATTCACACACTGTAACCATATGAAATCTGAACCTGCAGAGATGGCCCTGACTTGATGTATAAATGCATTAAAAGTACATTTTGCACATGTTTTCATTGTGACATTTTCGGCAATGAACTGACTAGGTTCAGTCAGCAGTATCAGAAAAACGTAAGTTTCTTTTGAATACAAGCACTAACTAAAGAAAGAAAAAAAGAATATGTACTTATTTGACCCTAGCAACGATGATATTAAAAGCAATAACTGCCTAAATTAATTATTAAAACCTCTCTCACTTAAACATTTTAAAATTCTGTTTTTTTCTTTAACTCCTAAAGACATCAGTGATAAATGAGGTGTTATTTCATTTTGCCTCTCATTATATTATCACTGTCTTAGATGACCTTGGGTGAGTTAAACCTGTGAAGGGGGTTCCAAGAAGAGATGATGTGGCAGAGTCAGAGGACAAGAGATCAAACCCCACCTTTAATGCTTACTACCTGCGTGACCAGGTAAGTCACAACGTTGCAAAGTTTCAATTTCTGAGTCTATAAAAGGAGGTGGGAGGGAGGATGTTGGGACTAAATAAATAGCCTATGAGGACTTTATTCCTTTATTTATTTACTTATTTATTTATAAAGTCTGGTACTATAATCTTGTGAATGGATGATCTCTTGGCTTCCATTCTAAATCCCATGACCTATTGTGGGAGAGCTGAAAGAGTGAGACAAGGCAGAGGAGGAAGGGTTTGCTGAGAATGGGATAGAATAGAAACACACCGATCAAGCACTTAAAGGAACAGCGGGAAGAGAGAGAAATGGAGGCAGTTGAGAGAGCACACAGAAGACCTAAAAAGTACTGTTGGATAAAGAAAGAGAAAAGGAGGAGAATGTCATTAGTGAAGGGGAGACACAGCCTAATTTAGAAGGGATATTATGGGGAAAGAAGAGAAATGGACAAAAGACTTTCTACAATGAAAAAAAAAAGGATGTGGGAAAGATTAAATCTGAGAAAAAGAAATAGAAGTGGAAAGGATGGGGAAATATGTGGTTGAAAACAAAGAGCCAGAGAACTTGAAAGACTTTAGGATCAGAATGCCAAGAATGCCTGGTCTGTCAATGCACCTAAAGGCAACACTCCTCAAACAAACAACAAAAAAAAGCTGCCATAATGGGTGCTGTATTAAAATTGGTGTTGTACTAAAAGAAGCACACGATGAAGAAACAGAAAAGATGGGGTGATTATTTTGAGGCAAACTGTCCTGCTCCCAAGTCTGGAGGGAAATGGAAGACAAGAAGATCTGTAAGAAGATTGATTACTTAGCAGCCTTGGAAGGGAGGTTTGTTAAAATATTTTGGAGAACACGACAACCCTTGTGAACACTATCATACTTAGGAAAGAGCAGATGAGTGACTGGTTCTACCAGCTGTGAAAACTGGATTAGGGTGAAGGTTATGAAGAAGTTCTTAGTGTTCAAGGCAGTGATTCTGTCTCTGTGGGATGAGGATCCCTGAGGGTGGGGAAGGGATGCAGAATTATTGCAAGGGCTCCTTCAATCTATATGCATACCAAGGACGGTCATTTCATTCTTTACTGGCTTCTAACAAAATAAGTACATTAAGTAAGTAAACATAACCTTGCTATATTGAATGAATACCTGATATTGGTATTTTTATCCTGAAATTATACAAAGATGTTGCTGTGATTAATAAAATACAAATTCATCTAAAGATATTACTAAGTACATGGTAGCTGCCTGTCAAGATGCTTTCTGTTGCATAGGGTAGATAGAGTCAATAAGAGCTGGGTTCCAATCCTGCCTCTGATACTAGTGTATGACCTAGGGTAAGTCACTTAACTTCTCTCTATGTGACTCAGAAACTCTCTAGGACTTATCTATTAAGTCAAAGTCTTTGCAATCTGGATTTGAGTAGGAAGTTCTCCTTGCTGAAATTACAGAATCTTGGTGTACTTAACATTATTTTTTTCTCTTAACTTTCAGTTTTAAAATTTTGAGTTCTCAATTTTCTCCAGCCCCTCCCCTACCTATTGAGAAGTCAAGCAATAATTTGTATTATTTTCTTAACCAAACAGATACCAATGATTCCACGATTACCATCAGGTTGATGTCTATGAAATGATTTAATATAAAAAGGGATTCTTATACTCAAAAAGTCTGGGAACCAACGGTATATGAATGGTATTTGAGAGGAAGACAGGGCAATGGTGAGTGTAACAGGTGAAGGTATTTAAGGATATAGCTGAGGACTGCAATTCTGTTGAAACTCTGGAAGGCCATGAAGAAGCTATTCAAAAAAAAAACACATCTCAGAAACCCAAAATGAAGGCAGGATAAGAGGAAAAAAATGGGGAAAAAATGAATAAAAGTGAAGCAACCACCACAAAGGAAATTATGTCAGAGGAGTCTGTTGAAACTAAAGCAGCTTATGAGAGAACTGTTCTTTCATTTAAAATTTTTAAATCATGGAGGAAAGAACCAGGGGGTTGAGTGGGAGGAAAAATTAAGTTATTTCAGGCTTTTGCTTTAAACCATGCTTTAGTTTTCCGCTGCCAATTCTACACTCTTAAGGAAGAGAAAAGGATAAAATAATGCTGGGAAGTTATTGTTAACCTTCAGATCACAGCCTCTCCTTTATTTAATTCAGGTAAAGCAATACCATCTGTCTTTCCTGCGTGGTCATTCTTTTACCCACCTGCCTGCAGAGTAAAAAGGGAAGAGACAAGACACCCCGTGAAGTGTGCTCACCAAATGAGCACACACCACCAAAATATTAAGTCGATGAAAAGCTGCTGTGTACTTTTTCATAATTTGAAAATGTGTTGTTTACACACTAAACATGATCGCTATTCTGTATAGACAGAAAACACAGATGTGTAAAAAGCAGGGAAAGCTTGTTGCTATTTTTACTTCTAGGTAACTCGAAGTCCCAAATTTATGAAGGAAATTAAAAGCAAAGGTGAAACACTTAAAATTTCTGTCAAGTACCTTTCTGGAAATAAGTATTTAATTAATACTTGTTTTTCTGAGACATTAGGAGTTTTCAAACATTCCTCCCCAAATGTGTGATTGCTCTGGCTGGCTTCTAACTAGAACACACCTGTAACAGCCCAAATGTACATTCTGCTTGCGGTAATAAAGGGAGACTTACTTCATTGATGCTGATCTCAGCTTCCACATACTGCAGGCCTTTCTGAAGAATGGAGATGAGGGCAGCAGGTGGCACTAGTGTTCCATTGATATTAGATTGACTGATGTGACTTTCAATACCAAATGTGAAGGCCGAATGGGAAAAACCTAAAAGCAGGAAAACAAGCCATGACATGAAACCCAAGTTTATTGACAGTTGCATATCCGTTTATTTCTAAAACTGATTATTCTTTAAAACTTCAATGTGTAGAAATTAACTCAGAATCCCACATCATTATTGGCTTTGGGTCAGGTAGGTGGGGAAGGGGGAAGAGGAGAGTAGGGAAGATGAGAGATTTTTTTGGCAAATGAAAAACTGGGTTGTGAGAGGGAAAAATACATTTAGAAATGAAACGATTAGTTTCAGTAAAAAAAAAAACCAACCAGTAATTAAAAAACCCAAAAAGAATAGGGAATATGTTCTGGCTGAATCATACTCTGATAAACACTTGACTCAAATCTCTTTTCCCCTTAGGTTAGTATCAATCTTTCCAGAAGCTTAACACTGGGATCTCTTTCTTTGCACAGGTTGTATATGGCCCCAGCATTGCTGTAGCTCACACAAGGGAGCCATTCTTTAACAGAAGATAAGGATAGAAAAATCCTCCGCTCAGAGCTACGACTGGACACGTAGAACAAATTAATTTCATGACGAAGCAAGAGGAAAAGATGATACTCTCGTCTGGATCTCTTTTCTGGAGTTAAACAGTTTTGTCAATAGAAATAAATAAGGAATTCTCCCTGTTGCTGATGTTAGCTGCTGGTTAACTGTGAGCTTTTCTTGATTATCTCTTCCTTATTTCTTGAATTGTCACCTTCTTAGCAAGCCAGGGGTGATAAAACTCTTGCTACTTAAACGTATGTCCTAGAATGAAGCTTTCTTTGAAAGAGCTCGGATTTAAACACCAGGGAAACAGTAGAAATCTGATGGTATTTAAAAGAAAGAAGCTCCGGTTGAGTAGTTAAGCTGGAGTGTCTCTGTGTGTGTTTTTAAGTGGATGGGAAAAAACCCAAAATAATAATAACAATAATAACTAACATTTACACAGTGCTTACTGTGTGCCAGGCACTATGCTAAGCACATTACAATTAACTGTTGTCTCATTTATGCTCACGAAAACGCTGCGGGGGAGGTTCTATCATTACTCGATTTTACAGATGAGGAACCTGAGACAAACAGAGGTTTGGTGACTTGACCAGTATCACACACCTAGTGTTTGTGGTTGGATTTGAACTCAGATCTTCCTGA
This sequence comes from Trichosurus vulpecula, assembly GCF_011100635.1. Lineage (NCBI taxonomy): Eukaryota > Metazoa > Chordata > Mammalia > Diprotodontia > Phalangeridae > Trichosurus > Trichosurus vulpecula. The sequence goes on along the minus strand of NC_050574.1, from coordinate 411,912,199 downwards.
CTCCAAGCTCGGCGCTCTGGTCACTGTGCCGCCCGGTTACATAAATGGTCAGCTGGTACACTAGGTAGTGGCTGTTATGACCTCTAGAGATATCCTCTGTCCTTCTCCCCTTTCACTCCCAAATCTTCCCCTGCGACACTCAAGTGTCTTAAATTCCATCATTAGAGAGATTCTTTGGCTTCATGAGAGATCCTCTTTTTAAAATGTTAATTAGCCCTTCAAGAGGTAACACACTGTTTTTGGTTTAAAGGTAAACTAGTTTCTTAGGTCATTTCCCTCTGGGATAGGAGGACCAGCATAAAAGTCAGAGATGCCGAGGGGTGCTGAATAAAGGATCCCAAAGCCTAGAAGACAGTTCTCACAACTTCCCTTAGAACAGGCTATATACAGAATCTTCATCAACTTTTATTCAACATCTAAATCCTTGGCTGAGGTGGAGATCTGGTTAGATGCTTTTGATGCGGAATCATTTTTTTCCAACGAGTTAATGTTGAAAATGAATGGCAATCCATTCCATCTACAGTAAGTGACCAAGAAGGCAGTGCTCTGAAATATATTCTAACTAGATGCACCTCATTGCCACAAAGCAAATTTAGAATCTATTAATTACGTTGGGGCAAATTTGTAGAATTCTGTATAGGTCATCCGGGTGTAAAATCTCTTTTTCCCCACTGTCTTCCTAACAGCTCTCCCTCCCGATTAGACATCAAATCTGGTTAAATACTCCTTGGTTGTGCGCAGTACCCTCTTCCACCCCATCAACTTCCAAGCCTTCAATAAGGTAACTTACATACTATCCTAGTTCAGGGACTTTATCACCTAATGGCTGAATTACTGAATTAGACTCCTAAGACTCCCCTGACTCCAGTCTCTTCCACCTCCAATGCACTGCTACCAGGCTAAGCCTTGAGAACAAGGGCTCTTCCCACCCCCTAGTCCCCTACCCCGGGCATTTTGTTATCTTTTTGTTGTTATTCAGTCATGTCTAACTCTTGGTGGCCCCATTTGTCATTTCCTTGGCAAAGATACTGGGGCGGTTTGCCATTTCCTTCTCCAGCTCATTTGGCAGATGAGGAAATTCAGGCAGGCAAACAAAACTGCGTTTTAAGTGACTTGTCCAGGGTCACACAGCTAGTAAGTGTCTGAGGTCATATTTGAACTCAGGAAGATGAGTCTTCTTAACTCCAGGCCAGGTGCTCTGTGCACTATGGTGCTACCTAGCTGCTCTTTTATTATCCCTATCACTTAGTATAGTGCCTGGCATAGTAAATGATGGTTGGCCATCTTGTGACATGAATAGAGTTTGGAAGATTAGAATTTAAATTTCAGAGTCCCAGTTTCTTCATTTGTAAAATGGGCATTTCAGGTTGAATTCAGATCATTGCTCAATTTTATTTGGTTATGGAGAAATTACCAAGAGCTGATTTTTTTAAAAAAAAAAGACACAAAATTTTAAAAGTCTTTAGCTGCACTAAACTAAAAGATTATAAGACAGAAATATTACTACATGAAAATCCATTTTTCATTTCTGTCTTTTGCTAAGCCTTCTTATGTCTTTGCTTTTCTCTTACAGTCATTCTAGATTGTTTTTCTACCTCCTTCATTGTCTCACCTTTTTTTTTACCATAATACAAATTAAAGCTTTATCAATATTTGCTGCTATATTTAAGTTAAATTCTTCCTATTTTAGTTTGAAAAATAAATGACTTGAAAATTTTGTTTCTTAAAAACCCTCAAAAACAATTGTTCTTTAAAAACTAAACTTGTGAGAGCCTCAAAAATTGATTTCTTTTTCCAGGAGATAGGTGGCTCTTGGTTTTAAAAAAGGGAGTGGGGGGGGAGCTACCATCACATACACGATGAATTCAAAGCCTTTCAGGCCTTAAAATTTCTCAGCTCCATCACTAACTCTCTCCTTCCTTCCTCCTATCTCAGAGGAAAAAAAAAGTATACCCAATTCCTGGTTTTGTCTAATCCCTGGTACTTACAATTTTGATCACATCCCCTATGCCTCTTTTTGGGACATTATTTTGTTTTTCTTTCATGAATTTCCAATCTCTTCCTCTGTACAACCTGCTTTTCTTCCTACTTTAAGTCTTTACCTACTCACCACATACTCCTAAATTCCTGGCAGTCTGGCTTCCATCACTACTATTCTTCTTCAAGTACTCTCTTAATGGTGAGCCGATAGCCTAGTAATTGACAAATACGATTGCTGTTTTAAATTCCTTGGCCATCTATCCTCTCCCTCCTTAACATCTGATGGTGGTGAAGCCCTTCCTTCTGAATGTCCTCTATTCATCTGAGATCACTGACTCTAATTTCTTCTCTGTCCTTAGCCTTTCCCCAAACTCAAGGTAAGGATTATCCAAGTTTTTCAATTTGGCCCTTTGTCTGTTCTCTTTCTAAATTTTTTCCTTGAGTCACTTCATTCATTCCTCCTACATGTAGATGCCTTTTTATTTAATTTATGGACTAAAACAAGCAATTCCGTAACACAGTATAATAAAATGCATTCTCAGTCTATCTCCAGCCCTGACCTTCTTTTGATCTGAAGACCTGCATCTTTAGCTGTCCATAGCTTCATCTCACCTAAAAAAATGAGTTTCAACAGACATAACTTTTTGACATTATCATCATTAAGCCTTATCCATATTATGTTATTAGTCTGCCTGTCCTCTTCTTTTAACAAGACCTAATTGAGTACCAATAGATATGACATTTTACTAGAAAATGTTCCTATGCTCATTATCACTTAGGAAAGATAAGACAGATTCATGATACAATTCACAGACTCAGCATTACTCTGGGTGGATAGATGCCATGATTAAGAACATGTTACAAGAATGTAATGGATTAGAGATTGGCTTTCCACTAATTGCATGACCTACATCAGTAACTGCTGTTAAATGAAGTTTGTGTTTCTTGAGTCAACCATTCAAATAGATTGGAATGAGATTAAAATTCATATTAGGAATTTGTTGACTTGAGTACCTCTTGGTGTTTTTAACTATTTTTTAAAAGTCAGAGGCAACCAAATGGCCCAGCAGCTAGCATTCTAGATTTGGAATCGGGAACTCCTGAGTTCAAATCTTCAGATGTTTATTATCTATGTGACCTTGGGCAAGTCATTTAACTTCTAGAAATTCCGTTTTCTCTTATGTAGATTGGTGAGAATAATAACATCTACTGATGTTGTAAAGACCAAATGAAATAATCCATATAAAGTGCTTTGCAAGCCTTAAAGTGTCATCTAAATGTTCATTATGATTATTAATTTTTCTCATTTCCATGTTCTTATCTTAAGACAAGGATAAATTAAACCATTAAACTGAATGAATTAAACCATTCCTACAAGGATTTTGGCAGAAGGAGGCAGTAAAGTTAAAACCTAGGCTACCTTGAATAGCACAACCCATGACCAAAATCAATGGGAGTTATAAAAAGTATCTCTGAATATATCATTCCCCTTGGGAGTGGAAAAATCCCAACTGGCAGCTTTCCCTAATTGTCCTATCTCTGAATCACCAAGCAAGATTTTTTTTTTTTTTTTGCCAAGAAATCTAAGGAGCTCGTTTTCTGATTCATTTATTCACAAATATTAACTGAGCTCCTACTATGTTCAGAGAACTATTCAGGAAGCTATAGGATGCATAAGAAGTGGACCATATAATAAGCCTTACCCCTAAAGAACTTAAAATATCAAGGCAAGACTTGGGCATGGAAAAGGTAAGAAATATTTCAAGACTATATGCATTAAGCACAACTGAGTATTACCCACCATGACAACCACAGAAACTGTTAAATGGTATAGATCATTAGACTGAGAGGTCAGGAAAATGCTTCATGGATGTGACCCTTGGAACCACTGGCAACATTTGAATATTCAGAAGTGGAAAGATATTTGTAACAGAAGAAAAACATAAGCCAAAATGTGATACGTTTTAGGAGAAAGTAAACAGAGCAGTTTGGCTGAAATAGAGGGTTTGTTTTGGAAAATAGAAGGAAATAGGTTGGAAAGACAGGTCATGATGAAATTGTGGAGGTCCTTTAATATAAGCTGTGAGTCAGTTTAATTCATTAGCACAACCTGCATGCATAGCACTGCTCCAGACCTTAGGGGAGATACCAAATTTAGAAAAGACATGTATCCCTGCTCTTTTGAAGCGTACAGTCTGAATATATTCGAAGTACCACATAGGATGTGGGGGAGGGGGGTAGTCTATTATTGGTCAAGGTGACCAAGGAAGACTGAATGGAGATGGCTGAATTTGAGTTGTTTTCAAAGATGGGTAGGAATTTCAGCAAGTAAAGAGGAGGGAAATGATTTTTAAAGGGATCATGAGCAAAAGCAATGAGGTAAAAAAATTGGGGGAGGGATGGTGAATTCGTAGAAGACAACAAAAGTCAGAAGGAAACACAGACAAGAAGAACAGCTCTGAAAGTTACATGCTGAATTTAATACATAATTTAAAAGAAAAGCTAGCTGTACATAATAGTCACAGTTCATATGTGACTATGAAAAGGTTCATTTTATTTCATGTTTTAGATCCAAATAAATTTTTTTAAAAGCACATCAGCTTTATAGTTTTCTACACACTTTCTTTAATTTTGTAGGATTTAAGAGTTTGAAGGGACATCAGAGAACTGATTAAAATTCAAATCTCTTGATTCCCGCTTTTGTATTCTTTTCATTTTACAACACTATCTCTTCCACTGCAGTATAATTGTTTCTTATATCAAGCTTAATTTTTTTTATTTAGCATTTTATTTTTCCCCAGTTACATGTAAAAACAATTTTTAACATTCTTAAGCTTAATTTTTATTAATCAATGGATATTTATTAAGTGCCTCCTACATGTAAAAAGTACCATGATAGCACCGGTTGGATGAAGGGCAATCCAAAAAAGGCATAAACACATGATCCTACAAATGAGGTACAGGTCATATGGCTACCAGTTTGGCATTAGGAGATGTTGACTATTGTTGCTGAATAACAATTCTCTTTTCGCATTTGACCTTGAGAGAGAATCCAAAGCCAATGATCACACTAATTTTACATCTCATGTGAGGATACTACCACTCACACGTCTCCCTGAGTGACCACACTTTTCTGGCTGCTTATCAAAGCTGGCAACATAAGGCTTTTCCACCCAAAGAGAAATCCCTGGGAGTGAAGAGCTAGATGTCACTGAAAGAGATGGAAATACTTACATCTGTCACAGGGAATAGGCAAGGAAGTTGTTAAAGGGAGAGGAGTAAAAGAGCTTCCAGATACTTTGATGAAAGATCTATGAGTACAATTGGCCAGAATGTCGCAGGTGTGTGTTTCTCGGCAAGCCTGAAGCATTTGCTGAATTCAGCAGGATTTTTGTGAACTTAGGAAGACACATGATGAAGAGCAACATTACCTATAGAAAGCTGACGTTAAAGCAGGCTGATCACCGGCTCTAATCGATTAACATGTTATTTTTTTCAAAATCTGATATCTATATCTAATGCAGGGATGTTCGGCACTGGAAAAGCAAGCCATTCATTGGCTACAAAATTTAGATGCCAACATTAACCTAAAACTAGTTCCTACAAGTTGTGATGGAGAACCAAATGAGGTCAAAACACTTGCAAGCAGCAAGTGTGGGGTGAACACAGAGGACAGTGGGAAGGAGCCTATAGAGAATGGTTATGATTATGGAATGGGTAGCTTATGGGTTTGATTTTTAAAAGGCCTTTACAATCTTCAGCAGAAAAGACCTTTGCTTCTACAACTTAAAATATTACGCTATGTTTAAATATATTACAAATTAATTAGATTAGCAGCTCTAAATTCTAAGAACCTCGGCAGTGTGCATTGATTGAAAATGGACCATATGCATGCTTTGTTTCTCTTACAATTCTAAAACTGCTCATTAATTTCATGTTCACTGCCTAGGATCCTCTCCCTCTCACCTTGGACTACCGATCTCCCTTGGACTCTTTTAAATCCCAACTAAAATCCCACCTTGTAAAGGAAGCCTTCCCTAACCCCTCTTAATTCCAGTGCCTTCCTTCTCTTAATTACTTCCTATTTATCATGTATATAGCTTGCTTTGTACATATCTGTTTCATGTTTTCTCCCCCATTAGACTGTAAGCTCCTTGGGGCTTTTGTCACTTTTCTTATCCCCAGTGCTTAGCATAGTACCTGGAACATACTAGATACCAGCTGTATTAAACATTCATAAGTGTTTACTGATTGATTGATTTATCATTTAATTTGTGCAATATTTGATTTACATAGCTCTCTACTTTGACTGGTTCATGCTGCCTTTGTATTAGAAGGATTGTTTAAATTGTTGTTTTCCTGCTAACAACTGTATTTCACAACAAAAACAAACCTAGGTGAGACATCTGAAGCCTTAAGAGCAAAGTATGATGCAAATAAGTCATTTAACCTCTTTGGCCTCATTTTTCTCATACGCAAAATGAAAAGATTTGGAATGGATGGCCTCTAAAACCTCTTTTAGCTCTAAATCCAAGATCCTATGACTGCATTATACAATAACAGTATCTTATGCTTGAATATTACTTTAATGTATGAGTTAGGAGCATGGTTTTTTAAATGAAAATATGTAACATAAATTTGTATTGGTAAATTAAATGCCATATAGTAATATTTGCTGCATATATTCACATAAGAATAATACAAACCAAGGCCAAACTACCAAAAAAAAGCAACTGCAGCTAAGAAAAAATTAACCTTGATTCTTTTAGAATGGTTTGCAAAGTCATTCTTTTATTCTCATTTCTAAGGAGCCTGAATATACTAATCCTGCAGTTCATCTGAGTGCAAGATAATGAAATAGTTCTTTTTCCATAAACTAACAAAAACTGGCATAGCACCAAACTTTGGGAAAAGAAACAAACAAAAAGTAATACAAAGTTGAATATTTTCAAAAGTTTCTTTTAATCCCCCCCTCCCATTATGACAAATTGTCCCTGAATGACATGGATTGCAATTGTCACCAAGTAGGTTAGATGACATGACTTCTCAGGTTTCTTTCAGGTTTTTTTTTCTCCTTGAAAAATGTTTTTATTTGGAAATAAAACTCCATATGCATATACGTGTATATGCATATGTATATATTTTCATGTACAAAGAAGAACAGAAAAAGATTGCACATGAAACTGTAGATCTCTGCTATGTACAACTTACTTTTCTTTATAGGTCTATAAGTTCAACTTGTAATTTTCTTTTTAAAAATTTTTTTAAATAATTTATTTTTACTTCACAACATTCAATTCCACAAGCTTTTGATTTCCAAATTTTTTCCCTCTCACTCCCCTCTGTCCCCCCAAAATGGCATGCAATCTGATATAGGCTCTACATATACCTTCACATTAAACATATTTTCACATGCGTCATGTTGTAAAGAAGAATTATAATCAAGAGAATGAACCATGAAAAAGAAGAAACGAAACAAAAAAAAGAGAATAAATAGTTTGCTTCAATCTGCATTCAGACTCTGTAATTCTTTCTCTGAATGTGGATAGCTTTTTCCAACATGAGTTTTTTGGAGCTGTTCTGGAACCTTGCATGGCTGAGAGGAGCCAAGTCTATCAAAGTTAGTCACCACAGATACAATGTGTCTGTAACTGTGTACAATGTTCTCCTGGTTCTGCTCCCCTCACTCAGCATCAGTTCATATAAGTCTTTTCAGGTTATTCTGAAGTCTATCTGCTCATCATTTCTTATAACACAATATCAACTTGCAATTTTCAAAGCTGTCCTGCTTGTCTGTGTTTCTTTCTGGCCCTCCTTTTTTGTGTTCCTTGCACTTGATATGGCAGATGGCAAACTTATAGAACGTTCTTACAATAGCTAGTGCTTAGCCTATAATTTTAAAATACAAATACCTTAAAGAATAATTTTAGATAAAAGAATCGTCTTTATTAGATGAAGGTAGAGCTTCTGAGAAAACATCTCTCTCTAACACTGGGAAGCTAAGATTATGAAGAAGAGCCACGTTCTCCCGGAAACTGTCAGAGACAGAGATGGAGTGAATATGGGGGTTTCTGATTGAGCATGATATTTCTTGTATTATCAGAAGTGAACTACTCAGAAAATACAAATTAGAAGTTTAGCACAATCATAAGATACCAGTTTTAGAGCTGAGAGTGACCTTAGAGGATATCTAGTTCAACGCCTTTATTCTACAGATGAAGAAACTGAAGCAAGCTCAGAATGGCTAAATGACTTGTCTAGGGTTATGCAGATAAGTATCTGAGTGGGGATTCAAATCCAGGGCTCCCTAACTCCAAGTCAGGAACTGTAACCAATGCTAATCCAGCTCCCTCTCCTACTACACCTGGATGCCTCCTAGTTATTCTAGCTCTATTGATCAAAGGGAAATTTGACTGAAATGTGAAAGATCAATGGGGGAAACCTGTGAACAAACTACTTAAGTTGTAGGAAATTCAATAAAGTACTTTAAGATATCTTTAGGAAAGAAACAAAAGAAAAACAGATTAAGATTAGTAGGAATTAAGAAGTGAACTAGTCTTGCATAGTGGATTAAGGACCATCTTTGGTGTCTGGAAGACTTGGGTTCAAGTACTGCCTCTGATACTTATTAGTTGTGGGTGAGCCATTTAACCCCTTAAAGCCACAGGAAACTCTCTAACACTACAAATTACGGATGAGTTACTGATCTGTATTGGCTGAGACAGTTTCACTGTCTAGCCTACTCGGATAGGAACCCTCCTAGCAGCAAAAACAAAACAAAAAACCGAAACAAACAAACACACACCCAACAAAACCCCAAAACATTCCCACCCACCCGCTTCCAACTTTCAAACAAACAAAAAACTCTGGCAAAATGGAGGGCATGTGGTATGGAAGAAAAGAGAATGGATTTATAGTGCTTGATCTGAATCCTGGGTTAGGCAAATTACTTAACCTTTTTCCAGGTATCAGTCTGCTCAACTCTAAAATGAGGAAGTCGAACTAGATGAGCTATGTCTTTTCTAGATCTAAATTGATGATACAGTAGAAGGAAAACAGATTTACCAAAAATAGCGAGAGATAGTTGGAATATGCTAAGAGATACTGATTCCCCGTGCATCCTCAGGAGATGCAGGCATTCCAAACACTTCTCACTTAATATCTTTCTCCACTGAAGTCCCAGTCCTCCTTGTTGTACAGAGATGACTTTGTGTTCTCCAAGATTATGCTGGCAGAGTTCTAGCACTTCTTACCAAGCTCAAAAGGCTTTGAGTATAGGCATAAAAATGGTCTGTCCAAGTCTTCAGAGACTCATCACCAGAGTTTTTTGTTATTATAATTATTATTGTTATTATAATTATTCAGGGTGTGTGTGTGTGCCTGCATGTGTGTGTGTGTGTGTGTGTGTGTGTGTGAGAGAGAGAGAGAGAGAGAGAGAGAGAGAGAGAGAGAGAGAGAGAGAGAGAGAGAGAGAGAGAGAGAAAGAGAAACTAAGGGTAAGGAGGGTTTCAGTCTGTAGCTATGAATGGAAATCAGTGTCTTTAATTACTGGGTAAGCTAGGTGATGCAGTGGTGGCTAGAGTACTGGGACTGAAGCAAGGAAGACGCCTCATTATGTGTTCAAATCTGGCCTCAGACACTCACTAGCTGGGCACGCATGGCATTTAACCCTATTTGCCTCAGTTTCCTCATCTATAAAATAAGCTAGAGAAGGAAATGGGAAACCAATCCAGTATCTTTCCCAAGAAAACCTCAATATGGGGTCATGGAGAGTTGGACACAACTGAAATCACTCAACAAAAATGTGTATTAGTACAGTAAGAGATATTTCCAAAAAAAAAACGAATTTTAAATTTCCCCTATGAAACCTTTAGAATCCTTGAGTGAGATCACTGGTCTTACTTATATAGCAGGAAAATACTTGTTCAGAAGGGAATAAACAAGAAGACTCCTTTCTGGATTTGGGGAACTGGATTTGAATCTCAGCTTTTCTACACTCTCTAAGTCAAACTTTCCTCATCTATAAAATGAGAGGGGTTAGACTGGCTCCCCTCCTGAGATTTCTTTTCACCTCTAAATCTTTGATCCTACAAACTAATGAATGACCTAACTCACAAATATTCATTAAGCACCTACTATGCGCCCAGTAACTCCTTCTCAGGTTTTAGAGACACAAATACAAAAGTGAGAATTTCTGTGGGATACCACGTGCTCAGAGGAAAAATGTGTGATAGGTACAAAATGAAGACATAGTGATTTTTTTAAAGGGAGGGAGAAGGCTCACTTAAATGGGGAAAACAGGAAGGTCCCCTTGGAGGAATGGATACTGGAGATAAGGAGCTTGGGGTTCCAAAGGTGGACATGATGAGGGTGAGCATTCCAGGCACAGGAGATAGCTTGCGCAAAGACACGGACATAGGAAATGGAAAACATCTCCTATATATAGGGGGATATATGAGAAGATAAACTATATAGGGAGATAAATGGGATGTTACTGCAGTAGCCCAGGCAAGAGGTGATTAGGGTTTGGACTAGGAAAGTTGGGTGTGAACAGAGAGAAGGGAATAGATGTGAGAGATTGTGGAGATGGAATTGACAGCAGCTGGCAACTGGGTATTGGGGAAGGAAGTGAAGTGAAGGATCCAGAATGACTCAGGCTTGAAACCTGGGAGACTGGAAGAATGATGGCACTCTCAAAAGAAAAAGTTTGGTTAAGAGGAGTAGTGATTTTAGAGGAAAAGATGCTGACTTCTGTTTGAGGTATGTTGAGTTTGAGATGCCTAAGGGATATATGGGTGGAGTTACCAAAAGGAAGCTGTGGATTCAGGACTGCAGCAAGCGATAAATGAAGACAACCAGTCTATATCGTTTCCTTATGGAATTAAAAAGAAGCAGAGTTCAAGCTAGTCTTTAAAAGAAAGGACAGAAGGAAAAAAGAAAAAAAAGGAAAAAAATTAGGAAGAGAAGACAAAATACTCTAAGATATTCAGTCCCATTCATTCTCAGAAGAGAAATGTATTTCTTATGCAGGTAAAGTGACAAAGGAAGAAAAAAAATTAAAAGGGAGAATTACTTTATCCATCCTTAAAGAACAAGGAGAAGAAGATATTTTAAAATGGAATCATTTTGAAACGAGGCAGACAGAAAAATCTAATTGATATGCTTCTATCCTTTCCCCCATCTCTTCCTCTATAAGTATTGATAATTTTTATAACATCCCTGTTCACAGTAGAATTAGCATAGCTTCTCTCCTGTCATTATTTCCTGGATCATAAAGGTGTCTCCTACAGAGCTCAGGCACTCATTGGAAGGCTGCCCACCTTCCACTCAGCACAGTTACTGGTAAAGGACAGGGTGAAATTAGAGAGAATAAATTTTCCAATGGGGAATGAATAGGGAGGCAGACAAAGAAAAGAAGGCAAAGGTGATAACATGAGAGCTAAGGGAAAGTCAATGACACTGGCAAGGAAATGCAGCAAGATGAAAACAAAAGAAAAGAGAAGAAAAACAGAAAATTATCATGAAAATTTTAGGGTTTTATTTTTCACTTAGATAATCTGATTATCTTATCTCATTAGAAGGTTATGGTTCAGTATGGTGGTTCCAAAATTTAAGCTGAAGTTAGACCAACATTAAATGTAAAAAGATATGTTACAATTCTCTCACGTATGGCAGCAGTTCAACCTACCTATCTGACCTCCATTTTGGTTTGACATTAACACATATAGACCTAGAAATCAAACTTAAGGTCCTGCTTCTTACCCCATTTCTCTTATAGAATTCTGCTGGAGAAAATTACATGAAGAGAGAAATCATATATATATATATACACACATATACATATATATGTATATATTGGAACTATGCAATATCATGACTTGCTATAATGTGAAATTCAGTATAAAATATGATTGTCTTGGACCCTGTCCAAGGGAAATACCAGAAAAACCTTGTTAAAACATGGTTTCACTTATAACACTTGGCCTGGATCCCAAGAGCAGTATTACAGAGATGCTTGACTATATGACTATTACTGTAACATGCATCCCCTGCCAAGATGAAGGACGAGCTAGCTAGGAGCAAAGGGTAGAGAGACAAAGTGGCAGATTATATGAGGGAAAAGAAGCAATATATTTTCAAAAAAGGTTGGGGAGAAACTTTCTAAGAATTAGAGCTACAGAAAAACATGCAAGGTGCCCTGAAAATAGCAGGTACTTAAAAGATATTTGCTGAACTGAATTGTATGGGTGGGTTAATGAGTTCCTCATGAATGGAGGTCTTTGAGATGGGTAGTCTGTGGAAGACTACTATGATCATGGACACTGTATAGGTAGGGACATAAGGTTCTTTAGAGGATTCTTTGATTCTACAGTATTTCCTAAATATTCTAAATACCTCAAAAGGAAACCTGAACATATGCTATACAACTTCCTTTTTGTTGTATATTGGCATTTTTGAGGGATGTATGAATGGTGGGAGGGGCACATGAAAGACATGGTTTCCTGCGTTGCTGTTTCCTCCTTCTTACTCTAGTATGACAAAGGGAAACAAAGGGGCAAAAAAACATGAAAGCAGAAAGGATGGTGGGGAGAATGGGGTGGAGAGTCAGCCATCCCAACAGCACCTAGCAATATCATGTATTTCTATGAAGATTATGGACAACCACGCAGTTAAAGAAGAAAAGTGTGGGTGTCCTGGTATTGGGGGACTATGGGGGCTTTCTGGATCAACAGCAAACAGGCCATGGGTGTTGAATATTACACACAAAGAATCACAGACTCTCTAAGTGGGAAAGGACTTCAGTTCAGTCTAAAGCCCGAATAAGAAAGAAACTTAGGAGAATACCTTGCTCTAGGTCTAGCCTTTGCTTGATGACCTCTACTGAGGGTAAACCCACTTCCTCTCGATGCAAACCCTTAGCAATTTTTTCTTTATTCTACCTCTCTGCAGCTTCCACCATGGGTCTTATCTCTCTCTTCTGGGGCCGAGCAGAAAAGGCCTGATCTCTCTTCGACATAATAGCCCTTCAGATTATTAAAGATGGTTCACATATCCTCCACCCCCATGACATCGCTTTTTTATCTACAGGATCTTCTCTGGGCTCTGTTCCTTTAATCAATCTTCCAATGGGACAAATGCTGTTCTTAAAAAATGTTGCTCAGAAGTGAGCCAATACTCCGGATGTGGTCTAGCCAAGGCAGAGTACAGAGCACATTGTGAATTATTTGATATCTTCAGACTCAACTATATTTTTATGTGTGCCATCTGGGCTTAGTTTCAGATTCAGATTCAACAAATGTTTATTGCCAAATGTATATAAGACAGTGTGCTAGGCACTGAGGCTATAAAGATACAAGGAATAGTTCTTGCCTTCAAGAAGCTTGTGTTCTCCTGAGAACCTCGTGTAAACAAAGAAAAAGTAAACACAAAGTAATAAAAAAGCCATTTGAGGAGTGAGAGAATACAAGCCACTGGTGTAGTATGGGCCCTGAAGGACACGGGGCCACATGCATCAAGGGGGCAGTGAGAAGCAGAGTCTGGGGAAAGGTGGTGGTTGGAGCCAATGATAAACAACGTACATTTATATAGTACATCCTCGACTTACTCTGGGTCCATTTCCTCCTTGATGGAGGCCGTGCTTCTCTGGAGAACTTCTGCCTGGGGGCACCCTGCTGTCTTGATTGACGATTGCCTCTCCAGGACCCCAAATTACAGAGAAGTCCCAACCATGCTTCTTAACTTAACTTAATCCCTATTCTCCTCACCATTTCCTCTTTGCCCCCCTCACCCCACTTCCTGCCAGATGAGTGATACCCTCCGTGGCTATCATTCCAGCATCGTCTCCTTCATTATAATGTTAGCTCCTTGAGAGAGCAATGAAATGTCTTAACTTTTACATCCCCGGTACCTAGTACAGTGCTTGGCACATAGTAGATGCTTTCTAAAAGCTTTTTCATTCATTTAAGTTTACAAGGCACTTTTTCTCAAAGTTACCTATTAGGTAGATAGAACAAGCATTATTAAATCGATTTTTACATATGAGGAAACAGAGGGACTTGGCCATAGTCATACAATTGTTAGATATCAGAGCCAGAATTAGAGCATGTCTGATTTCAAGTCCAATGCTCTTCCCACTGGACTGCACTGCCTCATCATTACACCTCAACTTTTTCGCAAATCAGAACACGGGGGAGGGTGGGGGGGCAGAGTAGGGTTAAGCCCAAGGTTGAGAGTGGAACTGGTAGTGACGAAGGCACACTAAGACTAGGTAGAAAGTACAGGAACATAAGTGATGTGATTTCATCTCATGTGATGACTGATACGTCCAGCACGGGACCTGAGCACGTGTCCGATCCAAATGGTCATGTAATCACAGGGCCTAAGGCAGAGACCACACGGAATGGGGGAAGGGGAGGGGAGGGAAAGCTGGGGTAATAGGGTGGGCTGGCAGATTTAGACCATGTGAAAGCCCCCAGGATCTTTCATTCTGGACTTTCCCTGAAATAGACCAGATAACTAGAGGTCTCAATGAGCACTGGCTAGATCGCTGCTGTTCAGTCATTTAGATGTGTCCAACTCTGCATGACCCCATGGACCGCAGCATACCAGGCCCTCCCAAAGTCTGTCCAAGCTGATGCTCATTGCTTCCTTGACACTGTCTATCCATCTAATCCTCTGCCTTTTGCCTTCAATCTTTCCCAACATCAGGGTCTTTTCAAATAAGAATGATTATATTAGGACTGTACACAGAAGGGGTCTATTCTGAAGGCCAAAATAAAGTTATTCTTTTAAAAAATAATCTTTTTATATCTTCATTTTCTAGCTTTGTATATAAATGGAAATTATGAAAATATTATATAAATTCGACTCATCAGAGTTTAATCTCTAATCCTGTCAACTCTGGAGTTACTTAAATTTAAATTCAATGTTAATATAATTTAATAAGACATCGGAGGTTCTATTTAATTTAGGGAATAAAAGAAAAATAACAGCTTTAACTGAAAAAGCCCATTATAGAACTTAAGCCTTCCGCCTTGTATGACCTTACTTGAAATAGAAAACGTTAGACTGAACATTACCAGCCTTAAACCGTTTTAACTTAACAAATACTTACTGAATTTTTCATCCAATTTCCTTTCACTTCTCTAACAAACTGAAGGCCATAATAAGTTTAAGTTTGCAGTTTTATCTAGTTTTATATTATAAACACAAGAAAGTCAGTCTTAAAAGAGCACAGAATGGAAAAGTGATTTTTCTCTCTTCTGACATAACTGGAAAAGAACTGAGGGGAGTTTGCTTAGCCTTTAAACACACACACACACACACACACACACACACACACATGTAGAATAGCAGTCTTAGAAAAAATTAGCACATCTAAAATTGGTCTGGAGATGGGGAAAGGTCAGGTCAGTTATGAACATCTGGAAAGTATTTTACTACTGTAAATGGTTATAATTAAAATACTTTTTTGGGTAGACAAGAGACAGTTTGTTAGGGAAGCAATCTCCATAGAAGTTCCTTTAAAAAAAAAACAGCATTACAAGAGGTCTTGCCATTTAAATTGTCGCAATTACATAACATTTATTTTTGAATCTCTTATAAACTGCAGAAATTTATGAATGGCCATTATAAAAAAGAAGTTTGCAATGCTACTTGCTGAATTCTTCAACAACAAAAAAAAGAATGAAGGAAAGATCATAGTCTGTGGGAAGAATATGAGTTAGTAATGCCACTAATGTAATCTTTCATGTTGTTCTAACTGGATGACAGGCACTGCATTCCTTAGCTACTATACCTACTGTTCATGGCTGTCTTTCCATGGGAGAACTGGACCTGTACTTTGTAGGGAACAGGGTACATGCACACAGTAGCTAGTAAATGCATATAGACTATAGTAGCTGTGCATTGATTACTATTGGTTGATTTGATGGATGGAGCAAAGGACAAAATACAAGCAAGAAAAATGATTTTTTAAAAAGTTTTCCAGCCTTCTTTATGTCAATCTAATCCTAAAATGTTTGTCACTAAAATTGGAGTTGATAATCAAGAGACGTAGCTCACTTAGAAGCAGCGAGGTAGCACAGGGTATAAAACACTGGGCCCAGAGACCTAAAGACATGAGTTTAGGGGGCAGCTAGCGAGTAGAGCACCGGCCCTGGAGTCAGGAGGACCCAAGTTCAAATCTGGCCTCAGACGCTTGACACACTTACTAGCTGTGTGACCTTGGGCAAGTCACTTAACCCCAATTGCCCTGCCTTCCCCCCCTCCAAAAAAAAAAGACATGAGTTCAAAGTTGGCATCATAAACTTATTCTGGTTTCCTCAGTTTCCCCAACTGTAAAATGGAAATAATAAAGGAACCCAGAGTTATGAGGATCAAAGGAGTTAATATTTGTAAAGCACAGTGCCTGGTACACAGTAGGTACCTAATAAATGCTTGTTTCCTTCCTTCTTTCATTTCCTGTGTCTTTTTTCTTCTTAATTAACTCTGTGAGAGTTGAGATTTTGAGTATCACCACCTGGAACTACTGAACTAGGGGCTTTATTCACTAATAAATGACGCAAATGACCCCTTTTGTTACTTCCCTGATGAGCCCTTCGACAAGTAAATATCTGTTGATTGACTGAATGAAGATTATGGACCCAAGAACACGAGTCCTACTTCCTCCATATAGAAAGACCTGCTGATACATGGGTTATTGTGCGGATTCAGGAAGTATGAGTCAAACGTCATTATATACAGTAAAAGTCTATGTAAGACATTTAGCCCATAATCCATCCAAATAAATAGTGCTATAAAGGGATTCTTTTTACAAAAAAGCAAGGTTACCAAATATACTCTCTTCTCTTTTATAGTTATAATTCTCTTTTATAGTTGTTAAATGAGTAACAGACTTAACTGAAGTTTCTTGGGTCATTTCTGAATTCTCTGCCTCAGGTACTCTCACTCTTTGTTGTAATTAGGCCTAAGAAATGGTTTTAAGGCAACCTGTCAACAGCATACCAGCGAACAATTGCTTTTAAAAATGACATTGTCACATGGAAGGTTATCTATCTTGGCATACGATCAACACTGTTCTGTTCTTTTAGGGGTTTCTCAGTGTCTTTAAATGAGATTATAGGATCAAAGATTGAGAGATGGGAGGGACCTTGAAGCTCATCTAATCCGATTCTCTTCATTTTACAAATAAGGAAACTGAGACCCAGACAAGATGAGTGACTTGCCCAAGGTAATCCCAGCTCCAGAATTTGAATCCAAATCCTCTGACTATAACTTTAGTACTCCTTCCACTGTACCATGCTGCTTCATTTTAATTAAAATATTATAGTATCATATAACCTCATTTCTTTATTTGAAATGAGGGATAGGTCATGCCTTAGGAAGGGCATGCAAGGAATAGGAACACACAGGGTGGGCCCACTGGTGTCACCAGACTGCTGGAGGTGTCCCTGACACACAAAATACTGAGGCGATGATTTGCTGGAAAGGGCCTTCACCCACTGGATAAAGAACTGGAAAAGGTCTTTTTCCCCCTCTATGCTCAATGATTCTATTCATGTTTCTGTTCTGCTTGGACTTACAAACAAAATTTTAAAATATATATTTTGTAGAATGAATATTTCTTTAAATAGTCACACCAACATTTTGTTTTATGGGATGCTGTAAAAAAAAAGTTCAAGCTGCTTCATTTAAATTTTATTCTCTACATTATGACTTTTAATGGAATCATTTGCAGCCCCACTCCCTTCTGTTTATAGGACCATAGATCTTACATTTCGATCATAAGAAGACTTAGATCTGGAAGGAAGCTCTTTGAGGTCATGCCTGAGCTCTCATTTTACAGGTGAGGACACGGAAATCCACAGGGGTTAAATGATCTGCCCGAGGTCACACTGGTAGTAAATGGCAGAGCTGGCACTTAAACAAGATTTTCTTCCCAACCCTTCCCTCTTTTTTCATTCTGTAAGTATACATGTGCCTCTAAGAATAAGTGCCACCCCAAACCCCTAAATGCTCAAGTCTTCTTCATCCTTAAAAAACCTGCACAAGACCTTGCCACCGCTGCAAGCTATCAATCCTATATTTCCTCTACCTTTCTCAGCTAGACTCCCAGAAAAAAAAGCTGTCCACACCTGTTGGTTTCTGACTTTATCACTCAATTGACATTGATCTGTTTTAACCTTTCCCTTGATTGCTAAATGTGATGAGGGCTGTTCTTTTCCTCATCTCCGATCTGCTACTTGACACTTGCTGTCCACCCATTGCACCAGCAGAAAGCACATTTTCATGATACCACTTTCTCCTGGTTCTCCGGTCTGATGACTTCTCTGTCTCCTTTGCTAGGTCAACATCACTCACATGGCCCCTAACTTGGGGGTCTCTGTCCTCAGCCCTCCTTTACTCTCTCCTGGCAATCTCATTGGCACTTGGGAGCTTAATTATCATCTCTATATAGATGACTTACTTGACTATAAGTCTAGCCCCAGTCTCCTTCCTGAATTTCAGACTTCGGTTCTGCATCACCAAATGATTATTGGATATTTCAAACAGGATGACTCAGACACATCTCAAACTCAGTGTATCCAAAAACAGAACTCATTATCTTTTCCCTTGAACTCCCCCCTCTTCTAAATTTCTGTTTCTGTCAAGAATACCACCATTCTTTCAATCTTCCAGGTTTATAGCCTCCATGTTATCTTCACTTCTTCCCTCACTTTCTTGCCCCATACAATTACTAAATCTTGCCATTTCTACCTCCATCAATCAAATTCTACCCCTTCTGTCTATTCATACATCCACCACCTTAATCAAGGCCCTCAATCTCTTGTCTAGATTCTTCTAATAGTCTCCTAATTAGTTTTCCTGACTCAATTCTCTCCCCACTCCATTCCTTCTTCCACTCAGAGCCTAAGTGATTTTTTTTTAAAGTAAGACCATGCCACTCCTCCATTCATTAAACTTCAGTGGCTTCTTTTAGCATTTAAAACCTTTCACAACTGGGCCCAAGCCATCTTTCCAGCATTATCCCACTCCCACCCCCATATTCTGCTTGTTGAACAATATTCTGTATAAACTTCTCTATGTACTTGTGGTCTCTCCCATTATAATGTGAGACCCTTCAACTCTGGGCCTGTCTTACTGTTGTTTTTGTATCATCGGTGCTTATCTGAGTACCTGGAACACAGTAAGCATTTAACAAGGAATGGCTTACTAACCAATAAAGGTAACTTCTGGCTCCGTTAGAGACATCAGCATTTGTGATGAACTCCATGCCTTCTACAGAACTTAGCATATGGCTAGCATTCAATAATTATTAAATGGCAACAAATTAATAATTGGCTAGTACAAGCATACATTCTCAATCTCCCTCATTCTCTCTCTCTCTTCTTCCTTTAAAAGAGCACATTTGCTGCCATGGAGACTATGGGTTATAGTCTTATAAAACAAAAATTTTTAAGAGTACAAGGTATACTAAGAAGTTGACTGTTCCTACATTTTGTGGAACCATCTACGGGCATGACAGAAGGTTAAAAAGTCATTTCTATTTCCAAAATTGGACTTACATAAGGATCTAAATGGAAGGGAGCAATTTAGCAAGGTAATATATTTTATAAAATTTTATAATTCAGTTAAAAGGAAGTGGCATTCACGAGGGCAAGCCAGCCCACACAGACACTTCTGCAGTCTAAGCATGTTACCAATTCTGAGTAACACCAACCCTGACAAATGCTCAAAGCTTCACCCCTCAAAAAAACCCTAAAAACAGTTGCCACAGCTATTACTAGGAAAATACCTTCACTATCTGATTTTTGAACTTTGAAGATATCATCTATGAAAAGAGGAAAGCTGGCATTAGAGACAGCTAGTAGAAAATGAAACAAGAGCAAGCCCTTTCTACCATCTTCTGGATAGTCACCGGAGAAAAGGGCTAAATGCCACAGCTTAAAACGTATTTTAGCAAAGGACTTAAAAAAATAACTGAAAGGACTAGATTTATTGTAGTAAGAGGGTATACATGTACAAGCAGATATGTATGCATAGAAAATATTTAAGAAAAGGTGTTAAATGAAAAACACCTGGTCTAAGCATACACTTTTTGGGATCTTTGTGACTTCTTCCAATTCTAATTTTGTATTATACTCAATAATTATTACATTATTTTTTAAAGCACTCCCATCACTTTTGTTAAAGTTACATTATCAAGATTTTTCCCCAGTCTGTCTCACTCTTATTTATAGATGTTATTTGGAGATATAGAAATTCTCTATATTCCTCAGTGCTCAGAAAAGTATTTAACACATAGGAGGCTTAGAAAATTATTAGAAAAGTATTTAACACACATGAGGCACTTCAGCATAATTAATAATCAAGCATAAGTTAAGGACCTACTACGTGCCACTCACTGCACTAGACAGTGGGGAAACAGACAAAAATCAAACAGTTCTTGCTTTTGAGGAGCTAACATTCTAACAGGGCTGACAACAAGCATATACGTGGGTATGTACCATCCCATACTGAACAGAGACAGGGAAACCTTTGTTGGAGGAGGCATTAGCCATTGCAGGGATCAAAAAAGGTTGCATGTGGAAGGTGTCAATCAAATTGGGTCTTGAAGGAAACCAGAGATTTAAAGAGGTAGATTCCAGCAGGAGGGGCATTCCAAGCTTGGAGGAAAGTCAATGTAAAGGAATGGAGATCAGAGATTGAAGGCTGTGTATGAGGAACAGCAAGTGAATTAGTATGGTTAGACCAGAGAGACCTTAAAAGATCAGAAAGATAGGAAGGTTGTATATATTTTTAATTTACACATCCCTGTGTATGTTACCTCAGTACAAAATAAGCAATTGGAGGTCAAGGGTAGGCCTCACTTTTGTTTTTGTATCCCTGCACAGCCTAGTACAATGCCTGCCACACAGTAGGTACTCAACAAATGCTTGCTGATTTATGGATTGACCTCATTTTCTTTTTTGACATAGACCAGCAGATCAGTAGAGTGCTGGTGATATCTGATTTCAATAAAGCACCGATGAAATATCTCACAATATTCTGGTGGACAAAATAGAGAGATGTGATTAGATAATGGCATAATTACGCAGACTTGAGGAATTGACAGACTAAACCCTAGAACGTTGATTAGTGGACTGATGTAGAATTCTCTACTTTGGAAAGCTGCAGGGCACCGTCCTAGTCTCTATTCTGTTAAACGTTTTTTTTTTTTAAGTCGATGATTTGAATCAATAATTCTAAAATTTGCAGATAACAAATAGCTCAGAGGTAAAGCTGGATGAAAAATAAAAAAATCCAAAAAGATGGACAGTTTAGAATTATAGATTAATGCTAACAAGTTGAAATTTAAAGTCCTGAATGTGATTTTAAAAAAAAAACAAACACTTAAGCTCCAAATACAATATGTGGGATATATGCTACAAAGCCATTCATATATTGAAAAAAAAAAGTCCTCAGGATTCTAGTGGACTGCAAATCCCAGTATAAGTAAAGCGTGTGCTATAGTAGCGCAAAAAGCTACCACAAAGTTAGGTCCTACAATGAGAGAAAAGATAGTTATCACTGGTCCTATCACATACGAAACATTGCTCTCAGTTCAGGATACTACATGCTTGAATGGACTTTGACGGGAACCAGCTGTTGACTAAAATGGTAAGGTGGCTTTAAATTATACCATAAAACATATATGCAGGTATATGGATCAATAAGTAAGTATGTGTGTAAACAGGGTTGTAGGAACTGGAGATATCTAGTCTGGAAAAGAGAAAACTTAGGGGGAATATGATAGATAGCAAGCTTTAAAAAATATGAGAAGGGTTGTTATGTGGAAAAGGGATTATTAGACTTGTTCTTCTTGTCCCCAGAGGGAAGAACAATGAATGATGTGTGGAAATTGCAGACTGGAAGATTTTAGCTCAATATAAGGAAAAACTTTCTAACAAGTAAAGTTATCCAAAAATGGAATGATTGTCTTGGGGAATCATGACATATCTATCATTGGAAGCCTTCAAACAGATGTTTTTTTGACTATTTGCTTGAGACAGTGGAGACTATATTCGTGAACAGGCTATGGATCATACTAGAAGACTTCTGAGGTCCCTTCCAACTCCCAAATTCTATGACTGCAATTTAAGGAAAGGGGATTTATCCTTGTGGGACAAGATAGGCAGGTAGTTGCCATTTTTCAAAGGTTACATAAAGGTTGCATGACGATTCCCAAGACTACACACAATTAATGTGACAAAACTGTCTTTGTGAAGCCAGGCTGCCTCATAATTTCATGCTGTATCTGCTATGATCACAGGCCTGGCTAGTATTTTTCAAATAAGAGAAAACAGTCACGTCACTGGAAACTGTAAATGTTTACTTTGAGCCATCGCTCTAGTGTGGGTGACGTAGAATATAGATTCTGGGAATTTCAATTGCCCCACTTAAAACTAGCATTGCACAGGCCAAGTGAAGTTAGAAAGGGGAGAGATGACGTCTGGATTTTGTAATTCTTAGAATATTGGACTTCTGACCCTGGCTGTGGCAATCCTCCATGCTAGAAAATGGGCCTAAGGAAGTACAAAAAAATAGCACATTCCTTGTGCTTGATGATGATCTCTGAGGTCTTTCTGAAATCTAAAATTCTGTGACACTATGAAGAGTAGCAAATGGCACTGTCGTTGAGTCAGTAAGTATCAATAAGGGCCCTGGGGAAAAGCATGTTGACCCCTGATTGATATGATCTGCGCATACTTCAAAAATAAATTTTAATTTAATATAATATTCTCCTAATGGTTTCTGTTCTGCAAATGTTAGCCAGCATGCAATATTTTTCTTTAAAACACCTCAAAAATTAGTTAAAACTAGTGTTCCCAATACTTCTTAGTGGGGGGGGTCTCTGCTTCCTAAATACGAATCCCAGAAAAAATGTTGGGACAGGAGGTCCCGCAATGAAAGTGGAATGGTAGCGGGCCACCAGCCTAACTATCTGTTTGGATGGACTGATATCTATCCGGAGATTCCCATTTACATAGGTAGCCAGGATACATTTGAACTAGCAATCAAGTATCTAGCTAGAGTGTTAATTCAAATTAATTTCTCAAAACAGGGTTGGTTCAAGAGGCAATTTACATGTTTTACCAGGATGTTGTTACAGCTTTTGAATGAGACCTCCATGTTGGTAGGAATACTTTACTGCATGACCTCCACATGCTGAATAGGCTACATTTCCCCCCTCAGAGGACCTGAATTTAGAGTAAACAACCTATTTTACTGGCTGCAAATTGCCTTGTTTACATGACTCTTCCAAGTCTCTGTCACGCAGTTTTTCCCCTACTCTCATTTGATATAATTACTGATGCTGGCTGAATTTAAGGCCTACCATTTATTCTTGCAATTCTGTGGGAACTTTTTTTTCAAAGAGCCCTCTAATCTACAGCAACCCTGGAAACACAAATAGCATAAAAGTTGCTTAAAATGGAGAAAGAATAGACTGCTACAATCACAAATGAAGTCCTGGCACCCTTGGGTGTACAGTCAAGGTATGGAGGTCATTATTACGCTTACTTGTATTTTAAAAGGCCTCTCAATATACAGCAGGAAGCACCAACTGTTCCTGTTTTCTTATTTATTATTGGGAGAGAGAATTTATATTTTCCTTTAAGAGAAACTTTATCATTTCCACAGGCAATCCTACAACCATCTAAAAGAAATGCTTTACCTTAACTGTTACATAAAGGCTTTTAATGGGGACACACATTAGCAATGTAAAATACGCACTGCAGTCAAAATATATTTTTAGAGAATCAGCTGAACAATAAGCCCTGTACTTTTGTTTAAATTAAGATAGCTGAACCATTAAAATGATTTCCAGAATCCTTGGAAACGTGTCTTGCATAAGAAGGCATTCCACAGTCCCTAGGAAACACAAAGCATTCGACACTGTAATTTGTCAGCTGCCAGAATTAGGGAGTGCATCATTGCCTAATACGTTTTGTAGAAGCAATTATTCACAAATATTAAAAGTCACACCCCTTTTCTGGGATGTCCAATCCACTCACCGGGAGCCAAAAATTTAGATTGAATGTCTGCTACCCAAAATTGTTTTTTTTTTAATCTGCCAAAGAATGCTTCTTTTTTTTTTTTTTGGCAAACTTTCCTTTTATACAAGTGGGAAAATACACTGGAAAAGATTAATAAAACTTGGAAAAGATCCTTTGGTAAGCTGCATTTCACTCACTGTCTATTTGAGCACTATAACCAGGGGAATAAATATAGAACACAAAAGGGAGGAAAGATAAAAACCATTTTAAAGAAAAAGATTTGCAGCTAAACAAATAGGGTTCAGAAATACTGATTTCTCTATCACTTTATTTATTCATATCAGCACACCTGAAGTGGGGATAGATCTTGAACAAATAGTTCAGATGCTTAGGAACAGAGGCTTTATGTATTAAATCAAGGATTGTCATTCAGAATCTTTCATGTAACCAGTGTTGTCCAAAAAGGCCACTTTACTTGGCTAACTTAATTGTCATCTACAAGACTCCTCTGAATTCTAGGCAACTGGGAGATTTAAAAAAGATAACATTTTAAGACATACAGACAGACTGAGAGAAAAGGAGAAACTATCTAGGTGCAGCAGTTTTTCTTCATGAACTGTGGTTTTTTTTTAATAAAGTTTTTACTGATATCTTGTTTCTTACATCATCATAGTTATCCGAAGTATCCCTCCCTCTTCCTTTCCCAGAGAACCAGCTCATATAACAAATAGTATCTTTTAGGGAGGAAAAAAGTCAGCACAACTGATTAATACATGTGTATAATATATATATATATATATATATATATATATATATATATATATATGTATATATATGACTTGTAAATCTCCCACCTGTCATGAGGGGTGGGTTGGGGGTGTCCTCTCATATCACTTCATTCAAATCCTGCTTGATCTTTACAATTTTGATACATTTAACCTTTGATGTTTTTTTGGGGGGGGGTGTGCTGTTCTTTCCATCTACATTGGTGTAGATACTATGTATAGTTTTCTTGGTTCTTCTTACTTTCTTCTGCATCATTTCATACAGCTCTTTCTATGTTTCTCTGTATTTATTGCACACACCCTTTCTTACAGTACAGTAATATTCTCTTATATTCATGTGCCACAAATTTGTTCAATATTCCCCAATTTATAAAGTATCCACTTGGTTTCCAATTCTTTGCTATCACAAAAAAGTACTACTATAAATATTTTACAGTATATGGGGTCTTTCTTCCTATTGATGGCTTCCTTGGGATATAAGTCCAGCAATGAACATTCACCTTCAAAGAGTATTACAAACATTTTAATTTAAAAAATATTTTTTGGAGGGGGGAAGGCAGGGCAATTGCTGTTAAGTGACTTGCCCAAGGTCACACAGCTACTAAGTGTGTCAAGTGCCTGAGGCTGCATTTGAACTCAGGTCCTCCTGACTCCAGGACCGGTGCTCTATTCACTGCGCCACCTAGCTGCCCCTATTATAAACATTTTAGGCACTTTATTTGAGTAATTCCAAATTACCTTCCAAAGTGGTCATACCATTTCACAGATCCACCAACGAAGTATGTCTGTCATTCCACAACCCTCCCAACATTGACTGCTGTCATTTTTGCCAATTTGCAGTGTGTAAGGTGAAACCTTAGGGTTATTTAGATTTGCATTTCTCTTATTATCAGTAATCTGGAGCTTTCTTTTATAGGATTGTGAATACTTTGCAATTCTTTTGAGAACTAATTGCTCATCTTCCTTGACCACTTATCTACTGAAGAATGGCATTAATAGCCATGTGTGTGTGTGTGTGTGACAGAGACACCAAATATATATCTTAGATAACATTTCCTTCTCAGAGAAATTTAATATAAAGATTTCTTCCCCATCCTACACGCATTAATTTTGTCTGTGCAGAAGCTTTTCAGTTTTAAGTAATCAAAATTATCTATTTTTATCTTTTGTAATTGTTTCTATCTCTTCTTTCATTAAAAATACATCTCTTAGAAGAACCAGGAGATCACTGTGCACAGTAACGACAATGTTGTAATGACGATCAATTGTGAAAGACTTGGCTACTCTGATCAATAAAATGATCTAAGGCAATTCCAAAGGACTCATGATGAAAAAAATGCTACCTCCAGAGAGAGAACTGATGAACTCTGAGTGAAAACTAAAGTATGATTTTTTTTACTCTATTTTTCTTGCTCTTTAAAAAAAATATGGCTAAAATAGGAATATGATTCTCAATGAGTATGGGAAGGAACGAGAGGGATAGAGAGAATTTAGAAATCAAAATTTCAAAAGAACACTAAAAATAAATAATAAATTGAAATGTTTAAAAAATAATACATCTACTGATAGCTGGGAGAGGTGTATGATCTGTTTCTGTTCTAATTCCTCTTCTTATCTTATGATCTCTAATATTAAGATCACATATCCATTCAGGAGGCAGTTCAGTGGCTCCGTGGATAAAACACTGGGCCTGAAGTTGGGAAGACTTGAGTTGAAGTTTGACCTCAAACATTTGCTAACTGGGTGACCCTGGGCAAGTCACTTAACCTCTGCCTTAATCCAGTGGATAAGGAAATGGCAAACCTCTCCAGTATCTTTTCCAAGAAAAGCACATGAACAGTGAGGTCCATGGGGTCTCCCAGAGTCAGACATGACTGAACAACAACATATCCATTTAGAATGTGTATTGTGATATAGAATGTTGGTTTCAGCCTAATTTTTACCATATTGCTTTCCAGTTTTCATAACAATATTAATCAAAGATGAAGTTTTTTTCCTAGGTAATTGTTTTCCACTTTGTCAAACACTGGGTTATTGAGTTTTATTGTTTCTAAATCTCCCTTGCCTAGTCTGAACCATCTTTATTCTTTAACCAATATCATACAGTTTTGATGTGCTACTTTATAATATAGCTTGAGGTCTGGAAGTGCTACTCCCCATTTGTCTCTTCTTCTTTTTATCGTTTCTGCTGATATTCTAGACCTTTTGGTTTTCCATATTAATTTTGTTATCATTTTCTCAAGTTCTATAAAGTTTCCCTAGGTAATATGATTGGTATAGCATTAAAAGTGTAAATTAATTTTGGTGGCATTGTCTAGGCACAGCACAGCCATGGACATTGACTATTTCTTGAACTATTTAAATCATTTTTTCTTTAAGGAGCACTTTGTAAACGAATTTATGCAAGTCTTTTACGTGCAACACCCAGATATTTTATGCATTTTGTTTTCATTTGGGATGAGATCTCCCCTACTATTATTGCTTCTTGTGTTTTGTTCTTATCATATAGAAATGCTGCAGACTTCTGAAGACTTATTTTATAGCCTGTGGCTTTGCTGAATTTATTGCCTCAATTAGTATCTTTGCTGATTCTCTAGGTTTTTCCCAATTAACCATCAGCAAATAGGGATAGTTTTAACCTCCTCTTTACCTATTTTTATGCCTTTGATTTTTTTTCTCCTCTTACTGCTAGTGCTAGCATTCTAGAACTATGTCAAGTAATAATGGGGAGAGTGAGCATCCTTGTTTCATTCAGGTATTTACTGTAAAAGGTTCTAGTAAAATACTCACTGCATATAATACTTGCTTTTGGTTTTAGGTAGATGGTTTTTACGACATTAAAAAGAAGTCTCTCAGCCAATACTTTTTACCATAAAAGAATGCTGTACTTTGTTATAGTCTTTTTCTGCATCTATTGAGATGATTATATGGTTTTGAATGGTTTGGTTTTTAATACGATTAATTTATACTCATTGCTTTCCTAATGTTGAATCATCCTCACACCCCTGGTATAAATCCCACTGGGTCATAATGAACGATTTCTTGGATAAATCGTGGTAGTCTGTTTGATAGGCTTTTGCTGAAAATTTCTGAGTCAATGTTCATCATTCATTAATGATACGGGCCTACAGTTTTCTTCCTTTGTTTTAGGTATTAGGACTATATTTCATAAAAGGATTCTGGTAAAGTGCTTTCTTTCTCAGTTTTTGAGAAAAATTTGTGAAGTATGGAAACTAATTGTTCTTTAAAGTTTGGTATAATTCTCCTGTGAATCCATCAGAATCAGCAGTTTTTTCTTTGGTAGTTCCTTTTCAGCAAGATCTATTTTTTCTTCTTCTAAGATTCAGTTATTTAAGATCTCTATCTGTTCTCCTGATGGTTTGGGTATTTTATATTTTATATTATATATTCCTTTTGTTTTCTCACTTTTGTTAGCATCTAACTATAATATGTTTAGATTACTCTCATTTCTTCTGGCTTTCCTATGATTTTACCTTGCTCATTTGCTATTTTATTGATTTCATTTTCTGTTTTTCTTTTGAAAGCAGATTAGCTAAGGGTTTATTTTATTAGTCTTTTGAAACAATCAGCTTTTTGTTTTATTTATCATTCTATGAGATTAGTTTTTGCTTCCAATTTATCTATTTCCCCTCTAATTTTAACATATCCTCTTTTGCGCTTATTTTAGGTTTAATTGTTGACTTTCTAACTTTTTAAAAGGCATATTCAGTTTGTTAATTCTCTTGTTTTCTATTTTGTTAAAGTATGCTTTATAAAGATATGTTTTCTCCAAGGACTGCTTTAGCTGTATCCCAGAGATTTTATGTTATTTCATCATTATCACTTCATTTTACATAGTTTTGTCCCTTGACCTATTCATTATTTAAGATTTCACTAATAAGTCTCTGTTTGGATTTGCAGCTTCTGTTTGTGGTCCCTGAGCCAAACGCTATTTTTATATTATGGTCTGTAAAGGATATTTCTGAATTTTTATGTTTGTTTACAATTTCTCTGTGGAATGTACACAGTCAATTTTTTGTAAAAGTTTCATGTAGTGCAGAGAAATACACATATTTTTTGCTGTCCCATTTAGATGATACTCTAAATCTTTTACTCTGCTTTCTCCAGGCAGTTTGTTCAGTTCCATATTTTTAATTGTTTATCTTTCTGTTTGGCTTAATCAAAAACTGAGAAATAGAAATGGGGGTTTGAAAAAAGGATACTCAAGTCTCCTGTCGCTATTATGACATTATTTCTTATTGTAGCTCAGATGTTTCTTTTGTGAATTTGGAAGCTAAGGCATCTGGTGTATATACATTTATTGCTAATACTACTTTGTTGTCTATAGTTCCTTTCAGTATTATATAGCACAATTTCAACGTCTGCTTTTTTGGGTTTTCTTGATACTTAGTAAAACATTTTTTCCCATCCCTTCAGTTTTACTTTATGTATTTCTTTGTTTATTAAATGTGTTCCTTGTAAGCAACAGATTGTAGGGCTTTGTTTTCTTATTCAATCTGTCATTCTTTTTTGTTTTATAGGATTGTTTAATCCATTTACATTTAAAGTTATGCATTAAGTTTATAGTTTCCTCTTCTATAAACCTGTTCCCCCCTCCCCCAAGTTATGATCCTCTGCTTTCTGATGTAAACAAAGCATTGAGTTCCTTCAATTACTTTAGTCTTTTAAGGTGGCCCACTGGCTTTCTTCCCCTCATACCTAATCCCTTCCTTTCATTTCTTACCCTTTTACCTTTAAGGTTTTGCTTATTACTTTCTATTTCTCTTCTATTTTTATCTGGTTATAGAGCTTTTCATCCCCCTTTCCCCCTCTCACTCAAGTATGTTCCCCCTTCCACTCATCATCCCCTTCAACTAGTCCTATTCATTAGTTTTAATTAATTAAAATTTTTTGGGGGGGGTACCTATTTCCAAAAATGATTTCTCTCGTTCTCTTCATTATCTATCCTCCCTTTCTGTCTACTCTGGACCCTCATTCTGATTTATGATCTCTATTATCATCTAGTCTTTCTCTGTATTCTTCATGCAATCAAAGCTTCCAAGGTATCTATTCTAGGTTCTGTCCTCCAGGTGGTTTCTGACACTGCCTTGTAGAGTTTGCTCCATGGAGTCTCTCTTTCCATTGTGGCTCACTTACAAAACAATGCCAAATATTGCATGAGTCAGAGAGGACACTGTCCCATGGTAGGGTCCTTCTCCAACCATACCTCGGATTATGAAGTCCACCACTGATTTATACCTACTCCCAGTAACGATTTCCCCCCATTTGCCTCAAAATTTCCTCTCTACGTCTGTGCTGTCCATTCCCTGAGGTGACAGCTGCCCCCTGGAGTTCCAGCTCCCCTTCTCTCCAAGTAGGACAAGAAGATTTTTTTAAGCACTAAATCCTCTAGGCTATTCCCAGTGCAAGGTCCTCGAGCCTTTAACAGTGGAACCTCCTGGACAACCAAAGCAAGGCCTCTTTCCTTCAATCTCCCTTTCCGTCCTTCCCTCCTCCTCCTCCCCCACTCCCCTTTCTGAGACCACAGGTATCATCTTCTCCTCCTAACCTTCAATTTGACCTGGGCACATTACACATACCTCTCTATCCTGCTGCTTTCCTCCCTCTCTTTCATGTACCCTTCCATGTGGTAATGTGGTCCAACAACACCCCTCTCCCCAGCTGATTCTCACATAGGGAGGGTGGTGTTGCCAGGTTCTATCCATAATGCCCCAGGCCTGCCTCTTCACCGTTACCCCCACCAGACTTCATTCTTCACTCCTGTCACCTTGAGTCCATTTAGAAAGACATTTCTTAATGGTCTCTCTGTTGTCAGTCTGCTCCAATTGCTGCCCTCTGCTGTTGCAATTATTCAATTCTGCATTTCTGTTGTTTGGGGTGTTCGAGAAACAAATAATCCCTAGTTTTCTTTCAAAAAATGTTTCAAAAGCCTCTTTATTATTGAAGGTTCCTCTTTTTTGCATGTATGGTTAAGCCCAGATTTACAGGCTAAATCACTCTGGGCTGCATCCTGAGCACCATTGCTCTTTGGAACACATTCTCCCTTACCTTTTCTTGTGGGTACAGAATGACTCATATTATTCGAATTTTATTTCCCTTATTTTTGAAGTTCTTTCTCTCCATGGGTTGCAGAACTTGCTTCTGAAGTGAACTGTTAAATTTAACTACGATATATGCATCTGCAAACTTTTTTTTCCTTCCCCTGGAGGTGATCTGTGAATTCTTTCAATTGATATTTCATTTTCTACATTCAGAAGTCTGGACAGTTCTTTTCTATTATTTCCTTCATTTTAGTGTTAAGTTGTTTTTTTTTTTTGTCCTGTCATGTAGTTCTCGAGAGACCTATGATCCTTAGGTTGTTTCTATGCATCCTGGCTTCGAGATGAGTATGTTTGGCTCGCATAGTGAGCATTATTTTTTGTTACCGTTTTTTGTTCTCTTCCTCTAGATTGTCCTTCATTTCTGTGTATTTGCATTCCCAATATATTATTCTGTATTTTGTTTCTTCAGCGAAGCTTGCCATTGCAGATTTGAGTTTTTCTATTCTGCTCGTTATTTTCATTGTGCAGACCATAAATTCTGCTCTTATAATTCTCATTTCTCTTTTGAACTACTCAGGAACAATGTGTTGTGGTTCCACATTTTCCTCACATTCCCTCGGGTCTTCTGTCTCATAAAATTTTGGATCATTTTCCTTTGTTTTGGAGTATTTATTCATAGATGCTTGAATTCACTTACTAGACCTAGAGGTCATATTTCCTTCTGTTGTTAACATTTCCCCTGTTGGTTTATCTGTTTATGTTCAAAGTCTTTTGAGTTTTATTCTTCCTGAGATCTTTGATAATTTTAGTTGTATTTTTTTTCTCTTGAGTTTCTCCTATTTATTTTCTGATTCTGTCCCCCTCTGATGGTGGTATTCTTCCAGGAGATGGATCTTAAAGCATCTCAGCTACCTCCCACGCCAGGCAATTTACCACTCTCTAGCCCCAAGTGACTTCTGTGGCCCCCAGTATGCTTTTGCTCCCGATGGGCTATAGCCAGACTGGCTCTTCTGTCATGGCCTGGCACAGCCTGGAGCCAGGATCTCCACAACACTAGAAAGGGGCACGGGGTATAGAAGTGGGATTAGCTGTAAGCCTGTGCCTGGTGCTTGGGTCTGCTAGTGCAGCCCTGATGCTGGTAGCATGGGAGGCTGAGGGAGGGATGCTGAGTGATCTCAGGGTCAGTGAGTGGACATTCAGGGGTTTTGGGTTTGTTTGCTTGTTTGTTTGCAACCTTCTTTTGGCTTCTAGGTGTCCTAGACCGTGGAGACAGGTAAAACTGCTTTATCTTTGGTCCATTATTTCTCTATTAGAAAGGTTTGAGATTCAGAGAAAATCTCTAGTCTTCCATCTTTTTGCTCCTGTCTCAACTGTGTTCTTCCGGTCACTCTGACCACCTTTCATCACACGGCAATGGCATGGCATGATAATTCTCAATGATGAACAAGCCAGGTGCTCAATGTATGACCCTACCAGCACATGCTCAATTCCCAAGGTTATGCCACAAATCTATGTTATAACTTTTTTCATCCACTTATTTTACAAGATTCTATAGATTCTATATATAAAACCTTAAAATATATATTCACTGATTCACTTCTCATTTAATATGGCTGCTATTTGACTCCATTAAACAAAAGAACGATAATAACAAAACTCAAGGCCACAATGTGTCTAATGACCTGAAAAATACAATTAAAATGTCTATTACGCTTTTGTGTTACTGATCACACTTCCCTTCTTCACCCCCATACAATGTATCCAGACATGATAGCTGTTATGTAAATGTTTTGCATGATTTCACATGTATAATTGATATCACGTTGCTTGCCTTCTCAATGGGTGGGGGAGGGGCAAAAGAGAATTTGGAACTCAAACTTTTTTGGTTGTTAAAAATAAATAAAAAATTTTAAAGAAAGAATAAATTAAAAAAATAGCTGTCTAAAATTATGGTTTCTATTTAACTCTTTAAAAAGACTAGAGGCATCATGTCATGGACAACATTCAGGCCAAAGATTCAACAATATATTTTTTTCAGCCTTACCAAAAGCCCCTAAATATCACGAAGTATTGATAACCAGATGATTTTTTTCTATTCTTTTCATAAAAAAGTCTACTTTTCAAAACTGTGGAATAAAATTCTTCAAAATATGAAGTAAAATATAGGTGGCTATCTCCTTACAACATTGCCATTTAACAAACAACAACATTTTCTTCACTTCATTAATAGCAAAATTGATTATGTGACCACTCAAAGGGACAGGTTCTATTTTTTTTCCACATCACTTTATAGCTCGAATGGATATGATGCTTTACATTTTTCAAAACGCTTTCTTTCTAACAACAATAGCCACAACCATGAGAAGAAAAGTATCTCCAGTATTATCCTGCTCATTTTACAGATGAGGAAACAGATTCAGAGGGATTA
Organism: Trichosurus vulpecula; assembly: GCF_011100635.1. Taxonomy (NCBI): domain Eukaryota; kingdom Metazoa; phylum Chordata; class Mammalia; order Diprotodontia; family Phalangeridae; genus Trichosurus; species Trichosurus vulpecula. Next base: position 411,878,904 of record NC_050574.1, on the reverse strand, counting down.
AGGTCACAGTGAACATCCAAGCTAGGAGTTAAACTCATGGCTCTTATGATCCAAGTCGTCTTCTATTTTTGCTAAGTGGTACCTGCCCTACTGAGGATGTTCCACAAATACAATCATATAAAACTTAGCTAGGACCAGAAAAAAATTAGGACCAGCACAGATAATTTGAGCTGCTGGCAAGCAGGAATTTTTATAGAAATGAAAAAAAAAAGATGTCAATCTTCGCAGTTCACTATAACTATTTAAACTAATGATAGCAGCTGCCATCTGATCCGGCACTACTCAGAAACTTTTGGCAGACATTAGAAATCTGGGAGAAATGAAAGGTACTCGTAGAATTTATTTTTTAGGTGCAATGATAGATTCAAACTCTACAAGGCAGTTTGGACTATTTTTTTAAAAAAAGTTTTACATGGCATGTTACATAGCACAGAGTTTGGTCCTGACTAATTAAATGGCTTGGCAACATCTGATGATGCACTGATATATGCCTCATAGATATTGGGGCTGCTTGGAAAATGGATCTCTAAAAGTAGATGATTATACTACTGGGTTAATACCCTGACATCTCCTAGTTCGGATCATGGTTATTAAAAATGGCCAACAACTCTGCTCCAATCTACCCTCCATTCAACCACTCAAGTGATTTTCCTAAAGTGCAGGTCCAACCATGTCACTCCCCCTACTCAATAAACTTCGGTGGCTCCCTACTTCCTCCATGATCAAATACAAATGCTCCCTTGGGCATTCGAAGCCCTTCATAACCTAGCCCCTTCCTACCTCGTCAGTCTTCTTAGACCTTACTCTCCAACATGTACTCTTCAATTTGGTAATGCTGGACTCTTGGCTATTCCATGAAAAAGACACCCCATCTCTTGATTTTCTCAGGCAGTCTCCCATGCCTGGAATTCTCTCCCTCTTTCCACTCCACCTACTTACTTCCTTGACTTTGTTAAAGTACCAACTAAAATCCTTCCTTTACTGGAAGCCTTCCCCAATCCCTCTCAATTCTAGTATATTCCCTTTGTAATTACTTCCTATTTATCCTATATATAGCTTGCTCTGTATGTTTTTGTTTGCATGTTGCCCCCTTCATAAGACTTAAGCTCCTTGAGGGCAGAGACTGTCTTTTGCCTTTTTTTGTATCACCTTTGACAGTGCCTGACACGCAGCATTTCCTTAATAAATGATTGATTGCTACAAATGAGTTGTTCAAATTTTCAAGGTAGTTTTCAGAAAAAGAAAAAACAAACAAACAAAAAAAACAACACAGAACTCTGATCTTACCAGAATTCTTTCCTGTTTGTATTCAAACTGCAGCATGCCTCTCCTTGGCCACCTGTCTAGGAAGTTGGCTGGTCAGAATAGAGTTTAACTCCTAGCTTGGATGGTCACTGTGACCTTAATCCCTCTGAATCTGTTTTCTCAGTTAGCTAGCAAAAAAGTATATCCTTTACTATAATGATAGGAATAACAGAGTAAAAGTGGCTCCTGCATTGGAAATTTTTTCTCTCTCCTGTCATGTTAAAAAAGCCCTTGCTGTTCAGGGTTCCTCTTGAAAGAGATACAACCTCAAAGAAGTTCACAAGAAAAGGCTTCTAAACGTCACATAGAATTTTCAAAGTATGGGGATATGATACTGTTGTATCCTCGTTAACTAGGGTGACAAATAGCATATAATATATGACTTTTTTTTTTTTTGGAGAGGGGTCCCTATCTGTGATTTCATCAATGAAGGAAGCTCAATGGTGAGCCTAGAAGCTTTCCAATGATGAAATTCAGAAACTTATAGTTAATTTAGAGTTTTAGAACCTTGTCTCAGGCGTGGACAGGTTAAGTGATTTGCCCACTAGCTGGCCACTCAGCTAGTTTGTGTCAAGGGCAGGACTGGAACCCAGGTCTTCCTGATCACAAGGCCAACCTTCTAACTGGTAAGTCAAAATGACTCTCATATAAACCGTATTTAGCATTTAAATGCATGCTGTAATTATACCTGAGTAGACAGTTATTTAGTACACATATAAGCCCATACACTAACAATAACAGCTGTCAACAAGACAGAATTATTCCAGGGTGAAAGTAGTCACATCTGAAAATCGCTGTTGTTATTGGCTGTGAATGACCCAGGGATAATGATGTTAACAGTGGCCCCGCTGACAGGATAAATCATCACTCTGCTACCTAAAGAAGAGGGCAAACCATCTAGATTCTGAGATCTAGTATTTCATGAACTACATATCGATGTCTTCAAGTCATATTCATCTTTAAATCTGTATAGTTAAGTTTGAGATTACTCTTTCAGGTAAATTATAATTACTACTGAGGTAATAACTTTAAAAAGATTGTTGCTTTTGTAATTAAAAAAAAAACAAACCCAGAAGCAGAATAGCCCCCTTGAAAAATGAAAACAATCACAGTTGTCTGAGTTGTAAAATACTGGCACATGGTAATAATAGGTGACCTAAAATGCATCAATTTCTCATTTAGCTTATTGTTGGGCATGACTGTAAAATAATATTTATGAAATACCTGCTTACTATGCTCAGAGTTGTTGTAGTCAGGAAACAAGAGGAAATAATTCACTAGACTTCAGATTTTTATTTAATACTCTGAACACAGGGCTCTAATATACTCAAGTTGCATTAGTTACTAATCCATGTGCCAAAAACTTAGGGTTCTCTTTATCTGAAGTAATGCATGGAAGGTCATACATCTTGGCTCAATACCCTGCTGACTTACTCAATGAAAATTTGGCAGGGCTACAGCAGCTTTCTATTTTTTTTCTGCGAAGGTTGGACCCAAAGCAGTGCTCCAGGCAGGGAATTTATGTAAATGGGTAAGCTCTCTTGCTAAGTATATCTCTGCCAGATTCACCCTAGCTATAGTACATGACCATAGACTGCAGACCTCCTGAAGGCTAATTTTAAGTTACAAGAGGATGCCTTAAAATCAATCAACATCTAACAAATACAAACTGGAACTAATTTCTTTTTGCCTACTTTAAAAAAATGCCTTCACTCGGAAGAAAAAACAACTCTGTAGCCCTAAACAAATGTGTAAAGCCATATTGAGTTTCTTAAGTTTATTGGCTATTGGCCTGGAGACAGAAGAAAGGATGTAACATAGTCAAGATATCTATGTCTGCAGTAGATTATTCATTCCTACGTTTATATATAGTCCAATGAAACGCAGTCATGTTATAATCACTACCACCATCTTTAACAAATATTTACTGGGTTCCTACTGAATCAGGCATGGTATTGGACAATGTGTTGGCCTTCAAATTATTAAGAAAACCTGAGTTTAAGTCCTGCCTCTAAAAATATTATCTGTATCGCCTTGGGCAAGTTGTTTATTAACCTCTGGCAAGTCACTTAACCCTGTTTGCCTCAGTTTCCTCATCTGTAAAACGGGCTAGAGAAGGAAATGGCAAACTACTTCAGTACCTTTGCCAAGAAAACCCCAAATAGGATCATGAAGAGTCAGACATGACTGAAAAACATGGAACAAATAAGCTATAGAGCACATATCAACCTGCACAGGTAGTGGGAGTTTCCTCACTGGAAGATTCCTATAAGAGGTATTATCATGAAACAAAACTATGTGTAAAATGCCATGGAAGGCACTTGGGAATGCAAAAACCCAGCAATCCTTTCTATCATCAATGTCAAGCCAAATGATTTCTCTTCTAGTACATCTGGGATTCTTTTTAGAATGAACCATGACCACCAGGTAAAAGAATGATCTCCCCCCACCCTTTTTTTTTTTTTAGCAGAAGGCTGCCACACAGTTTGCAACTTATAAATCTTGACTGGTTAGTGCGAAGATTCACCAAAACCATTCAGCTGGCTCACCAATGCCCTGGAGAGGATCTGCCTGTAATTGCTGTTTTCCCCCCTACTGTTTTAAAAATCATCTTCTATTGCTGCTGTTATCACTTTTATCCATGCCCTTCATTTACTTCCCTTGCCTCTGGTTCATATTTCTTTTTTTCTTTTCTTTGCTTCTTAAATTCTGCACAATCTTTTTTTCTGTTGAGGCATCTGTTCCCATTTCTTCTGACTTTCCACAGGAATAAACAGCACAGCCCCAGCCTGGTGCCAATCTTCTCTTTTAAAATTCATTTGATGACTGTCTTCAGCTACTGGCAGCACCCCCACTTTTTCTTTGTGCATCTGATTGACCCTTTCAAGCTTCTCTTCAGCTATATTTAATTACAATTTGTGATTTGTGATCACACTAGATTATCCATGCAGCTTTTCTAGTCTGTGTGAAATTATCACTTGATTTGTGCTTTAAAAAAAAAAGGGAAGTGATTTCTCTATAATGTGGATTCTGGAGGAGGTGTGGAATTATAGCTGTAAAGGAAACACAGTCACTATGCTTACAGTTAATTACTTGATAAATCACACCATGACTTGTTGAGTTTTTCTTCTTTCTATAAAGAGAGAGACAGAGAGAGAATGAGAGCAGAAACAGAGAAACCAGGAGAGGAAGAGGCAGAGAGAGACAAGACAGAAAAAGACAGACTTCACTGACGCTTCGCTGGCTACAATTAGGAACAAGGAAATAGGCCACAAAAAATCCATTATACTTTTGGAGGAGCTCTCTCATCATAACAACCCGTGTGAAAGATGGGTACTATGACCCTCTTGTGAAAAGGAGAAACACAAAGCATTATATATTTATAAAGGGCTCCCCTGTCTGTCTCTTCCTGGTATTGTGAAATGATCTTGGGAGGAGTGTGGGAAATGCAAAATTACTATGAACCAAGCTTCCTAGGAATCACAAAAGAGATAGCAAAAGACCACTCTATTAACCTCAAGAAGACAAGAGTCAGCAGAGCTTTATATATTAAAGCCAGACTGCCATAACTAATTAAAAAATAAATTCAAATTCTGTTGGTGCTACACCTGGTAATTATGTTAACTAGATTTTACAGCTCCCTCTCTCCCAGTAAGACATGGTTTCCAAACTATTTTTATTCTTTACACAGGCATAAAGAGGATATAAAAATATGCAATCAAATCAATAAATATGTACTGAATACCTAACCTGTGCAAGACAGAGTAATGAATAACCAACACTAACAACCAACAATAACAAAAACCATCCTCCTTCTCCCGGGGGTGAAAGATAAGATTTTTTATTAAATCATGGAGAATCATTAAGTATTTAAGAATCATTGGAGTTGTGTCCTGCCTTGGAGGCATAGGGATGGGATAAATAACTTCCTGAGATCTTTTCTAGTCCTTTGATAAAAACAAAACAAACAATTAAAAAAAACTAAACAAACAAAAAAAGAACCCACCAAAACCCAAAACAAAATAGAAGTCATGGTTTTGAGTCTTGCCAATATGTCTCTGGGGAAGATACTTCACCATGCAAGTGTCATGTTGTTATTAGCGCTCTCTCTTTCGTGTGTGTGTGTGTGTGTGTGTGTGTGTGTGTGTGTGTGATTTTTTTTTTCCTTCCTTCTCTGATCCTCACCAAACTCCAGCTTTTAATCTTTCTCTGGGGACTTCTTTCCTTGGATCTTCCTGACACTAATAAAAACATTTACATAGAGAACTCACTATGTGCCAAGCGCCGTGTCAAAGAATTTACAATTATTATCTCTTTCGGTCCTCCCAATATGCCAAGGATGTAGGTGTTTTTATCATCTCCATTTACAGATGAGGAAACTGGAATCAAAAGTTAAGAGACTTGCCCAGGGTCACACAGCTACTTGAATTCAGCTGGTTCTGATTCCAGGCTCAGTGTTTCTTTTTCTTTACTCTTCCTGACTTATCTTCTCCATTAAGCCTCCCTAACCACTCTTCCTTTAACCTGTGATTTCTCTTTTCCTTCTTTCTTTCTATAAGCAATACTCAAAACAGAAATACTATCAGAGGTAGGTGAAGTGGGAAAGAAAAACCAAAATTTTAGAGGCAGAGAGGCCATCAAGGGAGCACCTTAGCCGAGGTATTGCTCATCCTGATTTAGAGTTAATAGCTAACTTTTGTATGGCACTTTAAGGTTTGCAAACTGTTTTACAAATATTACCTTGCTTGATCCTTACAACAGCCTTGAAGTTAACTGAATTGGCCAGAGTCACACAGCTAGTGAAGTATCTGAGGGCAGATTTGAACCAAGGTCTTCTGTACTCTAGGTCCAGGGCTCAATCCATTGTCCTACCTAAGCTGCCTTTTAAGATACTGAGCTTCAGAAAATCACAGGCTTACTAAGGGGATGCGGAGCTCTTGCTTCCTAATTTAGTGTTGTTTTTTTGCTATATACAACCATGTTTTGACTATCAGTTTTAAAGACTATAATGAAATGCCAAACTACACCTTCTTCCTATCTGCACCAAACAAGATTATGTATTTTGATTTTTTTTGTACAGATACTCAATTTTATTGATTATTCATTTCCCCCAATAAACAAAATGATGTTGTTAATCTTATCATTCATATTTTCAAAATGACAGGTTGTAAAAGGATGAATGAAAAAGAATTTACTGAGAGCCAAGTACTGTGTTAAGTGCTGGTAAGTGAAATTAGCCCTTCCCTCGAGTTTCTTATCTAAGGAGAAACGGAGTATTTGGAGTCTGAGGAGACCTGGGTTCAGATTCTGGCTCTCCCATTTATCACTTCTGTGTAAACTTGGGAAGGTCACAATATCTCCACACTTCACTTTTCTCATCAAAATGAAGGGGTTGGGGTAAATGACCTTCAAGGTAACATTTAGCTCTAAACCAATAATCCTCTGATGTAATCTGTGTTATGTAAACTTACTTTCATCCTTTCAGAAATACCTTTTGAATGAATGAATCTGTGATCTCATCAAAGTAACTAAAAATCTGAAAAACTGATTATTTTATAGTGTTGGTGATGCTTCAAAATTTTCTCTCTTTGTTTCTTGTGTATTGTAAGAATACGTGTGGATCTTCTTTTCCCATGAGTTAGAAAGATGTTCTCAAGTTTTTCTTGGATTTATGATTTTTTCTTACAATGAGATACTAAAAATGGAAATGGTCTATTAGAAATTACCTCATTACTTAAAAAATGTTAAAAATTGTTTTAACATATAATTGGGGGGAAATAAAATATTATTAATTTTTTAAAAAGATCTATTAAAATCACCTAAAAAATAACATATTATAGTAAAATGTAAGAAGTAGTGTGCCCTAGTTGACAGAAATCTGGCCTCTGAATTAGGAAAGTCCATGTTCAAATTCCACCTCTTGCACTTACTGGGGTGACCCAGGGCAAGTCACTTATTCTCTTAGAGCCCTAGGAAATTCTGTAAGACTGTAAATGGCAGGGCCACTTGCATTTCCTCATTGTTTGCTCCCTGTACCAAGAAAATTACAGGTTTAGTGGGGGAAAAAATAAAACTACATAAAAATTAAAGAGAAAGATGATAAAAATGGAAAAAAAAAGAAAGTCAACATCTTCTTACTTTTTAAAATTAGTTTCGCAAATTAATGATTGGGTCAAATGTTCACCAACTTTAGATTTCACCTTTGAAGACAATCTAAAGGACATCTAAATGTATATACACATATACAAACACACATGTGTGTATATATCATGTATACATATATGCCATATACTTATCTATCATATGCACATATATAATATATGCATTTATGTGTATGTGCATATATGATATTCATACATGCCCCATCACAAATATGTAACTTTAATTATAAAGTGCTTTCTTCAATTCAATTAATCAGACATTCATTAAGCACCTATTGTATACAAGATACTGTGCCAGTTGCTAGATTTACAAAGACCAAACATGGAACAGTTCCTCAATAAGCTTATATTCCAGTGGGAGCACACATTATACACAAAGTACAAAAATACTGAGTATATACAAGTCGCTGTTCAGTCATTTTCAATTGTGTCCAACTCTTCATGACCCCACTTGGGGTTTTCTTGGCAAAGAGATTGGAGTGGTTTGTCATTTCTTTCTTCAGCTCATTTTACAGATGAAGAAACGGAGGCAAATGGGGTAAAGTGACTTGCCCAGGGTCACACAGGTAGAAAGTATCTGAGGGTGGATTTGATCTTAGGTACTCCTGATTCCATGCCTGGCACTCTAGCCACTGCACCACCTAGCTGCTCCTAATAAACAGCTATTCCAAGAGGGAGAAAATACCAACTGCATAGTTCATTAGAGACATTTTCCTCAGACTTAAATATTACATGCTAGGCTAAACGTCAGAAAGAAAGTCGGACTATATATAAATGCTTCCTCTAAATAGGAGAGAACAGAATGGGAAACACCAAATCTACTTAATTCAATCAATTAACATGTAATAATTAATTGCCTATTAATATGCCACGTACTGCCCATATAAAAATAAAAGTGAAGCTTTAGCCCCTGCCCTCAAGTGGTTTATATTCAATTAGGAGAGAAAACATACAAATATACAAGTGTGTGCATGCATGTACACCCACAAAAAAAAAGCAGGAAGTATAATCAAAAAACATTTCTTACTTTTCTTTTCTTTCTAATTTTACCTCTCTACAAGTGCATGGTTCAAAGAAGACAATGTATAGGACTGGTTAAAAACTGTAAACGACCATAACTACAATAACAAGCTGTACTTATCCCAACAGAATGGCTATTTGAAAACAAACAAAAACCCCAAGTTTTGCTGACATACAAAGGTCATAGCTTACAATAGCTTGATTTAAACATATTTCAAAATAAAGTTTTGATCAGCTTGCATAAGCTCAGTTTTTCTAACTTTTTTAATCAATGCAAATGTGAAATATGGTTTCTTTCTTATGTTTTATTTTTTTTGGAGTGGCTTTATTTATTCCAAACCCTAAAATAAGCACAGTCCTCAAACTTTCATGCCCATTAGTAACTAGGCTGGCAACTTCTGCTTTCAGGTACATAGTACAACTGGGGTGGGGAGGTTTTCCCTATTATGGAGATAAAAACAAACACAACTGAGGAAATTTAAACGAATTTCTCTAAGTCACACATGATGAAAGTTGTCATTTGAACCTAGGTTTCTTGAACCCAAGTCCAATACAATTAACAGTCTGGAATAATTGGCCAAATGGTTTAGCGGAAAAAGTGATTAACTTGTCAGAAAGCCTCAGTTTCCTCATCTGTAAAATGAGGAAATTAGATTGGAAAAAACCCCAGGTTTTCCCCCAGCTTTATAAATACTATAACACACCTCTTAAAAAGTTTTAATATACTGAAAACAGACGTTAAATATTATCTTTTAAAATTTTTCTAATACACTAAAGTGCTGTAATAATCTATTAAAATTATCTAAAAATCCATTTACTTTCATTAATTTTCTGAAATTAACTACATGAATTCTCACTATATGTATAAAGCCAGGAATGGACAGACTAAACCCTTCAAATTTGGAAATTAAAGCACTGATTTAAAACATTCAGATTTTCTTGTTCTAAACAGGTTTCATTTTTATGGAGCTTCAGGAGTGAGGGCAGTTCCTTGGTAAAAACACAAACTTTAAAAAGAAAAACAGCTGACAACCCTCTTAGGGCAGCTCAGAAAAGCAACGGCTTCCTTAAAACAGATGTGCTGGCACCACACACATGTCACACCCAATTACTGCATAAATTTCTAAAACTTGATTGCAAGCAATTTTGTCTAATAATTATTGAGGGTTCTACAGCAAATTTTAATTAAAATATTAAGGACTCAAAATTTCCTCAAATACATTTTGAAAAGTATAGCATGAGGACAATAGTTTCTCAAAGGAAATTGGCAATCTATTGGTTAAATAAATCTATTGCTTAAATAAAATTTTCCAGTGCAAATTAGACCTTTAATTGGAAGGAGAAAAATTATGTGCTTATTACTTTTTAATTTTATTTTTAATTTATGGAATAAAACAACCATTTCCATAATACAGTACAATAAAAAACTATGATTGTACATGAAACTTGCAAGTCTACCATGTGCAACTTGCTATTTCTTTCAAATAAAACAAAATTATCATGTAAAGTTTTTCTTCTCTCCCCTCCACCCTCCCAGAGATGCCTGTTACTTTAAATAAATGCTTGTTGAATGAACTGAATATTATGTCTGTATTTAAGACCAACATATCACACGACCTACCCACATACATGAGTACCTACACAAGAGAAAGTTCCTCTTTTTAATAAGAAACCAGCCCCAAAATTCTATGTGGCCTTCAATGTCAGTATGGGAATGCATATAGTGTTTAGATTAGAAGGCCTCTCTTGATAAATACGACTTCAATACACGGCTTCTTTTTTAAATTACTTATAAATCAAAAATAAAATCAATATGTTATTTCTAAACACTAAATTCACATTTATGAGCTATACTCAATAACCATCTTCAAAAGCACTGCAAACAGATGATAAAACAAATGTAAACAAATGCAAAAAGAAAAAAAGAGAGGGAGTCAACTCTTGCAAATATCACAGGAAAAAGAACTTGTTTACTCACAGCAGTGTGCTGCTGTACCTTATGCTGAGGTACAATATGGCAGCCAAGCTCCCTCTTCATTCTCTAGATTCAGAGAATTTACTGTTCTTTGTCCAATCAAAATGAAAAAAAAAAACAACTAAATCTCTTTCACTCTCTGTCCCCCATCAGACGGATGGATGTGCCACAAGTGCCAAGGGCAAGAACAGTTTCGGTCTTTCACCTATGACATTTTGTATTGTGTTAAGTTGATTTTCTATCTAGGGACTGAATACTTTCAAGAAGGGAACATATGCCTCAGACACTTGACACTTACTAGCTGTGTGACCCTGGGCAAGTCACTTAACCCCAACTGCCTCACCAAAAAAAAGAAAATTAAATTTTAAAAAAAGGGAATATATCTCGAACTACTGGAAAATAATTAAGTCTAAAAGGAAGTAATATTTTGTCTATAAAGAGATGTATATCTATGTGTATATAAATACAAACACACACACAAACCTTCAGTGAATGTGTCTTTGGCCACAAAAATTTCATTATAAGACAACGTATTTATTATTTCCTTATGAAATACAATTTTCTTAGCACAAAATGAATGGACAAATGTTTGTTGAATCTTTTAAAAAAACTGGACTGAATTCTAATTTGATAATACACATAGCAATAAAGAAAATACTGTGACATGAGATTAGAATTTTGGAACTGGGAGGGAGTTCAGAATCTCTTGGTCCAATCTCTTAACTTTATGGGTGAGGACCACATGTGTACGAGGTCACACAGGTAATGCCGTGGCCAGGATTAAAATCTGAGGGTTTTGACTTTCTAGACCAATAACTTTTCTACCACATGGCGCCCATTTGCTCAGTGATCAGTTCAGTGGCAGAAAGAGGTTTGTCTTTGCCTATATAAGCAAATTATAGAGTCTATTTACTTCCCATTACACATAAAATCTTGTTGAGGAAAACCTAAAATATAGTTAAGGGGGCAAAAATAATGAGACCACGTTGCCGAAAGCCCTGACTTCTGGGAGTAGAGGAGTACATAATACTAGATAATAATAATAATAATAATAACTGGTGTCCATTTATTTATTTATTCATTTGTTTGATTTGCAGGGGGGAAGGCAGGGCAATTGGGGTCAAGTGACTTGCCCAAGCTCACACAGCTAGTAAGTGTGTCAAGTGTCTGAGGCCGCATTTGAACTCAGGTCCTCCAGACTTCAGGGCCGGTGTTCTACTCACCGCACCACCTAGCTGTCCCATAACTGACGTTTATAATAGTACTTTAGATTTTGCAAAGTGCTTTGCAGACTGACCCTCAATGGATCTCCAGAAAAACACCGTGAGGTAGGTACTGCAGGGCAGTCACTGTTATCCCCATTTTACATTAGAAAACCAAGAGTCAGAGAGATGAAGTGATTTGCCCAGAGTCACACAACTAGTGTCAGAAATGGGGTTCAAATCTAAGGATTCCTGATTCCAATTCCACTATCTGCTATGGTATAAAAGTCTCCCTACTAGTGCAATGTGGAAATCAGTGGAAAACGAGATAGCCTCTTCCTTCCCTTCTCCAGACTGGTGCTAAAAATTACTTGAAGAGCTTAATAAATATCAAATCAATTCATAAATTTCTTCACCATCACCCCATTCTTTAACAACACACACACTTTATTCAGGATGCTTTCGATGCCCATCAAAGACAGCCCCAAATGTGTTAGAACTGGGGGACCCATTCCCCTTGTCGTGATCTGGGTCCTATACCCAGGGACAGACACGGAAAAGGGACACCTTTTATTTTATACTCTGCTTTAACCTACTATCATTTATAAGAAAACACTCTGTATACAGTCGACTTCATAAATGCTGCTTACTGACTGAAAGATGAATCATTTACCTGACTCCTGGAGATAACGATATACCAAAAAATTCACTTCGTCGCTGGTTATGCTCATCTTAGCCCCACCTCAAAATGATGAGGTTTATATGAAGTGTGATCCACCCTCTGTTAAAAAAAAGGAGAAAAAAGAACAGCGATTGGTACACTACCTCCTCTGATTGTTTGTACTTTAGGAATTATGGAGGAAAACGAGAGGCATGAGTATGTACACACATTAAAATGATTAGTGTCTGACATGAAAGTATCTACTCAGTTCATAATTCCCATTCTGGGATGTTCCTTGTATATGCCCAGATAGGCTCCACATTGAGGTTCTGTATCGTTAATAAGAAAAGTCTGTATTTCCAAAGTATAGAACTCGGTAAGAAATAAACCCCACCACAAAAAAAAGAAATTTATAAGCAATGAAGATTGAAAACAAACTAATAAAAATTATGTTTTCACTGGGCTTTGTAGATTAATACACTCCAGAATGACCATTAAAATAGTACTTTCAAACGTCTGCATGCAGATGGCGTTGTGTTCGGCATGAAATAGTTTTCTGGCCAGTATTTTTATTACACAAGATAAATGATAACATAGAGATATATTACTGCCCCCTCCCCCCTTCTAGAACACACGCTAAAACTGAGATAACATTTTCCTAAGGGCACACAAAATGATAACATCTCAATGCTAAATGACACCAAAGGCCATCTAGTCCAATTTGTTCACATGGGAAAAATTAATCTCCTCTAAGCATAACAGGCAAATGATCCTCCAAGTGTTCCATCTGAAGTTCTCCAGTGGAAGGAAACCTTCTCAAGCAGTTTATTCAGGCAGCTCCAATTATCAGAAAATTTTCCTCACATAAAATCTAAGTCCATCTCTCAGCATCTTCCACCCATTAATCCTAGGTCTGCCCTCTGGGCCTCAGACAAACAAGTGTAATCCTTCTTCCAAGCTTCAAATGCTTAAAGAAACCTGTCCTTATTCCCCCTAAGTCTTCCCTTCTCCGGAATAAATATTCTCCATTCCTTTAACATGAGCTTCACGTGTGACAAGAGCATGAGGCCCTTCAGCATTCTGTTTACCCTCCTCTCGACACACTTCAGCCTATCGAACCTGTCTTAAACTGGAGAGCCCCAAACTGAACAAAACACTTCGAACGTGTATGGCCTTGGCAAAGCAGAGCAGGAATATCACCTTCCTAGTCTTGGATGATGCCTCTTAATGCACGTCAAGTTTACATTTTGGGCTGCCACATTATGGTGCTGCATTCTACTGAGCTTATTATAGCATGCTCATGAATCTTGCCTGGCCCCCTCAATCTTATACTTACAAAGGAGACATTTTTTAACTCAAGTACAAAACTCAACATTTATCTTTACGTCATTTCATCTGATTAAATTCAGTCCAATGTTCAGATCTTTGGGCATCTGTCACCCTACATGTTGGCTATCCATCCTACCTTTGTGTCATCTGAATATTTGATAAACGTGTGATCTGTGCCTTTATCCAAGTCACTGATCAAAGTATCAAACAGCATGGGGGACCAAGCACAGATACCTGAGCCATATTCTACAGACTTTCTTCCCAGGAAAGCTCTTCTGGTTTCATCCTCCAACTAGCTCTGAAGCCACCCAACTTCACCTTTTGTCTAACCCTACATCCTTTGGTCCTATCCATAAGAATATCATGAGAAAGTCAAATGCTTAACTAAAATCTAGGAAAACTATAAGCATGACATTCCCTAATATCAGTCTAGTAACTAGTTTAGGAAGGGAAATAAAATTAGTCCACTAATCCTTATAAGTCCAGTCATCAATCTAGGAAAGGAAGATTAGCCTCCCATGACCTACTCTTAAAGGTATGCTGTGCTCTGTGATCACTTCTACCTTTTCTAAAGGTTCACTAACCATCACTTTAATAACACATTCTAAAATATTATCAGGAATAAAACCCATACTCTCTGGCCTATAGTTTCTATATGTTATTCACTTCTTTTTATTATGTATGTCAATTCCGTATCATTTACATTAATGAAATGTGTCAGGAAAGTGGGGACTGGCCATAGGTCAAAGGCATGGATAATCTAAATGTACTTAATATTACTGCATATTTAATATTGTTTAAATTTCATTTGATATTGCATACTTTACAATTACATTTGTAAATATTATACAAAATCCTCTTTGTTTCTGATAAATGGGAAAATAATAGCATAGACATTGGAGACCGAGTTTGAACAGAAAAGCACAGAGCACTCCACACAGAAGTGAAAGATGACTGAGATTGTACACCAGGTCAAGGAAAGGTCCTATACCCATACAGGGCCCTGTAACCTCATGCAGGCTGTAGAACTGGTAGTTCTGTTGCACGTTCCACAGCTTCCTGTCACAGACCCAGGATGGACTGAGCAGGGGACTTATACCTAGGGGTGTCTCTAGTGTGAACTAAGTTTATAGGTCCTAGACTGTCACTCTGAACCAACAGAACCTTCCAGCTAGCTGATAATGGCCGAGTCTATCTTGAGTCTACTAGAACTTCCCACCAGAGGCAAGCCCACAGGAATGTTTTTAGTTAAGGAATTTGCTGAGCTCAGACGAGGAAAGAAGCCATCAGATGCTGTCCTGTATCAGACCACTTTGGGAGCCCTGAAAGCTGGCAGGCCTCTGTCCTGAGCTGTCACTGGGATCATCGTAGAATAACACAAAACTCAGTACCCTAAGAAAACAAAAGAATGACCTTAGAGGACAAAAACTGAGCTCAGACACCTCCCTCAGAGGTGTCCAGAGTCTGGTCCTAAGATCAAGCCTCCAGCCAGGAAGTAGACAAACAAAAATAGAATTCCACCATTAAAAACAATTACAGTGACAGGGACCCTTAAGACACAAACCCAGGAGAAAATGACTCCTAAACATC
The DNA here is from genome assembly GCF_011100635.1 of Trichosurus vulpecula. Taxonomy (NCBI): domain Eukaryota; kingdom Metazoa; phylum Chordata; class Mammalia; order Diprotodontia; family Phalangeridae; genus Trichosurus; species Trichosurus vulpecula. The sequence continues at coordinate 411,863,661 of NC_050574.1, read as the reverse complement.
TACAATCAAAATATGAAAGAAAATATGGCTTAAGCATAAGCAACTAGATATCCTGGAAGATATAAAACAAGAGTTTTTAAATAGTTAAAAATGATTTAAAAAACCAAATATGAGTACTAGGAGAGAAATGAAAAAAGAAAGAGCTATGGAAGAAAGATGTGGAAAGAGAATTAGTAGCTTGGGACAAGAGACAAAAAACCCTGCCCAAGAAACAAGCATCTTGAAAATTAAGAATTGACCAAATAGAAGCTAATGACGACATGAGAAAATAAGAAATATTAAAACAAATTCAAAATATTGAAAAAATAGAAGAAAGTGTAAGATACATCATAGCAAAAAAAGACTTGAAAAGCAGAATAAGAGATAATTTAAGAATTATTAGACTTCCAGCCATGACAAAAAAGGGAGCCCAGACATAATATTTGAAGAAATAATAAAAGACAGTCCAAATCTCATTGAACCAGAAGACAAAATGGAAATATAAAGAATCTACTGATTATCCCATGACAGAAACCACAAAATGAAAACCTGCCCCTGAGGTTTCTCTTAGATTTTGTTGACCTTAAAATAAGAATGGAAAGGAAGAGGGGCAGCTAGGTGGCACAGTGAGTAGAGCACCAGCCCTGGAGTCAGAAGGACCTGAGTTCAAATCCGGCATCAGACACTTGACACATGTACTAGCTGCGCGACCTTGGACAAGTCACTTAACCCCAATTGCCCTGCCAAAAAACAACCAAAAATATAAAAAAAAAGAATGGAAAGGAAGGGGAAGAAGAATATAATAGGGAAGAGAAGGAAGGAAGGAAGGTTAAGGGAAAATTACCTCACATAATTGGGGTGTGCTTATACAAACAAGAAGGAAGGGAAGAACAGAAAACACTTGAATATTACCCTCACTGAAAAAGGAAGGGAAGGAGGGAAGCACTCGTGCACACGTGCATGCACAGATACACGACTACAGAAATACATTTCACTCAACAAAGAATCAAGAGAGAAAGGGGAGAAGGGAAAAAGAGGAACAAGAAGGAGGATATATGAAGGGAGGGATTAATCTGAAGCAAAACAAATGGTAGGTAAATTTTGGAGAGAGATTTAAAAGAAAAGAAATAAAGGGGGGGAACCCTATTATTGGACTCTGGGTGAAGGAGAGATAAAGAGCAAGCATATTACAACAAACCTAGAACACTAAAACTAAACTCACTCCTCTCTTCTTTATAAAAAGAAGGAAAAATATAAGAGAATAGGATAGAGGGAAATATACAATCAGACCTGCGATTATAAATAGTATGAATTCAACTATAAAATTTAATAGGATTGAATGGATTAGAAAACAGAAACAAAAAATATGATACAAGAAAAACAAAAAGAAGCTGTAGCAAAATTTATTATACTCAGGAATGTGTTGGAGTCAACTTTTCCCAGCTCACGAGAGCTGATTGTTAAATTTTCAGTGTAAGCATTTATACCTTGGAAAAAGGTAAATGCAACAAATCAGGGCTTGTCTTACTGTTTTGTTGGTTGTATAGAAAATGACGGTTGTTAGAAAAGTGACAGGGAAAATGTAAATAATGCAAAGTCTATTTTAAAGTGTGTCACGTGCGTGTGTATATGTGTGTGTGTGTGTGTGTGTGTATGTTTTGTTGTTATTGTTATTTTTGGAGTACTGGGTTAAATGAAAGACGTTGAACTGCACCATATCATACAATTTAACTTTACAAAATTACATGGTCAACAGTTGACACATTTCTTGTTCATTCTAAGAGTTATTGCAGTTGAAATCACACTTTAAAATTTGTTAAACAACATAAGTTAAACTTAATTTCATAATTTACCTTATTTTCCAAAATAAAGGCCTTGTTCATTATTTTCTTTCTTGGAGTTGTCGGTCCCTGTTTTAAGTGGATTCAATGGCACTTAAAGAGGAGGACCTCTTGTATTATATGTGTTAATAAAACTGGTTTTAAACAAATATAAACACAAATGAAGGCTATCCCCTTCGATAAATTAATTGTAGAGGTTAAACATTTATTCCAATGATGTTTCTTGAGCCTACAAATTTTTCTGGAATTGCTCATTTGCATTTCCTTCAGAATCTATATCTCATTTTTTTAATTAAAAAAATTTAAACGGTACATACAATTAAAAAAACCTTATAAAACAAGGGGCTTGATCTTACAGAAACCTTCAATCTTTAACAAAGCCTGACCAAACAAATGGGTCAATGAAGAAGGGGAGAAGCTTCTGTTTTTCTTTTTTTCTTTCTGAGTCAGTCAGTCAACAAGCATTTATTAAGTGCTAACTTTGTGTTAAGTGTAGGGAATACAAATAAAGGCATCTACACAGTTCCTGCCCTTCAAGGAGTTCACATTCAAAGAGGGCAAAGAAAATGCACACAGCTATGGATACACATGATTTATACAGGGTGAATTGTAATCTCAGAGAAAGGAAGTGGAGTTGAGGGTATTGGGAAAAGGTCTTTGGCAGAAGGTAGATTTGAGCTAAGTCTTGAAGGAAGTGAGGAAGCAGAGATGAGGAAGGAAGACCTTATAGCCATGAAAGACAGCTGGTGAAAAGGCAGGGTGAAAAGACATCCAAAAAAGGGGGAAAGGACCTATCTGTACAAAAATATTTATACTAGCTCTTTTTGTGGTGGCTGGGAATTGGAAATCAAGAGGGTGCCCATCAATTGGGGAATGGCTGAACAAGCTGTGGTATGTGATTGTGCTCTAAGAAATGACAAGCAGGATGATTTCAGAAAACCCTGGAAAGACTGACATGAACTGACACAAAGTGAAGTGAGCAGAACCAGGAGAGTGTTGTAGACAGTAACAGCAATACTATAATAAGAAGACCTGTGAATGACTTAGCTATTCTCAGCAATGTGATGATCCAAGACAATCCCAAAGGACTCATGATGCAGTGTGCTATCCAACTCCAAAGAAAGAACCGATACTGTCTGAATACAGACTGAAGCATGCTACTTTTCTCTTCCTTCCTTCCTTCCTTCCTTCCTTCCTTCCTTCCTTCCTGTCTTCTTGTACAAAATGACTAATATGGGAATGTTTTACATGACTGCATATGTATAAACTATATTGGACTGCCTACCGTCTCAAGGAGGAGGGAAGGAGGCAGGGATAGAATTTGGAACTTAAACCTTTAGAAAATGTTTTAAAATTGTTCTAACATTTAATTGGGGAAAAACAAAATATATTTAAAAAAAAGAAAGAATAGGCAGGGAGTCAGGAGTTAAAGGGTCAGCAAGATGGTTGGTATCACTGGATCATAGAGTACATGGAGTAAAGTGTAAGACTATAAAGGTAAGAAGGGGCCAGGTTGTGAAGGGCTTTAAAAATCAAAAAGAGAATTTTATACCTGACACAGGCAGAAACAGGGAGCCCCTGAAGTTTATTGAGAAGGGAGAGGAGGAATTCCTTTCCTTTTAATATCAACAATAATAATGGCTGAAATTTATAAAGTGCTTCAAGCTTTGCAAAACACTTTCCATATCATCTCATTTGATTCTTGATTATTATCTCTATTTTGCAGAGGAAAATGAGTCAGAGGTTAAATGATTTGTCTAAGACACTTGGTAACTGTCTTAGTCAGAATTCAATCTCAGGTCTTTCTGATTTCAAGTCTAGTGCTCTATCTACTGAGTCACCTTTAGGGATTCAGCCAGGGATCATGATTATAGGATTTAGAACTGGAAGGGATCTTGGAGATCACGGAGGGAGCAAGGAAGGAAAGAAGGGAGTGAGGGAGGGAGGAAGGAAGGAAGGAAAGAAGGGAGTAAAGGAGTGAAGCAAGGACAAAGGAAGAGAGGGAGGAAGAGAGGAAGGAAGGAAGGATGGAAAGAAGAAAGGAATGAACGAAGGAACAAAGGAAGGAAGGAAAAAAGGAAAAAAGGAAGGAAAGAAGAGAGTGAGGAAAGGAGGGAGGAAGGACTGCTATGAGAAAAGTACTCTGTAAACCTTTTCAAAACACGATGTACATGTGAGTTACTATAATTATAACCTAGCAGGGAAGATTAAAGAGGCACACAAATAAATTACATTAAGTGGGTCTTCATTTTCCATAACTATAGTAATCTCTCAGACCTGCAAAAATATTGTTCTTTGTTCTTGTAATAAGTATGTAACAAGAAGTGTGTGCATAAACAGAAATAAATCAACAGGTCTACTATGCCACATTTCCTTGCCCCCGCCCCTTCTCTCCTTATGTCAATCTCTGAATCTGAGCAAAAGTTATCATTGAAGAAAAAGATATATTTTAAAACTTTGGATTTACTCCTATGTAATATAGTCCCAAGACCTGTAGGTATGTCTTATTCATATGACAATTATATTCTTGAAAAGTCACTTATAAAAGGGATTTAGATGCACCAAGGATACTCAATTATTTTTACTAATTATTAATGGCTTTATATAATTAATACTTTTCAAAATCCTATGTCTAATCCTATCATAAAGGAAGCATTATGTCCTCATTTGGGTGTTGTCATCTCTCTGTATAAAGTTCCTAAGTGGCAATGACTTTCTACTATTATGTTGCACCTACTGTTGTCTCACAGTGTAATAAATGTCTGTTGAATGAATGCAGAACTAAAGAGTGTGTGTATGCGTGTGCGTGTGTGTATGTGTGTGTGTGCTCTGCACATGCAAATAATAAAGTATGTGCATGTCTATTCCTCTTGGAAGAAGGCTCTTTAAGCCAATAACCAGATATCATTAGTATATTTTCCTTGTGCATCTTTAAAAAAAACAACAGGGCAGCTAGGTGGCGCAGTGAGTAGAGCACCGGTCCTGGAGTCAGGAGGACCTGAGTTCAAATCCGGCCTCAGACACTTGACACATGTACTAGCTGTGTGACCTTGGGCAAGTCACTTAACCCCAACTGCCCTGCCAAAAAGCAAAAAAAACCAAAAAACAAAACACCAAACCAAAAAAAAAGAAACAAGAAAAAACAAAGTGCCCTTATCCACAGCAGATTACGCTTGCTTTCACTGGGCAGATTAGTTTTCTTTCCCGATTTATGTAAGGGCTAAGTTGTTTGTTCAGATATAGTATTAACTCTATAGTGCTTTTAATTTACAAATAACTTAGGCTACGCCTATGTGAGGTACTTAAAAGTCATTATCACTAATAAACTGGGAGTGAACCCTATTAATAGGCTGCGCATGGAGGTAAATTCCAAATACTAATCTTTTTGATGATTAGAACCAAAAATTTTCCATAAAATATACCAGGGACATTCAAAACTGTTGGGCTGGAACTTCGAAACATTATCATAATTGACTACGCATATAAACCAATATTTAACTCAGATCAAGTCCCAGAGCTACATACAACATCAAAACATGCCGTTAAACATTCAGTAAATCTTCTAGAGGTTTTGTATCCTGAACTCCAAACCGCCTGTTTGCTGCTTTCTTTGGATTTTTATGAAAATGGATTCTTGATGAAATCTGGTTGTGAACAGCTATTGCTTCTGAATTAAATTCATATGATTTTTATCTCACCAACATTCAATTCTAAGGTTGGAAAACAAAGTTTCTCCTCCTTTCAAAAATTTCATCTGCCAGAATTAAATTCCACAGACAGTGCCATAGTAAAATTATATTTAACCATCTATTACAAAGAAGACAATTCCAGGATTCTGCTGGTGGCTTTAATTCCATTTGAATGTGTTTTTGGCTGGCAACGTGGTCTCTCATTCACTGAAACCTCCTTTGGTAATTAGGAACTCCTGTTGCCTAGAGTAACACCTGCTCCTGCAGGCAGAGCTCATCAGCTAGAGTTCTTCCCACTTATCACATCACTCAGCAGGCCCTTCATAGCTTTAACAGATGTCCCTGGCGATCTATGGATGAGGTATTTCTTTTAAAGGGCCTTTTCTTTAAAGGGCTTTCACCATTTCTGCCACTACCCTTCAGACACCATAGTTTGGTACCAATTTTGAGGCAAATAAATAATTTGACTGTCGTGGTTAGATCATCCACTCCCCTTTAACAGCGCTGCCCCCCCCCAACATCCCCCCACCTAGTTTAGGTATCCTACATAAAAATTCAATTTTTTGGAACAAGAGGAAAAAAAGGTTGTGGTTGAGTTGTTTTAGTCATGCCTGACTCTCTGTGACCCCATTTGGTTTTTTCTTGGCAAAGATACTGGAGTGGTTTGCCATTTCCTTCTCCAGCCCATTTTTCAAACGAGGAAACTGAGGCAAACAGAGTTAAATGACTTGCCCAGGGTCATACAGCTAGTGAGCATCTGAGGACAGATTTGAACTCATGAAGACAAGTACGTCCAGATTCCAAGCCCAGTGCTCTATCCACCTAGTTTCAGTCCGTTAAAGGGAGACAGTGTGCTGAGCTAACAAACAGGCCTGTGGTGCCTGATGAGCTCCTTAATGCAATAAACTTTTTATCTATTTTTGGACTGGAGCTGTGGTTTCATCGGCAAAGGACATTCCCAGAGAGGAAATTCCCTCTGGCAAAGCAGATCATACCTGCTCTGCAACCTATAGTTTGAAAGAGTTGGCTGAGGCATTGGCAGGTTAAGAGATGTGCCAGGGTCACACAGGTATTATGTGTCAAGAGGCAAGAATGGAACAAAGGTCTTCCTCATTGAAGTTACCTCACTATGCACTACTAAATAAACTTATTGAGACCTCAATAGGTGGGTCAGTGGACAGAGTGCTGGGCCTGGAGTCAGGAAGACCTGAGTTCCAATCTTGCCCGGATACTTACTGGCTATGTGACCCTGGGCAAGTCACTTAACATCTGTGTGCCTCAGTTGCCTCATCTGTAAAACAGGGGATAATAAAAATAGCGCCTACCTCCCAGGGTTTTTGTAAGGCTCAAATGAGATCATAATTGTAAAGCACTTAACCCAACGCCTGGAACATGGTAAGCACTATGTAAATGTCAGCTATAATGATCATGATAATTACCATTATTCTAATTTATCTTTAAATCATTTAATTTATGGAATATTGTAGAGCCATTCATTTGAACTCCACTAATTTTAGGATAATAATAGTTATTATTGTGGGGATAGATACAAAGATAAATACGACAATGTTGCAGCCCTTGGGGAGGTTATAGTTTTGTGAATTTTATTAAATTATTTTTTTACAATATCTTAATAATTAAACTACCTTTTAAAGAAAAAAAGCTGGGTAAAATTAATTATAAACTATGCTACAATCCTATAAAATAAAGGCTAAGTGCCTTTACCCACAATAAAGCCCTGTCAACATCCACCTTCTTTTTTACCCATTATTTGCATGTTCTAAATGTGTATACACACATGCACATATACATATATACAGACGGATATACAGATACACATACTGTCTATACACACACATAAATAGAACCCAAATATATAATGTAGTTAAATTATGAGTAATTATTTCAACATGTGTCAGATGAGGTATTTACACGTGTTGCTAATGAGAAAGATAAAACAAATGCAAACATTAAAGCTCTTCCTTTGCCCCAGTTTTCCCATTTTTGAGGGAACTAGAGGATGTACAGAGGAAAAAAAGTGATGAGAATAGAGTTGCAAGTAATTATCAAAAGGTTCCTAGATGAGTTGAGTTTTTAACCAGGACTTGAATGAAAAGATACAGACAGGTAAAAAGGCCTGGTACCAAGACTTTTGGAGAAAGAGATATTCTGAAGAAGTAACGAATGGGAAAAAAAAAGAGAATCACAAGAGGCTTTATATTAAATTCTTTTCTTTAGCATTTAAAAATATTTTGGGTAGAACACTGGAACCGGAGTTGAGGAAGACAGGCGTTAAAAGTCTGGCTCTGATACCAACCAGCAGTGTGAGCCTGGGTATGTCATTTAACCTTTGTCTGCCTCAGTTTCCTTATGTGTAAAACGGGCGTAATAATAGGACCCACCTCTCAGAGCTGTTGTGAGGATCTAATGAGATCATGGTTGGAAAGTGCTCTGCAGACCGTAAGGTGCTGTATAAATGCCAGCCGCCATTACTAGTATTACTGAAATGATTCTGCCACTTCCTAACAAAGCAGTTGTAGCTTATCATGAGTAACCCGGAATCTCATATTTAATTTATGGAATGTAATGGAACAATTAATTTGAACTCCACTCGTTTAGAATCCAGGATACTGGTGCCGAGATGGGATAAGGTTTGCCTTTGTTTCGCCTATGAAAGAAAGCTAAGACCCCATTTCTCAAAAATACCAACTGTTTACCCAAGAAAGTGTGTGAATGAATCCGTGTAATCCAACATTGCTACTTCTTAAAAAAAAAAACAGTCTTCCTGGTGACTGATTAATTAGTACCAGTACCATGGCAATATGGGGAACAACACTGTATTCGTCAATAAAAATATCCAATTTCAATAGCTGAGAAGCGCTAATGCGATCGAGGTTATATTCGGCATCAAGAAAATCTGAGTTCAAATCCTGTCACGGACACTAGCTATGTGACTGTGGCCAAGTTGGTTAAGCTCTAAGAGCCTCAGTTTACTCCTCTTGAAAAAGGGGATAATAATACCTGTGGTGAGGCTCAAAGATGATAATTTATGTATGATGCTTTGTAAACTTTAAGGCATAATATAAGTGTAAATTCTTGTTGTTAGGTCAAACTAGTAAGCTTTATTAAATACCTACTGTATGCCAGGTACTCCTAGATGTAGAAAGGCCAAAACAGTCCCTTAGCTCGAGGAGCTCACAATCGTAGCAGGGATACAACATTCAAGCAATTATGCACAAACAAGATGCATACAAAATAAACTGGGAATTATCTCGGGGGAATGCATTGGCAATAAGGGATGCTGGGAAAGGCAGAAAGTGAGATTTGAGGTGAAAGAATCAAGGGAAGCCAGGAGGTGGAGACTAGGAGGGAAAGATTCTAGGCGTGGGGGCAGCCATTGAAAATGCACAGATTTAGGGGCAGCTAGGTGGTGCAGCACTGGCCCTGGAGTCAGGAGGACCTGAGTTCAAACGAGGCCTCAGACACTTGACACATTTACTAGCTGTGTGACTTTGGGCAAGTCACTTAATCCCAATTGCCCTGCCTTCCCCCCTCCAAAAAGTGCATAGATTTGAGAGATGGACTGTATTGGGGATCACTGGGTCACACAGTATTTGGAGGGGAATGAGATATGAGAAGACTGGAAAGGTAAGAAGGGGCCAGGTTATGAAGGGCTTTGAGAGCAAAACAGAGGATTTTATATTTGATCTTAGAGATAACAGGGAAGCCCCGGAGTTTATTTAATAAGAAGGTGACAAAGCTAGACATGTGCTTTGGGGAAGGCACAGTATACAGAAAGAGGGGAGGAAGTAATATAATAGTTTCACTGTTCTCTGACCTGGTTAGAAGATTTCTGCAGTATTGTGTTCAGTTTGGGTTGACACATTTCAGGATAAATTTGGGGAGCATAGAAGAGAAGGGCAGTCAGGGCAGTGATGGGAATGAAGGCCATCCAATAAAAGAATCTGTTGACGGAACCAGGGATATTTAGCCTGGAAAAAGAAAATTTAGTTGGGGAAAGGGAAAATTTAGGAGAACATAACTGTCCTATTAAGTACCCTTCAGGTAAAGGGCTATAAAACAGAAGCAGTATTAGTCTTACTTCTGTTTGGCCCCAGAGAGCAAAATTAGGTTCAAAGGGTGGAAGCTACAGTAGCAGATTCTGAGAAAGTTTGAGGAAAAAATTTCTCACAATGACAACTATCTACAAGTTGAATGGACTGCCTTGGGAGATTGCTCTTCGTTGGAAGTCTTTGAGCAGAGGCTGGTACGTACCCTTTGGGGGTTGTGAAGAGAGTCCTCTTCAGATATGGTTTGGGATATATGAGGAATATATGAGATACTGTGAACCTTCCAACCACAGCTGACTTTCCTGAGTCCTGAGCATTCCTGAATCCATTAAAGATTAAAAAAAAATTCTCATTAACTATTTCTCCTCTTCTGCCTTCCACTTGGAATCCATTAGTTTGGTTAATTTATTTCTTTTTCACTCTTCAACCGGTTTCCTTTATACCATCAGCTTTTAGCATTTGAGTTCTGAGAGCTCAAAAGATGTTTTCCAGGTCTGCCAGTTCAAAAGTGACGGAGATCTTTGCTGTATTGATCAATCGTATATGCCACTGAGACAGGGGAGGAGCTTTCACAATCAGTGGTAGGAGGTTTATTTTTCTTCTTGATCCATGTTATTGAAGATGCCTTCGATTAAGGTTAATATGGAAAAGGATGATAGGAAAATTACAACCTGACTGATATCTCTTCCATCATTCAAAGTCGCAAACACAAAAGTACCTTAAAGAGATGGGTAAGTCAGGTCGACTGCCAGTCTAAAGTTTCTCTCTAGAAATAAGTATTGTCAAAGGAGCATTAAATAAGAAATAAAGAAGAAAATTAATTACCCATTAATAATAATAATAGCTACCATTTATATATCCCTCGCTATGCGCCAGATATTGCGCTAAGTGCTTTATGATGATTATCTCTTCTGACCCTCACAGCAACTCTGGGAAGTAACAGCAATTATAATTCCCATTTTACAGATTAGAAAACAGAGGTGAAGTGACTTGCCTGGAGGTCACACAGCTATTATGTGTTTGAGGTTAGGTCTGAACTCAGGTCTTCCTAACTCCAGGCCCAGTGCTCTATCCACTGTGCCACCTAGCTGTCCCATATATTATAATATTTGTTGCTTCTTACAGTTGTAGATAAAATACTACAGTTTAAAATTAGCCAGTAAAGTTTAACACTATTAACTTTTAAAAATCATCTATGTCTACACACACAAAAATATATATATATCCCACTTTGAGACTACGTCTCAAAGAAATTTTACTTTAGTTAAAACTAGTTTTGGAAGCACTAGCGAGTTTCTATAATAAGGAAAGGGATTCTCTGTAATTTGAACGTTTTAGGAGTCTCTTCATTTTAAAAAACTTATTAGCCAATTCATCACTCATTCCAAAAGACAAAGTGCTAAAAATCCAATATGAATCGCTATGCCTAATAATCCAAGAATGAGGAAGAAATATTACTTATAATGATTGTTGCTTTAACCAGATACTTAAAATATAATTAAGCAGGTGAAGTTTATTAAAATTTCATGTATTTTTAGCAAAAATAATTTTCCAAAAGCAAACAACATTGGAAACAGTTGCTTTAAAAAGGGGTGATAAACAACACGAAGGATGAAACACTGTAGCAGGAGGTAAGACTCGTGCTGCTTGACAAATCCTACGTATGAATCTTAAAAATGGCGCTTACCAGATTTCTTGAATATGAGTTTTCTTTTGTTTTATATGAAAGTTTGCAAAGCATTTTACAGATGCTGACGCATTAGAATCTCACAACGATCTAGTGACATAGGTATTATGATCTCCATTTTGGTTTTGTTCGGTCGCGTCCAGTTTTTTGTGACCCCTGTCCTCCCCTATCTCAAGTCTGTCCAAGTTCATGCTTGTTGTCTCCAAGACAGTAACAATCTATCTCATCCTCTGCCGTCCCCTTTTTCTTTTGCTTTCAATCTTCCTCAATATTAGGTGTTTTCCAGTGAGTCCCATCTTCTCATTATGTGGCCAAGGTATTTAAGCTTCAGGTTCAGTATTGACCTTCCAGTGAAAAGCCTGAATTCATTTCTTTAAGTATTGACTGGTATGATCTCCTTGCTGTCTGAAAGACCCTCAAGTCTTCTCCAACGCTACAATTCATAAATGTCAATTCTGCGGCACCCAGCTTTCCTTAGTTGTCATTTTACAGATTTTCAAATCTTAACACAATCAATAGTTTCTGTTTTCACTCTGGGCAAATCACTTAATGTCCTTACGCCTCCATTTCCTGAATGAGTGGATTGAACTAGATGGCCTCTGAGGTTTCTTCTAGCTCTAGACTTATGATCCTAAGTATAAGCAGTGGCATTTGAACTCTGGCCACACTTGATTCCAAAGCCAATATTCTTTCCATCACTCTGTTCTCCTGTTTCCTGACTGCCTCTTCAGAAAAGATGCCAGTCATGTTTCACTTGACTCTGGACTCTCTTGCCTTTGCCTTTTCCTTACTCCCTCTTCTCCCCTTCCAATTTTAGAACCACCAAGGAAGATGACTGAATCAACTCTGCCAATGTTACCAGATGGGATATTTCAATCAATTCTCTCAAGATCCCCACTCATCATCCTTGACACTTGTAGGACTGCTCCCTAACACCATTCCCTTTGAACTGTAGTCTTCCCGATTATAATGCTAGATTCTAGAGGGCTTTCTTGTATTTGTATTCTCAGCACTTAACACAGACCTTGGTGCACAGTAAGAACTTAACAGACTTTTTTTTTATTCATTCAACTCATTCATTTACCATGATCATTTCCACCTTCCCAGTACTCTCTTATAAGCTTTACCTCTGACATAACTCAAGAAGAATTTCATTTCTGGCTGACCTACTTGACAGTCCAAGTATCTGATTATTTCAGAATGTTATAGATGCAACTAAGTCAATTAAGTGATTTGCCAAAATCCACAAGATAAGACCTCTCATTCAGTTTTACTTGTTATTCCTTCTGTAAGACCAAAGAGGAATCTAAGTAGGAGGGGCTTATTCCAGGATAAAGTTTTAGTAAAAAAGCTAAGAGCCAAGAGATCTGGGTTCTGTTCTGCATGACTATGAGCTTGGCACCAGGTATTCAACAAGTTACCTTACATGTTTTTCCATTCCCTTACTTAGAGAGAGATATCTGCCCCTCTACCCTCCTAGTATAAATCTTCCATCAATTTCACAAAATCTGCAAAGATCAAATGAACATAAGGAATACATAGGGAAATGTGGAATGACTAAGAGACCACTCCTAAGATGGTCACCTTTTTGAGGGAGGCAATCAGGGTTAAGTGACTTGCCCAGGGTCACACAGCTAATATGTATCAGAGGTTGGATTTGAACCAAGAAGATAAGCCTGACTCCAGGCCCATTACTCTATCCACTGAACCACCTTGCTGCCCGCCAGAGGACCTAGATTCAAATCTCCAGGCCTCAGTTTTCCCAAATGCCAAATGAAGGGGTTGGATTACACAGAAGATCTCTGAAGTCTCTTTGAGTTCTATATCTGTGATCCAGTGGTACCTTATTCCTCATTCCTGGTATTAAATCTGTTTATTTTAAGACTGTCAGTATGGGACCTAGGCATTTTGGAGGATGTGTTCTTCAGAATTACCGTTGAAATCCAGGGTTGTAGGAAAAGAGCTCTTCAAATTACATCAGAATTGAAGAGAGTTTGGGTGATTCTTCTAAGAAATTAACCAAAATTAGATTTTTTTATTACCTTTTTTTTTAAAAAAACTATTCAAACTTTATTATATTCATGCATTCTCTATCACGACAAAGATCTTCCTTTTTTCTATATATAATGAAATACTATGAGGTATTTATTTTCAAACTCCTACAATCTATTGAAAAAAATAGAACATCTTTTTTTTTAAGTATCTGTCCAATCAATAGACTAAAACGGTTCCAATAGTAAAAAATGTTCTCTTTGTAAGTTTGTTCAACTTAATTGTTCTAATCTAGGTTATCTGAAAGGCTGTGAAACACTTTACTGATTTTTAGGGCGTTATTTGAACAGAAAAAAATCATCCAAATACAATTACCTCCCATGAGCATATATATCACTGTCCAAAAACAGATAGGACCTATGGACTTAATTGGTACCAGATATCCTCACATAACCAACAAATAGGAATTGAAGGCATGGATTTTAGAAGACCAGAAAGTAAGGGTTTTGTTAGAAAAATAATACTGCTCTTCCATCCTGTCCTTCCCTTCCCTAACTATACTAAGGAGTTGGAAAACATTACTTTGTGCTAGATATGACTACTCGCCTCTCAATGCACTACTTAGTAGCTGGGGACCATAAACCAAACTCAGTTCACAGATCAATGGATGATATAGACATAAGAAAAACTTACAAGTTTGGAGCCAGTACAAAGACAGTAAGCTTCTCTATCAGGAGAAGTAACAAATTTTTTTGGAATTTCCATTGTCCCAGGTGTTTGAAGAGCATGTTGCTGATCACACAAAGGGCACAAACTGTATTCAAAAATGCTGTTGTTAAGAATCTAATTTTGATAACATTGAAATCACGTTAAGGAAAATCTACAGCACATGAAACGTAGATAATTTAAGTAAGAAGAAGGAAGCAATTTTCCTTTGCTAAAATAAAAGAGTCCCCAGAAATCAAATGGGGATGGAATGGGTGTAAAACTAAATAAAATTGTTTACTGATTTTTAAATAAACTTATGATTCCTATAGATAGCACTATAAATCTGACTCTATCTGGAAAAGTAATATACAACTTGGCATTGTCCTTTCTAACTCTAAAATAGTGCTCTGATACTTTTAGGTCAATCCTGAGGGCAAAAAAAGATAAATCTTTTGAAAATAAAGTGTGTACACAAAGGACAAAGCATTAAAGACATTAAGGTCCTCTACTGCCATGACCTGTGGGATTATTTGAAATGAGCAAATTAGAATTCGTATTCTGTTACATATAGAAAAAAAATTAGTTTGGAGGAGTACCATTACCTACTCATCTATTTTCTTGCCTTTTCTTAACCATTAATCATTTCAGCCTATTATAACAGTAAGAGTGAAAATCTATCACGGCACCTTTTCACTTAAGCCATTAATGACTAAAGCTATATTTGAAGGCAGAGGAATTGAGTTCAAATCCTGACTCTTCCAATTAATACATGTATAAACTTGTGACAGCAGCTCTCTCTGGGCCTCAAGTTTCATCTATAAAATAAATGGATTGCACTTGACCCAGTATCTCTTTACTCTAAACCAATGGTTTTATGATGCAATAAAAGGTGGATTTCAGGTCAGGAAGATCTGAGTTCAAATCCAGCCTCGGATGCTTACTAGCTGTGGGACCCTGCATATGTCACTTCATCTATGTTTGCCTCAGTTTCTTCATACATATAATACTACCTACTTCCCACAGTTGTTGTGAAGATCAAATAAGATAATATTTATAAAGTGCTACAGAAATGTTAGCTACTATTATAATCACTGTTTTCTTTGACCCACTGATGGATAACAAAAAAAAGGAAATTTCGGAGGATTGGGTTTTGGATAAGTGAGGATGAATACTGTTTTAACCAGGGTAAATCTGATGATCTAGGACACCCAGTGTGAAATGTACAATCATTAGCTGGTGATACGGGATGGGAGCTCGGCAGAGAGATGGGCCAGATATAAAAACCTGTGAGTCATCTGCACAGAAGTGATAATTAAACTCATGGGAGTCAATGAAGTCACCAATAGATAAAGTAAAGAGAGAAGAGGGCACAGAACAAAGCCCACAACTAGGTCATGATATGGATGACAATCCAGCAAAGAAGACTGAAGAGTGGTCAGACAAGCAGGAGAGATTAGTGTCACAAAAACTCAGAAGAGAGGTTGTCTCTCTGGGGTCAGCACCGTTGAATGAAGATGGGATTAAGGCAGATGAGCTTTGAAACTATTAGATTTGCCCATTAAGTGATTGTTGAGAAGTTAAGCGAGAGCATTTTCAGTCTGAAGACGGCGGGTAGAAGACTGACGAATGAGAGGAGAGGGAGGAGGAGCAACAAAGGTAAATAAGCTTCTCCTCGGAGTATGGCTGAGCAAGGGAAGAGATGTTTAGGGCGACAGCTCTGGATTAGAACCTAAGTCACATATGGCTCATCCCTTAAACAAGCAGTTCTGAGAGTAAAGAGAAACAGGGAAATTAAGACAGATAGATTCTCTCTACTCTGTTCCTCGTCCCAGATGGGCTCTAAGGGAAAAGACAAAGGCTGAAGAAAGAGATGCTACTTGACTATGCAAAAAGGAGAAGAGCTGTCAATTATGGTGGAAAGGGACTGATTTAAGAACAGTCTTTATGAATGGTAAAGGAAGGGGCAGCTAGGTGGCACAGTGAGCACAGCACTGCCCCTGGAGTCAGGAGGACCTGTGTTCAAATCCGACCTCAGACGCTTAACATGTACTAGCTGTGTGACCTTGGGCAAGTTATTTATCCCCAACTGCCCTGCCCCCCCCCCCCCCCAAAATGGTATTGGAATAAGAGTTCAAATCCACACTCAGATACTTACTAGCTGTAGCACCTTGGACATGTCACTTAATCTATCTCTGTCTCAGTTTCTTTATATGTAAAATGAGAATAATACCAGCACTTACCTCTCAGAGTTATTGTGAAGATCAAGTAAGATAGTATTTGGGAGGGATTTGGTCTCCATGCCTCATGTGTCTCCTACTATGTGCTTGCCACATAGTAGGTACTTAATAAATATTTGTTGACTAATTGCGTATGTCAACCTCACACTTGCTGGATTCCTTTTTCTTATGTAATTTCATTTTTTCTTTATATTTGCCTGACTTCAGTTGAGTAAAACGTTTTATTGACTCTATCTCATGTTGAGCGATTAATCTGGTCAAGCTGAGGTGCTTCTCCTATATCTAAGAAGGATCAAGTAGAAGTTGGTGGCAGCCTTTCATTTGAGAAACCCCTGATAACTGAAGGATAAGTTAACTGGCCAGCCTCAGTGAAAGGATTATATCGCAAAGTGTGTAAGTTAAAGAAAACAGACCTACAGCCTGTGGCATGATTCTTTTGTAAAGGTACAAGACTATTTTCATTTTTATTATCACTGGTGAGGAAATGATCAGTAGTCCAACTAAAGTATGCACTCTCTCCAATAGCCAGTTAAAAGAAAAAAAAGATAAAATCTCTTTCTCTCCTAGGTCTTGTAGACTGGGATTACTTCCCCCTTCTCTCTCTGCCCCCAATTTAATATGCAATCCTTGTAGGGGGAAGAGAGCAATAGCAAGAGCTAGAGAACGAGAGCGAGAGAGACAGACAGACAGACAGACAGAGTGCACCAGAGAGAGCGAGAGCGAGAGTGAGAGAGAGAGACAGAGAGGTAGGGAGGTTTTCTGGACTGGAAGTAAGAAAACATTGATTTGTAATCCCAATTCTACACTTACTGGTTTGGTGACCTTTGTTGTGGTTAATAATGAGTAAAATTAATAAAATTTCTTTGTTGTTGTTCAGTTTTCTTTTTTTTTAAATATATTTTTATTATTTAATATTTTAGTTTTCAACATTGATTTTCACAAGATTTTGAGTTATAAATTTTCCCCATTTCAACGCCTCCCCCATTCCAAGATGGCATATATTCTGATTGCCCCTTTCCCCAGTCTGCCCTCCCTTCTGTCACCCCCACCCCATTCCCTTTCCCCTTACTTTCTTGTAGGGCAAGATAGATTTCTATACCTCATTGCCTGTACATCTTATTTCCCAGTTGCATGTAAAAACAACTTTTTTTTGAGTATTTGTTTTTAGAACTTTGAGTTCCAAACTCTCTCCCCTCTTCCCTCTCCACCCACCCTCCTTGAGAAAGCAAGCAATTCAACATAGGCCACACATGTATCATTATGCAAAACACTTCCATAATAGGCATGTTGTGAAAGACTAACTATATTTCCCTCCATCCTATCCTGTCCCCCTTTATTCAATTTTCTCCCTTGATCCTGTCCCCCCCAATCTGTCCTCCCATCAATCATCCCCCCTCTCTTATTCCCTTCTCCCCTACTTTCCTGCAGGGTAAGATACCCAATTGAGTGTGTATGTTATTCCCTCCTTAAATCAAATCTGATGAGAGCAAAATTCACTCATTCCCTTTCACCTGTCCCCTTCTTCCCTTCCAAGAGAACTGCTTTTCTTGCCACTTTTATGTGAGATAATTTACCCCATTCTATCACTTCTTTTCTCCCTCTCCCAATATATTCCCCTTTCACCCCTTAATTTTCTTATTATTATTTTTTTAGATATCATCCCTTCATATTCAACTCACCCTGTGCCCTCTGTCTATATATATGTATATTCCCTTCAACTACCCTAATACTGAGAAAGGTCTCATGAAATACACACATCATCTTTCCATGTAGGAATGTAAACAAACAGTTCAACTTTAGTAAGTCCCTTGTGATTTCTCTTTCTTGTTTACCTTTTCATGCTTCTCTTGATTCTTGTATTTGAAAGTCACATTTTCTATTCAGCTCTGGTCTTTTCATTGAGAAAGTTTTAAAGTCTTCTATTTTATTGAAAATCCATATTTTGCCCTTTAGTATTACACTCAGTTTTGCTGGGTAGGTGATTCTTGGTTTTGATGTTAGCTCCTTTGACTTCCAGAACATCATATTCCAAGCCCTTCGATCCCTTAATGTAGAAGCTGCTAGATCTTGTATTATTCTGATTATTCCACAATACTCAAATTGTTTCTTTCTGGCTGCTTGCAGTATTTTCTCCTTGATCTGGGAACTCTGGAATTTGGGGACAATATTCCTAGGAGTTTTCTGTTTGGGATTTTTCTCAAGAGGCGATTGGTGGATTCTTTCAATTTCTATTTTACCCTCTGGTTCTAGAATATCAGGGCAATTTTCCTTGATAATTTCTTGAAAGATGATGTCTAGGCCCTGTTTTTGATCATGGCTTTCAGGTAGTCCAATAATTTTTAAATTATTTCTTCTGGAGCTATTCTCCAGGTCAGTGGTTTTTCCAACGAGATATTTCACATTGTCTTCCATTTTTTTCATTCTTTTGATTCTGTTTTATAATTTCTTGATTTCTCATGAAGTCACTAGCTTCTACTTGCTCCATTTTGAGTTTTAACGTAGTACTTTCTTCAGTGGTCTTTTGGACCTCCTTTTCCATTTGGCTAATTCTGCCTTTTAAGGCATTCTTCTATTCATTGGCTTTTTGGACCTCTTTTACCATTTGGGTTAGTCTATTTTTTAAGGTGTTATTTTCTTCAGTATTTTTTTGGGTCTCCTTTAGAAAGTCATTGACTTGTTTTTCATGGTTTTATTGCATCACTCTGATTTCCCTTCCCAATTTTTCCCCTGCTTCTCTTACTTGCTTTTCCAAATCCTTTTTGAGCTCTTCCATGGCCTGAGACCAATTCATATTTTTCTTGGAGGCTTTTGATGTAGGCTCTTTGACTCTGTTGGCTTCTTCTGGCTGCATGTTTTGATCTTCTTTGTCACCAAAAAAAGATTCTATAGTCTGAGTCGGAGTCCTTTTATGCTGCCTGCTGATGTTTCCAGCCAACTACTTGACCCTTGAGCTTTTTGTCAGGGAATGACTGCCTTTAGAGTAGAGAGTACTTTGTCCCAAGCTTTAGGGGCCTTGTACTGCTGTTTTTAGACCTGCTTCTACTTCACAATCATCACAAGCTTGGCCACAGCAGCACCCCTCCTCCCCCAAGAACCGCCAACCAGGACCACGACCCAGATCCTAGCAGGGCAAAGCAAGAGAACCCTGCCTCTGTGCCAGCAAAGCAATCCCTGCACTCCCGCTCTGATCTGCTGCTTGATTCCTCCCACCGTGTGGGCCTGGTGCCAGAAGCAGTCGCCACTGGAGCTCTGCAAGCCGCCGCAGGAGCTTCCTGCTGCTGCTGGGCCACTTCCGCTGCCCCTGGGGCTGGGACTGGACTGTGCACTTTTCTCACCCAGATCCAGCAGTTTTCCCACTGACCTGCTCCGTGGTCTTTGGCGTTTGAGAAGTCTGGCAATTGATACAGCTCAACATGGTCCTAAGGCCTGCTCCGCAGGACTCCTGATCTGGTAGATCCTGGCATGGCCCATGTTGGGCTGAGCTCCGCTTTCCGCATGGTGCGATAGACCCTTCCCAGCGACCATCCAGGCGTCATGGGCTGGAGACTTCTTTCCCTCTGTTATTTCATGGGTTCTATAGCTCTAGAATTTGTTCAGAGCCATTTTTTACAGGTGTTTGGAGGGATTTGGGGGAGCACTTAAGCGTGCCCCTGTTTTACAGCTGTCAGCTTAGGTCTGCCCACCCCCCCCCCGATTTTTCAATTAAGTCCAATTCTTTGTAACCCTATTCAGGGTTTTCTTGGTAAAGACACTAGAGTGGTTTGTCATTTCCTTCTCCAGCTCATTTTACAGATGAGGAAACTGAGGCAAACAGAGTTCAGTGTTTTGTCCAGGGTCACATAGCTACACATATCTGAGGCTAGATTTGAACTTGAGTCCTCTTGACTTCAGGCCCTATCCTCCATCCAATGCTCCACTTAGCTGCCCCCAGTATATTTCTTTTTTAAATAGAATTTTTTACAATCTGGCTTAAGACAGTTCCATAACTGCCTTCTCCTAATACTTCTTCTGTTCCTTCCCTCTCCGCCCAAATTTTCTACTAGTTCCACCCCTCCCCCCCAATCTCCAGGCTCCTCCTAACTTCCCATGTCCCTATATCCCTCCCCCCTGGTAACTTCCAGCTGTATTCTAGCTTCTCACTGCCTTTTCCCTGACTCCTCCCCAGAGGCTGTTGTGCAATGAACAGTTTGCTGCCTGGTATTCTGTTTCATGAAGTTTTTCCAACATGAGACTTGGAGACTGTAAAGCTTAATAATAAATGATCCGCCCTGATCTTCATTTGGCTGTTGGCAGCAAGTGTAGCAAATAGCTAATAAGAAAGGTTTGTAGTAAGTATTTTGTAGCAAGTCTCTGGCTTGTAACCCTGAAAGCCCTATGTAACTGTAAGTTACTATTTATACAGCTTTAGGAGAGAGCCTGTCGCTAATTTTTCAGATACCAGCTACATGTTGGGAAATCTTGTTTTAAAACCAACTGTTAAAAGGAAAACATCACTAAGAGACCACAAAATATGCTGCCTAAAAATAGTCTCCAAGAAGAGGCAGATCTATTTAAATTTTTCCTTTGGTTATTTCATCATTCAATATTTCAAAGACATTTTTTCACATAAATTAATCACAATGATTAAAAGGTTATAATAAATTGGATGGCTTCATTTAGTTACTTGGCCTCTCTGAAATATTTATTCAAAGTACTCAGAAATCCTTGCACTATCATCTCTATAATAATAATGACAACGGCCTGCATTTATATAGTACTTTAAGGTTTCCAAAGTATTTTATGTATATGAGCTCATTTGACACCCTCAACAACTCCGGGAGATAGGGGCTATTATTATCCCCATTTTACATTAGATTGTAAGCTCTTGTAGGACAGGGACTCTCTTTTGCCTCTTTTTTGTATCCCCAGTGCTTAGCAAAGTGCACGGCACATAGCAGGTGCTTCGCAAATTTTCACTGAATTGAACTGAGGAAACTGAAGCAGATGGGTTAAGTGACTTGTAGCTATTAAGTGTCTGAAGTGAAATCTGAACTCGGGTCTTCCTGACTCCAGGTCCAACACTCTACAATCCACCACCTGGCTAATTTTTTACTTCCTGATATATTTCAAAAAAGACAAATTAAGGTACCACCGATTTTGAAACATGTTGTGAGGCGTATTGTGAAGAGCTCATCGGTTTAGACAACAGCTGACTTGCTCTAGCTTGGACAACTAATGATTAACTATTGCTATTAATTACAAACCTAAGTTCAAGTCTTATTACCTTGAACACACACTGGTTTTGTGACTCTGGGAAATTCACTGATCATCTCAATTCTTGGGGTAACTCAGACTTAAGTTTCATAGAAGGTGCTGACCTGCACTCAACTCTATGAATAAATTACAGTTCTAGACCATATCCCTTGCTAAGTATCTCTAACACAGAAAGGCTCCCAGAAATGTTTGCCAGCCTTTATCAATATGACTGAATTCAGAGGATCAGAAGCTGGTTGGGAAGGAAATAAGCAAGTTTATAGCACCTATTACGTGCGAGGCACTTTATAAATATTATTATTTGATCCTCACCACAACCTTGGGAAGTGGGTGCTATTATCTTCATTTTACAAAGGTTAAGTGACTTTCCTAGGGTCTCACAGTTAGTGTCAGAGCCCATATTTGAACACAGGTCTTCCTGACTCCTAACACCACATTCCATCTACTGTACCATTTAACAGCCTCATAAGGAAGATGGTATAAACCCTTTTGTCTTAAAGAGGAGAAAACTGAGGCTTAGAGAAAGAAAAAAAAAGGCCTGTCCAAAGTCACACGAGTATTAAGTAGAAGACCTGGGACTGGAATCCACTTTTAAAATTTGAAATCTAATGCTCCCTCCATTTTACCAAAATGCCTGCTCAAAGAGATGATAAGTTGTTATACTGGTGGGAATCTATTAAGTAGCATAAAGGGAGATTTCACCCCTACCAAAAAACCCCATTAATGAAATCTCTAATTTTAGATCAATGGAAAAATGCTAGGCCTACACTCAAGAAGACCCGAGTCCAAATCCGGCCTCTGACACTGTGTGCCCCTGGGCAAGTTACTTAACCTGGCTGCCTCAGCTTCCATAACTGTAAGATGAAGATAATAATACCATCTATTTGCCAGGGTTGTTATGAGGATCCAATGAGACCAAGGACTATAAGGTGCTTAGCACAGTGACTAGCATATAGTAGGCACTGCAGCTAATTAGTATTGTTTTTATAATTATCATTCCCACTTCTTAAATTCAAGACATGGCTTTTTTTTGTTGTGAGCTAATTCCTTTCTGTCATGCATTACTTCTTTTCTTTCCTGGGTCTTATGGACCAGGTTTTATGGCTGCTTTCCCAGTGCCTGGCACACAGTAAGTACTTAATAAATAAATACTACTGATTGACTGATTATCCATATAATGCTGAATCCAGGATTGTGGAAAATGACCTCCAGGATCTCTAACAGAATAAGAATGTGGGAAGTTTTTTTTGCTTATGTGCAGAATGAATCTAAGAGACTGTATACAGTTGTTGACAAAACAGATTGGCTTTGGTGTTGGAGTACCCAGGTTCCGGTCCAGATAGATGCCTACTTACGTGTGCAACCTTAGGCAAGTCACATAACTTCCACGACCCTCTGTTTTCCCATCTGTAAAGTGAGGTGGAGGTTGGACAAGCTGGCCTCCCACCTCTTTTCTAGCTCTAAATATATGGCATGATTTATACTATAACTTCTGTTGATTTGACCCATTTTGATTCTTTAGCATAACCAAAAGCCAAGCATACAGAAATTAAAAGGTCCCTCCCCGCCAAATACTAAATAAACACAGCCAGGAGTAAGCTACCATTTATGTCAGTGGTGTTGCTGTACTCGTATACATATGTGTGTTTTAAGATTCATAATTAAAGTAAATCACTCTGCAACTTAACTTTTCCATAGTTCATAGAATCTGGAAATATTTAAAATGTATAATGAAATACTAACTGTAGAAGCTACAACTACTCTATGGTTCCAGCTTCACTGTAAGTTATAAGGCGCATAGGACTCCCACGTTCTTTTTTCTAAATCCTGCGGCTCCAGTAACATCTGCCAGGCCTACAGTGAATAACCACAACTCGGTGCTGTGTCTTGACCACATCCCCTACCTCAGCCCCAGGTGGCCGCTAACTGAAAAGTTGTTTGGGAAATTCAAAGAGGCAGGAATAAGGCAACGATGTCCTACCTCTTCTCCAGTTTTTCCTATTGACACAAATGATGTGGATGGATCCATGCCCACCCCTACAAGTACCTGATGCATGCACATGGCTGCGAAGCATCCCCTTAGTAGGTAGGCGAGTTAGAGAGAAGAGTGCATGAATAATTCTCTTCCAGACCTGCTGGACTAGTTTAGAGCATAGACCTTTGTACCTTCTTAGAATGGACTTTGAAGAAAAGGGGAGAATGAGTTTGTGTTGTTCTTTGAATAAATCCACTTGATTTCCCTGAAAATTTCCCCCTCCCCCATTTTTTGGATGTTTAACAGCTTCCCTACTGGAGAATTAGCTCTGTAAGGACTCACTCTGTAGAGAAGAAAATCTAGCTCTCTTGGCTGGTAAGAAAATGATAACTTTTTTTCTCCTGATACATACCAATAAAATAAAATAAAATACAAATACAAATCAGCCAAGAATGCATATTACAGGAAGGATAAAGTACGAAAAATGAAAAAATGTTTATGAAAAAGAGTGGGTACAGTTTGTCCCAGTAAATGGATTAAAAAGTTCTAACAGGTATAAACCATAATAACATAGGTTTGATTTTTATCCCTGAAGACTTAAGTCATTTTTCATCTAAGACTATCAGCTTCTTAAGCCCCTAAATGATAATACAGATCAAATCTCCTTGCAATGCACTCCATAGGGCCTTCAAATTATATTATTATTATGGAACTTATCCAAAATGGATACACTGCTAGGTATATTTCCATTTCCAGTATGGAGTTTTTCAGCAGTGAATTATATCGCGGTAAAGGCAATAAACATAAACATCTCACTGTTCTTTCCAGTTTTAACACTCAGAAAAAGAAACTCTTTTGGAGGGGTGAAATAGTCGCAGAGAAGTTTACGTGGGTCTTCTTTAGAGGTGGCTAGGTTACTTAAGTTGGGGATAACTTAAAAGAAACTGGGGGGGGCAACTGGCAGGACAGGAGAATTACAAAGACATAGGTTTTTATTTCCATGTACAATACAAAAACTTGCCATTAATTACATAAAGTGACTATTCACGGGCAAGAGAAAGCAATAATGTACTATTGAGAATGTCCTAACTACATCAAACAAAGTATTCTTTCTATGGATCATGGAAGTACTTTTTTTTTTCATTCAGAGCCATTCTTTTGTCATGTGATTTGCTAGCACCTGCATATTTTTTTCTATCTTTATGTATAGATTTTAACTCTTGGCACAAGACAATTTACCCAAATGTGAATGTAGATGCAGATAATAATATCAGCTACTGACATCTGAGATTGTAGAAGGAAATTCTGTGTCACCACTCTGTTGTGGTTTACTTTGAAATGAGAGCCTAATTTTAGGTAGTGTAATTTTAATGGGCACTGTCATTAGATTTCACCTACAATTTGTGGCATTTAATTCAGCCTGAAAGAGTATTTAAGTTACCGGTTATTCCCCTGTGAGATTGGATTATATTGTATACGATATTAACATACTCCCCAATCATTAGTATATGGAAACTTAGTTTCAAGGGTCTGAGAGTAAGAAATTAAGTGCCAATTCTGATGATAATCTCAAATACTCACTTACTTGGATAACTTTCATGAGATAGGCAATCATACACGATAGTTCTCTTAATGACCATTTAAAACATTGTACAAGACACTATAAATTCTTTAGGTATTCTGCATCTTCTATTTTTTTTTTTTTTACAAAAATAAACCCCTTCAATATTTCAAGTACAACTAGATCTCAATAACCACAGAATGAAGTGACAGAAGAAATCACAGAAATCCCTATTATCTGAAAACATATTTAAACCAATCGTTTTAACTTATTCCTCTCACTGCCTTTCTGATTAGGATGGCTAACAAGTAGCAAAATTGACTGCCTGCCATACCGACAAAAACTGAAGGATAAAAAAAATGTTGCTTGTTTCAAGGAAATGGTTCTAGGAAGTAAGATGAGATAATTAACCAGTTTATGGAATTTATATATCTCAGCCAAGAACCTATATACTAACATACTCTCCTGACACGGACACAACAAATTTTGTTGAATGAAAAATCCTGCACACATTTCTTTCTATTTAGTAATCAATCTGTCTTTAAAAGATGTTATCCGTCTGGAAGATACTTATATATTCTTATACATACTTTTATTTACCTGCGTAAATATTAAATATTCTTAATAAATTATGACATATTTTTCAAAATAAGTTGGTAACTTCTTTTGGATTTTATAAATGTTGTGTTAATCTTAGCAAAGAATGGTGGCTGCTGGTTGATTCCCTGGCAGTAGCTAGGCTACAGTTCTGATCCTAAATGCCATCCTAAAAGCAAGGGGGTTACTTCTTGGGCAAGAGGCAAAAAGATTGCTATCGGTTTAATGAAACGTTAGT
This sequence comes from Trichosurus vulpecula, assembly GCF_011100635.1. Taxonomy (NCBI): domain Eukaryota; kingdom Metazoa; phylum Chordata; class Mammalia; order Diprotodontia; family Phalangeridae; genus Trichosurus; species Trichosurus vulpecula. Next base: position 411,837,834 of record NC_050574.1, on the reverse strand, counting down.
TGGTAGGGACAGAGTGGAGGAGGAGCTGTAAAATGATAGGGCAGCAGCCTGTTCAGAGTGGTTATCTTAGCTCCTGCAGGTAGCAGGATGTTGGGGTTATAGATATGTCCATATCAGAAGGTATTGGATGTCCCAGGATCGGGTGTCTGAAGCATTTGGAGAGGTCGGGTTGGGAAGAGCAAAGGGGGAAAAGGTCAGGTATGAGCAGGAAGCATGGGGGGAATCTCATATCCTTAGATGGAAAGGAGCAATGGGACAAGGATATTTAAGTCGCATGAATCTACAAAAGAAAGTAATTAGACATACTACTTTAAGAAAGAAGTTAAAGGATTTTTTGGGGGGGGGAGTGTTGTGTGCTTTTGGGGGAACAACTTGTACTAGATAACCAAGTCTCATCATTGCAGACAAACGTTGGAATGTAATAAATTGTTCCATGAATTACTATAACGACTATTATGCTAATTATAAGGCAAAATATGTTACTGTGCTCACCACGCCCACAGGCAATTTGTCTATGACTTTGAACATGAAATTTAAAGGAACTGGCCTGGGGAAAAGTATCAGTTATTCCTTAGGGGAAAATTAGACATCAGAGTATAGCATAGGTGGAATTTACCCACTATCTTTCTCACTGGTCTAGAAATAGCTTAAGAAGAAGTAAAAATATTGAGTAAACAAAATAAAAATAATTAAAATGATATTTACAGAAATACCATATAAATAATATAAAAATATAATATAAATACTTTATATAAATGTAATAAATTATATGAATGCAATATTAAAATATAATATAGATAATATAAATTAATAAACATAATATAAATATATATAAATATAAATGTTGAGTAAAAATTTTTAAAGTGATGAATGTTGGTTGTCATTTTAAGCATTTTAGAGGGAAAACAACTAGGTTTTTATAAATTCAGGTTGGAAATTTAAAAGTCAAAAGGCAGTAAGAATTAAGTATGAATTTATAATAATTTAATAAAGTATTCCTGAAGTACCAGATCATGCTCTAATTTTGTAAGTCAGAAAAAATTTTACTAAAATTTTTTTTTATCAGTCTGTGTGATTTTGTTCTTAAGAAAATCAGTGATGGGCAGCATGTATTGGTAGATACAAGACAGGCATTGGGGTAGACTGAGCCAGGTTCAAGTCTTATCTTTGACATACATTGGCTCTGAGAGTCAGTATCCTAAGCAATTGTCTAAGACTCTAAAGGTCACAGAATAGTTGCCTATCTCCATTCATAAAAAGCTTCTTCATCAGAATGCCTTACGCCAGTGAAATCACAAGTCCAACTAAAAAGAAAAATCAGTACCATTCACCTAATTAAAAAATACATAGATTTCCAGTATAGAATTATGTTTGTTAGTAAGGAAAAATGCCCACAACACACATTTTTTTGGTTAAATTTAAATGCTGGTTGTTTTAAGTAACGATGATTATTATTTTAAAATAGTATAATGAAAATATTTCCTAAATACCTCTCATAATTGTAACAGCCAAGCTCAGTTCAAGAGACAAGACGCTAAAGGTACTCTGGAGTCACTGGGTTTAGGTTCAAATCCCACTTCTGATTCTAAATGTCTGTGGTGTCAGGCAAATCGCTCAACCTCCCTGGGCCTCAATGGTCCCTTCCAGGCCTAGATCACTCAGTCAAGAGGCAGAGAATTACGGGGTGAAATGTTGTACACACCATCTTGGTATCCTTTGGCTTTACTTATCTTTAAAAAAAATTTCTTAAAAGACAGTTCGAGGAAGAGAGAATATATACTGGAAGCAACTGGTATAAAAAGAAAAAAATTATCAATTAACCCTCTTCTTCCCCCCCCCCCCCCCAGCCAATCTATGTTTACATGCAAGAAATGGAGAATTTTCCCTTCCTACTCCTATCCAAAGAATCTGCTACAATTAATTTTGGAATATCAAATAACAAAATTAACATCAGTTTCTGATTTAACTACAACAGCAACGTGAAGGCGCTTTCAAAGTGAATTGTACTTTTAGACTCAAGAATTCCTACCTTTTGAAAACCTAAATGACCTTCTTCCCTGACTTTGTGAAGAATATGTATTAAGAGCACAGTACATAAGAAAAGTGTACACACTGCAGACAAAATTAAACTACTGTGGTTCAGCAAATCTACCCAGTATTTTTCAGGATTGGTTCACAATCATAAATTCTGCTAAAACCAAGGTGAGAGGAACAGAGAACAAGAGCCCATGTAATATTAAATTCTACCCCAGCTTTCTGCCTCATTTCTTTTCAGCTTTCCCAGACTTCATTTAGGCTCTACATATCTTGACACAAATTTATTTTTGTGTTTACAACTAGAATGGGACCTGTTATTTCTTTCAGTACATTGGAAATATTTAATTTTCCACTGGGGAATAATACTTAGATACCTCAATAAATTCTGCCAAACGTAATCTAAAACTTTTACAGAAATGTTTTAAGTTTGTTTATAAATCATTGTGGACCTAGTTTAAAATGTATAGCAATTCAGAATGTGGATGATTAGCCAAAATTAAAGTCATGCATGCAACATTAATTTATCTGGAACTTTTAACATTAATGACAATTCACGACATTAATGTGATGTATCTATACTGGGGGCAGCTCGGTAGCACGGTGGACAGAGCACAGAGCCTGGAGTCTGAAAGACTTATCTTCCTGAATTCAAATCTGGCCTCAGACGCTTACCAGCTGTGTGACCCTGGGCAAGTCACTTCACCCCGATTGTCTCGGTTTCCTCATCAGTAAAATGAACTGGAGAAGGAAATGGCAAACCACTCTAGTATCTTTGCCAGAAAAACCCTAAATGGGGTCATGAAGAGTCAGACATGACTGAAAAACAAGTGAACAACAGCAACAAATCCACAGTGAAGTGAGATCTTATTATGGGGCCACTAAAAATATCACTGACTTTTTCAGCATCAGAAACCCAAACAAACCACCTCAAGAACGAGTCTGCGAAGACCCAATAGAGAGTAATCATCATAATAACTAGCATTGATATAATCGCAGTTTGAAAAACATTCTACAATATTATCTCATTTTATTTTCACAACAGCCTTATTAAGGGGTAGGTGCTACTATTATTCTCAGGAGGAAATGGAGGCAGAGTTAGTTAAGCGCCTTGCCCAAAGTCATATAGACATTGAGGATGGATTTGAACTCAGGTCTTCCTAACATCAAGTACAGCATCCTCCATAGCAAAATGCTGTATGTACGCATTGTTTTGGTGACATTTGGTTGTTTCATCTTTTTGGCTTCCACTGAGAGGCTTAGCTACCGCCTCTCAACTTACAACTGAGAATTGATTCTATGACTCATAATGAGTTAATATAACTCTACCAGATTCAGCAACCCTCATGGGAGAAAATTATTTGGGGATCTTAAGAGTTAAGACAACAGTTCTGTTATAATAAATTATCTTTCAAATTAATGTCAAATAAAAAAGGATCAAGATGGTAGAGACTGTGTTGATTACCTTTATGGTGACTTCATGTGTGGACCGTTTTATAAGTGAGCCTTCAAGGATCCAACAGTATGAACAGCACACTGTCTGCTTGGAGGAGAGGTGCCTGGCGATACATGAAAAATTGGGGGGAAAACGTCAAAAACAATTTCTGAGTTAACATGTCCTTGATATTTTAAGGCACTCTCCTCTTGCGCACCCCCACCCCCACCAGTCACCATTTTCTCTTTATTCTTCATATTAGCTAGACTTGAGTTTCAATCCTATATTGGATTGGTTCATTCCTTCTTTCTGGTTTTTTGTTTGTTTTTTAAATTTCAACCCAATCATTTTTTAAAGAATGGACTGTTTGGTTGCAATTGCTTTTTTGAAGACAGAAGACATGAACTTTTTTTAAGTAATGGAAGGGGAAAAATGCAGAGTCTACATATGGGAGAAGATATCCCTCATAACTGGATGACCGATTTTATATATCCGATGTCAACGATTGTTAATGTTGATAAAGACAGTCTTAAAAAAAGTATGGTTTGACACTTCTGCCCCATGTTTTTTATCACTGAAGAATGAAAAAGGGGTGAAATCCGAACAAAGCCCATTTGGTAACCTCTTTGTTCCATACGTGGGAGATGAATAAGCATTTATTAGGCAACACACACTTTGTGAAGCACTTTGCAAATATGATCTCATTTGATCTTTAAGCCCAGTAACCATTCATTACATCATTTGAAATATCATGTAATGTGTAATACTCAATATTTAAAAAATAAACTAAGGTTAAACATAAGCTGGTGAGAGTTCACGATTAAACTAAATTGCCTGGGACAACCGACTTAAAAGTATAACTGCATGTTTCGTATTGTTTATAATTAAACTGTTCAGACCTCAGAGAGAAAAAGATCTCTTGTCCGCTATGTTACGGAATATTTGTCGTACCTGAAGGCCAATATTGGACAAGAATGATAGTACATGAGTATATAAGTATATATTCATATACGTGCGTGTGTGTGTGTGTGTGTGTGTGTGTGTGTGTGTGTGTGTGTGTGTGTGTGTAGGTATTTCCTTAATCACCTGCCCTTTTGGCCCCCAATGGATGATAGGATGGAGTGAATGAACTCCAAGAAAATCTAGTATAACTTCTTCATTTTAGAGAGGATGAAAGAATTTCTATGCAGTCTCACTGTTGCTCACTATAAACTTAATTTAATAACGTTTTTAGATCTTTAAACTTTTCAAAGGCATGATTATTCAGGTTCACACCGGTTATAAAGAAAGACACGGCTGTTAATCACATGTAATCATATTTTACTTCTATGTTCAGAAAACACTACATTGGTTTTTATCATTTGTTTGCTGTCCCCTTTAAAGTACCAATCAGCACTTTCTGACTTCATTTTATAGTTTTCCCAGTAAAATTCCCATTGGCTATTTCAATGGGTTTAAAATCACTCCTCTCACCTGCAAATTTACAGGAATTTATATAGCCTACTCTTTCCTAAAGTATCTCCAAAGTATCGATCCCAGCACAAAGACACCTTTCCTAAATCTTGAGTCCTGCCTCACTGCAATTACTAATACAATTGCATTTATAGACTTAATTATACAACCGAAGCTTTATATTGACATTTTTTCTTAATTGTGTCTTTTTTTAGGACCTTAAGAACCCTTTCCTACAATATACATAGTAAGTTAGTTATCCAGCCTTTTGTTTGAGAACCTCAAATGAGAAGACATCCTTCATTTCCTGAGGCAGTCAACTGTGTTTTTTTAATAACCCTACCTTTTGTTTATCCCAACTTTTAATGCTCCAATAGATCTGTGAACTTAGATAGTGGAATACTCATCCAATAATATAGTTTACAGACGGTCCTTGCCTGCCCATAATCTTATGTGACTTGTGTTGTATGCTCCTTAAATCCCTCGAGGAGGGTCAGCTAAGCAGAGATCCTATCTTGCATTCTCTTGACACCACTGAAGTTACATATACAGTCCAACAGCTACCCCCCCACTCTATTTATTGACAGATCATTTTTCTCTTTAGCATATATTTCCATATATAAATGGCATGATAATGCATACTCTTCATATTTTTCCACTGGTTTTATTTACATTAAGAATTCATGATTATTGTTATCCACCTTTCATTCATAAGCGAACGAGGATTTTAAACTTCCAGTGTCAACAGTTGTTAATGTTAATAGACAATCAAAAAATGTATGATTTGACACTTCTGCCCCATTCTTTTCCTCCTGTTGCTATGGAATAAAAGGGAGTGAAAAAAGAATGAGGCCCATTTGGTACCTTCTTCATTTCATAGGTGACTCAGTCACCGAGTGGCCAAGCTACATCGGTGCTGAGCGTCTCTTAGGCTCGCCGTCAGAAAGCTGACAGGGTCTCTTGCTGGGACCATACTTTCTAGACTGGAAGAGAACCTGTCGGACCTTATTCTCCAAATTTTCAGAGTAAAGATTTTCTATGAACCCTTAATTTGCCTCTTAGTTCTGTCCTCTCCAACCAAGCAAAATGTGGCTAATCCCATTCCTACAGGTCATCCTTTCAAACAACTGAAGACTGCTATTTTGCGCCTCCCAAATTTTCTCTTGTCTGTGGTAAACATTCCAATTCCTTCCAAGAATCCTCACAGAACATGAACTTGAGGGCCTTAGCTATGTATTACGGTCATGCTCCTTTGGATACTTTCCAGCTTACAAATGTCCTTCTTAAGACACAACATCCAGAAGTAAACATACTACTTCAGAGCACAAGGCTCTCACCGAGCGAGAGTACGACAGGGCTCTCACCTCACTTGTCCAGAACACTGTGTCCCTCCGTAATGCTGCTGCCTATGGTCATTGTGGCTTTTGTGGCTGCTGTGTCGTACTACTGATTCATATTGAACTGGCAGTCTGTTCATCCCTGACCTTTTAAAATTTTTTAATTTTTAAAACTTTTCTTTTTTATTATGAATTTAATAAACACCAGAAAACATGAGTATTTCAATATACAAAGAAAACCAAAAAAGAGGATTATGTATAAAATAATGAGCTTTTGTCATGGCCAATTTATTTTTGTCTACTGTGTAAATCTTGCTTTTGTTTTTTTTTTTAATTCAAATTTGAAATGGTGTATTGTGGTGCGTGAGAGATGAAATGACTTAGGAAATAAAGGTCTGAGCTTCTGAACATCGTGATTTATTAAGCTATGCATGCCAACTACCTAACAAATCGGGACCAGGCCTTCCTCAGCTTTGGCACTGGACCCTGAATATAAGAGGAGACTGATTTTTATGCATTAAAAAATTAATCAAATAAGACCAATTAATTAAAAATAATTAACCAGGATATAAAATTAGGTAATTTGATTTCTAATTAGAAGATTAGGGACTTTCAAAATTGGGAGGAGAAGAGCAAACAAATGCAATTCGCTGAAATCAGAAAAAGAGGGGTCCCACTCCCTAACAAGTGTCTGCAAACAATCAAAGGAACATGGAAACACACGTGACTGACCAGTTTGGAGACAGTTTTCAGATAAGACATACAGATTGCTTGAGAGATGTATAATTGTGAGAAAACTCCTTGCATCAATCTTCAGATCTGACAGAGTTTATGGTCAGCACAACCTAGGTCCTTAGTGAAGGGTCTCTAGAGGTGGTCCAATTTCCCAGCCATGCAGCACTAGGTTCAAACAATGCCAGGAGAGTTTTCTGACAATTTCCATAATTAAATAAAGTTTTCTCATTAGATAGGAATTGGACTAGACCCATAACTGAATAAAAAGGGAAGTAAGCTAGCTGCAGAATTGAGTCACAAGATGGAAGTCAGCGTGGTTCACTCAATGCCCACTACCATGGCTGTACCGATCCCCTTAGGATCCTCTTTTGAGCTTCCTTCTGCTCTCTTCCTTTTACTTATTTAATGATTCATTGATACTCCTTCCCTTCTTCCTTTATTTCAGTATTGCCTTCATCATCCCTTAGTCCTGCCCTAAAAAGGACTCAACCAGAGTGGAGAAGGGGTATCTTCTCCCCTAGTGAGCTACAGAGAGGCACTGAATTCCCAACCCTGCCCCAGATCTGGTCAGACTCTAATTCTATTATTTATTTGCTCTCCTCTAGCTCAGGAAGGAAGCTCATGGCTAGAGGGCAGATACCAGCTCATAAATGTCCTTCTTAAGACATGGCATCTCAGATCCAGGACTCAGCCTGGCCCACTGGTACCAATACCACATCCCAGTGTCCACCTGCCAACATGGTGTGAACACAGCTAATGGCTTTGCTTAAGAGTCAGGGGACTTCAGAAGGCAAGGACTCTGTCCTCTGTATGTTCTAGATCAGGGCTGTTCAAAATGCGGCCCACGGTGTGATCTTTGCGGCCTGCCTACAAGCATAGAAATTTACATAAATGCTTTAGGAAAGGAAGCCAAGCTACTGCAGAGCTCTCACTAAAATGGCAAATCAAAATATATTGTCTATTGTTTCAACAAAAACATAAGGTTGGACAGCTCTGTTCTAGATGGTGCCTGGCACAATGTGGGCAGGTACTCAATAAATATTAGTTTATGAAAAACAAAACATAATAAACTTTCCTCTTTTTTTAACCAGTAAGTATATTCAAGCAAAATAAATCTACATAGTGGCTGTGTACGATAGCATAGTCTCATTTTGCACCTCTAGTCCATCATTTTGTCTCCAAATTAACCATGACTATTTTGGGGGTTCAGCCCTATAACCAATTCTGAATGGACAAACTGTACTATCATCTACCCCATTTCTTATCACCTTGGTTGCAAGATTATGTAGGACTACCAAATGTTTTGCTAAAATTTCGTATTTGTTGCTTAGTGTATGGTAGTTCTTTTCTTTCTCTGTATCATGTTCTTTTGCCCTCAACGTCTTGACAGATCCAGATTTCCTGCTTCATCCTCAAGGGCCTTTTTTTCTTCTTCATTTTTAACCTTGAAACACACACACACACACACACACACACACACACACACACACACACACACACAGACACACACACCCCTCTATATGAAAGTGGCACTTTCCCTGATAATCTAGAGATTAAAGAGATGTTCCTCAATTTTCTTTAACATGAAGGAGAAAACACAGATGACAGTCACTTGTCTTCGGTAGAAAGACAAAAATTACGCATTCTATGCAGGTCTAAGAAATCCCACCTGCTCTCCCTAATTGCTGGAAGTGAGATCTTCGGTCCTTTATCTTTCTTGCCAGCAGCAACCCTAGAGAACTATTATTACAAACTGCACACGGGTGTCTTCAATTTTAGAGTTTTTATTAGTGCCCAGGAGAGAAGTACTTAGGACAAGTCAGAGTGGTTAATGAGATCTGATGAGATAAGGATAATTTCTATCTAGAAAGGGGGCAGGGTGGAGATTGTGGAGGAGAGTTGAGAGAAGGCTTCATGGAGAAAACTGTACCTGAGATGGGCACTGAAGGATTCTAAGAGATGAAAACATGAAGGGACGAGGAGCCAGGCCTAGTAACATGAACCCCTTAACGCACCGAGGCAGGATCTGGCAAGATAAGGTTGGGAAATTGCTTAATATCCAGACCACGTAATTAGGCTTAGTATGAACTAAGGCTGGAAATGTGTATGACATCCAGACTGTGGACAGCCTTGAATACCAGGCCAAAGTGTCTCTATTTTATTTGTTAGGCAATGGGGAATAACCTACGTTTTTAAAGCAGGGGATCGACGTGATGAGATGGACACAATGCAAACATTATTTAAGCAGGGTTGTTAAGAATGGGATGAGGAGTGGAGAACGTGGAAGCTGAAGATCATCAGCTGGGACATTATAATAATAATCCAGGGGAGGAGCGATGAGGGCCTGATCTAAGGTGATGGTAGTGGGAACGGAATACTCACTTCTGCTACTGAAGATAATAGCTGGCATTTACATAATTCTTTAAGGTTTATGAAAACTTTACCATATATTATCTCATTTGACTATTTATTAATATTCTATTATCTCATTTGATTTTCACAACAATCTAGTGAGGAAGGAGCTGTTATGATCCCCCTTCTACAGAAGAGGAATCCAAGGTTCCAAATTCAAACATTATGTCTTTTTTTTTTCGGAGTGTGGAAGGCAGGGCAATTGGGGTTAAGTGACTTGCCCAAGGTCACACAGCTAGTAAGTGTGTCAAGTTTCTGAGTCTAGATTTGAACTCAAGTCCTCCTGACTCCAGTCCTCCACTTAACTGCCCCTCAGATATATGTCTTGTTTATGTCGTTTAGTCTTTCAGTTGTGACCTACTCTTTACAACTTTCTCAGAAAAGATTAGAGTGCTTTGTTTCTTCAGCTCATTTTTACAGATGAGGAAACTGAGGCAAACAGGGTTAAGTGATTTGCCCAGGGTCACAAAGCCAGTAAGTGTCTGAGGACGGATTTGAACCCAAGCCTCCAGGCTTGGATGCTCTATCCACTGATATCCACCTAGCTGCCTAGATCTTCTTGAGAGAGGCATTAAAATCCCCTAAGTTGTATGTGTCCCCATTCTCTTAAGGCACTCCCAGAAATCTTTTGGGGTATCAAAATACAGCGGGGATAACAATGGCTCCCACGGCTACAGGAAAGACATGGATTTTTCTGGCTTCTCCTTCCTAAGGGTCATCAGGACTAGGGTTGTTTCCCTATTTTGTTTCCCAATTTGACGGGGATACCAGCTACCTGGGCCCAATCACTTCCACCTTGTGCTAATAATGTGCAAAAGGAAGGGAATGATAAACAAGCTGTGAAGTCTCTTCGAACTCTTAAATAAATTACCTAGTGGTCAATGAAATGTGAGCGAACCTGGGTCCAATGGAGCCACCTGGAAATCGAGCTGAAGTATTACTGGATAAGAATAAAATGAACTGAACTCTAGACGTTTCGAGGATCAATAATTTTCAAATGCCTTGTTACTAAACAGATAAAGGAACGCAGTGATTTATTTAAATACCGTAAGGCTATACTGCTGATGCTATAATCCTATCGCACGCTCATAAATGTGTCAGAATTGCATAGGATTGTTTCCAGTTTTATCAACTTGTTTGTAGAATATCACTGTTCGCAACTAGCCCTGAATGAAGACCATTCATCACTTTACTTTTCTGTTTTATTATATTTCCCTGAAGATCCAGAGGCTAAACCAAACATGCTAATAGACAGGGGATGTCAATGCCCTCCTTAAGCAGTTCCAGAAATAGATTCTATTCGTTGGCGCATGCCTTCAACATTATAGAGCCCACTTTACACATATAAAGGTGGTGGTTGTTGCGGCTGCCGTTTTGTTGTTTTCGTAGCATAGAAGAAAAGAAAGGGGGGGGGCGTCAGAGACTTTTGTTATGACAGAGGGAGAGAGCCTCCAGCGCCGATGCTCTTCATTTTTATGACGCATTTAGCCTTTAATAGTATTTCCCTTTATCTGGTTTACAGACATGGGATTAAAAGAGAGATTTACTTACGTCACAGGGTCTTAGATTGCTTTTGATTATTGGGATCATGAGAATAGTCGTGCTTAGAAGAATATCAGCACCCAGTAAATTCCATGTTCCAAAGATATTAGGGATGATTTACTTAGTCAGGAGCCTTAACAACATATGTTTTGACTTTGGATTGTGTTCTTTCTGTCCTTCGTTCTCAAAGAGGACCGTGACATCAGGTAATGATGACATGACTTGCAGTTGACTTTGACTCGAGTGAGGGAGGGCTGTGCAAGGTCACCAGCCTCACTTTCTCCTCCAGAGCCATCTGGGTCTAGTGGCCTGATATTCACCAGGATGACTGGAGATGGCCCGGGATGCATTGGGAGACTTCGGTCATATTCAGTGAATAGGCTTCTTTAAGAAGTTAATCAAGGGATGGCCCCTTTAATCAAAACTCAAAAAAAAAAATCAAACTGGGAAGGGAAGACCCTCAGGGTTCCCGGGGGGGGGGGGCAAAAGAAAGAAACTTTGGATAGCCAGAATAGGAAAATCTTGATGAGAATTGATGTTCATAAATGGGGGGCCGAAAAGAGAATTTCTTAGAGAAAGTATATTGTTGGTATGGGTTGTGCTAACTGGCTGAGGGGGGGATGGGAAGGAATGTGAGACCAACTTGATGAAGGCAGGGAACTAGTGATGATTTATAAAAAGAATTCTTTTGGATTTTGTCTAATAGTTTTCTAATTCGGACAGCAGGTTAACTTATTCAGTAACAGACAGGTTTGAGTAGTGGCCAGTGCAGAGAGGTGGGGAGGGGTGAGACTGAGAATATCCTCAGAGTCCTACCATTAAGAAAGAATTGGCAAGAAGTCACCAAAACAAATGCATTATAGATGGTTTCAAAAATTCATTCTGAAATGAAATATGAACGTTTTAAGAGAAAGACATTATTCTGTCAGCAAGTAACCAACTGAAATGTTTTCTGGTTTTAGCTCAGATAACGCCAGCTGGAGATGCAGTAATAAGTAATTAAAGGAGCCAGTGATAGGATGCCCAAAACAAAAAAAAATTAAAAACAAGTAGCTTTTTTTAAAAACATGTGTGTGTGTGTGTGTGTGTGTGTGTTTATTTGACATGACCAATGCAGAATTTGATTTCCTTGACTATGTATATTGTTTTTGCAAAGGCTTTCTTTTTAATTTTCCCCCTTTTTTCAATGAGGGGAGTGTGGGAAGGAGAGAAAAGTTTTAAAAAAATTAAATGAAATTTAAAATATTTTTTTAATTGCAAGTCAAATCATAGGCTATATAGAACCCTGAGACAACATGGAATGGTGACAGAATGCTAGCTTTGGGGTGAAAGTTGGAAATGCAGCATTTCTACTTACAACCTGTATGACCCCTGGGTCAATCATTTAACCTCTCTAGGGTTAAATCTCCAAATGAAGAGGCTGAACAACATTACTTCTAAGACCTTTCCTATATCTATATGATTTAATGACCAGTTTGGCTTTGTCACAGTTACTAAAGATCCTGGGTAGATATTCAGGACACAGTTATAGGCTTACAGTCCAAAAAAACAGAAAAGAGAGAGACAAGCAAGGGTAGTTTCTGTAGGAAAAAAAACTGCATTAGAGAACCCTAGTTTCTTCTTCTACAACATGGAGTAATCACCATTATTTTATAGGTAAGAGAGTAAAATGCAGTCTGTTTTACTGCAGTATCACTAAGGAAGTTTTAAAATCCATCCCCAATGGCATGAATAGTATCCCCATTTCATGCGGGTAATTCCCAAAATCTGTTGGGGTATCAAAATTTAAGAATGGCAGCATCCCTCAGAGGCTGCAGAAACCACGGAGGAAGGTCCCTTGGCTTTTCTCCCCCAAAGGACCAAGGTTTAAAGGGATTAGGGTTGAAATAGACTTACCTGAGTCTCTTACTTGGGATTCCTTCCCCATTCGATGGGGATGCCTTCTAAAAATCCCTGGAAATAGCAGAATCCAAAAACAGTGCACTGTACCTGGAGAGAAAAAGCCTCAATTAGAAACAACATACAGGAGAGGTCAGGGTCTTTCGTGTAGGCAAGAGGATGACAGATGGACCTATCTCTAAATAATCAACATATCTTTTATATCAGGTGAGGGAGAGAGATTGTTGCATGGGTTAGCAACACCACGAACATCAGAGAGTGTGACTTGCAAAACTGTGAACCAGAAAGTTTCTCTACATACTGGGAGTGGGGAGAGGGAGGAAGATGAATGTACATCTGTCTTAGACTTTAAATTTTGGTTTCTTTAAAATAAGAACTTAAACACCAAGCATGAACATTTTAATACACAAAGAACAAAAAAGTGGTGGGAGATTGTAAATAAAACTGTAAATACCTGGGAAGAGAAGTCACGCAAAATAAAATCCAGACACTGTCTTCCTGAAAACTCAGTTTCATTCCACATCATTAGACCAAGACCTTTTGTTGTTCATGGACACCATGATTTAGGGCTTCTGGAGTTGTAACTGGTCATTGTATTATAGTTCTTAAGTTTTTCAAAGTTTTTTTTTCTTTACAATACTGTAATCACTGAATAAATTGTTTTCCTGGTTCTGCTCACTTTACTCTGCATCAGTTCATACAAGCACTCCCAGGTTTCTCTGACTCTGCCCCTTCCGGCATTTCTTAAGTTACAATAATATTCCATTCCATTCAAAAATCGTAGTTTATTTGGCAATTCCCTAATTGCATGTTGTTCCTTGTTCTTTCCTACAACAAAAAGTGACGCTATAACTATATCTGTACGAATTCCCACACTGCCCAGCCTGCCAGGTGGAGAGAACATAGCAGATGTAAGACATGCTATGGAGGAAAAAGAAACAAGACATAGCAACTTAGGTGGGGTAAAAGTGAAGAGTCAAAAGAGCGAGGAGTGAAAGATGAAGGCTTTGAGTTACTGGAAGGATGGTATCAGATGTTGGCAGACAAAGTCAAGGTTAGGAGAGGGGTGGGTTTGTAGAGAAAGGCAGTAAATTTCCTTTCTGACTTGTAAGGATGAGATGCCACTTTGAAATGTCCAAATGGTAGTTGGTAACAAATGAATCTATGAGAAGAGACGGTAACTGAGTTCATAAGAGCGGATAATGTCAAGAGAGAAAACAGATTTGAAAACCTAGGGAAACCTTTGGATATACCCACAGTTAAGGGATGGGATATGGTTGATGACCAGCAAAGGAAAATGAGGAGGAGTGGAGAAACCAGGAGAAAGAAGCGTCTTGTAAACCTAGGAAAGGACTCTTCAGGGGTCCCTCCTCTATTAAGGCTTATCTTCCACTACCTTATCTCAGTGCCCCTGTATGCCAGTCAAATTAGACTACTTTCTAAATACAGTCTGTACTTTCCTACCTGTCTAATCTCCAATAATCTCCAATGCCAAAAAGAGGAAAATTTAAAGATGGAATATTTAGAACTGAGGACATCATTAATCTGTTACCTTTTCCCCAAACTGATCTTGGATTTCCTTTAAATGAAAAAGAAATCAGCACTGCTGCCTGCATGATGGATAGAAGGCCAGGACAGGAAGATTCTGCCTTTGACACCCACTTGCTTTGTGGTGATGGACAAGTATAACTTCTGCCATGAATCCTTTACTAACCCACACTCCTTTCTTTCTCCCCAAAGTTTCCTTTGTTTGAATTCCAGTAACACACTGTACCTCTCTTACCAAACCTTCTATTTTGGTATTTTGGTAATATCTAACTATCCTTCTAAATATATAGATCTATATATATACCACCTCCTGTCAAAAGCCCAGGATTAGGGACCAAGGTTTCTTCTGGCTCTAATTCTGTCTCACTTGCTTCTTTAACAAGATCACAGATTCAGAGCTGGAAAGGATCTCAATGACCATCTCGTCCAACCCCTTCATTTCAGAGATGAGGATGCTGAGGCCTACGGGTGTTAATTGACCTGCCCAAGGTCATGCTGTAAGTGTCAGAGGCAGAGAATTTCACCTTGGAACCTCTGATCCCAGAGCCAATGCTCTTTCCACGCTCTCCAGTTACCTCTTTTCTCCTGCATAGCACCTAATGTGTTGTCTTATAAGTCCTAAGTGATAAATACGTGTTTCCTAAACTCAGTACCTAGTCAGCGATATGCCCCAACTGGTGTATTAGAAAAGAACTCTGGATACCGAGTTAAAGGATCACGGGCCAAAACCTGGGTCTGTGATTTATTATATGTGCAACATTTATCAAGGTATATAACCTTTCTGAGCCTCCATGTCTTCATCTGCAAATTGATGAGGTTGGTGTAGATCAGGAGGTTCTTAACCTTTTTTTCTTAACCTTGTGTTCTGGATCCCTTCAGCAGTCTAGTGAAGCCTCTGGACCCCTTCTAAGAAAATATTTTTCAATGCACAACAGAAAACACATAGCATTACAAAGAAAACCAAACATAATAATTATTAATAATGCTATTAATAACTAGCACTTAGATAGCATCTACTATAGACACTGTATTAAGCACTTTGGCATAAATGTAATCTCATCTGACCCTCACTATAACCCTGAAAGATTGCCATCATGATCCTCATTTACTGAGGCAAACAGAAGATAAGTGACTTGTCCAGGGCCACACAGCTAGTTAAGGGTCTGAGGCCAGATTGGAACTCGACATTCTATTCAATGCACCAGTTATCAAAATATTAAGCAAACAAGCTCATGAACCCCCAGTTCAGAAACCCTGGTCTAGAAGATCTCTCTGGTCCCTTCCAGTGCTAAGGCAGTCATAGTCTATTTGGATCCCTCATCTGAAGTAGGGTTATCAACCCCCCCCCAACTTAAGACATCTGGTTTTGAGAGTCTGCCAGGAATTTACTGTATTAGAGGGCCCCAAGGGACAATACTCAGAGGGGTTTATGCAACCAAACCACTGATCCCAAACATGGCATAATGCAGTCCTGATGTGGGATGTGAGTAAAGAGAAGAGAAAAAAAAAGAAAGAGAGAGAGAGGGAGAGAGAGAGAGAGAGAGAGAGAGAGAGAGAGAGAGAGAGAGAGAGAGAGAGAGAGAGAGAGAGAGAGAGAGAGAGAGAGAATTTCTTCTACTCTATAACTCAGGGCCTTTATCCAAACCTACTAACCAACCCTGAGGAGAGTTTGCGTCAGGGATGGTTTTCAACATTCATTGTGAAGAAAAGTTTTTTTTTCCTTCTCAGTAGTTCAAACCAAAATGGAATCATTCTTTCCAGAGGGAAATTATTTTAAATATGTTTTCGAAGAAAACCACATGATGCTTCTGTAATGGATAAGATGTTAGATCTGGAGTCAGGAAGACTTGAGTTTACGCATCACGCTAGCTGTGTGACTCTTGTCAAATCTCTGAAGACCCTCTAAGCCTCAATTTCTTTGTAAAGTGAAGGGGCTGGATTCAGTGGACTCTAAGGTCTCTTCTGTCTTCAGGGTAAGAAACTGTCAAGCATATGTCTACGTATTTCTAGTGCACCCTCAAGCTTGTTATAAGTTTGTTTTCTTAATGTTCAATTTGTTTAGATATGTCCAATTCTTCGTGACCCCATTTGGGGTTTTCTTGGCAAAGATACTGTACTGGCTTGCCATTTTCTTCTCCAGCTCATTTTACAGATGAGGAAACTGAGGCAAACACGGTTAAATGACTTGCCCAGGATCATGCAGCTGATAAGTGTATGTGGCCAAATTTGAACTCAGGTCATCCTGACTGATGGCTAGAACTCCAGCTGCCCTAATGTTCAATTATAAAGATTCTATTATTATCTCTATTTATTCAGATCACTGTATGGGTCCACTTAGGAGCTCAATTTGATAAAGCAAAGTTGTGACCAGGCACCACCTCCACTAATGCCCTACCTGATCATATATAAGATATTACTTGAAAGGCAAACCAAAAATACTTATTTTAAGAACCAAGAATTTCATATTTATAGCTGATAACTTGAAGGCTTAAATTATCCCCTCTCAAAGTAAGAATAGATTCAGTATTCTTTCTTCATTTATGTTTAAATTAAGCTAGGGAAAAATATATTCTAGGCCTTCTACTCAAATGTGTCTGTCATGTTCTAACAAAGCACCTAGAAATCTTCAAAGAGTGAGCCAAGCGGTACTCGGTGACCATTTCTAGGGCTTACCCAGAGAACAAATGTTTTGGTGGAGAATAAAGGTATAGTCAGAAGGAAATGAGCTGCAAAATTCTTTATAAGGAAGAAATGAATAAAACATTAGTTTGCTTTATTTCTCCTCCAAGAATTTACACTCAATTAAATTCCAACTGGAAGGCCAGTTCTAGGTAAAAAGGTTACCACCAAGCCCTAACACTCACCCTCCAAAAACAGTCTTCCTCTTTTGGAACTGGGTTCTCATGCTACTTCTGGCCTGGTTGTCTAGGGTCCCAGAGGGGCCTCCTTCACCCAGACTAAAGTTTTTCAAATGTGACAGAATACAATATCAGAATAAGCAAGAAACTCCTTCTTCAGTGAGTAAATTCCCTCTACCAAAGCCGGTATTGACACCTTTTACAGTTAGAGAGTCGCCTTACCCAGGGTCACAATGCCAGCATGTGTCAGGGAAAGGGCTTGAACTCAAACTTTTCTGGCTCCAAGGAGCCGGGGTGGGGGGTGGTCTTTGACAAGTACATGATGTTACCTTTCTCATTCGATAACAAAACTTTTGTTTGAGTATCAAACTATCTGCATGGGGGAGGGAGGGGGGAAGTGATTACAAGATGGCTCTTGTCCTCACAAAGTATAACTACACAAAAATTCATCCTCTCCATGATGTCCCTGTAGCAAAATGAACTGAAGAAATATTAAAACAATATTCACTATACTATACTTGCTAAAGGCAGAAGTTTACTAATGTATTCCAGGGGCGGGGAGGGGAATGCAGTGAGGGCTAAAATAAAAAAGATTTCCCTAATTAATCAAAATAATACAGTAACCAGACTATCCTATTTCCCCCTAAGTTCCAATTAAATAAATCTTTTGCTGTAAGGGATTTTAAAAAACACGACATAATTATAAGCTCAATATAAGACTACGTCCAACTCCAAAGTTTGAGAAATGAATGTTAATGACCTGAAAAAAAACTGAATGGAATTGTGCCAAGATGCAGTCATTGATCTAATAGAGCTGCGTGTAGACATACATTTACTGAAGGAGAGCAGGAGCTAGGATCTGTGATTTCATAAGAGTTGGGAAAACCCCAGTGTGGAAACTTTTCATAATTTTAGAGAGTTGCCTAAGGGCAATGACATGACCCATCACCACATAGCAAGTAGATGTCAGAGGCAGAGTCATTCTGACTTTAAGGCTGGATAGTTATCTATTATGCAGAGAGCAATGCTGATTTATCATCATCAACATCATTATTATATATTACTGTTGTTCAGTCATTTCAGTCATGTCAGATTTTTTGTGACCCCCATTTGGGGTTTTCTTGGCAAAGATGCTGGAGTGGTTTTCCATTTCCTTCTCCACCTCATTTTACAGATAAGGAAACTGAGGCAAACAGGATTAAGTGACTTGCCCAAGGTCACAAAGCTAATAAGTTGTCTGAGGCCAGATTTGAACTCAGAAAGTACTCTATCCACTGTGCACCTAGGTGCCCTTTCATTTATTGTACCAAGCAGAAAAAGATTACAAATTAATTGTGTCCTCAGTTCTTCTAATCTCATATTTAAATTTTTCTCTTTTACTATTAGAGAAATTTCTTTAAAAAATTTTGGCCAACATAATAAATGCATTATCTTTGAGTCATGAAAAACTGTAAAAGTGATTTTAAAAGTATTTACTACCTTGCAGGTGGTATGTGGTTTTTTGTGGTGGTTTTTTTTTTAAAGAAACCCTTCCATGTTTTGTATGCTCTGAAAATGATAAACAGCTTTAAAATTTTCACAAGTTTTTTTTTGTAAAATAACCTTTAAGAGTCTCACAAAACGAGAATATGTGACAAATTCTACCACACCGTTACTATGCCAGAATTGTATATAATTAAAATTAGGAGACATTTTTTAAAAGGGTAAAATCATACCCTTGTTTAAATGATTAAATATGTTGTCAACCACAACAATTCAGACTGCATTTTAATTTTATAATAAGATTGGCATTTTGATAACACAGTATTTCAAGTTAAAAATTGTAGAAAGTCCTGGCTCTGGCCTCATCTGTAAAATCAGAGGATCAGTCTCAATGACCTTCAAAGGTTTCTTTTAGTTTATATTATATTATTTCTTTTTTTCTAATTAATTAATTAACTTTAGTTTACAACACTCAGTTCCACAAGTTTTTGAGTCCCAAATATTCTCCCCTCCCTTTCTTCCCCCCCGCGCTTTCCTCCTCCCCCCAAGACAGCATGTAATCTGATATAGATTCCACATATACCTTCACATTAAACTTATTTTCCCAATAATCAAGTTGTAAAGAAGAATTATAACCCATGAAATGAACCATGAGAAAGATTTAACAAAACAAAAAATAAAATAAAATAACAAAGCAAAAAAAGAGCAAATAGCTTGCTTCAATCTGCAATCAGATTCCATAATTCTTTCTCTGAATGCGGATGTCTTAGAACCCTGCATTGTCAAGAAATGCCAAGTCTATTGAAGTTTGTCATCACTGACCTTTGGTCAATTTGATTAAAAAAAGAAAGGAGAAAACCAAATTGCCAGTATATTATTTCTTTTAGCTATGACAAGTAGCAAGTCATTTCAGTGACTCCTAAGAGACCTAATAGCTTCTCCACCATACTTCCCCCCGCTTCTAATTTGCCACATAACAAGATTTTAAGTGATATGTTGGTAGTACCTATGATATACCTAAGCAAAGCCAGTCTTCTACTTAAACATGCTTGGCTTAAATATGGTCGTCTGGTTACTCAGGCACCCTAATTGGGAGGGAGTGACCTTTGGGAAGCCCTATTACCCACGTCTGGAATCTCTTTTTCTACTTGCGCTATGGCCTTTGGCGGATGCTACTGGAGATCACCATATCTCTCCATCTCCATACACCCTCACTTCTCAACTCTGCCAGAGTCATGGCACACTTGGGTCAGTAGGGAGAAGAAGGGAAAAAAGAAAGGTGATTTTTAAAGGCTGTTCCCCCCTTCTGTTCATCTCCTCCCCTCCCAATGCAGAAGTATAACTGGAGGTGTCCCCAGCTCCTCCCACCTGCATTTCCTCCTCCACTTACCCTACACATCCTACCATTCCTATTGTAATTGCTGTCCAGAATACTTGGTATAATAGGAGACTAAGTTTTCTTTTCTTTTTTTTTTTTTTTTGCCCGAAGTCTGATAGCTAGGGACCATGGAATTGCTTTCACACTGTTGGTCACCATCTCTTGCTGAGATACTCTTTTCACAATAGGTTTCCCAATAATTGTCTCTGCTGGTTCTCCTACTCAGTCTGATTGTTCCTGGGTATCACTCTTACTAACCCTGGGTGTTCTCTCACCCCACCTCCACTCTATCTCTATCCCCACCCCCGCCCCCACCCCCAGGCTCTTACATGAGCCCTTTTCTCTTCTCAACTTTTTTTTAAATTTTATGACATAGACCCCCTTATTAGTCTAATAAAGTCTAATAATTGGCCCCTACGTTACACGAGAATCTGCTTACTGGAAGACCACAATAATGTGTAATTGAAAGGTGCATCTAATAACTACAGTCATTGCAAAGTAGCAATAAATGTAAATGATATTTCGAGGTATTGACAACAATTACAATGTGATGTGAAAATATCTACCTTTTCTAGTGGTGAAAAAAAAATCACAGGTATTGCTAGTACAGCTGTGATTTGTTGCTTACATTCTTAATAGAAGAAAATCCTAAATTTCAGTTAGAGGTTAGAGAAAAAAATGTAATTTCTTTTTAACCATCCAAGTTCAAAGACCTCCTAAAATCATCTCAGATTAAGATCCCCTGCTTTATACTATCTCATTTAGTGATAACATCAGCTCTCATGGGTTTAATTATCCTTTCTATGTGGATAATTATATCTATAATATTTATATAATATATTATTATATCTATTTATATATAAATACGTGTGTATCCAGATCTATATATCTAGCCCTAACCTGTCCTGATGTCCAATCCCACATCAACAAATGCCTTTAAAAAAAACAAGTGCCTTTTACACATTTCAAATTGGATGTCCCATAGGATCTCAAATGCAATGTGTCTAAAATAGAACTAATACTGTTTTCCCAAATCTTCCTTCTTCACAAATTTACTGTTACCATTGAGGGTACCTATATTTTCCAAGTCACCTGGGATCACTGCTGTTCTCCTTCCCCTGACTTCTCACACATTTTCACCCCACATATCCAATCTGCTGTCAAATCTTGTCATTTCTACATCCATAAGATGTCTCATAATATGTGTCCCTTTTTTCTTCAGTCACACGGAATACCACAATACTATTGGCTCACATCATCTCCCGTTCGAATTATCACAACAGCCTTCTAACCGATCTCTCTTCCCCAATTATATTCTCCATTCCAATTCACATGGTTGCCAGAGAGTTTCCTCAGGGACAGATAGGACCATGGCATTTCCACACGCCAGTGATTCCCTATTACCTCCAGGATCCAATATAAAGTCCTTTGGGGAGGGGGAGGGCACATGTGAAGCCTTTCACATCCTGGTTCTCTTCCTACTTTTTCAGTGTCCTTACACACTCTACTATCCAGCTGTATTTGCTGTTTCTCACGCACGGACTACCACCTCTTGGGATTCCGTGCCTTTTTACTTGTTGTTCCTCATGACTGGAATGTTCTCCCTTCTTCCTTCTCTGCCTCTTAGAGAACGTTCCCTGGCTTCTCTCCAGACTCAGCTCAAACCCCACCTTCTGCAAGGAAGCCTTTCTTCCTAGGTCATAGGTCCCCCCTCTCCCACCCCTGAAATTTACTCAATGTATTTCTTAAGATACACCTATTTACATGCTATCCCTCTCATTAGAAAGTGAACTCCCTGAGGACAGGAACACTCTTTCTTGTCTTTATGCGTATCCTCCTACAGACAGTGCCTGGAACATCTCATTTTATTGAGTTTTGCTTTACTGAGCGTGGCAGAGATTGAGTTTTGTTATGCTGTTGTTGGTGTTTTTAAAACAAATTAAATCTTTGTGGCAAGTAAGTCTACCAGCACCATTTTTCTAATAGCATGCACTCACATCCTGTCTCTCTGTCACATTTTGGTAATTCTCACAATATTTAAAAATTTTAAAAAATTATTCATTATTATTATATCTCTTACAGTGATCTGTGATCTTTGATTTTATTATTGTAATTATTTTGGGGCACCAACTTAACTGATAAATGTTGTGTCTCCTCAAAGCTTTCCCTCTCCTTGGTCCTCCTTATTTCCTGAGACACAACAATATTGCAATCAGGCCAATTAATAACCTTACAATGGCCTCTAAGTGGTGAAGTGAAACCAATTCATGCGGCAAACTTCATTATTGTCTTATTTTAAGAAATTTCCACAGCCACCCCAACCTTCACCATCCTCCACACTGATCAGTCAGAAGCCATCAACATTGAGGCAAGACCCTCCACCAGCAAAGAGATTACAACTTGTAGAAGGCTCAGATGATGATCAGCATTTTTGAGCAATAAAGTATTTTTTAATTAAGGTATGTACACTGGTTTTTTTTAGACCTAGTACTATTGCACACTTAATGGACTATATTATGATATAAAGATAATTTTTATATGCACCGGGAAACTAAAAAAATTAACGTGTCTTACTTTATTGCAATATTCACTTTACTGTGATGGTCTGGAACCGAACCTGCAATATCTCCAAAGTATGCCTGTAATAAGTGCTTAATAAATACTTTAGTGACGGACCCTAGAAACCATCACATTTTGGAGTTGGAAACTGCTTGTGGAAGATACTATAGAGGATATATACGCATTAGAGACTTCTTGGTGATTGAAATTTCGTCCCTGTTGTCACAGAAGCAAAACAAAGTTCCCAGTGGTTGTAAGCACGAGAAAGGCAGTGCCTACCTCTAAATACAAGCAGCCACTTGTGGCTTGGACAGCCCTGGTGACTTCCCATCTCCCTGTGAATGTTTTCAGTGTTCTCCGATCACATTCACAGGGGATACGTCTGTGGCTGCGTTCCCTACAGAGAGTGGTTGATCTGTCTGTCGGGAGAGGCAGGAGCAGTCACTGCCAGTCATCGGGTGCAGCACACTACACACATCCTTAGCTGTTTGTCACCTGTCTGAACCTTTGAAATGAGCCTTTAGGGGTCAGGTATAACAGAAACCACAGAGCCCTGAAAACTCCTCCTGAAATGCAGATGCCATCTTAATCCAACTCCCTCATATTACAGATGAAGAAACTGAGGCCCATGGGAGCTAAATGACTGGCCCAAGGTCATACAGGAAATCCATGTCAGAGGCAGCATTTGAACTCATGACAATGATGATGATGGTGATATGAGCAGGAAGAGCCATCCCTTACATAGTACTTTTAAGATTTGCAAAGCACTCTGCATGTGTTATATCACCAATAAACCTCTACTAAAACACCTTCAAAACAACCCAGCTTCACCTCGTTAGGTGGTGCAGAGGATAGAGTGACAGGAGTCAGGACGCCTCAGACGCTTACTATCTGTATGATCTTGGGGGGGTCCCTTAACCTCTGCCTCAGTTTCCTTGCCTATAAAATTGAGCAATGATCATTGCACCTACCTCCCAGGGTTGGTGTGAAGATTAAACTGTAAAGTTCTTGAAGCTGTGCCTGACACACAGTAAGCGTTATATACATGTTAGCTGTTATTACTGGATGCTATCATTAACCTCACTGTACAGGTGAGGGTACGTAACTTCCCCCAGGGTCACACAGCTATTAAGGGTCTGAGGCAGGATTCGAAATCTAATCTTTTCTGACTCCAAGACCAGCTCTCTACCCACTGGGCCAGGTCCCTTTCAGAACAATGTGATCTTCATGATGTTCTCCTTTCCTGTCAAAGGAAAGTAGAGGAAAAACCTTCTCCTTTTCAAATGGAAGGACTGTGCTGTAAGATTTCACTGATACAGGGATCAAGGGAGGATACTCCTTCGTGAAACATGAAAATACGAAAGCATTTTTCCTAGGGCGCTTGGAATTTAAGTGATTGCCAGAATCATCCCGCCTATTCATATGAGTGGTAGGACTTGAACCCTGGTCTTCTTGACTCCAATTCTACCTCTCTGTCCACTACGCCTTTCTGAATCTATTTCCCCCCAAATGGAAGTCAACAGAAAAAGAACATACCACCACCACTACCACACACAAAAACCACTTTATCGTAGACTATGCTGGAAATCAATTCCGTTATACAAAGGAAAAATGTAGGCTTATTGCTTGGTCCGGTAATGTACTCTTTACTGAACTGAAATAATAATTTACTAAATGGTACCCTAGCAACCCAAACGATTCCAGCTAATTCCTCAGGTAACAAGTATTTATGCAGCTCCGACTAGTACAGAACAGTAGACTCCCCGTGGGAGTGGAAGTCTGGGGGAGGGGAGAAGGAAGGGAGGAAAGGAATCAGTCAGGCAGAGGATGTATTAGTTCTTAAAAATTTAAATCTAGCCTACTCTCTTAGTAAGTAGCTAATAAGCTGGCTGAAAAAAAATGTTCTTGGATGATGGGGACTGAATGATTGAAAATGGTGAAGGAATGTCAAATAAATGCCATCTTTCCAACTTCTATCACTGACAGTTCGGAAAATTGTTTTGTGACCCTCATGTCTGTCACCCACTGACATCTTAGTGTTCTCATGCTTCAGACCCCTCTGAATCTTAATGCAAAAGTGTGATCCCTTATCTTTAATGTACCATACTAGCCATGTACCCTTCCTGTTTAACTGCATAGTTAAGCTATTATCACAGCATTTTTTAAACAACTGATCACCGATCACATCATTTCCACAGAGTTTGGTGAAGATGGCACTGTAAATAAAACGAGATAGAGTCAAACAATAAGGAAGATTTCTGTGGTCCTTGGGAACTGGGTAGTACAAGGATTCCTATTAAACAGGTGAAAAGGCAGGTTTAGAAAAGTCAAATTATTTGGACAAGATCAGAGAGCTAGTAATCGTGGAGCCAGGGGCTCAAACCCAGGTCTCTTAAATCATTCCACTCTACCACATTACTTCTTATAAACTTATTTTAAATGCATTTTTATCGTTATCTTTTGTTTTTATATAACTACATTTCCCCTACTCCTCCCAGAAAGCTAAACTCTTATGAAATTTTTTTTTAATTTTAAAAAGGGGAAAGCAATTTGGCAAAAACTAATCAATAATTTTTTTTAAAAGTTTGGCATTTATATGTAATATGTCACACCTCTACTACTTGACCTCAGCAAAAAGGAGAGGGGTGGAATCAAACTTGGATATTATAACTTGAAATATTCAATCTTTATAGATTTGTTTTTTATTCTTTCTATTTATGTTATTGGGGTCATTGTGTCTATTGTTTTTCTTGGTTCTGCTTACTTCAGTTTGTATCAGTTCTTATAAATTCTGCCATGCTTATCTGTATCAATCACATTCACAGTTTCTTAAAAGACCATAACATGATATTGCATTTTTATACCACAATTTGTTTAGTCCTTCTGCAATGGATGGGCATCTACTTTCCTTCTAGGTATTTGGTATTAAATCACTTTATTATAAATATTTTGGTGTATATGGGATCTTTGTTTTTGTCATTTCCTCACAATTTTTTTTGAGAAAAATTATTATTGGGCTCAATATTTTTCTTAAAAACTTACTAAAGGAAAACTTTTTAAAATTCCCATTTTCTAAATATTCAGAAAAGACTGGAAGTTAATCAGATTTCCAAGATGGAAAAAAGTATGCTTAAGTTTACTATTTCAATCAAACCCTAATTCTTTGGATTTTGACTACATACAAATTGTGGCAGAGCCCACAAAAAGGTATAAAACAGGTCCCTACATTCAAGGGACTTACAATCAAGTTGGAAATATTTATACACATCTAGCTATACAAGGTAATATATGATGTGCTAAAGAAATAAAAAACAACATACATTAGGGAAGTTTAGAGAATGGGAGAGATAGAAACTTGGGGAAAATGCATTTTAGGGAATCTAGGAGAAGATAAGTTGACAAGGATGAACATTTAGTCAGTTAGAAGAGGAAACCGTATTCAAGAAAGAGGCAGTGGTCAATGATGCCATGTGCTACACAGAGGTTAAGAAGGACTATTTCCAAAAAAGCTGTTGGTAGAGATCTTGACAAAATAATTTATCTCATTTAAAAAACATGTAGAATATCAAAGGAAATGATGAAAAGAGGTAGGAAGAAGGGGGAATAGCACTTGTAGATTTCAAATTTGGAAAGCAGTAATCATCAAAACTATCTGATATTTATTAAAAAAATAAAGAGGAGGATCAATGGAAAAACCTGGACAAAACGGAGGATGAAATAAATGGTACACAACAACCTGGAGAGTGATGAAGCAGAAAATCTAGTTATTTAGGACAAAAACTGCTGGGAAAGTTAGAAAGCAGTCTGGCCAAAATTAGGCTTACACCAACATCTTATATCATGTTCCACAATACGTTCTAAATGGACATGTGAGGTGAATATTAAAGATTATACTATTAAAAAATAAGAAAAGTTAAAGATATATCTTACAGCTATGTGTAGGAGATGTATTCTTAACCATTCCCAGTATCTTCACCAAGAAAACCCCAACATTAGTCAATAAGGGTTGGAGATGACTGAAAATGATTACACAACAAAAAAATTGATAACTTTGATTACATAAATCTGAAAAAATTTTTGCACAGACAAAACACATGCACCTAGAATAAGAAGGATAATAGCTGAATGGGAAAAACCTTTATGTCAAATTTCTCCAATAAGGGTTTATTACCCAAAATTAACATATGCATGTGTATATACATATATGTGCATGTATATACATATTTCATTCTTCACAGATAAATGGCCAAAGGATATGATCACAGTTCATTAAAGAAGAACTGCAAACTATTAACAACCTCATGAAAGAATGCTCCAAATCATGAATCAAATAAATGCAAATTAAAACAAGTCCAAGGTTTTACCTAATAATCTGAAAATTGGCAAAAATGGCAAAAAATGGCAAGAGTCAATGTTGTTGGGGTTGTGGGAAGACAAGTACACTAATGCATTGTTGGTGGAGCTGTGAATTGGTATAACCTCTTGGAAAAGCGATCTGAGATTATACAAATAAAGTGACTAATATGCCCCTACCCTTTGACCCAAAAATCCCATTACTGGGCTTATGTCCCAAGGAGGTCATTGATAAGAAGAAAGGCCCCACGTAAACCAAAATATTTACAGCAGCACTTTTTGTGACAGGAAAGAAAGATAATCATTGATTGGAGAATAGCTTAACAAATTATGATATGTGAATGTAATGGTAAATTATTATGTTCTAAAAAATGATGTGTGTGATGAATAGACAGAAGCATGGAAAAATTCACATGAACTGATGAAGAGGGAAGTAAGCATGGCCAAGAAAACAGTGACCACAGCAATGTAAACAAAAAGAATAGCCACATAGAAAAAAAGAGAAAAAAAGTGAACAATGAAAAATAATAAGGAACAATGACCTGAAAAAAGAGCTATAAGAAGATACTTCCACCTTTGCAAAGGTAGGGAGTCTAGAAGTACTGCACACATTTCCTGGCTTTTCTGATGTACTGATCAGGTATGCTGATTTTTTTCTTCTTCAAAAAATACGATTTCATACATGGGATGGCTCTATCGGATGGAGAAGGATAATGAACAAAACTAGAATCTTTTTTTTAATTAAAGAAAAGAAAATAGGTGCTGGATTTGAGATCAGGAAGTAATTGGTTACCTGGAGAGAAAAGTTTCAGTCTAACGGTAGGAGGTAGAAGCACTGGTGCTTAAGTGAGAATGTAGCATGTTGTTGGCCAACAGTGAGAAAACCAGTCTCACTGGAATAAAGACTAATGAAGGAGAAGGGAGAAAAATAAGTCTCAAAAGTTAGACAACATTTTAGGAAGATTAAACTATATAGTTCAAGATAAATTAGAAAGGTAAGAGACCGATGGGTGAAGTATGGAAAACGAACAGAAGTCCAAAGACTGAACCTTGAATAAGTCCATATTTAGGAGTCCGTGAGGAATATTAAAAGGGACTAGAGAGGGAGGAAGAGGGATAAATAGAACGACAGAGCATTACTATGGTGTGCCCAGATCAAAGAAAGCACTATAAGCAAAGCAGAATTCCAGTAGCTCAAAAGAAACATGAGGTGTGCAAATTTAGAGGTATCTCATTCCAACTGTTCATATGGAATATCTGTGCCTGACCTACGGTAGATAGAGCATCCCAAGATCGTATTGGTCTGATCAGCCAGTTATGATATACTACACCTTGACCCCAACATAGTGGTGTCATTTTGGTCCTCTTCAAGAATGAAGGACAACAACCAACATATACGTTCTACGTGCTGTGCTGAGCTCAGAATGACCATAACAAAATCTTCATAGAAGCCAAGAAAGGAGAAAATTTCAAGGAAAAGATTGTCGACAATGGCAAGATGCCACAGAGAAATCAGGTAGAATGAGAACTGAGAAAAGGATCTGATGATTAAGAAATCTTGGTTACTTTGTAAAAGTTCCATTTCATTTGCAAGGAGGAGACCAACCAAAATGCAGAACTCTCCCAAGTTACTTTTTGGTTCCACAGTATCTAGTTAACAGTATTAAAATTGTGTATTAAAATTGGTGTATTAAAATACAATTCATTTGAAATCCACTTTGACAAAAGAAGTGTATTTCAAATTATGACCAAATTGTTTCTCTTTTATCACCATCTTTTGAGTCATTTCAAGATTATTCTGGCCTTTATTCCTATTGTAATTCAATCTTAACAAGGATAAAATATTGTTACTCTTCAAAATTTCTTGACTAGTTTTGATGTATAAAAATGATATATCTACAATGCAATCAATAAGCACCTTTATTCACATCAGGGGAGTGAAATTCTGCAAATATGTGATTCTAAAACAGTGAGCCAGGTAAAAGACTTGGTTGCCTAACTAATACTTAATTCAGCCAACTACCTGTACAGTCTGTAGGAAGAATCAAAAGACTTAGCCTTTTGTTTCTCATGTTTCTGATCTTAGTGTGGGTAAATATCACTGCTCTTAGAACACATTAGTTCAGGGGGAAAAGAGAAATAAATCCTGTAAAGTTATGAGGGAAAAACAAACATCGGCAAAATAAAAAAATGGATGAAAGCTTTACTCTCCATAAATAACTTTCTTGTCTGAAGAAAAAAAATACACACCCATAAGAAGCAAATCAAAACTTAAAAACCCTTAAACTGAAGTATAATATTAATATTGCTTATAGCACAAAGTGTATAATAATAGTGATCTATGCATTTAGTTTCTCTTACAGGAAGAGAAGAATTTTTTAAAAAGGAAATAAAACTAATAAAATAAGGTTGGGATATAAAATGTATATGTAGGAAAGAAATCTCTGACCTGAAACTTCCATTGGCTCATTATAGAATCATTCAATTTAAGAGCTAAAAGAGACCTTGTAAATGAATGGAAAAACCTCATACATTCATCTGAAGGATGAAAGTAAAAAAAAAACCCAATGACAATTCATATTGTGATACAACTGAAGTGACATAATAAACTACTGACTCAGTAGGTGGCTCTCATCTCTAGAACTTAACAATGTTATGCCTCATTCAATTCTCCACGAATAATGCTGGGGGACACTGTGCTATTGAAATTGTACATAAAACACAAAATTGAGGTACAGACCAATTATGTTTATTTCCCATGGAAATTTTTTCAGGATAAGAATAGTGGGGATATCAATTCCAGTTATATTTTTCTCTACCTAAATCTACATCCTAATGGATAAAATGCACTTAGTTGCTTTCCTCAAACATTTTTTCAATGCCACATGCAACATTACGCGGCTGCTCGTCTTGATTCCACAGTTTTATATAGTTTAGAGATAAATGGCAGAACTCCTGTGAATAGTTTTTACTCTTGTTTAAAGTTAACGACTTTAGGGTAAAAATTAGTACATAAATGTAGACAAATGTATTCTAATTAGCGGGAAAAATAAAAATGAATTGGTCCCCTAATACAATAGTTCCAGTCACTTTAAATGGTATGTTTTATTTAACCCAGAGGCGAATATGAATATGGATATTATTTGTTCATGTAGAAAATTATGGAAGAATAGCAACATTTCCTGGTTTTCTCATTTTGATTAGCTCATGGCTATCCACCACGACTGATCTCAGTCGGAAGTTATCTTGCTATGTCTGATTGCACATCTTCATCATGTCCAGCTTTGGACTGATGATACTCGAGGCAGTTAAACATTTCTTTTTCCACACAAGTTATGTAAGAGATCACAGGCCATTCCTGATTCAGGAAATGGATCAGAGGCTAACTAAAATGTCTTTTTAGCTATTGATTCCTGTTCTCTATTTCATGTTAGCTTCCTAGAATCCATCTAAGGCAAGCATGAAAGGGTAATGAGTTTCTCAACACATAGTCTAATGGTGCACACTGAATCAAAGCTTTTAGCAATTGCCTAGATGCTGCTTCCCAGCAGTACTAAACAACTTAAATATAATTAGCTTGAAGCCCTATGGGCTGCATTTCCCCAATGGAGAACCTCTTACACTAATCCATTTATCAAACTGACAGATGACTGAATCATTGGTACCGTGGGCCCTGTTCCATTAATATTTTTCCAGTCAAAATGTCAGTACGTTCCTACTACTATACCACATATTAAAAAAATCTACATTTATGGTATTAGGGTAAAAAAGAAATGGACAATACCTTATTTTTCTTGGTGATAATAATAAAGTCTATTTTCAACTGACTCAAAAAAACTAAGCAGATGTTAGAGGCTGTGATTTAACAGCAAAGTAGTAACACTGCTGAATGTTCTCTGGTGATCTAATAAGAAAGAACAGAGGATAGGATTATAAGTGTGAATGTGACAGGCTGGGGGTGGGGAGAGGAAGGAGGTTAAATAGATTTCTCCCCGGGCTCTTTCATCTTCGGTCAACATGGAGATATTCACACACCGTTAACATTTGACTGATTTTTCTCCTGTTCTCTACTTTCCCTCCTCCCCTCCCCTCCCCTCTTTTCCCTTAAAAAAATATTACTTGCCAGGTGCCTGAAGGGAAAAACTCTACATAGAAATCCTGTACAGAAAATATTAAATATTCTCTTTCATATTCTTTCTACCTCAGATTTAATATATTATTTTTTGAAAAGCACTTGACTAGGCATATTTAATTATACCAGCCACATTTATACCTCCAATTGCATTGTTCTAGAGTTGGAAGGAGCCTGACACAGATCAATTATTACTCCATTATATACACCTTAGCAGGAATCTCTTCTATAACTTCTATACCAAATGGTCATGAGCCACCGCTTAAAGAGCTCTAGTACAGATGAGCCTACCAGCTCCTCGGAAAGCCCAATCCAGCTCTAACCATTAGGGAGTTTTCCTTGACTTTATTAGACCCAAAGCAGAGAGCTGGTACAGTGGATAAAAGGCTGGCCTAGAATCAGGAAAACTCTAGCCTTGGGCACGTAATTAGTTGTGTGACCCTGGCCAAGTCACTTAATCAGAATGCCTCAGTTTCCTCAACTGTAAAATGGGGGGGGGGGTAATAATAATGCCTTAAAGCACTTTGTAAACCTTAATGCCTCTATAAATGCTAGCTATTATCATTAAATCTATTCCTGTGCAAATCCACCCATTGCTCCTACTTTTATCCTCTGGAGTCTCGAGGAACAAATCTACAAATTCCCTTTTCTATCTGATGGTCCTTCAAATACTTGAAAACACTTATCGTGTCCTCATTCTTTAAGTCTTCTTTTTTCAGTTCTTTTAACATATCATCCTATGACATGTGTTGATCATTTCTGTCATACTCAGACCCACCTAAGTCAGGAATATCATCCTCACCGGCATCTTCCCATACAAAGGGGGTTTTGGGAAAATGTATTAAAAAAATTCTGAACTTCATGTTTCTAAAAATATACTGCAGATATTTTAGAAAAACAAAAGATGGATAAGTACAGCCCTCTAGATCAAAAGGGAATTCATTTTTGGCAAGAGTGGTGGGGGAAAGCCTTACAAAGGAGCACCGCCACATTAGTTTTACTATCTTTTGCTTTACTGACATTAATGCATTCCAACTCAGAAAAAGAGTATTACTAGTATTTGTGCAAATATAATTAACATGAAGTTGTTCTTCTAGGGGCAGCTTCCCCCTAGAAACAAAGTCTGGCAAGGCAATCTTAGTCATTCTCTCTTATGCAGTCACACTTGAGGACACAACAAGATCCAAAAGCTTGTGTTCAAATGTTTCTAATCCTCTCAGATACTTTTCAGCTCAAAAAGCTCTAAGTGAAAAAACCCTTGAGACAACTATTTAAGAACCACCATATATAGATGAGGCCCTCTTGAAAAGACAAATACAGAAAGTCTTTTACAAAAAACAGCTGGCAAACCATAGTATGGAATACTTAGGGCCCTACAACATAGACACCTAAAGAAAAGTTAGCCTAAAGACCAAGGCTGCATACCAGCCTAAACCCAAGAAATATTAAAAAACCAGCAAAATATTCATTCTGCAGGAAAGGCATCCCTGAATTCTGCTCTGCAGATAGCAAACACACTACTCACTCTCTAGCTATGGCTTATGTACCAGGGGGAAAATGAATCAGATGATAAAGATCACGTACACGTTGCAAGAAACTCACAGAGCAAATGTGATGTTGAGATGGCATAACACTCTAGAAGCCCAGTGAGCAAGCTTTCACATGGTGGCTGTGATACCTAACCCAATATAGGTAACACAAAAGTTTCCCGGATAATCTCATCATTGACACCTTTTAATGATACTACAATTTCAAGATGACCAACAATAACGGCCCACAACACTCTGTTTATCTAAAGGGACATTTGTCTTTATATAATTTCTAACCTAAACATATTTGGAGAATGGCTTACTGCAGGAAATGCACATCCCTGTATCACAGGGATAAAATGAAGATAACTACAAACAGAATTATCAGAGAAAGGCCTCCAGAGCCAAGTACAACTAAACGTCACATCACATATCATAGCTAAATAATTTTGACTGCTAACTTTAGTGACAAGCAAATCCTCGGGTTTTAAATCTTCTCTCTTAATTTTGTTTGGCTGATCACACAGTTGAAGGCTCAAGCCATGTAGTTGGGAGGATGCAATATTTCGAGGAAATAGAATACTTCAGAAAACCAGGTCAGCTTTCTCAGGCTTGTTTGTATATAATTTCTTCCTTGCATTAATTATGGATAACGAAAGCGAATATGCCAGAGTGAGGTATAGCAAGCTACTGTACAACTCTTGGTAGAGTTGTTCTTTCTATATAAGACCCAGAAGGATGAGCTAGCTCAAAGATACAAGTAGAGAGTGAGAAATAAAAAGGACAAAGCAGAACGACTTCAATGGCAATGAACTGACTATCCATTTTATTTGCCTCTCTTTTATTTTGTAGATTGTTATAAAGAGCAAATGAGATAATGCCTACAAAGGTGCTATTTAATGTGAGCTGTTACATTCACAGATATGGATGAGCACTTCCTTAAACTGTATAGAATCTCAAATCTTTTTATTCTAAATGTTATGAATACAGGAGAGCCTTTTGATCACGTTTTGAAGGTCCAAAGAAAAGCTAGTGATGAAAACAATCATCGTTTTACCACACTGAAAATCATCTGGGCAAGTCATGTTTTTCTATTTTATTTACAAATTTCTATAGCGTCTAGTACAATACTCATAAATCTATAAATGCTGAGTACCTCTTTCACATTACTAGAATTTTACTTTTAAAGTTCCAATTATACTTTCCAGAAATTTCATTAATATTCTGGAATGGTATTGTCATATTTTATAGAATAAGGGGAAGGGGAAGCCTATTCATATAGTCAATGAGTTCCCATGGTTTCTATAATTCTTCCCCCCCCCACCATAATTCAATTCAATATATATTTATTAAATGCCCATGTAATCAGGCTAATAATGGTTGCTGTGTCATGATATTCTTTGGCATTAAACAGCATCTTTGGTCAATCACTGACTCTTCCAGTGAAATCACCAACATTAAAATTTACTTTGAAAGTAGCTCAGCACTGAAAAACACTCCATTTGTATGCAGTCTTGCCACATACTGGGAAAAAAAGCCCCAAACAAAGTGCTATAATCACACAATGATCTATGAAATGGAAAGCTCTTAATGCTAGCTTTGCCAAGAACTATGCCTTCAGCCACGTTATGAATTCACAGAATATCTAAGTATTAGCTAGTTTACATTAAATAATTGAGTATACAATGAAGAAAAAGTTGGTATGACATCAAGACAATAGACCATTTCAGTTTGAGATGAGAATTTGTTGCTTTTCTGAATCCTATAATTTAGGCTGATTTATGGTCATTTCACTAATAGTTCCATTATTAGTACTTCAAGGCTACAGAAAACTGAAAGGGCTTTGGATTCCTGAGAATTATCCTTGAATACAAATGGTCTGTTCTATTCAGCATGCCCCCAAATCTGTCACAAAGTGGTGTACAGGAATATGATAATGGAACATATGCAATTATATTAGCAGATTTCATTTTGTTTTGTGCCCCTAGTGCCTAGCATAGTTTCTGGCATACATAGTAGGCACCTAACAAATGCCTGTTCTATTGGACTGGGTTGGATTTGAGATGAAAGAATTTAATGTCAGAAAGGATCTTAGAGGTCGTCTCTTCCAACCTTTTTGTATTACAGCAAGCTGATGTCCAGACAGGTAAATAACAAAACTGGAATTTTAATGCAGATCCTAGGACTAAATCCTCTTCTCTGCCCACATGTTTAAGGATAAAAGGAAAAGGGTATACTTGCAAATATTTTCACACTAACCAATTTGAGTTTCCTAAGTGGACTTAGCCATGCAAATAAAAATGTAAGCACAAGTGAATGAAGAGACTTAATTCCAAATAGAACATAAACGGTGGTTGTCTGCTTCTTTTAAACCAAAAATGCAAGCGTGTGATTTTGGTACTGTTTCAACTTAATCTTTTCTGCTAAGAAGAGTGTCTGCTAGAAAGAGGAAAAGAACATATGGTCAGATTAGGATGACTGAAGACCAAGCTGAAAGTAGGGCTTTCTAACCTTTTTTTTTTTTAAAAAAAAAAGAGTACATAAAATTGTTTTGGAAAGAGTTTTCAAGACTTCTATTATCTACAAAATAACTTTTGGTCTGACCACCTGTGCCAAAATGTAAAACGCCACGCTGACACGCATACCCAAGCCATTTTCATCTCTTTACCTGTTCCCCATGTTATTCGCCTAAGATGTTACAAATGTCAATTTATCGCAGGTAAAGATTTTTATAAAAACTGAATATATGGGAAAAGGAAACAATGTCAAGTGTGCTAATTCAAGCTTAGCACGATTTATTCTGGGGTTGGCCAAATCTCAGTCAGGTCCCATACTTAACAACTGCCTACGATGATACTTTTATAGGAAATGAAGCCATGCTAGGTACATATTTCAGTGAGGTAGCTGGGTGGCCCAGTGGACAGAGCAACAGATCTGAGGTAAGGAAGAACTGAATTCAGATATGGTTTCAGATACAACCCATCCCTCAAGGAAGTTATGAGGATAAAATGAGATATTTGTAAAGCACTCCACAAACTTCAAAGTGATATATAAATGCTAGCTGTTGTAATTGTTTATTATTATTATTGTAAGTTACAGTAGGACATTTGAGTATGTTTAACATAAGTTCTGGTGGATGTTGATGGATCAATGTTGATGTTTGAATGATACGTGCATTTTGAGAGAATCTGTAACACTACTTCATACTGAATATTTTTAACACAGTTATAATGAAAGAAGTTAAAAGAAGAAAAACACAATACTTTTAATTTCTGCTAGTTGAGTACAACTTTTCACAGATCACATATGTATCATTGTACTTTACAGAAATGCTTTTGGTTTAAAAAAAATCTAACAACACACACACAAAAAAAAAAACAAACAAAACCCCCAAGCTGAGAATTCTAAGTATGACATTTTCATAGATTTACAGAAATAACATGGCTTAAAAACAGAAGACCATGCTTCTTAGTTTTCCATAAACTCTGTCCAAAAAGGGAGGAATTTTGTAAAATCTTCCTCAAAATGGGTCCAATTTAAAAAAAAAGATTCATTTCATATCTAGTGGGGATGAAAATAAAAGACCTGAAAAAGGGGCTCAACTATTATGTGAATGATTGCAGCCTTGCCTGGTATATCACACACTTGACTAACCTGCTTTTCTCAATCTACTGTGGTATTTTTACTCTCAAGCTACTCTTCTTTGGAAAAGATCTGAGAAAGATCAAAGAATGTCAGTCATGTGATATGTATACTGGAAATTAGATAACCAATTTGTCTTTAAGTTGGTCAATGATTAATATCTGCTTTCTTTTCATAAGCTATATTTAAACCTGTGATTTTTGAGTTAAAATAGTATTCAGTCATCAATAAATCCAGAAAATTCATTCTGAGACTGAGTATAGACTAGGTTGGAGACTCTTAACCTGGGATCCATGAACTTCTGTGAAAATATTTCCATAGCTATTTCAACATAAATGTTTTTCTTTGTAATCCTACATATTTTATTTTATGTGCCAAAAACTTTCTGATAAAGGGTCTATAGGCTTTCACCAGACTCCCATGGAAGTCAATAATACACAAAAAGGTCTTAATCTTTTGTGGAACACGTGGTTCAAGGTAAAGATATTTCCCAGAAGTACAGACACTTTAGGCATCACGATGTTCAGTTATGTAATACTTACTTGAGTGCAAATGGATGTAAGGAGTGACAAACTAGGGAAGATTCTTTGTAGATACAATAACTCGTTTTAACTTTATTTAGGTCTTTTGATTAATGAACTACAGTAAAGCCACAATTAGCTAAGCACGGTTTAGAAACTCACTTTTCTGGCAAACAGAGAGTTAACACATTTGTGAAGGGGAGCAACTTGTGCAAAGATGCCTAATTTTAATGACTAAATCCTGGAACTCTTTCAAATATGTATGACTGAAATTGTAGATCTTTTATTTACAGAATATTACTGCACTAGAAATACAGCATTGTATTTTCAGTCTAGTTACTAGACTTGATCACTAGCAAAATGCCAACTGTTGTATCAGCACAATTGAAAGGACTCAGAAAAAAACACCGACTTAGTGTTTTCTCTAATGATTTTAGATTAAGCAGAATGAGGGTGACTCTAAAGCAATGACATTTTGGAGAGGATGGTGTATGTGTGTGAGCAACCTCATTACTTTATAATCACAATTTTTAAAAATGTAAAAACCTCTACCCTCAGACTTCACACAAAGGAAGAAGCTTTTAGAAGCCCAAGTCAAAATAACAGGCATTTAAAAAAAATAAAGTTTGATTAGAAATGCAAACTAAGGAGGGAAATAATAGGCCCACTGAGCTCTTGCCTAATCAGATCATATCTGGAACACTGGCCTCCTTGCCATTTCTTGAATAATACACTCCATCTCCAAACCGCTTCTTTTTACTGGCTGTCCTTCACGCAGCATGCTCTCTCTCCTTGGCTCCACCTCCCGGCTCGCTATCTTTTGCAATAGGACTTCCCTGATTCCCCCCAATACTAGTTCTCTCCTTCTGAGGTGACCTACGATTTATCCTGTAGATATCTTACGTGGATACAATTGTCTGAATGTTGCTTCCTCCGTAAGAATGTGAGCTCCTTGAGGGCAGGGGCCATTTCTGCCTCTGTTTTTTTTTGGGGGGGGGGATCCCCAGCATTTATCACAAGGCCTGACACATAGTAAGGGCTTAACAAATGCTTACTGATTTGACTTGAACACTGTATTCATTTCTGAGAGCCACATTTTAGGAAAGAGACTAAGAGGCAGGAGAGTCTCTAGAGCAGGGCTACTAGGATGCTGAAAGGCTTTAAGAAAAGGCCATATGATATTTGGTCGAAGGAGGTGGCACCATGTTTGGCTTGGAGAAGAATGAAGGCTAGGTATTGATAATTCTGTTTGAAGGGTTGTCATGTTCTAGTACTCAGGGGGCAGAAGCACAAGTATACTGAGAAACAGGGCAGTGTGGTAATAGAAACCATAACAGACTTATGAGTGTGGAAAGGCCTGGGGTTGATTACTTTTCACCTTGCGAGTGTGCATGCGCACACACTCACACACACACACACCACTTACTAGCTATGTAAATATGGTCATATCACATGCCTCTCAGCATGTTTATTTCCTAGAAAGTGGAGATAATTATGTCTTAGGGACCCGCTTTAACAAACTAATGTGGGGATAAAATGAAATCACATATTAAAGAAACCTCTGTGAACCCTACCTAACATGTTCTAATAATGATAATATTAAAATTAAAGTGTTATATAAAGGCCGGTTATTAGCACAACAGGATTATGTCTAGGTAATTAATACATAATAAAGCTGGGCAACAGGAAAAATGTGTACATGTAGCCACTGTGGAAAAGTTAACACAGGTGAGGCTTTCTATTATTCATGGCTCACTCTAACATCTTCCGATGAAGAGAGAACAAACAAAATCAAACAATGTATAGATAAAGAAGGCACCTCCCCCGAGCTACTAAACATAGAGAGCATTGTTCCTTTTGCGTTGCACACTTCGTATCTGCTTTAGGAATATTTCTTTCCAACACACATACATGCACAGATACATGCTCTATTCTAGTGGCTGTGAAACATTTTCATGGCACCAGTGGGAAGGCTTTACTGCTTTTGTTCCCGAGCAGTCAATGGCTCGCCACACTGCTCTGTTTGTCTCTAACTTGTCCTAATATGGATATTATTAAAGTGCACAATTACAACAAGTGTGACATCACTGGCAGGCAATCCAGAGAGTTCTAATTTTATCCATCATTCTAAAGTACTTTCCTAATACAATTAAATTTCTTGGTAGTCCTACTCTTGAGGTCTCCCTGGATCAATTCCCATTTGCAGAACCAATTCACACTTTTATAATTTAATAGGATGAAGCAGCCTAGACATAGTTCTTCTGTTATATTAATTATCATATAAGATATTATCAATGTTATCAATATGCATCTCTATCCTCTGGAAAACACAGGGTTCCCCCCAAAAGCTTAAATAGCTTAAAACTTCACTAAAACTTTTGGAATACCCTATATTTAAATGTGAAACATATTTTTCCTTCATTTACCTGAAAGACTTACCCTAGTCTTAGAAAACTTAAGGAATCAGATTCTTCCCCTCCAAAGGACTGTGGAGGAGAAGAGGGAATCATACAGGCCCACATAAAAATGCACTAGAATTCTCCAAGAATGCCTTTATGGGGACTGAGGATGGGGTAAGAGAAAGGATATAAAACAATGGTCATAGAGAAAGATGTTATGATTTGAATTCTGCTAATCTGTACATTGTGTTTGGGAATTACAGAATCCCTATATCGAATACAGTAGATTGACCAGCATTGATATTTTACCAGATGTGTTATTCACACAATGGCAAGGAAAGCAATTAATCCAGACAAAAATAAATTAGTCACAT
This sequence comes from Trichosurus vulpecula, assembly GCF_011100635.1. Taxonomy (NCBI): domain Eukaryota; kingdom Metazoa; phylum Chordata; class Mammalia; order Diprotodontia; family Phalangeridae; genus Trichosurus; species Trichosurus vulpecula. The sequence continues at coordinate 411,798,213 of NC_050574.1, read as the reverse complement.
TGGTTTCACTGCTCTTAAAAATACCCAGTGGATCGATTTGAGGATCTACATTGCTATCACACAAATATGGCCTTTGTCATACATGTTCAAAATTGTCTTTCCTTGGTTTTGCTCCATAATTTTATATAAATATTTCATTCACACATACTGAAACTTCAAAGATAAATACAAACACGAACTGCTTATATTTATTGCCAAATTTATCACAGACCAATGAACCTACCTTTATTAATAAATACATTTCTAATCAATGGAAAATTAATTTTGAAAGCTCTATATTTGCATTCAGTACTAATAAATTGGGCAAAAACAACAGTTAAAATAAACAGTAATAGATTCTTTGAAAAGTAAAATTCTATAAAAGCCCAAGTGGTGATCAAAGTTTTTTTCCATTTAAGTAAATAATCCTCATTATCACTTCTGCCAACAAAAGAATTTTTCTTCCTAATTTTTCTGTTTCAGAACACACCAAAAAATTTCCAAAGCATCTCAACTCTCTTCTGCATCGCTTTACATAACTCTCAATCTACATCATTATGTATTTATCATTGACATAAACGAGATCTCTATGAGGGGGGAAATAAATTATTATTTAATTATTCCTAAACAAATCCCATTTAAGAATATAGTCTTCTTCCCCTTTTGTAGTTAATATATAATTAAGGAGGATTTCTCAGTGCTTTGCATATAATAGGTGGTTAATCACTGGTTGTTGAATGACTAACTGAATAAATAATATAACAACTTTTCATACTGCCTAGGAAACAATAATTTAAATAAACTTCAGTTTCTCACTAAAACAAAGGCTTCAAAAATAAGGCAAATTCGTATAATAAGAATTTTGCCCTCAATTTAATTTTTTAAATAGCTGTTTTGGAGACAAATCATTCAAGGTCTATCGCTTGAGAAAGTTTGCCCAGCCATGATGATGATGGTGATGCTGGTAATTACCCTTAAAGAGTTTATAATCTAGATGGGAAGAGGTTCAGTGGCCTTGGAATCTGAAGACTGGTTTCAAGTCCAGGTTGTAGTGCTTATTAGCAGCCTGACTGGAGCCAAGTTGCTTAAGCCTTAGTTCTAAGAAGGTTTCCTTATTTATAAAATGAAGATAACCCAACGCTAACTACCTCCCACAGCTGTTGTCAAGAAGAAATTTGTCGTCTATAAAGCGCAGCACAAGGGGAGTTATCATCATCATTAGCAGTACAATAGGGGATATTAACACCTAAAAAGAGAGTATTACTTATATAGCACTTTAATGTTTGCAAAAACACATATATTATCTCATGCAATCCTCACAATAACCTGTCAAGTAGGTATTATCATATCCATTTTACAGATAAGGAAATTGAGAGTTCCAAAACCTTTTCCTAAGTCAAGCAGTTAACGTCTGAAAAAGAATTAGAACTCAGACCCTCCTTGCTTTTCGTATTCCAGTTCAAAGTCACAGAGTTTACTAGATGGAGTGTCCTCTACAAAGGACAGCAGGATCTATCAATGTGTTGGCATGATCAGGGAAGAAATCACAGAGAAAGGAAGGCTTGACCCGGCTCTTGAAGGAGTACTTTTCAATGAGATGGGGAAATGAATGGGGAGAAGGGCACTCCAGACGGATGGTACAGCGCGACCAAGAAATCAGTAAGTCTGTCTCAACTCAGTTGTCTGGCTGATGTAAGAAGATGCATAAGGAAGAGTAGATGTAAAGACGAAATAGGTTTAAAAAGGAGGTGGGGGAGAGAAGTTTAGAGGGTGGCTGGGTTACGAAGGCTTGAAAATGTCACTCCGAAGGAAGAGTTTGGACATCTTCCTTTTAATCCAAACAAGGTCATTAAAGGTCTCTGACCATGGGAATGAAATTCTAGTCCAGTTTAAATTTTCATGGAAAAAAGATGAATCACGATAGTTTAAAAAAAAGCAAGCATATGATACTTAGAGACAAATCATTTCTTCTCAGGACTCCCACTTCCTTCATTTATGAAATGAGGAGCTGGGATTAGATCAGTGATCTCCAAAGTTGTCTCAACATGCGCCCCTAATTATAAAAAAGTTTGAGTATCCATGCACAACATATGTATGCTTATTTACAACGATATGCATGTACTAGTATGATAAGGCATAAACTGAAAAACTTTATAAAATATAAAGTTTTAAAGGATGGGAGAAATGAAATAAGCAATTCTAAAAATTCTGTATTCATTAACAGTGCAAAAGTGCTTTTACTTATACCAAGATATCATTAATAATCATTTTTTTTTTTTTTAGGAAAAGCAATGAATATGCTTCAGCATTTTGTGTATGCCTTGTGGGACAGGGCAGGCTTGCAAATAATAATTGTTAGTAATTAATTATCCAGTTAATTTGGTCAATATAACTAGCCCTATTTACCTGTTTGGTGAATTTCTTTCTTTGGATAATTGTAAATTGGAAGATACACAAAATACAATCAAAGTTCAGAACAGCCACTGAATAACAGATTTTCCAAGTAATATTTATAAATATATTTATAATACACAATGCCAAAAAAGAACTCTGAGCAGAAAGTTTTCAATATAAATTCATTCCTCTAATTTACTATTCATGTTTGAGTATTTCAAATTGAGTCTTTGCAGGATATCAGTTAGCAAGCATTTATCAAGGGCGAACCTAGATTACCGGGAGAAGGGTATTGCCTTCGACAGAAACTGGCAGGTTTATTAGAGAGGTGGGTTTTTTGGGAAAATAATACAATAAAATCTGTAGTGAAAATAAATAACTGCTCATTCTCTAACCCAGCCGGCAGGGGCAGCAGGGGGTGGAGATGGGTCAGGAATAAGGTAAGTATTTCTTACTCATTGATCACTGCCCAACGTGTGCCTACCACAACCAGTGAGCGATCTAGGGGGCAGGGGATGGGTATTCTGGGGGTGGGGAGAAGGTAGATTTTCCTAATGGCACTTGTGTATCTGTCACTATGCTTTTCCAAGCTCTGGTTAGGCTATAACTGCCTTAAGGAGGAGGTTGGGTCAGGGGCTTGCACAGTGGTGGCGCCAGAGAGAGTAAGGTAAAGTCGGGTCATAAGAGATGAAGGGTACTTGTGGTTGAATTGGAGAAAAGTCCCAAGATTGGTTCTCTTAAGAACAGTGGTATAACACTAATCTTCTTACCCTTGAATTTGCTGATTACACACTTAGTTAAGAGTCCCCCCACAGGTGGGCTGGGGACTCAACTGTGGAGACCGCTGAACTAGCTGATCTAAAGTTCCTTAGAGTTCTAAATCTAGGTCCCTAAACAATACATAACAAGAATTACAGTGACACGGACCCTTGTCTTCTACATAAAACGCATACTACTCGTCAGATCCTAGACTTAGAAGGCAGCTCGAAGGTCACCTCACATACAAGGAAACATGGGTGTGGTGGGGTGGCCTTAGAGACAGAAAGATAGGGGTTCACGTACCTAGTTCTGACATATAACTGCTTGACCAAGGACAAGTTCCTTATCCCCAACTGGGTCAGGAAAGACTATAAATCATAGAAGAATTCCTAATCAGCACTGGTGGAAGGGAGGAGAGAATGTTTCCACATTGGGAGTTCTGCACACCGATTAAATCACAAGTCTGGTCACCCTCACTTCTTATCCCCCTCCATTCCCCGCCCCCCAAAATGGAAGATAAAATCCCAAGTCTAGACCAGCCCCTGGGTAGAAGAATGTGTTGGGGAAAGCAAACGGGGTGTGTGTGTGTGTGTGTGTGTGTGTGTGTGTGTGTGTTTTCCACACAAAGTATTGGCAGGGAAGGTCAGGAATTAGAAAGAAAAGTTAGAGGCTATGTCCTCCTAATCAGATTGGATGAATCTGTGATTTTAAAGTAGTTCCCAGAGGTGGCAGATTACTGTCCTCTGAACCTGAAAAGCCTAAGATTACGCCATGAACCACAACCTAAATTTCCTATATTCCACTGGGGTACGGCTACACAGCTCTCAGACCACTCTTTGTTCCCTCTAAGAGACAAGTGTTTCTGAGTACAGCACTTGAAGCTGCAACAAATGGAAAAAAGAATTACCTAAATACAGAAACCTAAGGGCAAAGGACAGAGAACCAAAAATGCCGCTGTTCATTTAATGGGATAAATACTGAAGGCTTCATTTCAGTTTAGGTCCTCATTGCCTCTCATCTGGCCTACTGTAATAGCATCCTAACTGATCTCCACGCTTCCCTTTATAATCCCCCACACAACTGCCAACATGGTCTTCCTAAGACACAAGTCTAATCACAGAACTGCCTCCCCTCAATAACCTTCAATGGCTCTCTCTTACCTGTAGCATAAACACAAACTCCTCAGCCTTTAAAGTCCTTTACAATATGACTCCAGTTTACCTTTCCATATTTATTTCAGTTTTCTTCCTTTCACATACTCTTTATATGACCTTGGCATTCTAATTCATAATTTTCTTCCCTAGGCTGTTCGTTCCCCCATGCCTGGAATGCACTCCCTCCTCTTCTCTTCCTCTTAGAATCATTACCTTCCTTCAAAGTTCCACTCATGTCACCTTCCAGAGGAAGTCTACTGGGATCTCTCTAGTTGTTGGTGCCCTCTCCCTCCTAAAATTATCATACGCCTATTTTTATATATACATATATATATACACACACATACATACATACATATGCGTGTATACATACACACACACATATATACGCCCATATGTTGTATCCTTGTATAGAACAGAAACTCCTTCAGGGCAGGAAATACCCTCTTTTTATCTCATTTCATTTTTATCTTTGTATCTTTAGTATCTAGCACAGTGCTCTATGTATTATAAATTCATTCAAATGACAAAGGGAGATGATCTGAAGAAAGATAAATTTTTTATGGTTTCCTATGGGGTAACCTGGTGGCCCAGCAGATAAGAATATTAGGCCTGGATTCAGGAAGACTCATCTTCCTGAGTTAAAATCCGGCCTTGGACACTTACTAGCTGTGTGACCGTGGGCAAGTCACTTAACTCTGTTTGCCTCAGTTTCCTCATTTGGAAAATGAGCTGGAGAAGGAAATGACAAACCACATCAGTACCTTTACCAAGAAAACCCCAAATGGGGTCACGAAGAGTCAGATATGACTGGAAAACAAGTGAACAGCAACAAATAGTGTTACCACGTTATTACTGAATGATAAAGGGTGGCAAGTTTGAATTGAGTACAAATTTATCATTTTCATGAAGCAATGTCAGCACATTTTGTGTGTTTATTTACTTAAAGAGTGTACAGAGCAATGGGCTGGGAGTCTAGATACCCAGTTTCCAGGCCTGGCTCTGTTGGTAACCATGTAACTTTGGAGAAGTCTTAATCTCTTCATGTTTTAGCTATTAGATTAGATGATCTCTAAGGTTCCAGTTTTAAAATTCAAATATAGCCAGAGGGCTCTTGAGAATATGGTCTATGTTCATGAGACAACTGAGACATATAGACATATGTAAAATTTGTCCCACTTTAAAGCATTCTAGCAAACTCAGGTATATAACATTTTTTAAACAGCAATTTGAAACTGCTCACTATGACCCAGTTTTCCCAATTTAATAAGACTGTGCTTTCACATAATAAATATATTTTACAGATTCTTGAGCATTTTAAAGATAATTTTCTTTACATTTAATTTAGACATTTGATGGGTCATACATACGACTCCTGAAATGTTAAGGATTTTATCACATAGGGTTCACATGAGCAACAAGGAAGACTCCTCACTCACCAGGTACTTCAAAAATACCCAATGAACATATCTAGACTTTCAAGCAACAAATACTTTGTTATTGTAGGAACACTAAATTTGCCTTCATGTGGACAAATTGATTCCTAGTGCACTAAATTTTAAGGATGAATTCTTTTTTTTAACACTTTAAGAATGAACGAATATTGAACTTATGGCTATTACTGAATAAGTACTGGCAGATCATTCATCTTTAATTAATGGATAAGGGAATTGATTTTACTGATGAAAGCTGGATCAAATATTAGCTTGTATTTAGGTACCAGTTTTAACAAGAGGCTTATTCCACTGTGTTAAGTAAGGACAGTTATATTTTGCAACTAATTTAAAACCACATATAAGTTGAGGTCAGGGTGAAGAAGAAGTAATCCATTTTGCAGACTGCAGATTATTCAATACTGGGGGGCGGGGAAGCTGTTTTTCTGTGGTGAGGAAATGGATTGCAGTATTGTGCAGTTGAAGAGGCAGTATGTGGATGTGTGTGAGCACACATAATATGTGAATTCAAGTTCAGTCTGAAAATCATTAACCTTTCATCACATTCTGACAGTAACTGAAGATGAGAGAGAGAGATGCCTCATTTCCAAGCTCTCTGAACATATAAGTCAAAATCCTAATTCTGCAGAGGTACCTAGCTAAGCAAACTTTCAGGAAATCATTCAAATATTAGAGGGGAAAAAGGAATGACTGAGATATATACTGATCAGTACAGTAAAACCTTTGATTCTAATGTGCATCACACGTACTTTGTTTATGCTTTTGCATAAATGTTCACCTTTCTCCTAGTAGATGATAAGCTTCCCAAAAGAAAAAGCTGTTTTTGATTTGATCTTTGTAGCTCCCATACCTAGTACCGTGTTCTGCACATATGGTGGGGCATCGGTATGGAAGAATCCTGGAGTTGGGAGGTATCTAGGAGAGCACCTACCCCAAAACTCAGAGCTGCACAGATAGTCCTCTGCATCAGCGCTTCTTAAACTGTGGGTCAAGATCCCATACCGGCAATTTAAGAAGCACTGAAGGGTGTTGGGTAGCAAGTGGAAAAAGTTCAAAAAGCTTTGCACATAACTGAAATCACCATCCAACCTCCAGTTAAAACCTCCATAGACGGGAGACCAACTGTTACCCCTTGAGGCAGCCCATTTCATTTCCATATACAAAGTTTTCCCTTAAATTGAGCTAAAATCTGCCTTTCTGCAACTTGAGTTGCAAGCAAAACACACATAGTTCTCTTTCTGAGATGAAACCTTCATATATTGAAAACAGCTATCATGTCTTGCCTAAGTCTTTTGTTTTCCAGAATAAAAACCTGCAGGGCTTTTAAAAAATTCTGGCAAGGCATAGTTTCTTCCCCCTTCTTGGTTACCATCCTAGTTGTATTCCAGATTGTGAATGTCTTTCCTAAACTGTAACCAGCAATGAACACAACACCCCAGATGTGGTATAACCAAGAATGCACTGCAGGTGTGGGGGTTACAGACAAATGCACAGTCTGGAGTTGAAATACTAAGTATAAGGAATAGCTTATAGCCCAGTTTGAGTATAATGTATATTTCACAAAGGGGATACAAATATAAGGGAGTAATGACTGTATTTTTAGATATATTTTTATAATGTAAAAAAATGTTAAGCTGCAAAGTTAAGTTGGAACTAAGGTAGCAAGGGAGCTGGATTTGAGCTTAGAACACCTGGTTTCAAAACGTGGCTGTCACTTATCGCCTACCTGTATGACCTTTGATAAATTACTTAACTTAAGGTGGTGTTTGTTCCTCCATAAAATGAGAGAACTGGAGTAGATGCTTCTAAGCTTCCTCTCACATCTAAATCCATGACCCTATTTCATTCATCCCTTCATTTAAACCACTGGCAAAAATGTCAAACAGAATAGAAACAGGGACAAATTCTAGGGTGCTCCACTACAGAACACAAGTTATTTCAGGTTCTTCACTGACTAATCTTTGAGTCCAGCTCATCTACCTAACACCTCTCTCTATTTTGTCCAGAGACATAGTATGAGGTACTACTTTGAGGAATGCTTTGCTGAAATTCGGGTCTGATTTAGCTTTCCCATTAACTAGCAAACCTGCCAAAAATGGGAATGAGATTAATATGGCATGACTAGTCTCAGATAAAGTTATACTAACTATTAACGATTAGTCACATTTTCTAAAAGCTTATGAATCATCCTTCTCATAAACAAATAAGAATCTTGCCAAGAAATTAAAGTCAAGCTTACAGGGCTATATTTTGAAGACCGATATCCAAAACCTATAGGGAATGGGCACACATATGCAAGGTTAAAAATCACTCTCCAAGAGATAAATGAGCAAAGACCAAAATAAACAGCTTTCTAAAGAAGAAATGTAAAATGTCAACAGCCATATGAAAAATGCAGAAAACACTAATAGGAAAAACAAATTAAAAAACATTCAGGTGTCCTTTCACATTCATTGAATTAGCAAAGGTGGAAAAAGATGGAAGTTCTCTATCCTGGAGGAGCTGTGGGAAGACTATTCTAGAAGACAATTTGTAATTGTACAGGAAAAGTTTCCCAATTACTTGTACCCTTTGAACCATCAATCCCACTTCTGGGTTTACATCCAGTAAGATCAATGATGGAAAGGCTCAATATATACTAAAATGTGTATTCATAATACCACTTTTCCTAGAGATAAAATATTACAGAGAAATTATATGCCTATTGGTTGGGGAATGGCTGAACAAATGAATGTTATTGTATTCTGGCTGAGAGTTCAACCAGACCAACCTAATGATTTAGAGTTGAGATTAGAATACAGCAAAGCACCTGTGGGTCATGAAATGCTATAAAAAACAATTTTACTTACATTAAGAAGAATGTAATTCCTAAAGTTTAAAAGGACATTAACTCCGATAAAACCCTATCTATCCCCCCTCTGCCTTCACATTCACCATGGCAATATGAAGACGCTCAGTCAGAAAGGAGTCCTCCCTACAGGGTTATGGGAATTCTGCCAAAACCTCAGATAGCAACTCCCCAAAGACGAGGCCCACTATGACTCAGGCAGCAAGGAAGCCAAAAGATCTCCCCCACCCCATTAAAGGACCAGCTCCACCCATATAAAATAAGTACCACCCTGACCACAGCACCATAAGGGGAGATGATCATGGGAATTCAGAGAAGCATGAGAAGACATGAGTTAAGAAAGGGAGAAGGCAGCTCCTGGAGAACAAAATACAAAAATGGTTGTGAAATGAAAATGAAGATAACACCGTAAGAGAACAATTCGAATGAAATAAAACGATTAATTTGTTTCCAGACGACTCACATAAAAATATACTACCTTCTTTCTTCTCTATTAAGAAAGGGCAAGCTAAAAGTACTGAATGTTACACGGTCTATCAGTCACAACCCCATACCTAATGATTCCATTAAACTGTGTTACTTGGTTTTTTTTTTAAAGGAGAGGAGGATTTATAATTATATGGGATGAACTGACATAAAGACATTGTACTAAACCTGAGAGTCGGGAAGGGCTGAGTTGGATCCTATGTCAGACGCTTGCTAGCTGTGTGACCCTGGCCAGGTCCCTTTACCTTTCCTCTGCCTCAGTTTCCTTCTCTATAAAATGATGACAAAATGAAATAATATATAAAATGTTAACGTACTAGCCAGATGCTAGCTATTATTGCTTGTTTTCTATTCTTCCCATTAAAAGATCATTCTCTTTTTAGTATCTGAAACAAAAGAGCCCATGTTTTTCTCCCTGCATTGTCTGCTCCACCCACCTTCAATTCACAGTCCTAAAGTTTCTCTGCTCTTCCTCTTGACCTCAATACCTTTAAAACAAAATAAGTAAACAAAAAACCTGCTCTCTTTAGCAGATATCTCCACCCTCAGATCATTTCGTATATTATTAGCATTCCAGACAACATTCTTATAAAATAATGCCACTCTTCTGAATTCACCTGAGTTCTCTGCTCACTTCCATATTCTATATGTGTCTTTTTAATAAATTTTTGTAGAGCCAGGTGTTGCGGTATATGCCTGTAATCCCTGGTGGATTACTTGAGCTTGGGAGTTCTGACCCGCAAGAAGGCCAAAGCTGATAAGAAGTCCAAACTAAGTCCAGCATCAATGCGGGGGTGGGGCCCTTTAGAATGGGAGGGGTCACAAGGATAGCTAAGGAGGTACAAACCAGCTCAGCTCAAGAATGAAACAAGTCAAAACTTCCACGTTAGTCAATAGTGAGGTTGGTCCCAGGATACACTTCCAGCCTGGGTGAGATAAAGAGACCCAGTCTCAAAAATGAAAAAAAAAAAAAAAAAAAAACAACCTACAAACCAATATAATTAATCCTACACTGTTCTCAGTGCTTCTCATACAAGCTCTTTTGAGCAAAACATAATTTTCCTAAGAAAACCGCAGGTTACCGATTGGACCTGTGATTTCATTGGTACAGACACTACCTGAACATAAGCTGACTTCGTGCAGTGGCTGGAATGACCATTTACTGAGAGTATCATAAAGAGGATTCCTGTTCAGGTATGGTTTAAAATCAACGTCCTTCAAAACTAAACACCAGGAAAGAATTAGTAGGTCAGATTTTAGGAAAGAGCTTCCAATGATAAAGACGAAATATTACATCTATTAAAGGTTGGAATATTAAGGAAAGTTGTCATTGTATAGGGAGTAAGTATAGTTAGAGACTACTGAAAGAACATATATTCCTCCTCCTTAGGTGGTAGCACTCTAAGGCAATATGATTGATATGGCAAATAAGACACAACTACATACACATTAGGCCCAAAGATCAAACTTGGGTGAATGTCCATAAGGAACGAAGATAATGATTCCTAGCCAACATTTACATAACATTTTAATGTTTTCAAAGCACTTTTTGTGATAAATAGCTATTGGCAAATTCATTTACATAGTCATAAAATAATTATTTGCATATATACATTTATAGTATAAGTAATGACCCCACAAAGTCCTACTCTGGTGATTCATCATGGTATGGAGGTTACCTTGGTTTTTTACAAGCTATGCCAGCAGAACCTGAGTTCTGGAAGATTCTACGATGTTGTAAAGACTTCCAATGTGATCCCACCAACAGAGTTGGCTTTCAGAACAACCCAGCAAAGTACAGAGAGGTTCCTCAACGGTGGTCACTTGGTGATGAACTTTTTTTGTTTTTTAAGGCAATAGCAAGCCTAGAAACAAAGCAAAATACAAAACAGGGTTGCTTCCTTCCCCTTATGCAATGATTATTGCCAAATGTCAGGAAAGAAGGCAAAGAGGTTAAGATTCTACACAGTTTCTAAATCATTACAACAAATTTTAATTGGACTATTTATTGGTACTCTTAAATGTGAAATTCTTGTCTGATGACTGGAGAAGAATCACAGAAATACTGATATTCTTGGTATAAACGAAAACAGAAGGAAAAAAGGAGGCTGGAGCGAAATGGGAGGCCAAATTGGAGGAATGGATTTTATTATTTGTCCCAAGTCAACAAGAAACATTTTCCCCCCATGGGATATTTGGTCATCTGGTATTAGAGTAGTGATGATAAATATCTGCAAAAAAAAGCTCACTATGAAAATAACTGCGGCTTACGTACCAACACCAGCTGCTGAGGATGAAGAGGTAAAGGAATCCTACCCAGAAATAGTCAACATTCTCCAAATTAAATCAACGAAGTGCCTCTACACTGTGATACTATATACCTTCAAGTAAAGTGGACAAGGATACGAATAGTGAGAAACATAGAGGAGGGCATGGTTTAGGAAAAAGGAATATGAGAGGTCAAACAGAAGTCGTCGTGTCATGAACACTTTCTTTTTTGGGGGAGGGAGGGAGGACAGGGCAATTGGGGTTAAGTGACTTGCCCAAGGTCACGCAGCCAGTAAGTGTGTCAAGTGTCTGAGACGGGATTATGAACTCAGGTCCTCCTGACTCCAGGGCTGATGCTCTACTTACTGTGCCACCTAGCTGACCCCAACACTCTCATTAAGAAAAGAATTGGTAGGTGTAGACAGAGAGAATGCCAAATGATATCACCAAATTGAAACAGCTTTCATTTTAACGAAGAGGAAAAAGTGGTAAAATTGTGGTAAAAGTTATTAAACTATTGACTCGTCACGTAAAGATCAGAATGACCAAACAGTAAGGATGAAGAATAATGATGAAGAAGAGACATGACGTACCACTGAAACAGCTTGACATTGTACTATTTAAGCAAATAATCATCAGTGAGAAATGGTAAACAGACACAAGAAACTAAATACAGAGAATATGATCATTTTATATAGATGTTTTACTGCTGCGGTTTGAAGAGGTGTCACAATAAGATTAAAAGTGACTATAAAGTACCTAAGTCAGCACACATTTTATTTACTTCCCAAGTAGGGAATTTTAAGATGAAACAGGACGACAACAAGTAGAAGTGAAATGTGAAAGATCTGCAAATAGGACTATCACAGACTGATTTCACCATCAGGTATAGCTGAAATGCCACATCTGGACCCTAAAATGAAAGTTCTGGGTGTACTTATGGGAAGCAAAGAGCACTAAAAATGGCAAAAGAAAGCAGACTGGCCCAAGTACATATTGAGGGAATCTGTTCTGGACAAGACAGAAAGGTGAAAGCATAAAGAAACTGATTTGTAAGACATATGAAGGAAAGAAAAAGGTCTGGAAAAAATTCTGGCTCTTATTAATATTAAACAAGGTGACTAAGAAAACATCAATTACCAACCTATATGACTAAGCTAAAATCTTTATATAAGTTATCAATTTCTCTCATCCTTGATGAGGCTATTGCTACAGAACAGAATCTGGTTTTCGCAAGCAATATTTAACAACACGCCACATCTTTATCATTTCACAATTGATTGAAGAATGTAGAGAATGTAAAATTCAGCTGTGTTCATTGTTTCCTGACTATGAAAAAGTATTTGACTCAGTAGCATAAAACATTGCTTAAAACCTTTTCCAACAGGGTATCTCCTGAAAGTTCCCATATACACCAAATATATTTGTGTGTATGTATGTGTGTGTGTGTGTGTATATATATATATACACACACACATATATATATACACACACACATATATATACATATATATACACATATATGTATATATGTGTATGCGTGTATATGTGTGTATGTATGTATGTGTGTGTATGTATGTGTGTGTGTGTGTATGTGTGTGTGTACACATAAATACTGCTTTTTATAGTAATAAGGAATTGGAAGCAAAGGAGATGCCCAGTGATTGGCAAATGGCTTAAAAAATTGTGGTATGTGAATGCAACAGAATATTATTGTAAACTCGTTGAGGGCAGGGACTGTGGTTTGCCTCTTTTTGTATCCTCAGTGTGCCTGACACACAGAGGGCACTTTATAAACATTTCCTGAATTGAATCTTACTGTTCTGTAGTAATGTGTAATGACTAAAAATGTTCAAGACACATGGTTTCTAGGTAATTTAATAATTTTATTTATTAAGACCAGCACATTATTAATAAAAGGACGGCCATTTGGCCATCTCTCTTAGACCAAAAACAATTATGGAGGCAGGCTCATAGTTTATGTACCTTTCTAAGAGGAGGTGTTCACTGAGAGGCTGAGAGTGACATCATGTCACCCAGTGGACTCTCAGAGAGACTTATCTTTATACCCAGGCCACCCCCAGCCTAGAGCAATGGCTACTCCACCAGGGTACATTATCAGCAATGTCCTTCAAGAGACTGAACTTTTTAATATCAGGCCTTCAGAAGAAGGGGAGAACTCTGGAGCTCCCCAAATTATTGGTCAATAATAATAATCATTTCTCAATCTTGCTCTCATCGGATTTGACTTGGAGGAATAACATACACACTCAATTGGGTATCTTACCCCACAGGAAAAGTAGGGGAGAAGGGGATAAGAGAGGGGGGATGATAGAAGGGAGGGAAGATAGGGAGAGGAGGTAATCAAAAGCAAACACTTTTGAAAAGGGACAGGGACAAGTGAAAAACTGAATAAAGGGGGACGGAATAGGATGGAGGGAAATATAGTTAGTCTTTCACAACATGACTGTTGTGGAAGAGTTTTGCATAATGATACATGTGTGGCCTATGTTGAATAGCTGGCCTTCTTAGGGAGGGTGGGTGGGAAGGGAAGAGGGGAGAGAATTTGGAACTCAAAGCTTTAAAAGCAGATGCTCAAAAAAAGTTATTTTTGCATGCTACTGGGAAATAAAATATATAGGGAATGGAGCATAGAACTCTATCTTGCCCTACAAGGAAGTAAGGGGAAAGGGGATGGGGGGGTGGGAGTGGGGTGACAGAAAAGAGGGCTGACTGGGGAACAGGGCAATCAGAATATATGCCATCTTGGGGTGGGGGGGAGGGTAGAAATGGGGAGAAAATTTGTAACTCAAAATCTTGTGGAAATCAATGTTGAAAATTAAAATATTAAATAATAAAATATGAAAAAAATTTAAAAATAATAATCATTTCTCTCAAATGAATAATGAATAAAGAGAAGTATGCAAAAATTTATACAATCTGATACAGAGTGACATAACCAGACCTAAGAAAAAACAATATTCAAAACGATAACAATGGAGACTGAAAGATAAAATCACAAAACAATTAAAAGCAGGCATGACACACTGCATATTTTTTCAGTGTATTGATTGGTTTTACTCAGTTTTTATCTCTTTTTGTGTCTTTAAAAATATTATTTAATTTTCTGAATGACTTCACCTGTATAACTGATATATTATTCCTTGCCTTTTCAATGGGTGGTAGAGGGCAAGAAGGGAGAGAATTTGGAATTCAAAAATTTTTTTTTTAAAAAATGAATGTTAGAAATAAATAAAAATTTTTAAAAATAAATAAAATATTATTTGTTATATGAGATAGGTCTCTGGTAAAGAAGTGGAGGGATACTAGGAGAAATTCTGGTGATATACAAAAAAAAATCTAATCAATGAAATTTTATCTTTAAAATGCCTTAAGAGACCTTATAGAAATAACCATATCTAATGATCATCTGTTCATAAACATTAGGCGAGGCATAAAGCTGGGAGGACTGCAAAAGGTGTTCACTACAGTGACAGAAGAGATTTCAGCAATGAAGACAGGTTGAAAATGGTTTCTCTGTGGATACTGAGCTCCTCCTGTTTGTGGGTGACATCATGCTGCTTACAGCAAGGCCTGGATCATTACAGAGCCTCCTGGAAGAGATCTATAGAACCACTCAAAAGAGTTTGGCCTGACTAGGCACACATTTAAAACCAAGTGGACAAAGGATATCTATTACTCAAATTATTACATGCATTTGGATGGATGAGGTAAGCCCTGCAAAGGAAGAGAGCAGAATGAATGGATTGCCACTGGAAATTGCAAAGCTTCTTTAATAACCCCACCTCCCCATGGAAACAAAGGTCCTTCCTTTTTAAATGAACATTACACCAGTGCTGCTGTCTGGCAGGGATACATGTAATACAACACTCTCCAAAGAATTAAAAATGAACATAACACAGAAGCAGGGTACACAGGTATACAAAACCTCAAACACACTTAGTAAGTCAGCATTTAAAAATGCTTGTTGATTTCACTGGTGGGTGTGAGCAGACTGCAACAAAAAAACCTATAAGGAATTTCACAGAAGAAAAGGAATAAGGGATATCCTAATGGAAATGCATAATAATAAGAAAAAAATAGGCTAGTCTCATGGTAAAGATGAGGGTTTATGAATAAAGGGCCAGAGTGTTATACTGGTATTTCCACAATAGCAGGGGAAAAAGAAGAAAACCTCCAGCATGTTGGGTGAAGTTATATCCAGCCTATATGAGGACATAGACAGGATCTGAACAGGATAAGCACGGATGATTTACAATTTGCATCACTGGAGAGAAGTGCCAAATTGATGAGATCACAGACCCATGAGTATCTGAGCATATTTATAATTAAATATATATTTATATGTCTTAAGAATACTCCACTGAAGTCCTACTCTGATGCATCATTTTGAAATGGAAGTAATCGAAGCCAGACTAGTGAATTAGAGTTCTGGCACTCCATAGCACAGTCTGATAGGTCCCTTTAAACCATCATGGCCTAGACTACGTAGACAGTGGCAGAATGTAAATCTGTTTTCTGAGGATCAGCCTAAGTAAGTTCAGAATGATTCATCTCTAGAAGGTTAGCCATCAGGAGATGAAATATTCTGGTTATTGCGATTCATTTACCAAGATGTGGTGGTAAGGTTGTACTGTGTGTTGGTGGAGAAAATAGGTCCACTGATAAAGTCACAGGATAATCATTTATTATCTCTAGGTAGCCTAAAGTTGTCCCAATGGATAGAGTGCTGGGCCTGGAGTCTGGAAGGCTCATCTTTCTGAGTTCAAATCTGACCTCAGAAGCTTACTAGGTATGTGACCTTGGGCAAGTCAGTTAACCTTCTTTGCCTCAGTTTCCTCATCTGTAAAATGAGCCTGAGAAGGAAAAGGCAAACTACTCCAGAATCTTTGCCAAGAAAACCCCAAATGGGGTCATGAAGAGTGAGGCCTGACTAAATAACCAAAGAAAACCCCCAACAAAGCCTAACGTTGCTGAGATCCAGTTTAAAAAAGGCATTTGATAATGATGTTATCTGTTGAACAGGATCATGGAGGATTTGGGTGTTCATGCTACACATTTAAGGGGAATCCCAAAATCTTAGAGGGCTTGCTAGGAGAGACAGACTCTTCGGGCTAGATTGTTAAGAGACTTTCTAAAGAGAACTTATTCACTTTCTTTGTTATTGCTATTTTGGTTCAAGTTCTCTTCCCCAAAATGACTAATATGGAAATATGTTTTACATGATTGCACATGTATAACCTATATCAGATTGCTTACCGTCTCAGGGAGAGAGGGGAGGGGGAAGAAGGAGGAAAAAAAATTGGAACTTAAAATTTTGAAAAACAAATGCTGAAAATTGCTTTTACATGTAATTGGGGGGAAAATAAAATACTGTGGGGTTTGTTTGGTTTTTTTTTTTTTAAGACAGCTCTGCTTGTATTTGAGCTCCAAGTGGCCTTACAGAAAAGACTCTCTCTCATGTTTTGGGACCTCACAAGTGGATGTGGAGAGATGGAGCAAGTCACAAACAAATGTGTGTATCAACCAAAGAGCAAAAAGAGAGAAGGTGGACATGGGGCAGTGGAGTGGACCGAAGCCGAGACTATATACCAACTTTTTACCAACCAGCAGTTGGTAAAAAGAATTCCAGTCAGTGGCTTCTTTTTTTCCTAGAACATAGAAGTGACTCACCCATTTCAACTAGACTTTGTTTAAATATTTGTGTGTATTTCTTTATTATTTTATACTGCCAATAAATTACACAGCTAAGAGTATATCTAACCCTATAAATCCATTGTTTGAGATTGAGGGGTAGAAACTAGTTCATGGGACTACAGTCTTCCCCAATTTACTCTAGAATGCAGGTTGTATTTTTGTAAATATGGTCATTTCAAAGATTATTCCAGAACCTACTCAACCAGACTGTCATTAAATCCAAGAGACAATTTATAAGGAAACAAGCCAGAAACAGACTGAGTGGGGGAAGGTTAGTGTATTTGTGACCGAGTGCCTTGTTTATAGCCTGGCAACATACATCCACACTATAGGTCTTTACACTCTACATAAGATTCTGTGCTACTTCTTAGAATAATGTGTGATGTGTGCGAAATATGAATCTCAAATATTTACTGATAGGTAGAAATAAATCAAATAAAACTCAATTTGATGGAAGAAATATTTTTGAATTGACATGGAAACACAAGCAAGAGAAATGAGTACATTTGTTAATAGCTCTTTCCTTTTTCTGGATCTCAGCCCAAATTAAGTCTTGAATGCTAGCATATAACTAATATTTTGACAAAAATGAACCAGAATATGTATCTAATTAACGATCAGCCACTAGAAGTAACAGACCAGTTAAATGGCACACAGGCATGTAGAATCTTCAAACAACTGGCACTGAGTCAAAACCAAATATTACAACTAGAAATGTGAAACAATGCCCCTCAAAATTCGGATATTTTTTCTATACAAGGTACCCATCTCAAACCTTTAGAGCAAAGGCAAACAACAGATCAGATGTATCAATCGATAAATAATAAAGTATTTTCTAAGCACTTATTATGTTCCAAGCACTGGGGATACAAATATTAATTAGCAAGACAAATCCTATTCTCAAATAGCTTAGGTTGGAATGAGTAAAGATAACAAATAAAGAGAACTAGAAAGTGGGCGAGGGGTGGTAGTGGGGCTGAATGTTACATGACATGGAGCGGGCCAGGAAGTGGTATGAGTAGGAGATCAGGCAAGATAAAGTAAAAGCTCACCTATCGGAACTGGAGGGACCCAAGAGCAAGCTTCCAGGTTACCAGTGGCAAAGACGTAGAAGTGTGATGGTCAGAACAGACATCAAAGTCCAGGAAATCTTTATATAGAGACTTTTTTATTTATTAATTATAGCAAATTAAACCTAGCTAGAAAGCTACAGCCCAGAACAATGATAAAACAATCTTTCTTTCGGTTAGATACTTGAGCATCAATCAGATTTGTCTGTCATTTCTCTCAAACTTTCCACTTTCAGTTTTTGTAATTCTAGGGAGATATTCTCTTTCTCAATATAGGTTTACACAAATTAACTAAAGTTATCAGGAGCAGCTTTAACAGTTCTGGGTATGTAGTAGGTCAACAAAGACTTGTTTAATTGATTGCTGTGTGACCCAATTAACTAAGCATTTACAGGCCTGTCTCCGGTGTGCCCAGATGAGCTCAACAGTCATTTTCCAGCTCATATGCTGCTCCTCAGGCATGTTCGGATTTGTGATAGAAAAAACACAGGATAAAGAGTTACAGGACCTGGGGTTAAAGCCTAGTTCTAATGACTCACTGCCTATGTGGCTGAGAAAATCATTTAAACTCTCAGAACCTCAATATCACCATTTGCAAAATAAAGATTTGGAATAGGTCCTTTAACATACCATAAGTTTTTGACTTGTTCTGTTTTTTAATAATACATCTGGCTGTACATAATCTTTTCTGGGGAGACGGAGGGGGCTAAAGATTAAGTGGTTCTTAGAGATTATGATGTATCTAGAAGCCAAGCATTGAGAAAGTCCTAGCTTGTGCTACTAGCCCCTCTCCCTTGAGAAGGGAGAAGGAGGACTGCGCTCACACAATCTAAATTCTAAATTTTGTTTTCTACTCAAAATAGTAATCGATCTCTAGGCTTGTAAGTTTCTTGATTTTACTTGGTTTTGTCTAAGTAATGAGGAAAGATAGCAGAAGAGAATTATGGAACAGTTACTTTTCAAGTTGAGAAACACAAAATGAAATGCATGTACTTCCCTGAAATTTATAATGCTTTCAGCATAAATCAGAAAGTCTGTATTCACAGAGGTAGACTGAAATCTCAGACTATTAGATTACTTGTTTATAAGTTGCCAAAGAAACCAGATTAATTTTTTATCCACAATGAATCACTTGCTCATCTAAGCGAAACATTTACTTGACCCAAGGAGCATACATGGTATTTCTCTTCAAACTAAAAGTCCAAGTTTTAAGTTTCTTGCTTCAGATTTATCATTTACTAGTTGAAAAATCTATTTTATTTTGTTTTTCACATGAATAGAGATGTAATTTACTGACAGAACCAATATGTATTAATACATATTATAAATAGCAATTATAGCTAATATTTACATGGCATTTCATAGTTTTTAAAGTGCTTTCTTTCCTCATAATCTAGAGAAGCCATGTTTTTAATAATACCTTGTAGAATTTTGAGGTAGGCAGTACAAATGTTACTCCCATTTTATAGGTAAGAAAACTGAGGCCAACAGGGTGTTAAACGATTTTGCCATAGTTCCACAGTAAGCGTCAGAGCTGGCACCAGAATACAGGTCTTCTGACTGAATACAGTGCTTTGCATGTTGCCACACTATCAGTCTCACAGGAGTCACTGTTAACATATTTTATAATATCACTATGCTGAAAGGGAAGGGAGGTGGCACAGTGAACTCATCCTCCAGAGTTCAAATCTGACCTCAGATACGTATACATCACTTAACCTTGCCTCAGTTTCCTCTTCTGTAAAATGAGCTAGAGAAGGAAATGGCAACTAACTCCAGTATCTTTGCCAAGAAAACCCCAAACGGGGTCACAAACTGTCAGATGCACCTGAACAAGAAAGAAATTTTACTATGAATAAAATTTAAGTATTTTTGGTCTTTTAAACTATTTCCCATATATACATACAAAACCGTTTTGAATTTTCCATTTTCTGTTAAACTCTCTCTTCAAAAATTTAATTTGGCAATTTTTTAATCACCCTATATTTCCCAATTTTAAAAATACTCAAACTAGAGGTATTTAAAAATTTTTTTAATCTGATTTCATACTATCTTCAAAACAAAAAGAATACACGAACATGATTTTATTAGTTGATTTTTTTTTAAAAGCAGTGACACAGGGCATAATTATTGGGTTATGTAAAGTCATCCTTACCATCATAAAATACCAAATTTTGTTCATATTACGCACTGGTTATTTCACACTTACTATGCAACTACTATCACCAACAGAGGAAATACTAAGTTTAAACTACCATTCTTGCATGGAGATACAACCTCCCCCGCATTTGGCGCCCCCGCCCCAAGCAGATGTTTTATGTTTGTTTCCTTGCAAAATGAATTACACTAGTCTTGAAAGATGTCTTAACATCATCAAAGACCGAGACTGTCAGTATAATTTCTGTCAGGGTAAACTCTGCAAGGCTTCATGAAAAGGCTTTTTGATGGCAAGCACCAACCACCCGAGGGCAAAAACAATGCTTTGCTAAGTGCTTCTCTTCCTGCTATGCCCACATACAACACAGACTAGATCTAGGATTGAACATTTTAAAGGTCACAATCAGTTTACCCACTTTGTCATCCCTTCCCTCCACCCACCACCCACCCTTAATGGTACTGAGCTTCGCAGAGTTAAAGTTTTACAGTTTATCTACAATTTATTCCAGGAGACCAAGTCACAGTGGGTATATAAATCCAAGTGCACTTACCGTAACACCATCATCACTTAATAGAGATTCCTCTAGTTCAGTCATGTGTAAAAGTCTGTTTAGGGTAATATGTAACTAATAGCAGGTTTCTAAGACTAACATCTAACGTGGATGTATACAAGCTATAAAATCTGTATTTTGAAAGAAATTATACAATTTCTCAGACCTGTGGTACATGGAAAATTGCCTCCCAAGGGAATGACAATATAGAAAAGCATGTGGAGAGAGGTTGTAAGCTGTGTTCGTGAAGGGAGTATCCACTCTGAGTAAATAACACATTGTTCTCAGTGTCTGAATGGAAAGATTTACTGACATTTTAGTAATGATCAGAAAATCTGCTCTTCTGCTCAAAGGGACAATTTTTAGACTGCTGGCAAAAAAAAAACAAAACTATAATTCCCACTAAGTTAATTCAAATCTTTTGTTCGATGACCCTACATCCTTCTCCACTCCCACCTTAATTTTTTAAAATTCTAAACACCAAATAAAATAAGCATTTTCCTATGCATAGCTGAACAGAAAAAGTACTGTACATGAAACTATGCATCTCTATTATGTGCTACTTGGTTTTCTTTCAAAATATACAAAAAATTCAACATGGATCTTTCAAAGCTTTCCTCCTTCTCTGTGATTCCTTCTGGCCTTCCTTCTGTCATTTTCTGTGAATTTTAAAAAATGTTTCAATGACCTTGTGTTTTCTTTTTCTTGTTTGACTACACCATCCCTAGTTCCTCTCTCCTTCTCAACACAGTACCATTTAAAAGAAAAAAGAAAAGCAAAACCCTTGCAGCATATATGCACAGTCCAGCAAAACAAATTTCCACGCTGGTTGTGTCTAAGAGCGTCATGTCTTATTCTGCATCTTGAGTCTGTGATCACTTCTCTGTCAGGAAGTGTCAGCATGTTTCATTTCTGACCTTACATCTTAAATGCTCAGCTGCTTAATTACATCCTTATATCTTTGATCTTTATATCCTGCTTAAGTTGTACTTTAACTGTTACTTTTCCACTGAAAATGTTCCATTCTTTGGTGTAGCTGAGTTGACATTATAACAGCTGAATGCTCCAGAAACCAAATAGAGAACCTCTTGCAAATTACAGAGAAGACTCATACTAGCATGCCTTCAAGTATGTTACCAGTTACAGATACTGATAGCGACTATGTTGGAGGAACAGGCTGGCTAAGTAAAAAGCTATTCATCGTGAGTAGGCAGGCAACTGGGTGATGAATTCTTTGGTCATGGAGACTCATGAAATACTGAAATAAATGGCCTTTAGTCCTTTAGAGACATTCTCTACTTCTGCTTTGACAGTGACAAAGTGGTGGAAAAGGGGGCAGAGCATGCTAAGAATTAAAGGTTTTAAACCATCCATAAATATTAACTGGTATTCTAGACGTAAGATTTTCGTTCACTAGCCAATGAGTCAACATCCTATTACTAGAAAAACTAAATAATATCAATATTGACATTACTGCTAAAATTTTTTTTAAACCCAGAGGATACAATTAAATTGAAGGAGAGTTAGAGGAATGGATTTTAGCATACATCACAAGGAAACAAGAATCATACTTTCATGGGGCACTTGGTCATTTCTCCTTGCAGAGTTCATGACAAATATAAGGAAAGAAACCAGTATAAAGATAATAGAAATGTATGAACTAACATATTACCAATAAAAGGTATCAAGTAACATAACAAAAATGAAATTAGTTGCATCTGAATATATAAAGAATGGCTGATCAAGAAAGAATATGGTGGTCATTTCTAAATCTGCTCTCTTCACACAGTTAAGACCATCAATTTGTAATAGCAAAGGACAAAAGGCATAAAGGACAGATAAAGAATTAAAATTCAAAGATAATTATATAATCAAAATGGCTTCAACTTAGCCTATTTAAATAATCTACTGAAGCCTGAAAATGGAACACATATAAATGAACAGATATATATGTGTGTGTGTGTTTATAGTATATAGACCATTGACATTTCTTATAAAAGTTTAATCAATTTAAAGCAAATGATTTCATAGGGCAAAAGAGCCTAGATTCTAGCTGGTTCTTTGCCCAGTAGAGCTATAGAAATGAAGAGCAAGACCAGTTTAGAATAACGACTGAGTTGCAAAATCTTAGGTAGGAGAATATAACAAGATTACAAATAGTGTTGGCTCATAAAACAGTTAAAACAGTGAAGGAAAAAATACACATGTAGACATTTGGACTTGAGATCCATTAATCTGGTTCTTCACAAGCATTTAGAGCTGAAACTAGGAGACGAGATGAAAATGGAAAAGATCTGCTAACATTTCTACAATGAATTTTTCTCACCAAGAACATTGTATCTAGATTCTAACTTAGTAGTTTCCAATAAGCTTCAGGGGAAAAGAAAAATTACACTAAAGGGGAAAAAAAGGGAGAAGAGCCCAATTCAATCAAGTATGAACATAGAGGCGGTCCCTGTTGGAAGTGACAGTTTGGGGAGCATTCAACATCAAGATAATCTTAAAGAACAAAAGATATTAATGACTGGGGGGGAGGGGAGGACCTAAAGGTGTTATTACTACTTTTCTCCTCCAAAAAAATTTATTGATATCAATAAATGTGAAATTATATACCTTTCTCATTTACACAAAACAGGAAAACAATCTAAACACGTATGAAGAGCATTTTTGCAGAAAATGACAAAGAAACAGTGAGGGTTTTACACACAACACAAACAAGAGACAACATCTTTACAATCTCACAATAGACTGGTAAGAGAATGTAAGATTTCATTGGGCTTATTGGTTGTTAACTATAAATAAGCTTTTGATCTGGTAGCACAAATTGCCTCTCCTTTAAGGTCTCTCCTCTAGTATAATGTCTTCCATGTATATGTCAAAATCACACAAGATTCCTTGAGGACACGTTTGTTCAATGACCCTTTGATTATTAAAGTCAAGTATGAACCATGAGATGCATGTTTGCCAAAGGTATTTGATACTGTCAATGATAAAAGAATGACCAAGGCTGCATCTAAATCAAAGAAGTTCTCATGGATGGTTAAGCTCTCTTGTTTGCCATCGCCCTGAACTGACTGCAACAACATGGAATATTACAATTCCTCTTAAAGGAGACTCACAATTACTAAGAAGAGTTTGGCTCAAATCTTTATACAGGAAAAAAATCGGTGATGGTAGAACTCTGAACTGACCAACCATTTTGGAAAGCAATCTAGAATTTTCTTAAATTAATTAATTAATTTTTAGTTTACAACATTTAGTTCCACAAGCTTTCGAGTTTCAGATTTTCTCCCCCTTTGTCTCCCCACCCCAAGATGGCATGCAATCTGATATAAGCTCTACATATATGTTCACATTAAACATATTTTCACATTAGTCATGTTGCAAAGAAGAATTATAACCAACAGAATGAACCACGAGAAAGAAGAAACAAAAGAAAAAAGGAGAGTAAACAGTTTGCGCGAATCTGCATCCAGACTTCGTAATTCTTTCTCTGGATGTGGATAGCATTTGTCATCATGAGTCTTTTGGAGTTGTCTTAGAAACTTGCATTGCTGAGAAGAGCCAAGTCTATCAGAGTTAATCATCACACAATGTGTCTGTAATTGTGTACAATGTTCTCCTGGTTCTGCTCTCCTCACACGGCATCAGTTCATATAAGTCTTTCCAGCTTTTTCTGAAGTCCGTCTGCTCATCATTTCTCATTGCACAACAGCATTCCATTACATTCATATACCACAATTTGTTTAGCCACTCCCCAATTGATGGGCATCCCCTCAATTTCCAATTCTTTGCCACCACAAAAAGCGCTGCTATAAATATTTTTGTACATGTGAGTCTTTTTCCCATTTGTATGATCTCTTTGGGATACAGCCCCAGAAGAGGTATTGCTGAGTCAAAGGTTATGCACATTTTTACAGCCCTTTGGGCATAGTTCCAAATTGCTTTCTAGAATGGTTGGATCAGCTCACAGCTCCACCAACAATGGATTAGTGTTTCAACTTTCCCACATCCTCTCCAGCATTTATCACTTTCCTGTTTTGTCATGTTAGCCAATCTGACAGGTGTGATGTGCTACCTAAGAGTTGTTTTGATTTACATTTCTCTAATCAATAGTGATTTAGAGCATTTTTTCATATGACTACAGATATCTTTAATTTCTTCCTCTGAAAACTGTCTGTTCACATCCTTTGACCATTTATCAATTGGAGAATGAGTTGTATTTATAAATTTGACTCAGTTCCCTATACATTTCAGCAATAAGGCCCTTATTAGAGACACTGGTTATAAAAATTCATTCCCAATTTTCTGCATCCTTCCTAATCTTGGTCGCAGTAGCTTTGTTTGTACAAAACTTTTCAATTTAATGTATCAAAATTATCTATTTTGCATTTCATAATGTTCTCTTATCTCTTGTTTGGTCATAAAATTATTCCATTCTCCATAAATCTGATAGGTAAACTATTCCTTGCTCTCCCACATTGCTTATAGTATCAGCCTTTATATCTAAATCATAATCCCATTTTGACTTTATTTTGGTATACAATATTGGTATAAGATATTGGGTCTATGCCCAGTTTCTGCCATACTATTTTCCAATTTTTCCCAGCAGTTTCTATCAAATAGCGAGTTCTTATCCCAGAAGCTGGAGTTAGAATTTTTATTTTAAAAGGTGAACAAAATGTCCAAAACTTTTAACCCAAAGACCTTCATGCTAAGATAAAAAGTTCTATCTATACCCACATCATCAAACTAGCAATTTGTGAAATATCAAAAGACTGGAAACAAAATATGTGCCTTTCATTTTGTAAATGGTTATACCAACTGTGATATCTGAATGGAATGGAATATTATTACGCTCTAAGGAATGATGCATTTGAAGAATTCAGAAAAGCATGGAAGACCTAAAGGAATTCATGCAATGTGAAGTTAACAGAAACCAGAAAAATAACTGACATGGTGATTACAACAATATAAATGGGCCAAAAAAGATACTGAAACTGGATGCTGTGTAATTTTAATGATTAAGTGTGGCCCTAGAAAAGAGATGAGTAAATGCACGTCCCTCATTTCTTTGCAAATGGGTGTGGAACATTACATATGCACTGTCAAACCCGGCTGATAAGTTGTTTTGGTTGGTTGTGGTTTTTTTTTTTTTTGCTGAACTTTTTTCTTTTATTGTTTCTGTCACAAGCGATAGCTTGCTGGGCAGAGGAGGGAGAATCTATTAGGGAACAAAAGTGATATAAAACCAAAACACAACAATGAAAATCTTTTTTAAAGTGGATGAAAAATACCTACTTCCAGACTAAGAAATGCATTAAGCAATGCAGTTTGGAGGGACGGATGATAGAGCTGGTCTACTAACACACATATCTCTTATGCAGTAACTTTAGATGAACAATGAGCTATGCTCAGAAATGAATAGGAGGAAAAGTGTAGGCTGGACTGCATCTGGGAAATAGTGCAGCACCAACTCTTCTATAAAATAAAGCACCATATTTTAAACACTAACATCTTTCCAGTGATACTGTATAGCAGGGTATTAAAACACTGTCATTTTTAGAATCGAAACTCAGAAGAAAGGAAACAAGTATTTATTATGTGTCCACTGTGTGCCAGAAACTGTGTTAAGAACCTGTGAAAATATTATCTCCTTTGATCCCCATAAACTCTGGCAGGTAGCTGGAAGACTGAGGCATACGACAGTTGAATGACTTAATATAGCTAATAAGTGTCTGGGGCCAGATTTGAACTTGGATCTTTCAGATTCTGGGCTCAGCAATCCATCCATTATGCCACCCAAAAGGCAATGGAGAGAAATATGGTGGAAATAAACTGTAACCCATTATTCACAAAGAAGTGTGCATATTAAGTTGTGTAAAAGGTATCCCATCCAAAAAATGTATTATTAGACAAAGAAGATAGCCTTGTTATATAGTAAAAGTAAGCAATTTTTGTTGGTTGTTGTTTGGTTGCTTTTCAATCATGTCTGACTCTTTGTGACCTCATTTGGGGTTTTCTTGGCAAAGATCCTGGAGTAGTTTGCCATTTCCTTCTCCAGCTCATTTTACAGAGGAGGAAACTGAGGCAAATAGGGTTCAGTGACTTGCCCAGGGTCACTCAGCTACTAAGTATCTGAAGCCAGATGTGAACTGGGGAAGATAAGACTTCCCGACTCCAGGATCGGTGCTCTCTCTACTATACCACCTAGCTGCCCCTAGAGTAACCAATTAGAGATTACAGGAGAGTACAGAGAGTCTGTATACTCTCTTTTTGTATTAGGGGACCTACTAGAAGCCTTTCCTGACTCTTAGACACCTGAAGCATCGGTAGGAGTCCCTGCATAGGACTTAAGGGAGTACATGGATAAGAGTCACAAAAGAGTACGGATAGATTCCAATCTGTACCGTTGGCAGATCAGTCAACAGGCTAATATTTATCAATTGCTTACTATGTGCCAGGATGTGTGGATCACATATCCACTGATTTTAATACTACTCTGAAAACTCCTAACCAATTAAGATACACTTGTACTTAAGTATCAAGCTCTTCTCAGAAATGGTGACCCAACTCAATTATTTTAAAAAACAGCATTATTACCATGAGGCTTTTTTCATACGATTCGCAGAATAAAAAATACCATCTTTTGGGGTGGTGGATTCAAAATTCTATAGTGTTGCTATTAAGCAAAGAAAAATAAAAACAAAAACAAAACAGAACCCCAATTTGTTAATCCAGAAAAGGAACAACTAACTAGAAGTGCATTAACTTAATAAATTGCTTTTTCCTCCTCCTAACTCCTGGATGCTATGCTTTATACAACTCCTCGTGCCTAAGTCATTATTGGTAATATTTTATAATCAACTTATATTCACCAAGTATGTCTCCTTTTCCATTTGGTCACTCACATAATCATGATTCTTTAGAGATTACTATGTTCCCTGATTCACAGTTTATGTATAGCATCATGAAAAGAAAATGGGTTTCTTAAAAAAAAAAACAAACAAGACTCACGAGGTAGGGCTAACAAAGACGCATATTCAGAAATAAATGTGATGCAAAAATAAAAGGTATTGATAAAACTTTTTAATGGGTTTTAGGTCATGGATAAGTGTGGGACTGTTCAAAATACTGCACTATCCACCAACGGCAATCTAATCTGCTCACTTTCTGCTATTCAATTCATATATTATCCAGAAAACTTATAACTGGAAAAGGAGTCAGACCAATTATGTAGTAGGATTAATGGAGAAGGTAAGTGGGGCACTGGTATCCACATACCATCAAATTCCTAAAGGAATGCTTCCAGTATACTGGGTGTATCCTCGGAATATTTATAGGAGAGCATGGAGAAGACTACAACAGAACAAATTGAGGAGTTGTAATCTAAACTGCTGGGGGACCTACCCACATTGATGAAATTACCATTATGTATTAAAATACCCTATGAGATCATAGGGTACACAGAACACCTAATAAATATACAAGCTACCATCACCCTTGATTTCTGATTTATTCCAATAATTATTTCATTTGGTTTCTATTAAGTCATTTCTAAAGATGCTATTTAGACTAGAATCCTTGATTTCATATGAGTTAAGTAAGACCACTTTGATAACTAATAAACTGAGCTTTTTAAAATTTCTCTGTCCCATTCCCAATCTCCCGAGTCATCAAACACCAAACATTTTTCAACATTAACATTAAACATTAACACATCTACTTAAAAGCACTGGGAATGTAAATGAGTAACCTCATCTACAGTAGTTTAATGAAGAAACAAATCAAAAATCCCTCCAAAGTATGACTCTCAAATGCCTTATTGAAACATGGAAGTGACTCTAGGTTCTTGAAGGTTACAGTCATGCCAGATGAGAGTAAACTTTGAAAGGTCCTACACCAAGCTGGATAGCTTGCAGTATGGTTCATTTCTCTGTTATCCGAGGACCGCATGATAAAGATATCATGAAGCTGGTGAAGGACAATAACTTTTTTGTCCACTTGTCCACGTCAATTTAGAAAGACCTACTAAGTTTTAGAAGAGCAGAGTTCTGTGTAGGGAGGGAGGGGACATACCGGCACTGACAAAATTCCTGATTTTTTAAAAGTGAGTCATATTTATCATGATGCAAGTATCTAAATCAAATGATTTTTTTAGTCAAGGGCGACTGAAAGGTTGAGAAAATTTGGAGTTTCACATGCTAATAGTCATCCTTTCAGCAAGATGGAAACAACTTGGGTTGTGCCCAAATTTACCTAATTAATATAACATTATTATAGGATCAGACTTAGAGATTGAGTTCAACCTTTATGTTTTTAAATTGAGGCTCAGAAAGGTTAAGTGACTTGCTCAAATGTCACCCATGCATGTATTAAGAGGCCGAACTAGGATTCAAGTTCAAGTCCTCAGCCCCCAGATCCAGTGAGTGTCCTTTCTACAATGCCACGCTGCTGACACTGGCATACTGTTAAAATAATATGCAAAGAAGAAAGGAAGAATTTATTAAGAGCCTACTATGCGCCAGGCACTGTGCTAAGCACTTGCATATTATCTGGTTTAGTCCTCATAGGCACCTTGGGAGGCAGTTGCTATTACTACCCCATTTTACAGTTAAGGAAACTGAGGCAGACAAGGTTAGGTGACTTGCATAAGGTCACACAGCTAGTAATTGTCTGAGGCTAGATTAGAATTCAGGGCTTCCTGACTCCAGGCCCGGCACTCTATTCATTGCGCCACCTAGCTGCTTTCATTAAGTTTTATGGTCATAACCATTGACCTAAGCATAATGATAGTAAATGTACATGGATTAAGTATGAAATAAATATTAATATGCTCTGCATTTGGTCTATAATAGTCCATAAATTCACTTATCAATAATAGCCATACTAGGTCACCTTTATAACCAAGTATATGTGGATGTGTATACATAATATGTGGGTGGATATGTATGTATGTATGTTGGTGTGAAGGCTGTATACATACACAAACATGCATGCACACACACATTGTTTTTCCTTCTTGCAATAACTAACTCAACCTGGAAAGCAGAGCCAGCAAAAAAAGTGTTTCCAGGACCCAATTCACATGCACTCTGACTAAAAAATTGAAACCATCTTGAACAGATAATTTTAAATAAAAGTACCGAGGTTTTGCACTTAATTTATATTTCACAGACATACAGTCTCATAACTGAGCTTTAACAATATAAAAATAAGCCACATTTAGATTATTAACATTTATGGCATTTCCATAAATCAGAATAAGTACCAAATATAATGCAGTATATACTTACATTGTTCTATTCATCTACGTCAAATGTGGAGTATTTGTACCAAAGGAATAATGATGAAAAGAGAAGCTATATTAAAACATTATGATTAAATAACAGGTCTGATACAGGAAAGATAGATGCAAATTCTCATTAGTTGTTGAAGGAGGTCCAACAAACTGAGGCCTGTGCTATGCTGATATTCCATCACCATCCAGGGATGGTTTGCTAACTACAAGTCTAGCTAGGTCAGTTTACTCTTAAGCATCTCTATCAAAGACCTCACCTGGAGATGCCCGAGTCCACCATGGGTATAAGCCACGGCCACTGATGAATAATGCCTATGATGACGGTAACATAAATAATGATAGATGATCCACAGATGGCACTTCAGAATTCACAAAACACTTTAGAAATACTATCTGCACCATAATCCTATGAGGTGGGAGGTGTTAACTTTTATTATCCTCATTTTGCTAAAAAAGGAAATCAGTTCAGTTCAAAGATTAAATGACTCAAACCAAGGTAGGTATTCTCATCTAGGGAACTTTCCAGTAACAACAGACTTGCTCTCAAGCTTCGGGGAATGGGTGTCACCACATCGATTGCCTCATGCCAAATAATCTCACCGTCCAAATGTAAATTCCCAGGAACAAGGCAGTGCGGACACCCAGACCTTGGCAATAACCTTCTGGATATCAACACCTACTGTAGAGCCAGATGCCACTGTTTCTGTAAATATAATGATGGCTCCCATCTCACAGGAATATCGTAAGGATCAAATAATAAGTCAATATATATAAAGCACTTTGCAAATCTTAAAGAGATACATAAATATTAGTTATTAGGGAAACGGCAAATATTCACCAGAAGCAGTTACTATAAATTAGAATGCTCTGTGATAATGGATCACAAAGGAGTCATCATCATCTATAGAGTAACCCTTTACATGAGTCAGAATTAAATTGTTCCCTAGACATTTGACTTTGTGTATAGGTCTTGTGTTTTATAATCTTTTAATGACCTGTGGCTCTCTAGGGAACACCTCAGGTTTTCTTATTTCCTATCTCACTGAAGAACTCCAAAATGAACATAACAGCCAATGCTCAGTCCAATATATTATGTCCATTTCTTAAAAGAAAAAAAAACAGCATTTCACTGGTATCTTTCATAATTAATCTGTGTTGCAACAAAGTCAGTAGGTGTTTTTCTACCATACACGTACAGAAGTAGTTCTTCATCTTTCGCTAAGGCAGTTTATTTTTCCTCCTTTAGTATATCCCTATTATAATTCACTGAATTTGTTCCTAATTTCCCATACACCCTGCTAATTTATCAAAGGTTATTTAAATCAGTTGTGTCAAACTCAAATAGAAACAGGGCTACTAAACTGTACATAAGGATCCCTGTGGGTCGCATATTGACTTAAATCACGTATTTGTGTTTTATTTGTATTTTATTTATTTTGCTAAATATTTTCCAATTACATTTTAATCTGGTTTGGGCTATACTCAGGAGTGCTGTGGGCTGCCTACGGTCATTAGGCCACATGTTTGAAACTTCTGATTTAAATTTTGATGACTCTCCATCAAGCTGTTAGTTCTATGCATTTCATACATCCTAAAAACTAAAGTATGTAGGTTCTCCATCCACTATTCTATTATGCTGCCAGCCCAATCTCCCAGAGCAGGGATATGGAGAACCTCTGGCACAAAGAGGAGCAACATTCCCTTTCACCTCAGGCCTTCCCTCTCTTATTGTCCTTTAAGGGACAAGGAAGGGAAAAGTTGGTGGGAAATCCTCCTTCTGTGCAGGTTCAACTTCCATCTCCAGCTGCATCCTGTTCCTGCCCAATCCCCAGGCTTTGGAGGGACGAGGACATCTGACCGCATACCGCCCATCTCATACTGCACTTGCCCCCAGCCTGATCTCCGAATCCCGTTAGGGTAGAGGAGTTGTACCCTCCACTCCATGATGAACACTCTCACATCTGGTTATACCCTTCACATCCCAATGACTCTGAACTCCTATAATCATTGTGTAAACTCCTCCCCCCATTCCTCACTTCCCACCACCTGTTTCTTCATTCTCATCCCCCTCAACCCTCTTGCCCCCAAATTTAAACTAAACACCACCCAACCCTTGTCTTCTCCACAGGCAACAAACTTCCCTTCATCTTGACTTTACTCCTCTCCTCTCTCTCCCTCTTTCCATCTACTAGCTCTGATGCCATCCTTTCTTCCAGTACTGGCTGCACCTTCATTCATTTTCCTTGGCTCATTGGTCAAGGCAGAGGAGTTGGAATACTCCTTGCTCCCCACTGCCACTTCCAGGTTCACCCTCTACCTCCATCATCCAGAAATTTCTCTTCTTTTGAGGTTCATGCTATTCATATCTACTAACCAATGAAAATCCTGGTAGCTATTGTCTATAGGACCCCCACCCCACGCCCAGGTCACTCCCCTGTCTCATTCAATGTGTTCAGTAGCTGGCTCACAATTTTTCTCTCCTTCCTTACTCCTGCATTCATACTTCTACAGACAGACAGACAGACAGACAGACAGACTCTCCCTCAAACACTCTAACCACTTAGTTCCTCAATGTACTCACTTTTCATAAGTCATTCCTTCACCCCACTTCACCACACACAAACTCAATAGCCTTATCTTGCCATCACTTACAAATGTATTACTTCTAAGTTCAAGAATTCCCAAACTCCCTTATCCTACCATAATCTATTGGCTTTTCACCTTTCCCTCTGCCTTCCTTATGGTACCATGACTTCTAATCCCTAGACCCCTTAATTCTCTCCCACAGCATCTTCCCTGTACTAACCACTCTCTTCCCTTTGTTGACCCCCTGGTGAATCAATCCAACTCCACACCGTCCTCCTCTCTCAAATCCCTACCCTCCTTATCATATCGCTGATTATACCCGGCCAACCTCAGCCTTGGATCACTCCCACCATTTGTCACTGAACGAAGGTGGAAAAAAATCACTCGATCGTTCTGACTGGGCAGACAACAAATTTATGTTACACAATCTCAACTGAGCCTCCACTGCTGCTAGGCAACCCTATCATAATTCCCTTATCGATTCACTTTCCCAATCTCTATAGTGGCCCTTCCAAACCTTTTCATCCCTCCTAAAACATCCCATGGATTCTGCACTCTCAGAACCTTGCCTGATATTTAATGGGGGAAGAAAGAGGTCATATATATATATGTGTGTGTCTGTGTGTATATATATGTATACATACATACACACACACACACACACACACACATATATATATATATCTTGCTTTGTATGTATTTGTTTGCATGTTGTCTCCCCCATCCGATTATAAGCTCCTTGAGGACAGGGACTGTCTTTTGCCTCTTTTTGTATCCCCAGTGTTTAGCATGGTGCCTGGTGTATAGCAGGTGCCTAGTAATGTTTATTTGATTTGATATTCAAGTCCCTGATAAAAATGTTAAACAAGGGATAAACTACTGTTATAAACTGAAAAAAAAAGATTCGCCACATCTAAAATGAAGATGGGAACTTAAATTCCTTTTCCTTTTATTTGTATAGAGAGAATGGGTTAGTACATGGTTAAGATGATTTTTAAATCACATAATCCTATTTTATAAGCAGGGCGGTAGTATAGCATATGTACTCATCAAGTAGTTTGCACATAATAAGCACTTAATAAATGCTTTATATATTCATCTATCCGTCCATTCATTCATTTTACATGTAAACAAGGTAGCAGCCAGATTTTATTCCATGAGTTAGAACAGCTGAAACCTCAAGGGCATGGAAGGGAATAAAGGCAACAAGGTTACAATGTTTAAAAACAATAATGCTGATATCAGAAATTTATCTTTCTATAAAAAGTCAAGGTAACAAAGATTTAAGGACCAGAAACCCTAAAAATTGAAATCAGCAATTTTTTTAAAAAAAATTCTCCTTTTGAAAACCTTTTAATCACGATGATCTAACCCTCTAAAGTCTGTAGAAGAGTATAAGTCCCTCTTCTTAGCTGACACTGTGGATTCTGCAGGCATTTGCTGGCAATACCACATGAGGGTCAAGGAGATAATATTTCCCCTGAGAAATAAATAGGATAGCCAGTAGAAAGTTGAATCTCTACCAAGTTTATCAAAACATACGTGCGGAGAATTATTTACTTGTACATTTGAAAGTAATTTTAGAAAAAAAGATTGGGGAAGGCTATTTCCTTTATCAATACATCTTTATTTCTCTAGTTATAAAAAAGAGACCATTTTATTATTATAGTCCGAAACAGAATTACCCACAATACAAAGAATTTTTGCAAAAAAAAATTTAATAAAACTCAAGTAACTAGAAATTATTTTTTGCACTCTGCTTTTAAAAGAAATGACAAAGAAGAAAAACAAGGTAATGCAGATTTTTTCAGAAATACCAAGGTATGTATGTACTGGGGTCAATACCATGTCGACTGAATGTTCTCCACATGCTATCTACATCTGCAGTTGCATACAACAAAAATTGATGTCCCAAATGATGACTCTGAGAAAGGGTGAGAGCCTCAATAATCAAAGATTCAATTATGTGTCTGATCCTGTACTTAACTAAGGCAAGAAAGTGGACTAAGACATTTTAGAAAGATATTATTTGAGGCTGAAGCAAAAAGGTTGTCACATTACCCAGAGAGTTAAATTAACCAGAACATCCTATGCCCTAAACATTCCCAAGAAATGAGGCTTCATTACACATTTCAAACTATGTAAACCAGTACAGAGAAGAGAAAGACTTGTATAATCATACTAATATTTTTAACAATAAAACAAGAAATAATAGCGAATGTAATTACCAAATAATTGTCCCACAGCCAAGCACCTTTTAGTATATTGGTACTAGGTGAATGTCCCAATACTTGCCTCAAATTCTTTATTGGATTTTTAGGATGACTGAATTTGACTCATGGCCCATTTGAATCCGAAAAATTACGAGCCATATTACAATAAGGTTCTACTGTATTAGGAATAATAAAGCGAACAGAACCACACAGCTAGGCAGTTGCTTATTCTCAACATTTTCCATGAACGCTGTACATTTCATGAATTTCTTTCCTTTTTTTTTTTTTGGTAGACCCGTGACCATTTGACATTTAGCATCTTTGCTTCCAAGTGGGTAGTTGAATATGTAAGTGGGTGGATGAAGTATCCAAAAGTTGTCATTCACTGTTGTTTCAACTTAATGTGCCCTGAAAAAAAATATCTCCTTAGATGAGGACCATTTAAAATCATATGATCTAGGATGACTTTTTAACACTAGGAAAGTTTCTACTGGCAAGTATAATTAGGATGCTTCCCAAGAATAAAACTATGAAAGTTGAACAAAAATAAAACAAACAAAAAAAGAAAGGCAAAGTACCTATACTTGGAGGGATGTAAAGAGTATTTAAACTCATTTTCTGTCCTTTTGGCATTTCCTGGTACCCTCTTTTCTCATCTTTTTCAACTCTACTACTGACTTGCCTGGCTTCTTCTAAGCTCCAACTAAAAGTCTAACTTTTATTGGAAGGCTTCCCCAACCTCTCTCAATTCTAGTGCCTTCCTTCTCTTTTTACTGTGTGTATGTCACACACACACACACACACACACACACACACACACACACACACACACACACACACACATCTTGCTTTGTATATATTTGTTTGCATGCTGTCTCAACAAAGAGGTCTTATGATTATGACTTAAAGCCTGAGTATCTCGATCGAGTACAACTCTGCTCCTTTCCCTCCAGTGTTAATGCCTTTATTCTTAGAATCTCAAAGTTAGCCATTAACCATTAGGTTTGAAACTTTTATCCTTCTGAATCTCTGGAAATCAATGTTTAAAAATTCACTGTTTCAGCCTATTTCCACACAATGCACCTCGAGTCAACCTGGGTTTACAGAAACCACAGATTAAACAGATAACAGTGTTGTTTACCTCTTCCTTAGCAGGATTTCAGAATTGCAGTGAAGCAGAATAAGGTGGTCCTTAGAAAGCTGACCTTGAAGTTAGGAAACCCGAGTTCAAGTCCATTTCTAAGATTAAACGTTGAAGAGAAAGTACTAATCTATATTTGTAAAGGGAATTTCTTTACCCAGGAGGTCTCAGTACCAATGAAATCATGGGTCCAGTACCCATCTTCTACCCAGAAGATTGGTATTTTAAAAAGTTTATTTTAAAAGAAAGGCTTTCTCTACTTCAATAACAGATATGTCTTTTTGTTTTTCTCTCCTTCCTCCTCTCTGTGTGTCTTTTCTTTCCTTCCTTTCCTCTCTTTTTTCTCCCTCTGTTTTGTTTGAAGGTAAAGGAAAGCCTACCTAAGGGGTTTCTCAGCAGCTGCAAGCACATAGACTGCCTTGGAAACAATCAATCCTGCATCTGTACCTGAGAAGAAGGTTTTAGGCCCTAAAGCCATTTGCATTTTCCAAGAAATACCAGAGGGCACAGAAAATTTCCCTTTTTCCTTACCCCCTCCCAGCACTTCACATAGTAGGTGCTTTAGAAATATAGGACCAATCTTATACCGCAGTGCTCGTGAAGTATGTGAAAACGACATTTTAAATAGCACAGTAAAATATCAAAGAAAAATTCTCTTTCTGTCTCTTGTATTTGCAAGAAATTTAAACACATAAACATAACCTGGTTTAGTGAAAAGAACACAGAATATCATAAACTGGGTCTAATTCTTCCAATGAAAGTCCTGACACATGGCAATCACTCAATAACTACTAGATGGTTAACTGATCAAATCAAGAAGCATTTATTAAGTCGCTACTATGTGGCAGATACTATTTTACAGACACAAGAAGATGAAACAACTCTTATCACTCCCCGGGTCTTCCTCACTCCCATGCTCACCTGCTCTCTACCCTCGGCGGCAGATCTGTTCATAGATATTCACAAAACTGGGAACATGTCATCAAAACCGAGCACAAACACTTTCTGGTCAGTTGCAATTGCCTTTAGTTCCAAGGTCATGCCTACCTACATGACAGGTGGGCAGGCTGTAACAGACTGACAGCAAAACCAGATTAATCTGGGGAAGCCCATTATGTCCCACAGCAAAGAGAGTTTTCCAGACAAAAGAAGAGGACTGAAAATGTATATTGGTTTAATTATGACTAGTGAGCAATAGAAAGGAGTCTTGGCTCACAGACACCTGTCAAAAGAAAGGGAATAAGCGTTTATATAGAGCTTACTATGTGCCAGACGCTGGCTTTTAAAAAAAAATTCTATCTCACCTGACCCTCACAACAACCCTGGGAGACTATAATTATCCCCATCGTATACATGAAGAAATGAACCAGGCAACGGTAAAGTGTCTTGCCCAGGGTCACACAGCTAATAAGTGTCTGAGGCTGGATTTTAACTCAGGTCTCCCTGGCTCCAGGCCCAGTGTTCTATCCACTACACCACGAGTCACTTCACATTACAGAATGATAAATAATGATTAGTGTCCAATCTTATTTTTTTAAATATACAAGGGATTTGCAAAGAAAAGGACCTACTGTCCTATCTTTTAACATTGTGCGAAGGAGTAAGTATTTATTTAGTCTTGCCTCAGTGGGATGGGGCCCAATATCTTAAGGAAGTAGCATGTAAAGCATTTTGGAAGAATTCAAGCTGAAAAATATAAAAATTCAAAGAAACTTAACTTATGTGGTTAAGCATCGGTTATATGCAAAATATACTTCTACGAAAACCTTATTTGGGATGATGTTGGATAAGTGAAGAGTCATCATGTAAAAATTACATTACACATATATGGTACCTTTACTCTTAGATTTAAAGAAATACACAATGTATTATTTCTTTTGACAGGCTGATTTATAATTATTTTTTAAAACCATTCAACATTAATTCTTCAAAGATGGGTCCAACTGTAATTAGTTACACTTACCAACGTTTTCCAAAACTATTTGTTATCTTAATTGGATTAAATAACCCCCTGTGGTCATAGACTACAAGTATTTCTTTAACAATTCCTTTGTTTTACGGATAGTACAAAGACAAATTTCAATCCAGTCTGGGTGAAATTGCCATGAAGTATAAATTAAAGATAGGGGCAGTGAGGTGGACCCTGGACAAGTCACTTAACTCCTATTTGACTCAGTTCCTCATTTGTAAAAATGGGGACACAATAGAGAAGGAAACGGGAAACCACTCCAATATCTTTGCCAAGAAAACTCCATGCATGGGGTCATGCAGAGTTGGACACAACTGAATGACTCAACAGCAACAGCACAAATTAAAGGTATCCAAATTAACTGGGTTTTCCTGCATTTAATTTACAATTGTACTTTGAACCATTAATTTGGAGAAAATTTTTAACAAATTAAGAGAGAAATCACCTTTAATTTTCAGGTTTAATTTCTCATAACCTTTCCCACATGCATGTTTTCAAGTTAGCTAGCTTTCAACACATTTTGAATTGAATCAATTTAACTCATATCATGTTAGACTTTAGACTGGTATGACCACATCAGTCTCTCACTGAAGAAGCTTAGTATAGGATAAAGTACAAAGAGTATGTGTATGTGTAAATATACACACACATGTGTACATGTGTTTTATCTGACTATGAATATGTTAGTAGAGTTTTGTTTTTCTTATTGTTTTTTTCCAACCTAGGCACAGAGTGCGAAGGGGAATGTGGAGGCAGGGATATAAGCAAACCAAAAAAGGAGAAGGAAAAAAAAAGGCCACTGAATCATGTTTTAAACGCCTAGAAGAGATGAAGGCAAAGCCATAAAGAACAATCAGGACAGTTTTGAAAATTTATCATCAAAGTAAGCTAGCTCTGCAAAACAGAGATTTTTAATTTTGTGTTTAATCTTTTTTTTCTTCCTGTTCTATGATGTATATGGAAATGCCCATTTTATTTGTTTAAAAAAAAGGACTAAAGCCTTTAATAATCTGGTTCCAATCTATCTTTCTAGAGACTGATCTCACATTCATCACATGACCTACCTTCCAGTCAAACTGGTCTAGGTGATCTCAGCTCACTATACATAGAGGGTACTCTACCTCCTCCCTACCTAGGTGCCTTTTTGTACAGGCTGTCTCCAGGTTTGGAATGTGCTGACTTTTTACCTCCACTTATTGGAATTCCTAGCTTCAGTCAAGGCTCAGCCCAGGGGTCACCCACTCCAAGAGACTTTCCAGACCCCCTCCACGACCAAAATCACTTTGTATAAATGTTGTATTGACTGGGGCATGTGCTATTTCCCCTTAACAGAAGATAAGCTCTTTGAAAGCAGACTGTTTTTTGAGGGGGGACTGTATACTTAGGGTCTAGCACAGTACCCTAGACATAGTAAACACTGTTGTTGAATGAATGAAAACTATATAATACAACTGGCAAAAACTCAGCCTTGAAAATCTGGTGACATCTTAATTTAGTGGTGGTGATAAAACAAGCCAACATGTGTGGAAAAGCTGTTCTGCTTAAAAATTATTTTAATGGACTAGTGTATTTTAAAAGAAAAATAACGATGTCTCTACATAATAACCTTTCATACACTCAATTTTCCAACCAAACTAAAGGCTGGGTCTCCATTTCTAACCTCTCGACCAAAACCGCTCTCTCGAAGGTCACCAAAGATCTCTTAATTGCCAAATGGGACAACATTTCTTCCATCTCATCCTTCTTAACCTCCTGGCAGTATGTGACACTATTTAACCATGCACCCAGCCCCCACCCATATTCTGGGTCTTCTCTCTAGGTTTTCGCAACATTGATCTCACTTGATTTCTACGTGTCTTAGAGCTCCCTTCGTCCGTAATCCTACCCCTAACTATTGTTGAGTTGTTCAGTCGTGTCTCGACTCTTCCTGACCCCATTTTGGGGTTCTCTTGGCAAAGATCCTGGAATGGTTTGCCGTTTCCTTCTCCAGCTCACTTTGCAGAGGAAGAAACTGAGGCAAACAGGGTAAAGTGACTTGTCCAGGGTCATACCGCTAGTAAATGTCTGGGGCTGGATTTGAACTCATGATGATGAGTCTTCCTAATTCTAAGGCCAGCCACCCCACCTAGTTGTCCACCCCTAGGCCATTATCTCTCTCTGTGGCCTCATCAGCTACATGGCTTTAATTATCATTTCTATATTGATGGAGGTAGTATGACAAGATGGAATGACTTCTGGATTTTGGAGTCAAAAGGACCTGAGTTACAAGTCCTGGTTCTGTCACTTATTCTCTATGTGGACCTTGGACAAGTTGCTTCACCCCTCTTTGCCTCAGTTTCCTCATCTGTAAAATGAGGAATTTGGACTCCATGGACTGTAGGACGACCCTGTGGCTTTCAGATCTGTATAGCCAGCTCTAGTCTCTCTCCTAAACTCCAGTCATTTAT
Organism: Trichosurus vulpecula; assembly: GCF_011100635.1. NCBI lineage: Eukaryota > Metazoa > Chordata > Mammalia > Diprotodontia > Phalangeridae > Trichosurus > Trichosurus vulpecula. The sequence goes on along the minus strand of NC_050574.1, from coordinate 411,757,718 downwards.
CATAATCTACCTACTTTAGACTTGATGCCCAGAGATACTTAAAATTTGAAATTTCCAAGACAAAATTTATATATTTCTGTGGAGGGCACCATCACCCTTCCTGTTACCAAAGTTGTCTCAAATATCCGGTGGATTGCCAGTAATTACCATTACTACTGGCTGGCCTATATCTCCATTTGAGGCCCTCATCTTCTCTCATCTTAATAACTATAATATATAATTAATAACTATAATATATAATTGTAATATAATATATTACATGTAATATTATATGCAATAATATAATAATGTATTAGTGTAATAATAATGTCATATTTTATGTAATATAATAATACAATAAATAATAACTACAATTTCACTTTTGTCTTTGTATCAGCACACTCCACAAGGCCCTGTCCTGGCCCTCTCCTCTTCTCTCTCTATACTACTTCACCTGGTGATCTCATTAGGTTCTATGGACCTAATTACCATCTGTATGCTGATAATTCTCAAATCTACCTATCCTAATGCTAATGACCTCCAAATGCCTTTCAGACACCTTGAACAGGAGGGCTGGGACTCTCTTTTTGTATCCCCAGTGCTTAATACAGTACTTGGTATGTAGTAGGCACTTAATGTTTATTGACTGAATGCTTGGCACACACTTGGCACTTAATAAATGCTTGTTGATTGACTTTTTTTCTCCAAAAAGGTTTGTTTATCTAATTATGTAACTGTCTAAACAAAGATATAAGAATACGCAACAACTTCAAGGGGACTATAAGCAGCCTAATAGGTAATCTTTGGGTTGAATCATGGGATAGTTGAAGGTACACTGGTTCATGAATTAGTAGACAATTCTACCAGCATATGGCTAGGTGGCCTTGGCACTCTAGTTTATTTACAAAATGAGGCTGGAATCAAAGGCAAATGGATAATCATTGAGGCCCTTTCTTATGCTATGATCTGTAATTCTATTCTTATCATAGAACTGAATTCTCAGTCTAGTGTCTAGAAAGCTGAAGGGAGAACACAGAATATATTTAATACAGGACTCCAAGAGTCTTAATGCTGTCTGTCTTAACCACATAAATGAGCCTCACTATCCTACATAAATTTTAACTTAAATCATAATTTATATTGGCCTTATTAGTGGAAAAGTACAGCTGTGAAAATATTGTGGTTAGAACGAAAAATAAAAAAATAAAAAAATCAGCCATAGAGGTGTGAGACATAGCAAAACATATTTAACACTTTTTAAAGAAAAGAAAATATATCTATATATTAAAATCACAAACTTAAAAAATCTTTAAAATATAGCAAGAGCTCTTACTTTACTTCACTATATCTTTCTTTGCTTAAAGTCCTTGAAACTCTATTAATCAAATATGATTTCATAGCTTACACTGAGGTTAGAATGAACAGAAACCTCAAAAGATCTCACCCAAGAGTTATGTTATCAGATGGCTTAAATACAAATGAAGTGGGGGTGGTGAAACTGAAGAAGGGGAGGGGGAAGAAAGAGGGAGAATATTTACATACCAATAATTCAAAGCATACAGCTAAAATAAAAGTTCACCACAGCTAATATTTAATGATTCATAAAGTGTTTTTAAAAAAACAACATAGATCCAAGTGATACCAGGAAGTTAAAATTGCAAAGAAACAAGACAAAATGAGAGAAAAATGAGAATGTTGAAGACAGCTCAATTTATCAGGCCAGTATCTTTCTACCAAAGTTTGGCTCCAGAAAAAAAACATGTTTTGCCAGGAGTTCTTGTTATCTTACATAGAAAACAATGAAAAATCTCATGTGGGCTGAAACCTATTTCCCCTGTATTCTTAAGAATGTAGAATTTTAAAAGTGCCTCTCTCATCACCATCTGTATACAAAGGATATGAAGGAGAGATAATCAGTGACAAGTTCCTGTGAAATCCCAGAAAAAGCAATAAAGAGCAGGAGGGGAGGCCACAAAACAAACCCTGATGGTTCTCTCAGAGAACCTTCTGAGGGTTTTCTAAAGCATCTGATGGCAAGGAACCACAAAAGGTAAAATATCATTGGTGTTTTGGCCCTATAAAATTTCTGGGGGATTAAGACGGAGAAATTATATTTATGAGTAACGTTCACAGGCTAAAAACTACCAAGACAGGAGTGTCTGGGGTAGGGGGCAAAGAGAGAGAAAGAGAAAGGGAGAGGGAGAAAAAAAGGGGGGGGAGAGAGAGAGTGTGTGTGGGGAGGAGGGGGTGTGTGTGTGTGTGAGGGTGTGTGTGTGTGTGTGTGGTGTGTGTGTGTGTGTGTGTGTGTGTGTGTGTGTGTGTGTGTTGGAGTCGTTAAAGTGATCACAGCACACCCTGGGGAAGGTTGGGGCTTTTTTTTAGGTGCTTTCTTGGGAACCACAAATATGTTAATAGTGGAAATGTGTTCTCTGGCTCTACACTCAAGGAGTGTAATTTCACTTAAATGTTATATCATGGTTTGCTATAACATGCTATTCTGTCTAATATGATGCAGAATAATGGAAGCCTTTGGGAAGCTATGTGTTTACAGTAATACATTTCTTCGAGAATAATTTTACCCAAATTTATAGCCACTTGGCAACCTAGCTTTTAATATTCTATTCAGCACTCCCTCCCCAATCCATTAAAAATTATTTCATGACATTGGTAAAATCATTTCCCTTTCACCCGAACCTGGAACAAGCTATCATTCAAACAGCCCTGTTGAAACATCCCCGTGCTGGTTGTGTGGAAAATGTTAGTCATACAACTACCTGGAGAGAAGAAGTGTATTTATAAATGCTAAATGGCCCGGGAAACCACTTTTGAGTTTTCTCAGGCTCAGATCCTCATTTTCTCTTGCATGGTCATCCCTAGGATAGCCCTCGAAAACAAGGCAGCCATTTTCTCTGAAGCTGCTCACTCTGCGAACCAGATAGAAAAGCCTGGTGAGCCACAGCTCCCTTCCGTGCCTGCAGCAATCCGAGGGGGGAAAACAACCAATCAACCACAAACAGGTAGCAACCACAGCCATTTTTGTACTTGCCTGATATGACTCATAGCTCAACAACAGATGGGGACTGGGGGAGGGTGGACCTCCAGGGGGGGGAGGGGGAGCGGAGAGAGACAAGAAGAGGAGAGGGGGGGAAGGGCCAGGGAGACCTGGATCCATAATCATGTACACTCAGCAATTACATGGTTTGCTTCTTTTTATGGCTTCCTTTATGATACTTAATGATAAAAATTTTCTGGAAATAGCTGAGTAACTTCTCCAATTGAAGGTTCTGAATCAAGGTAGCCTTTGGAATTATTACGGATACTTGTTTATACTGTCTGGAAATTGCGTCCTAAAGAGTTAAAACTAGTGCTCTTCAATGTGGCCAGTGTATTTTCTTTTTTTTAAAAAGCTGCATTGAAGTCATAGACTGGTCTCTTCCTTTAAAAAAATTTTTTTTTTTTTGGTAATTAGACTGTCTTCTGCAACATTCTAATTATGTCTTCATTGCACTTCCTTTATTTACAAAGAGACAGAACATTTTATGACCGGAAACTGAACTGAATTAAAGGTTATCCTTTGCTGCCCCCACCCCCAAATGTACGGACTGATAAACATGACTGAAGCACGGTGTGGGGTTGCTTGTAAAAGTGGAGGGTGATTTTACTGTTATAATCATTATGTAATAAAGATATCTACACTTACAAGTCAAGAACTTTTTGTTGTCCTTATACTAAGGGCCTCAGTTTTCTCCTCTCTAAAATAATACAAACAGCTAACATTTACATAGTCCTTACTTTGTGCCAGGCACATCCCTTTACAATTATTACCTCAACTGATCCTCACAACAACCCTGGGACGTAAGAATTACTATTATCCTTTTTTTTTTTTACAGATGAGAAAATTGAGTCAAACAAAGGTTATGTGACTTGCCCAGGGTCACACAGCTGTCTGAGAGGCTGGATTTGAACTCTGGCCTTCTTCACTCCAGGCCCCACCCTCTATCCACTGTGTCACCTAGATAATAATACCTGTAGTGCTTATGTCACAGGGTTATGGTCAGGCCCAAATGTCTATAAAGTCATCAGCAAACCTTCAAGTGCTGTACAGGGTGTCCCAAAGGTCTTAGTGCAGTTTTAAGCTATTAAAACTCTTTAAAAAGGCCATTAAACCTTAAGCTATTAAAGCTTTGGGGGACTTTTGGGATACCCTGCATAATGTCAGTTAATGCGGCCTTTAGATTGCACAGATGTCTCAAGAGTGAAAAATAATGCACCATTTTCATAAAATGCTTAAAAAATAAAACTACAATTTCATTAATCATGCTGGAGAATTCCTACCCTGCCACTTCTACCATGACATCATATATGGAGGATGATACCTACAACACTGGTTATCACGGAGATGGGGAAAGATTCATTTTCCCAGTGCCCTTACATTCTATCACAAACACACTTTCCTTCCCCCCACCCCCACGAGTTAATGCAAATAAAATCAATACAGATCCTATCACCAACCTCAACAAATGAACCATGAAATCATTCCTCTAAGTCATACTTACAGAGGATGGTAATGAATCACTTATTGTTAAATCTATCATTTTCCCTGGTGTTGGCACATGTGTCTTCCAATAAAAGAATAAAATGGTAGACACTAGAGAAAAAGGCACTGTGGTCGGTGACTTAAAGAAAGAGAAATTGAGAAATCAAGGCACTGTATTTCAAGAGGCATATCAGGGAGGGAATGTTGATAGGAAGCTTGTTGTGAATGAATAAATAGATGAATAAAAAGGAATTTATGAAGTGCTTACAATGTGTGGATGCTCTTCAGCTAGCTGAATTAAGTAATTAGTTACCTTTATTGGGTAAGAGCATGATGAGTTAAATCTCAGACTGGGTAAGTTATTGTCTTCTCTTTACTCTCTGAGTTTCTTTAATTCTGGCAAATATTTAATAATGGTCACACACTGGTAGACCAGACAATAGTCAACTGTGGGTTGGACTTCCTGAAGTTCATTTCTACTGCATAAAAAAATTCAAAGGGCACATCCTTTTTAAGAGTATGTCAAAACTGAAATCTTCACATGTGTAGGCATCACATTGCTAAGACCCAGTCTCCATAGATTTAGAGTCAGGAAGGGATCTCAGAGGTCACTTAATTCAATGTTTCAATTATAGAGATGAGGAAACTGAGGCTGAAATTATTTGCCCAATGCAACACAAGCAGTGAGTGGAGAATTTTAGAGGAAGATTCACGTATATATAAGTGTATGTATAAATACAGAATCTGTGTGTATGTACATGTATGTGTCTGTATGGATATTATACATACATATGTATGCATATACTTAATTTCACTGTTACTATCATCAACAGGGAAAACAGGTGCCCATGACTACATAGAACTAAGTATGAATACAGCTTCTAATCCTTAGCAAGTACTTACTGAGTTGAAGTACATCTGTCCCTCCTCTTCCTTCCTATTTTCTACTCTCACTAATTTCTAGGAAAAGTCCATGAGGGAAGATTGCTGTTGACAGATTCAGAATGATCCTAATGCATGGACACATAAACAGAACAGGTAGGATGTAACTGGGGGAACACCAGATGAAGCAATCAGTATTAAAGTAGGAGAGGGTGGCCAAAATTATCATATGATAACCAGATGGAAAAGAAAGAATTAAATGTCTACAGAAAGACAGAAATAATATGTTAGTAGCTAGGAGGAATGGAATTGAGGCAATCCCTCCCCACATGATAAAAATGTAAAATAAAATGATGTAAAATAAAAATTTTTAAATGCATACACATCCCATATGTGTGCATATAAATTTAAAAAACCCCAGCTTTCACATAAGTCAGTGTGTTTGTATTCTAATATTCAAAATAAATTGTAATAGAAGCAAATAGAAGCTTTTCCCCAGGTGACTTGGTGACTATTCTATTCACCAAGAAACAGGTTAATTTCCAGTCTGCCCTCCCCAATCACCCCCAATTACATTTCAAAATAACAAGGTTTTAGTGGATAGAGTAATATAATAAATATAATAGTAATAGCTTGAAATTAGCTGGGGGAAAATGAGAAACAGCAGCAGCCGTGAGATAATAGCTCCATTATAAATTTTCATTCATTCCTTCTAACAGCTGACATTTATATAGGGCTTGAAGGTTTACAAAGTACTTTACATACATTACACCATTTGATCCTTACAACAGCTCTGTGAGGTAGGTATTACAGATGAGAAGACTGAGGTTCAGGGATGGAGTTAGCGTATGTCAGAGGGGAGATTCAAAGCCCAGTCTCTCCTGAGTCCAAGCTGAGCACTGCAACAGACTGCCTCTTCTAAAGAAAAATTTGTGTTGATTCAGTTCAGTTTAACAATCACTCCTATGTGCTAGGCACTATGCGAGGAGGCGCTGGGAATACAAAGGCTAAAATGAAAAACATTGATTTATTTGCCAGGTCAATTTATTTTGCACAATGCACCTTAGAAGATTAAAAGGGACTCTACAGTTTAAAAATTCTAAAGAGCTGCCAGATTAGCAAACATCTCAAATTCAAAAGCATACTGCAATGCAAAGCTGGGACAAGGCCTTTATGTGCCCTAGACAAGGTCTGAAATCTGCCCACTAGAGACTTTGATTTTTCATCTAATATATCATACCCAATTTATTAAAAACAAAGCAACAACAACACAAAACCTACAAGCCTTGGAGTAGAATTATCTGGCATCAGATAAGGTGATTTATACAGTCTTATTAAAAACTGCCCCCACTTCTTTGCACTCTCTCCAAAAGATGTTCTGTTCTAAATGGTTGCCTACTCTAGTCCTGGCACTGCAGCTATTTTTGCTACTGTTGTAATCATTTCTGAGTTCCCTTTAGTGTTGTGTTCCTTCTACAATCCTGTAGCAGTGTGCTGAAGTGTTTTAAGGGTGGGGAGGAATTCTAAGGGATTCATATTTAAAAGCTACCAGCATGAAGAAAAACAAAACCAAAGTACAGTTATCATCAGAGGTTTAACTGCAACAGCACAGTGGGACCACAAAATCTAATGGAAGGGACTAAATGTGGAGAAAAGAACAGGGTACTTAGCAGAAATTTCTAAGTATTATAAAGTTGAGAACATGCTGGCAGCTTCCCAATGATCCAACCGATATTCCCAATCAAGATCTAATTTTGGGTGATTTGTATTCCAGTCACAAACAGAAGTTTATCCAGGGCATCTCTTCTATTTCAGAATCCTATTGTCAAAACGCGAACACATGCACACGCATGCATTGATGGCTAAGTTTCTCAGCAATGAACATTTATATCCCAACCCCTCCCCCTTCAAAAAACAAAATTAAAATGGACAAATACAGAAAATACTATAATATGGCTTGATATTATAAAAATGTCAAACCACTCCCCCCCAATACTTAAGACTACTTGAATAGTCTCCCAGCTGTTCTCACTACCTGCAGTCTTTACACTTCAATACATTCTGCATATTGCTATTTGATTTATACTCTTAAAAATACTTGTTTGATTATAGTACTCGACTGCCCCAAAATATATAATAGTTTTCCACTGACTTCAGTGTAAAATTTGAACTCCTCAGCCTGGTATTTACAGTCCCATATAACTTACCCTTTTGGTATTTACATTCTAGTGTTCAACACATGAATCTCTGCTCTGGCCAAATTATTCATTTTCTGTCCTCTGAGTAAATCTCATGCTCTTCTTCCTCCATGTATTTATCCATAATAATCCTCCCCCACATGTAATTCAACATCCACTGATTCATTAAACATGAAGCACTTACTACATACAGGGGATTGTGCCTATCTGTCTAAATTCTACTTACCCTTCCAAGTATAGCTCAAATCCATTTCTCCACAAAGCCTTTCCTGATTGGTCTGACTTGAATTGATTTATCAGGCCTCAAAATTCCTAGGACACTAATTCTCATCATCATTTTATCATGGTATGCTATTGAGTTTTGTTAATATGAATGTTTGTGGTTTCGTGTTTGAGATTCTGAGCAGGGGTGAGATGGAAGGGATGCTCTGCTTCCTAAGTATCTGGGATGGTCCGTAGATCAAGGGTTCTTAACTTTTTTGTGTGTGTGCCACGGACCCCCCTTTTGGCAGTCTCGTGAACCTTATGGACTCCTTCTCGAGATGTTTTTAAATGTATAAAATAAAATGGATAGGATTACAAAGGAAACCAAATTAATTGAAATAATTATCAAACTAGCTTTTAAAAAGCAAATTCATGGACACTAGGTAAAGAACTGGTGCTGAAGAAAAGGAGAAGACTAAGTCATGCGACATATAATTCTACTCAAATGACATACAACAAGTGATTCTCTGCCTCAGTTTCTTCTTTTGAAAAGTAATAAAAATTCAGCTTAAAAGGAAGCTGGATTTCAATAGTTGATTGGTCAATGTTAGCACGATACTTTGAAAGTTGAAGGGAAGATCTGGCCTTTCTTCTAACACCCCGCAGAATAACTTTTTCACCCAACTTCTTCTGGTAGATAAATTTATTTGCATGTTCAGTGGAAGAGTCTTGCGTCAAAACAAAATATCATAAAATGAAATTTTAAAATAAATTCGGTTACACTATAACATGCTGATTGAACTGGTTGAACTCTCATTTTAATGATAATTTCAAGAATATAAGGCGCTTTCAAGCAGCCAACTCAAAATATACTGGAATGTAAAGGGGTTTGGGAGTTGAACAGCTAGGAAGGAACAGGAAGCATATACTAGCATCATCTATTTCTTAAAATGAAGAGAACACCAAACAATAGGGAATAGAGAAGGTTCAGGACAAATCCTCCTTTATAAAACTGAAAGGCATCTGTACTGAAGAAAGAAAGATTAGAGCCAGTTAAACTTGAGGTCACTTAAGGTATTGAGAAGCATGAGATATTTAACTTGCTCATAACATTTTTCTGCATGAAGCTTTTTGTTCTTGGCCCTTTAGAAAATACTGTAAAAATGTTTCCATGTATGTAAGTATGAAGTACCACTCTTCACCTTACCAGAAACAAGAATTATACAGTCATACAGTGTACAAATGGTAGCATTAGATAGTGAGAATGAAAGAGTAGGAGGCAGCAACCCTTCCAACTTGTGTTCACAGTCAGGGGTTGGGTCCCTAGAGGGTGGCTATACCTTGGATTCAAGGTATAACCCTGTAGTGTCTATCTCTAAAATTAAGAGTTCACGAGCCCCCACTTGCGTGTTTCCCTTTAACATTCAGCCGGTACTCACAATGAGCTCTTAATAAAAGCATTTACTAAAAGGTCATAGTAAAAATGGTACAGTAGGAACAAAACATCCTTCCCCAGCTAAACCTAGAATACATTCTCAAATACATACAGCATCCAGGTAAAGAACAGGCACAAACTTAAAAGTGTTGTAACTAATGAGGCACACATATCCCTTTCCCATGTGCCAAACCAACTCAAAACTCCCAAAATGCAGAGCTTGGAAATCTTTTTTTTTCTCCCTGTGCAGTCATCTCTGTAGCTCAACTCTTGATGAGAAAGTCTAGCTCTCCTAAGGTCATCCATAGGTCCCAGTCCACAGACACCTCTGTTCTCTCATGCTAGAAGTCTCGCTCCTAGAAGCCGTTTCCTCCCCTGGGTGATTGCCTTTCTGCAGCCATTTCATTCTGGAGTGCACATCACTTCTTCCTGTTGGATGCAGTGTCTCCTCTGGAATAAGCAGCTTTGCTTCCAAGTGACATAGTTGGTGAAGGAGGAGGAGGAGGAGGCAAAGAGAGAAATTTCCCCCACCCTGCTCCAGGAAATGGCCCTTTCAGGAACTAGCTTCCTCTTCTTCCACTACTGACTAAAAATGACTCTCCAACTGCCGAATGACTTGCTTTTTTATACAGGTCCAAGAATCGTGACTGATTCTCTCAGCCAACCACTAGATGTGCTGCCAGTTGGCTTTATCCAATGGCCAAGTCCCTTGAATCCTCTCAAGTTGTTTAAGGAATTTCTTCACACCTTGTTATAGGAAACTCCTTAACACCTCCTTTACCCAAGAAAGAAATGGCATATCATGAATAACTTCAAGAGTAGAAGAAATCAATGAAAATGAATTATCATAGGAAAATAGTTGAATGCCCCCTTACCAAAAGATGCCACCAAAATCTTATGGCTATCACCTGTTCTTGAAGGATCAAAAGAACTAGGCCACCAAAGGAGAAATTCACAGAAGTGCCAATAGTCTAAGTTTTTCTTTTCCAATGGGTGTAAACGCTCCAAGTGTTTCATATAAAATACTTAAACAAATATTAAATGGAAATGGATTCTTACATGAAAAGTCTGATGTAAAGAAAAACTTCTCACAGTTTTTAAGCAAAAAAAGGCTGCTTCAGGAGGCAGAAAATTTTCTCTTACTAGGTCTTCAAGCAAAGGCTAGATGACCACTCATTAAGGAAACTCTGGAGGGGAATCTTTATTGAGGATGAGGTGGCCTTTGAGGACCCTTCCAAATCAGATTCTGCAATTTTGTAAAGTTCTGTGCCAGTCCTTTCTGAATGCAGTATTCTTTCAATAAATGGTGATTTTGGCGGGGAGCAGGGCAGATACTCAGGAGTATAATGGAGGATCTGAATGATGGGTATAATTAGGATCTGAAATTGAAAACTCCACTAAAACTGAGCTGTCCCTAATAACTTTTTCCCCAAAATTCTGCAACTTCAGTTACATTCTTCCCCCTCCCCCATCTTTATATTCCAGGGGAGGGGCGGCAAACTGCGAGGAGGGTAGAAGATCCAGACTTGAAATCCACTTGGTGCAGGTAACAGTGAGGAAACTCCCTGCATTACAGACCTACGGAGGTTAAATGACTTGCCCAAAATAAGTCAGCTTTAGTCAGAGGTGGGACAGAAGAGCTAGGAGTTGTCAGATGTCTTCCTAACCCTGCTACGGTCAGCTTTCTATCCATATCCAGTAAGTCCTGCTTCCTTTCAATATGTAAGTTTATATTTTATACATATAATTATATATACACACACATACAAATGAGAACACACAGACTATTTATGGTATCTTTCTGATGATAGGACTGCTGGGATTCTCCTGGCTTCTGTGCTACAATTCAAAGGATGTAATAGACCTAGACAGACTTCCTGGCATCCTTCCATCCTAAGATTTCCTACAATTATTATACTGATGAATCAAATCTAATTTTAACAAGCAAGGCTTCTGTTGTCAGCAACCATTGTTCAAGGACTCAAAGAAAAAAACTTAACAATACATTTTTATGACTTTTGATATCCCTGTTTCTGCAATGCATAGTTCATGCAAATATGTGAAGTTAGAAGGAAAAGACAAGGGAAAAACAGTTTCCATCATGGAGCAAAGATAATGTTTACTGCTAAGGTACATGATACATAACATGACTTGAATAAAGGATTTTCAAATATTCATCGCCCTCTAAAAAGAAGTGAAATGAAAGCATAATTTGACATTTCATGTGTTGTTTTAGAGACAAAAATCCCTCAAAGCCGCCAATGACAAACAGGTAGTGTTAACAACTATAATGTTAATTCAGTATATTTTAAATGGTTTTCCTCCTGCCTTGAGATTTTCATGAGTATTTAAATTGCAAATCCTTTATTGTGGCTTCTCATAAGCAAACTGCATGTGTCTTTTACTTTCTATCAAGGTTTCTACCTATTAAGGAAAAAACACAGGTCATCCATTCAGCAAACTATTTATTTGGAAGCTAATATGTGGAAAGCATTGAACCATTAAATACATTTTGCAAGAATATTTTTTAAAAGGAGCAGACCTCATTGCAATTGAGGAGCTTATAATGTAACTAGAGAGATAATATGCATACTTAAACAACTAAGTAATAATTCTGTAAACATACGAATCAAAGTAAAACAATATACAATGAAACACTGATTAGTTGTAATCCTCAATTAATGAAATTTTTTTCATTTTTCTTAACTGCTGTTTCCTGGCATTGCATTTTTCAGGGTCTCAAGTAAAAATTGTGCTGCAAAGACCTCAGGAACTCAGCTCAGGGGAACAAATTGGTCATCGATAGACCAAAGGAAGAGATCTTGTAGATCTCACACCCAGCCAGGCTCAGAGTTCCTTTCCACAGGATCACAGAACCTCAAAGTTGTAAAGGACTTCTGAGACCATTAATCCAAACAATATTGTATGCCTATGTACTCAATTAGTGACCATCAGGCTTTTGCTTGAAGACCTCCAGTGAGGGAAGAACCCATTCCTTCCTGAGATAGCTCCTACCTTTGAAGAGCTCCAATTGTCATGATAGTTTCTTACAGCAAGTCTAAATTTGACTTTTTTGCAACTTACAATGACTGTTCCTAGGTCTGCACTCCAGGGCCAAGCAGATCATGACTATTCTCTCTCCCACAGGAAAGCCATTCAAATATTTGTAGAAAATTACCATGTCCCACCCTGAGTCTGAAGGCTAAACATGGCCAGTTCCTTTAAACCTTCTATGCCATGATCTCAAGGTTCTCACCCATTCTGGTTGCCCTGTTCTGAACATACTCTGGCAGCCATGAATCTTGCTTATCAACATCGATCCCAAAATGTGGCACCCAGAAATGAAAACAATATACTACTGTAGAATGAACATTTTCCTAGACCCGGACACTGCCTTCTATTAATGCTGACTAACATGACATTAGGGTTTTTAGATGCCAGACATCATTGATTCATACCAAGTCTGAAATTCACTAAAGGACTTTCACTAAAGAAATTCACTTACGACTAAAATCCTAAGAACTTTTAAAAACAAACAGCTTTCTAGTCACCCATCTTTCAAAAAACTCTGTTTCTGAAAATTCAATCTTAATAACTACTTGGGCTACCCAAGAGGAATCTTTGATCCCATCCTGGACCACTGCCCCTCAATTAATCCGTATGGTCATTCTAAATTGTACCTTTGAAATAAAGAGACAGATCACAAGAAAACAAGCTGATATCACTGACGGACCAAAAAGGGATAATTATCAGGACACCTGAGGTCAATACAGTGGGAGGCCAATCTCCTAGATACCTTCTACAAACACTTCAAGCATCAAACAAAAATTCAGTTATGCTTCACTCTGGCCATTACACAGCGCTGACTATGACTGTGCAAAGCACAGGGTTACTCTACCGCCAGTCAAGAGTCATTTATTGAGAACTTATGTGCCAGGCACTGGGAGACAATATATAAACATATAAAGAAAATACAACACATGCACAAGATAAATGCAATAAATGCTCATTTGTCAGAAAAGTCCATATGCGAGAGGTGGTCTCAGAGCTGAGCTTTGAAGGAAACAAGGAATCCCAAGAAAAGAAAGTAAGGAAGGGGTGCATGCCAAATTCTGGACAAAAGCACAGAGAGGACACAGAAAGTTCAGGACAAGGAACTGCCAGGCCAATTTGGTATAGTATGAAAGAGAATAATGGACTGCAAGTCAAACACAGACACTGGTGGAAGCTAAAGATTATTTGAAGTAGACAAGGAGATCATATTCAAATTCTTTTGTCAGCTGCCTAATTTGCAACAGGCTCACCTTAAGTTCTTAGGTGTTATAATATACAGAATTCAGGATTCTTGGGTGATAAATATAGGAGAGGAAATAGAGGAAAAATCCCTAACATGGATAAATACAATTTAAGGCACACTATAGCAGCAATTTTTAAAATGTTCACCTAAATTTACTTAAGTTTTCTTAAAGGAGTTCATTCATCAAAGGTAGCATTACTTATTTTGTCAAATTTAGCATTATTTGATATTAATATAAGGTGTCCCATTAAGTACACTTTTAACCTAAATCATTTTAAAATTACATTGCTAAAAGCCGTCTCATACACGTATTTAATTAGATGAATGAGAGCTGTCAATATAACTGAGATCAAAATCTTTGTCATCTTTAGAGCTCTCATTTTCCACAGTAACTCTTACAAATTTTTTCCACAGTCTTGAAACTCCCAATTAGACCTCAAAGTTCCACAAGAATTAAAGATGGACTCAGCTTTCTACTTTTCTGAGCTCTCTCAACTTCCCACTCCTCCACGCCTCAAAACTTCTTTCTCATAAACCATGGTGCTTCCCTCTGGGTCACAAATGTATGGCTCTCTGTACCCTAAATTCCGTTTCCTGCTTTACCTTTCTGGATCTTTCTCCAGTAGTCACCCCCTCTCTCACCTTATCTTTAAAATCTCCCTTTGCTGCATCTGTCTTCTCATTTTCCTATAAACATGGCAAGGTCTCTCCAATAAAAAAAAAAAGCCTTCCCTTAACCTTTCTACTCTCATCTGGTCATTACTTCTCATTTTACCTTTACTGTCCAACTTTTTGAAAACACAGGCCTATATTTAATTCTTCCACTTTCTTCCCATGAATTTTCCTCAGCAACTTGAAATATGGTTCTAGTCCCACACACAAATCTGGTTCCACCTTTTCTTACTTTAAATTGCTATTACCTATATATAGGCTCATATTTAATGTTTTTCAAAAGCTAAAAATCTTACCTTTTTTCCTTACACGAACAAGATATTTGGTTACAAGAAGAAATTGTTGGAGGAATGAGCAAACTGCCACCTACCAAACCACCCTGACTGTAGACCTCAATTTTAATTTTGGGTTTGAATCCAACAATATAATCCTAATACCATGTATCATGCTTCAGATGATCAAAACACTATTTTGTACTTCTGAAGATATAATTACATATTTAATACATTAATTAAAATAATTATTTATTGAAAAGGTTGACTTGCTTCATTATTTTAATAACGGAACATACACACCACGGTAGAGCAGCATATGGATCTTATTCCTAGAAAGGATGAGGAAATCTCTTAAAACACTTTATTTAGCATAGCCCTGGCCTAATTCTCACTACATCTCTTGTGGGTAATGTTCTGCTCCAACTACACCTAACTGGGAAACAAATGAAAAAAGGCATGTGTCCTCGAGTCAGCATCCTTCACTAGACTCCTAGGCCAAATAGAGTTGAAAACCAGAGCTGGGATTTGACTGACTATAAACTGTTATCGATTATCCTTAATTTGCTAGACGTGTGGCAGGCTTCTTTTCTATTTTTACCAGGCACCTAAATCTTTCTTTGCATGTCCTCAAATTCCTCACAGTTCCTGGACCTATGGAATAAGCAGTAGGCAGGTAGGCCTACCGACCCGGGACAAATGAAAAGTTATTCCAGAATATTCCTTAGTGTAACAGCAAGATGGAAAACATTTTGCAGTTTGTAAGGTTTTGACAGATCTGGAGCAAGGTCTGATGTTCTGCAACCTTTTAATTCAACGTGGCTGATGTGAAATAATAAAATAGAATACCCATGAAAAAGACAACACGAGAATGTGACTGGAATATATTGAGTAACTTTGCAGCATGCAAGGTTAATTGGACTCTCTCTGCAACTGGTCTTCTGGGACTGTAAAAATAGTTTACTGGTGATCGTGATGTTATGCAGAGTGTGAGAAGGGTTTTTTTTTTCCACTAAACTGAACTGACTTAAATTTCCAAAGGACCTAAAGTGACTCTCTCAGAGTTTTACTTATACCCTCTGGTTTTCAACAGAGAAATAAAGAATCAGATAGATCATTAATATCTAAAAGTTGAAATCGGAAACTGTTTTATCAGCAGTCATCATTAAAGAAAGAAATGGACTGGCACAAACTTCAGTGAGATGCAAAAGTAATGTAATGAAGTCCTGACCAAAGGCTAGCCTAGGGATCTATTCTGGAAAAGCACCTCCAACAACGAAATCCTTAAATATTGTTTCCCTCACTGGGTCCTGCTCCTAATTTCCTTCTCCATTTACACAAGATACGGAAGACTTAAGGAGGGAGGAGAGAGAGAGAGAGAGAGAGAGAGAGAGAGAGAGAGAGAGAGAGAGAGAGAGAGAGAGAGAGAGAGAGAGAGAGACAGAGAGACAGAGAGTGAGAGAGACAGACAGACAGACAGAGAGAGGCAGGCACATATTATTCCTTCTTCCTACTTCCCCCTTTTCTGGCCCAGGAGATTTAGATGGAAATAGCTTTGTCTTCCCTTTTTCTCTCCTCTCCTCCCAAAGGAAAAGAAGCAGAGATTGGGAGGGACACACTAGGTTATACTGAAAAGCCTCATCTTGACAAGGAAGACTAGGCTGCATTGAAGAAACCTACAGTTTGCAGCCTTTCCAAACTAGTCCCAATAACTTAACTATCTTGCTAAGGGGGCACAACAACAGGCAGTCAGTCACACATAGCATGTTCCCTCTTCTTCACTCCTGCAAATCACTATATAATCCGTGGAGCCCAATAAAAAACAAAACAAAACAAAACAAAAAAATCACCAATAGGAATTTAGCACACTGAGCTGAGAATGTCTAAAACAGTAAACCCGGAATCCACAAATGTGAAGGGTATCATGCACTGCTTAAATGAAAATGATATCCATATCTTAGCAATTTACTACACTATAATTTCCTTCCTCACTCTTTCAAAAGAGAAACAAGGCATGCTTTCACATCCTTACTTGGCTAGCTTGCTGGGATCTGGATATCCAATCTAATTATTTTGGTTCCAATTTCCAACCCTATCAGGGGTGCAATGGTGCAAAAAATAAAAATGCCAGTCTCCTAAATGTGGTCATATCTAAAAGCTAAAAGCTCTTCATTTGCTGAGCCATCACTGTGTGGCCTGAA
Source organism: Trichosurus vulpecula (assembly GCF_011100635.1). Taxonomy (NCBI): domain Eukaryota; kingdom Metazoa; phylum Chordata; class Mammalia; order Diprotodontia; family Phalangeridae; genus Trichosurus; species Trichosurus vulpecula. The sequence goes on along the minus strand of NC_050574.1, from coordinate 411,741,041 downwards.
GCTCCTGTCATAACACAATTTATGTTCAGTGCTCTGAATGGGACTTGAGAGGGTTTCCCAATGTACCATTGCTGAACATTTATATAACATATTTCAGATATGTTACAGCTAGTTGCATCATCTTGTCCTATCGGCATCAGTGATAACAAGATGCATCAAACAGTCTGCTACAAAGGGACTTTTGCTACCCCTCCCCCATCCCCATGCTTTTATATTTAATTGGTTAAGAAGTATAATCCGCACATTCTAAAATATTTAGGGAATACAGTAAGCAGCCTGGAACCATAAGTAATAAAATGCCCATTATTCTTTACATCAGTGATTCCTACATTAAATACTAAGTAAATTCCTCTGGGGCTTTGGGTTTTGCTGCGAGGGGGATATTTTTGTGAATGATTTCAATTTAACACCCTTTTGAATAACCATCTCACTTAGGTTTTTGACACATCTGGCCTCGCAAAACCATTCCCATTTATTTCTAGAGCTTTCACAAACATGATATAATGATTTGCATTGAAATATGAGAATCATGGTTTTATTTCTGTATTATCAATACAGTATGTTTGGCAAGCTCCCTTATCTTCCTTATGATGAAAAATGCGACAACAATTTTCTGTATCTTTAAAAGAAATAGACAATTCAATTATATTGCGCCAGAAGCTCTCAGATCCCTCTCTGCCAAACGTCTTCACTGCATCCTGCCACAGACAATCCATTTGTATTCTGGCACAGTAGGGTACTTGTTTTGTGGAAGCATGGTACAGTTCGACTTGGGTACTATCAATAGAACACTATATCAGCTCTCTGTCTCTTGATGATCCTTTTTTCCTGCTCCAACCCTGGTTATTAGGATTTCCAATTTAAGTGACCAAACGGTATGTATTACTAATTGCCAGCCTGAAATCTAGTAGATATCGACTCCTCCTGGAAAAAAAAATGCATTAGTGGCTAATTACAGTCCCCCCCCCTCCTTTTTTTGACTGTTCTGGTTACCATTTAAAAGGATTTAATCATTGCATTTCAAGAGAAGCTTAAGCTTCCCTTTGAGACTATCCAACTAATTGCTTCTGTTTTTCCACTTATTGCATGAGGTGGTTTGCAAAAAGGATCACTGAAAATGCTTTCTAAATATCACAGTGATAAGTAAACAAGCTGGACAAATCAAGAGCTATTCCTGCCACCCATTCTCTCTTTCCTTATCCAGCCCTTCCTCACCTTTAGTGAAAAAGTGATGTTGATGTGTTTTTTTCAAACTTTATATATTAAGAAAATAATATAAGTTCAGGCAAAGTCCTTCCCTTTTTTTTAAACAACAAACAACAAAGTTTTTAAAGGAAAACAGTGATGGGGCATGTTGAAAGAAATAGAACACTTGGGAATGAGGAGGGGAAGGATAATTACCTTGGCAAGACGGAGGACATGACTCTGGGTATTTGGAACCTAGTAAATCCTATCACTGACGAGCTCTGTGACCAAGGACAAACTCCTTAACCATTTAGGGCCTCAGTTTCCTCACCTGTAAAATGTTATGATTCGATTAGATGCTCTTCAAGGTCCTTTCCAATTCTTACTTTTTAGGATGCTCTATGATTATTAATTAGTCTGACAGTCTCCAGGAATGGATGGAAAAAATGATTTCCAAGGTCAAAAAGAGAAATAATTCTTCTCACACAGCAGGTTTGAATGTGTCTTTTATATGAATGCACACTTGTATGCATTATATTGTTCCAAATATTGGTTAAACCCCTAAAATGAGCCAGCTGGGGAAAATAAAAATATTTACAGATATACACTGAAAAAATAACTGATTATATGCTATACTAAGATGTTTTATGAATTAGATTTGGGGAAAAGTACAGCTTATATTCAGACCAATACAGGGTGTGCATATAATATACCTACCATCCTTTCTCTAACCATTTCTGCTATACACTTAAACTGAGTAAATATTAATACATAATTGAAATAACACATATGTATGTATGTAAGAGTATGTTTACCCACAAAAAATCCCATTAAAAACAGATCTGCCTCAAAATGAAGTTAAAAACAGGCATATCAATTACTATATTAAGTGATTTTGCTTAAATGTGGGGTGGTGGTGGAAGGTATTATGGTCCAAGGGATTTTTTTTTTTGGAAATTTGTTAGAAAATTGCTGATGTGTCTAAACTAAACATTAACAATAAAAAAGTATATTTGAAACCAACTACATAAATCTAGGCAAACCTAGCAGACAGAAAATGGCAGTACTTTCCCCATTAAAAACTAGAGTTTTAACACCTTGGCACACAGAGCAATTATTTATTGTAAGCGCTGCAAACAACACAAAGTGATTCAGCAGCAACAGTAAAAAAAAAAAAAAGAGAGATAGTCAACTAGTAGAAAAAGTATGAATTTGCAATTGTGAAAACATTTTACAAAAATTAAGACTTCATGGGAAAGTAGGAGTATCCATTGTTTTCAATTACTAGTCACAGCAAGATATAAAGACCAATCTATAGAACTGGGTTAATATGCTATGCTAAGAGAATTGTGTCTTCCTTCCCATTTCCTTGAAACCAGCCTAGCACCACTGGATTTCTCCAAGCAAATCGATATAAATCTGCCTCAGCTGACTATAGTCATAGGACAAAGCCATAATCTATCCATAAGAACAGGACACATAAATACATACATGTTTGAGCATACACGTATACGCCGCTAATAACAGTCAAGAATGTACTACCATCTAAACAGAAACCACAGAAAGGTTTTTAATATTTTCATTACTTTAATATAATTTAACATTTAAACACATATTATACAACCTTCCTATTTTCTCAACAGCTAATAAACTCATTAAAGCTTGTTCACCGTTTTGAAGAAAGGCCAATTCCATTAAGTTTCATGACTTATTTTTTTAAAACTGTACTTTCAAAATTTTTCAGAAACATCTATCCGTAATATGCTCATGTATGCGTGATGACATTTTGTCAGATTACAGCCACCCCAGAAAGATATTTCAAACTAATCAATATATATTTATCAAGCACAGACTAGGGAAGCTTGATGCAGCCTCTTGGAGCTTATGTTCTACTACATTATATTGGTCCCATAAAGGTGACAGCCTCGTAAGCACAGCGTAGTATGATAGAAATGTTTGCCATAGTAATAGCAGCTAGCATTTGGATACCACTTTGAAGTCTGCAAAGTGCTTTATTCTGCTTATTTGATCCTGGGAAGTAGATGCCATTTTACACAAAAGGAAACTGAGATAGCTATTAAGTAATTTGCCTAGAGTCACATGGCTAATAAAGTGTCTAAGGCAAGATTTGAACTCAGATCTCCCTGATGCTTATGTCCAATAGTATCTCTTTCCACCTAGCTGTCAGTAATAGAATAATAAATGGATTATAAATAATGAATTATCTTCATTATTTAAATGGTAAATTTATGTTTTTATTATAGCATGTAAAAATAAATATGCATGATTTATACTGTCCTGGGGCTTAAGTGGCAGAAGAGAGGATAGTCAACATTTCATTCCTTGGGGAATTGTAACACTCACTCAATTGAGTGTATGGTCAAAAAGTTTGTGTTCTGTTTTGTTGAGAGAGTATTTGTAATATAGTTGTATAGATGACAGTATATTCCTTTAGAAGTCATCAGTTCTAAGAACTAAGGTCAAATATTCTACACCATGCCTGAACATGTAGTTGGTCACACCATTGTGACCAACTTGATCAATACCTCACCTCAGACCCCAGTGGAGAAGACCCTGTACCCTGAAACCAATGAGCACTGAAAAAAAGACAAGCAGCCTTGCCTCCAGACCCCAGTCATCATTGAGGGGAATAATCCCTATGGCAAAGGCCCCCACCTTCCTCCCCACCACCACCAATCACTGACCAACTGTGACTGAAGGGGAGTAAACCCAAGGGCCCTGGGAATGACAGTACTCACCCCCAACCCCCAGGGCACAAGTCTTGCTTTCAGACCAGCCCCTGAAGCCCTCATCTGGGGAAATCATCCCTATGGACGTAGAACATAGCAACTGATGCTGCAGGTTCTATCTCCTCAGCAGCCACAACTACCAAAGACAGAGAAAAAAAAGTTCTTGACATAAAAGCCCCTGGCACTGTCAAATGATCCAAAATTAGATTCAGCTATGATTTTACCAGCACAAAAAAATTAAAGAAGGGGTATTACCATCTACTTTGCCACTACACTCCCCCTTTCCACCTGAATTGTAGCTGAAACCGCCTAAAGAAATTGTCTCCTCTCACTACAATATTGTTCATCCTTCATTTTTGAAGAGGACCAAAGATCTCATGGGTGATGGCTTGACTTGCTCATGAACTGGATTTAAGAAAGGCAGAACTGTGCAAAGTAGCCACCCTCACTAGATGTGACTTCCTTGAAAGCAGAGGCTATCATTGCTTTTCTGTTTGTATCCTTCACACTGTAGCCACGTAGTAAATATTATTTTCATTCATTCAAAATAATTTTTATTGATTGATGGTTGATCTTTGGTAATAAAATTAGCTAATAAGTTAATTCTCCATAGAGATCAATACTCTTAGAATGCACCTATACTGCTCCAGTAAAGATGCAGGCTTTTAAGTGTTTTGGTACTACCAAACATCACTAAATCCAACATAGGAAAGTACAAGTGATTTACCAGCACAGCATTCTAATTCCATCTCCACATCATAGCTCCTCCTCAAAATTACCACTGCTACTTCTTGCATCAGACATGCATATTTCATATTACAAATATTAGACACAATGGGGTGCTGAAACTATAACAATGTTGCTAGCAGCTACTGTGGAGGTGAAAGACCAACAACACCAGCACACTAGAAGGCTACCTGCACAGGTTCTTTGATTTGTTTTTCTAAGTAAAGGAACTTTAAGGGGTTAATAATCTTGCTTTAATTAAACATATACCATTCACTTAGTTCAGGGGGGAAAGCCAGCACCCTGAACTTCAGGGCAAATACAAACAGAAATTACAAACAGAGAAAATAGAAACAGAGCAAATAACACAAAGCAACAGACAGGCTTCTAGCTGTCTGTCCAAAGTTATACATACACAGTTACCAGAGAGAGAAGCACCAACATCTGGGTTTTCAAAGCCAGGGGGCTCCTTAACAGCTACGCAGAGTCTCCACACCAACACTCTTCCAATGAGTGAGCCCCAAACAAAATGCTAACCTCAGAGTATATATACACTTCTTCAGGGTCAGAGCACTGCACACCTCTCGAGTGAGGGTGGGGGGCTTCACACCTCTCAGTGACCTAATTAGCAACAGGGTGTGGGCCTTCCTACAAACAAAGGCAAGACTCAATCAAAGGTGTCTGACTGCCTTAGTGCTGAGAAGCACCCCAAAACAAAAGTCAACAAAAAGTCCCACTTTAAGTGCCCTTACAAAACATTTGCTATAGACGTCACCTGATGTACAGTCTCTCGTCAGTATGGCCAGAATGCACACTTAGAAGATGCCACTTTTCTATACATATTTCCCCTATTTCTCCCTATTCCTATCCCCTTCTTTAGTGGCACTTTTAGAATCTTGAAGAATTAATGAGAGGAGTTGAGTATTTTCCAACAATTCCAAAAGGATCAATTTTGTATCCATTTTCAAAATTCCTCTACGATCTTTAATAAAGGCACGGGATTCCCCGGCAGTTTTGCAAAAGTTGGTTGGGTCATGTTGTTGTAAAATTATAATGACCTAATTTATTCGTGGCATTAAATAAATTTTGCACATAGGTTGGCATTCCTATAATACCTAGCAAGAGCCCCACTGGGAATGTCAGTCCATGCGATGATGGACTTAGAGGGTAAAAGAATTCTAGAGGTTACCTAGTTTAACTGCCACATTATACAGAGGAGGAAACTGAGTGCCAAAAACACCAAGTAACTTAACCAAGGTTACATAGGTGGTAAATGTCAGAGCCAGGATTCAAACTGATGGCCTCGGACTTCAATTCCACTATCTTATTTCACTTTTGGGAAAGAGCTGGTCTTTAGCATGGACTTTCTACTGAAATCTGTCTGTTCATATTCTTTGACCGTTCATCTATAGGGTAATGGAACTTATTCTTATGTGTTTTACCTGCCTATATATCTTGGATTATTATACTTTTTCAGAGAAATTTCCTGCAGGGAAATTCTCAGTTACTCCTTTTTCTTTTAATTCTCACTGCATTGATTTTGTTTGTGTGAAAACTTCTAGAATGCATGCACTCAGAATTGTCCGTAGTATCTTTAATGAACATCTCCATTCCTTCTCTGAGCAAAAGTTGCCCCTCTCAGCTATAGTTGAGAGGCACATCTGCATCCCTTCCCGTCTAGTTTCTTCATGGTATAACCATTTATATGTAGGTCACATATCTAATTGGAAATTATTTTAGTGTGTGGTATGAGATGTTAGTCTAAATCTAATTCATGTTACCATTTTGTGTGTGTTATAAAATAACTAACACCGAGTAATGTTTGAATAAAATATGTGGACAAATTTAAAAAAAGAACTGGTTTTGAAAGTCAAGAACACCTAAGTCCACGTGACACATCTGATACTTGTGTAACCCTAGTCAAGGCACTTAACCTCTTATTTCTTGAGACGACTACTGAGGTTGTTAATTTTCAGAGAAGGCGTTACCCTGAACTGGTAGAAGAGTGGCCTCACCTGGGAGCTCCCTTTAACCAACAAAATCATAAGTCCAGTACCTGTTCCTACCCCGCCTCCCTTATAGGGTTGTTGGAAGGATCAAATGAGACAATACACATAATACACTTGGCAAACTGTTAAGAACTAGGTAAATGTCAACATTATTTACTGTTCACCAATTTCACTGAATAACGACAAGGTGAAGAATACCTTCTAGAGTAAAGATGTTTTTAGAAAAGACAGTGCAACAGTATCACAGTATCATATAAGAGGGCACATTAGGAAGAATACCATAGGGTCAGGATGATAAATTTCACGGCCAATCAGGACACCGCAGTCTTTCTGATCCATAGTTCCAGAAGTCTATAATGTTCACAATTATTATTTTTGCTGTTATTAACTAGGACGAGATTCTACAGTTTCTAAAACTCACAAACCCGCTTGTTCCCTATTTGTGTATTTCGGTAGAATTCTCTGACAACAGTAAAGAGCTGTAGTTATTCAGTAGTAATACTGTATGCAAGTGAAAATCTGAAGGGGCGGTGGAAACACCACATCCATGCCTAAAATTCTGGTGCTTTAATGCAAAATGTAAGAGAAAATAAAATTAAACACTGCATGGTCAAACAGAACTCACACAATATGACAATTTTCATAGCACCTACTCTGTGCCAGGAACTATCTATGCACAAATATTATCTCATTTTATATTCACAACCCTGCACAGTAAGTGCTAGTATTATCTCTATTTTATGGCAGAGGAAACTGAGGCAGAGGTTAAGTGACTTGCCCAGAATAAAAAAGCTAGCGACTGAGGGAGGTCTAATTTGAACTCAGGACTTTCTGACTCCAGTCTCAACACTCTATTGTACCACCAACAGCCTCTGCATACATACATGCACACACAAATACACCAAATACATACTATACTATCTACTGTACCACCAGCTGCCTTAGCATATACACATATGTATATACGTAGGCAGACATACATACATATAATAAATACATCTATACATACATATGTATATATACACATACATTCTAGTTGCCAACCTTCTTATACTGCAACTTTTGACATCAAGACCAGTCCCTAGGTAGAAGACACAATCATTTCCAAGGTCTATATTGAAAAGTGTTTCCTGATTGGTAGAACTGATGTAGCCTTTAAGAATCCACAGTCACAACCCAGCAATGATGGGACATCAAAATAGAACTCTTCAAAAATATTAAAGGTCAGTTTTAAAAAAAAAAACCCAAAACTTTGCCTTTTATCACCATCAAAACCCCTGGAGAATGGAGAAGATATAGAAAAAGGAAAAAAACCTTTATTTTAGTTAAGTAAAAATGAAACAAATTTAAAGAAACTATCATAGTTCTTTAAATTAATCAGTGACACTAGGGAAAAATTAAATGCACTCTACTTTATTCATCATTAAAAAATGCTAGATTTTTTTACATGAAGAGCAACACATGACTTTAGGCAAGTGTTTTGAAAGAATACATTAGAATGCATATGTACATTTTTAAAAATAACCTCACAGTCTTTACAGATCACTTCAAAGGGAAAGTAAATTGCTATGTAGATGTGGAAATCATAATTACCTTCAAATTGTTTTGATTAACTTATTTCTCCTTGATGTATTTAATACCTAAAGTAGCTAACTTATTAAGACTTATTTGGCTTGAAAGATTTAATGTTTAAGTATCTTTTGTATCCTAACAAAGAAAATGTTAAGCTAATGCTTGCATTATAAAGAGATAATCAAAGAAATATCACTTTATGCCTAAGTGTCAAATAAATCTATTTTTTCATTCATTTGCTTTTGTTCTATGTAAGAATATCAATAAACACAGTATTACTTTAGAATCAAACACTGAAATATCATACCAGCTTAGCTTGGGTCTGAATGGAGAGCAGCAATTTTATGGAAGGTGGCTAAGCTACATATATTAAATTTGAGAAAATTTTAAGAACTCTTTCACAATAAAAATACCTCATCACAGTAAGTAAGATTTGGCAATGGAATGTCAGATACAGAGGTGACCTAAGGAGCCCAGAGACTCAGGTTCAAGTACCATCTTTGACACATACTGTCTCAGTTATGCTAGACAAAATCATTTAACCTCTAGGTGCTTTGGTCAACAAACACCATTAGGTTGCAGAAAAGGTATCAACTTGCTACTTGGTAGATGGAGTTTACTCACTTAGGCATTGCCTATACTAATGAAATCACATGTCTAGTCCCTATCACTAATACTGAATTGTTTTGTTATGTGTTTGGTTTTTTTTTTTTAAGTCTATGTAGCATAGTGAAATCCCCCTAGAATATTCACACTTTTACCTGGGTTCTAATTCTCATTCTACCAGTAACTCAGTTCTATGACTTAACTTTTACCTGTAAAATGCAGATTACAATACACACCTAACCTACTTCAAGATTGTTGTGATTCAAACTATATAAATAGCACAAAATGATCTGAAAAATATCATTCTGTAAATATAAAGTAGTAATATAATTTTGGACAATTATTCCTCAAAATCTAAGTGAATTAAAAAAAAACAACCAGGAGAAAATGGCCACTCAGAGACTATTCTGTTTTATTTATTTCTTAAACAACATAGTAAGGATAGAGATTTTTCTTGTTACCACTGGTTTTATATTTTTCACTGGGTAGAAAAATAGAACGTGGGGGAGGGTGAAGGAGGAAGGTTATTATATAACTTTATAGGGAATCCTAAAGGCTGCTCTAAACTATTCATTTACAGGGATGTCGAGGAGATGCTTTACAAGTTTTTAGCACAGGTCAGGTATGGAAGTAGTTCTCTGTGTAACATGTATTTCTTCTTACCTCGTGTAGTTTTTAAAGGAGTCTGATCATTTTACAAAGAAGCCTTTCACCAAAACTCTACAAGATAGTTGATAGGATTCAACCCTTTTATCGTCCAGTCTTCAAGGAAAAAGAAGCCAGGAGTCCTTGGGATTCCTCCAAGAACCAAAACTCACAATGCTGTCACCACCAGGCAGGAACAAAAAGGCTTCCACAGACAAAAATGTTAAGACAAATTCAGGTAGAGGAGAGGAAGAGAGAAAGAGGAGGCTTCAGATCTTAGTACATAAGCCTCTTGAGGTGAGACCCATGACAACAAGGAACTATTTACTGGAGAAGCTGTCATTAGGAAAGGGACTAAAATGAGGCCATCACGCTGTCAACTTTTACCAATGCACCTAGATGATTTTCATGTGAGTTCACAACTTGCAAGCATAGGGACTCCACATATTTCCACAACCAGTGAAGCCAGGCACCCACGTGAAGGCATCACACATGTCTCCAGTAAGGTACCCATAAATTCTCTCTCCTTTTCTCTCTCCTCCAAGATGCAGCAACTAGGTGTGTCTGGACTCCAAGAGAGTGGAATGATGACAACAAGACCATCAGGAATGGTATCCATGGCCAGGTGAGTAAGCGCAGTTGACTGTACCATAAATGTAGGCATTCACACTGTCTAGTTGCTAGAGTTCCATAAAGTGGTCAGAGGGCTTGGAAGTGATTGGAGGGAAAGCATTACCACCCCTTCAGTGTGGCAGACGTATACAATTACCTATTAGTAATATATTTATAAATTTGTTTTTTATAAATATATTTTAAATTATATATTTGTATATATATATTTAAAATATATATATTTAAGTATGTAATATATTTTATAAATTTATAAAATATGTACCCTAATATATTTCCACCTAGATGCTCTCTGGACTGGGCCATTCCCAGATACCTCAAATGAATACAAGCTTTTACTTCTTTCTACAAACTGCCTTAGAACCCTAATCTCAACTACACAGGTCTGCTTCTTATTTACCTTTTCACCCAGAGGCATAACTTAAGATACGATAATGATAATTCATTTATAGCGTCAGCTTGGTGTGTAATGGATATCTAGTCTGCTCAATCAGGAAGCCCAGGTTCAAGAACCATTTCTGACACAAGGTGTGACCCTGGGCAAATAAATCAATTAACTTCTCAGTGCCCCACACAAATCTCTATGACTACCAGTTGCATTTTTTTTAAAAGCACTTGTGAGATGTACACAATACTTTACTTACAACAATTCTCAGTATTATTAACCCAATTTTACAGATAAAGAAAGTGAGGGGCCAAAGAGATCACCACCGGCCAGGGATTACAGTATAAGTGTTATCACCTGTATTTAACCCCTGGATCTCCTGAAGCTAAGTCCAGTACTCTCAGCACCCAAATCTTGGGCAAAATGAGATCAAACCCAAAGAGCAAACACCAAACATCTAAGCATCCCCCCATTTTCCTTACATTTGGACTCAAACTGAGTGATGGTAGCAGGCACCAAGTAAAGAAGGGAAACGTTGAAGAGAAAGAAGATGGTCTACTGTTAAATCATGGCAGTGAATGGGTTGGACTGGCAAAATTCTTTTACCAATCACTCAAGTATGTATTTATCTATTAAGTGGGCTAGGCTTAGAAGCAGAATAAATGAAATAATCCCTACTTGAAAGCTTATATTCTAAGAGGGGAGACAAATCTTTATTAAAAATATGTACAATGCAAAAATAAAATCAATAAATACGAATGTACAAAGTACTTAAAATGACGTTTATATAAAATTTATTCTGCACAGCATCTTCAAAACAAGCCCTTGAAACCGTACCTCTTTAAAATCTTATCATTCCTCTTCTCAGACCAAACCCAAAATATCATGTTTATACTCAATTTCTAAAAAGGTCCAGCCTAAAAGGGATTGATTTCAGTCTAATTCTCACTGGTCTTAAGAATAGGTTTATGTTGTGGGATTCTAATCCTAACCAGATGAGAATCTTAGAATTCTTTCTAAAGAAGACCATCTGCTAGATTAAGAGTAAACCAAAAATACACTGTTTACGTTTCAGCTATCACTGTCTGGTGTTCATTTGGCAACGTTTATATTTCACTTTTTAGTCCGGAAATTATGTACCAATTCATCTTACTAAATATTTCTTTCTTAGTATGTATTTATTTTCTAGGAAACCTGCTAATTATTGGTAAATAACGAATTAATTGTAAATATATTTAAGCTATGAAATTTTGTGAAGTCACAGAGTGGGCTGGCCAACAGTCAAAAGCACTTCTACCTATGGCAAAGATGTTATAGCAAAGTTGGCATGACAGATCCAAGTAGTCATTATTTCTCATATATAAACAGCTTTATAAATGCACGACAGGGACTTTAAAACCCTTTAATCCTATTCTTTTTTTAAAAATTCCTGTTAATAATAACATAGCAAGCAGACTAAGCCTGCCACGAAAGCCACACATTAGTAAGTAACTGAATTATCAGATCCCTGGACCTTCCAATATGTCTTTAGCTCCCTCTCTCACTGCCCTCCATACCACTGCCAAATTAATCTTTTTTATGCCCAGATTCAGTAGCATCACACCTTTGTTTCAATGGCCCACTACACTGAACTTCTTTGTAAGTACTCAAAATCCATTTATGTTATATATAACCCTGACTTTCCAAACTCATCTCCCGCCCAAATACTCCAAGCTCTAACACAATGAACTATATTTTCTTGACTCCTTGATATACCTGGTACTTTCTTACCTCTGTATACCTTTATATGCCCTTCCCTATTCCTGAAATAGTCCTTCTTTTCCCAATCCCAACCTTGTCTGCTGAAAAACCCTATTTAACCTTTCAGAACTAAATCAACTCCACCCAGTCCATGAAACCATCCTGATCCCCTTCATTCATAAATGATCTTTCTCTCCTTGGTTCTTCTGTAACACTCTGTTTATAGCTACTCTACATACATAGGAGACCCTAAACTGAATAAAGGAAACATATATGTACACACACATATATATATTTCTATATTTATTTTATCTCCCTATTAGACAGTACCAGTTCCCACCATAATAACTATGCCTTGGTTATCTGTTTCCTCCAAAACCTAAGTGTTTCTACTTCAATGCTTACTGAACTGACTTACTATTCTAAATTACCAGGAAATACAGTTTTTATAGAAATATTAAAGCAAGGGAGATTAAAAGACTTAAATAAAACTTTATTGAACATTCTGATCACACAAAACACATATATATCATGATGAATGGTACAGTCATATAGCCTTGGCTGGTTTGCCCAGTGGATGGGTGGTCTTTTGGGAGAACTTTTAGGGCCAAGAGATTTCATCAAATCTAACCCTTTACTTTACAAATTAGGTCAATAGTGTAGTCCAAAGGCACACAGGTAATAAATGACATGGGTACTAGAATACAGACCTTTTGCTTTTGGACGTTAAGACTACTTTCTGAGTAATACAAGTATTCAAAAGTGGGAGGGATTAAAGAATTGGGAAGAATGAATCTAAAAACCAGTCCGGGAAGAAGGGAAGTTCCTAAAGAAGCAGATGTTTGTGGCAACCAACTGCATGATATAAAAGGAAAACCCTGAAGGCCCAAGTGTGGGTACAAAGTGATTAAATTAAGCATATAGTGAAATAGCTTTCTATGCCTGAAATAATTTCTCTCTCTCCTCTCTCTCTCTCTGTGTCTGTGTCTGTCTCTCACACATACACATTCTCTGTCTCTGTCTGTCTTTCTCTCTCTCTCCCTCTCTCTCGAACTGGGATCTATCTCATTTATCTTGCCTAGAGAAAGATCTTGAAGTTTAAGTTACATTGCTATTGCGAAATACACAGAGACATCTTATGTGGGATATTTTAGGGCATCTTACGAGGGAATCTTATGTAGGATATTTTAGGTATCATGTCTCAAGATTCAGCATGAATGCCACCTGCATCCATAAGACTTTTCCTGAATCCTCCTCATTCAGTTGAAAATAAGCCTTCCTTCTTTCTGAAGACCTTGAGGAATTTTGTTACTACCCTTCCTCTGCTTGCTTGTTCTGTTTTCTGTTTGTCTCCTAGCACATGGTAAGCTCTGTGAAGGCAAAAACTTTTGTATTAATCTTTGTATTTTCCCAACATTCAGCATAATGCTTTTTCCTGTTGTCAGTAAGAATATCTTGAAATTGACTAAACTGTTCCAAACTGTAACTGAATATGAGAAAACATTAATTGCCTGAAACATGAAAATCAGAGAGGTAGATCAACATGATCTTTCTTCCAACTTGGGCCTATACACAAAGGCAGCCAGAAGGTATTAAGAGTGGAAGAAGCATCCTCCTCAGTAAGCCAGCATGAGCTCAAGTGAATGGGCAGGAAGTCTATAGTAGTATTGAGACTGAGGAAGCCAAGGGGACAATAGAAGCCAGCAGCAGAACCTGCCTTGGGGGAAGTTTCAGAGAAGAATGAAATCACCAAGCAACACCCAGACCAGGGAAACATCTAGGGATATGGGGATTCACTGGGGAGCCAAGGGCAGGAACCCAGGATTTCAAACCTGCCAGGGCTCTGGGCACAGAACATCAAAGGAGGTATTCAGCTACGGAAACCCAAGGGTGGCAAGGAGGCCTGCAACAAAAACTCAACCCAACTGAGGTCGAAAATATGAGTAAAGGAAAGAAGGCACCAAACACTAGGAAGAAATATCATGGGTCAAAAGAAACCCAAGAAACAAACTCATAAGAAAAGAGAAATGCCACAATTGCAACAAGCAATTAGATAGATAGATAGATAGATAGATAGATAGATAGATAGATAGATAGATATCAATCACAAGGAATTCAAGAGTGCCTGGAAGAAATGAAATGACAGATAAAAATAAAATTATAAATTAAATAAAACCTCTGAAAGAAAGAACTGGAAAGGGGGGAAAAACAGCTCACATTAGGAGGAAGAAAACCTTACTCAAGAAATAGACCCTCAGGAAACTGGAATAGACCAAACAAAGCTCAAAATGTCTTTGAAACAAAAAAAAATACTAGAACAAAACCAAAATATACAAAAACAGAAATTGAAGAAAATATAACATATCTACTATCAAAAACAATTAAGCTGGAAAACAGGTGATGAAGATCATAACTCCCTGAAAAATATTGTCCCCTCCCCACAAAAAGCCTGGATATCGTATTTCAAGAAAGGATAAATGAAAACTGATTTACTCTAGTATATTTCAGAATTAATGGAAATAAGGAACAAGAAGAAAACAAAAAGAATCCGCTAGTCACTTCCTGAAAGAAACCCCCAAATTAAAATTCCAAGGATGTCACAGCCAAAATCCAGAGCTGCCATGTCAAAGAAAAATACTACAAGAAGCCAGAAATAATTCAAGTCACAAGGGACTACAGTCAGAACCACATAAGACTTGGCAACAACTATTGAAAAAAAGAGAAAATCTAGGAATACAGTGTTCCCAAGGCAAGAAATACAGATTTAGAACCAAGAATAACTCATCCTGAAAGACTGGGTTTACTCTTTCCTGGAAAAAAATGGAGTTTTAATGGAAGACAGGCCTTCCAAGCATTCCAGATGGAAAGATCAAAGCTCAGGTGAAACTGTGAATTGCAAAGACGGGAATCAAAAAAAACTAAGAGAAGTAAATATATTTTAGCAAAGATAAGGGGTTAAAAATGATGAAGTAATACAATTCTAATGGGAAGAAAAGAGAAAAGTATCTATTTAAAATCCCAGTTTCTTCAAGAGTTACAGAGGGAATTAAATAATTGGTAAAGATAACAAAAACAGAAAATGCCAATAATTGGGGGGGCTTTGGGAAGACCAGCATGTTAATACACACTTGGTAGAGTTGTGGACTCATCTACTTCAATCTGGAAAGCAATCTGGAAGTATACCCAAAGAGTAACTAAACTGCATACCCTTTGACTACATTAAAATTCTAGATCTATTCGTCAGAGAGATTAAAGAAATGTAAAAAGGACTCATGTTCCAAAAAACCTATTTATAGTAGAACTTGTTGTAGCAAAGAAATGGAAACTCAGTAGGTGTCCATTAATTGGGGAATGGCTGAACAAATTACGGTATATGAATGTAATGAAATATTACATGTCATAAGAAATGACAAAGGGACAGATTCTGAGAAACCTGGAAGATTTATATGAACTGACAGAAAGCAGAACTAAGAGAATAATTTATATAATGATTACAGTGTGGTAAAGAAAAATAACTTTGAAAGAATTAAGAACTCTGCTGAACGTAGTGACCAACCATGACTCTAGAGGACCAATGATGCAGCACATTTCCTACTTCTTGGGAGAATTAGTGTTGCATTAGACACCCTCTTGGACATAGTCATTATATGAATTTATTTTCTCTGAGTATGTCACAGGAGAAGATTTTCTTTTTTCGAGCCCATGGGGAGGGGCCATAGTAATGGTGACACTTTCCCTCTTCCATAAAGAGGGGAAAAAAACCCATCAAAGAAGCATCTAAAGAAAACATACATAGATATCAGAAGAGCGTCTGAGAGCAACACAGGCGATCATGATAGTTTAGGGACTAATGTGAATTTGTTTTCAAAAAATCAAGCTGCATGTAATGAAATTCTCAATTTCATACGATATGAGGTGCTTTCCTTGTTCCTCTTAGTATACGGAAATGATCATTTTTTCTTAATGTTTATCACTTCTACAAAGATAATTAAAAATTTAAAAGTATTCAAATAGGTTCATTAACTGGCATAGATAGCACTCAACAAAATATAAAAACAAATTATGATAACTAAATTCCTTGATTACCAATTCCATATAGTTATAGAGTGATTCTTCACTGAGTTCAGCCATACCCTGCCCAACATTAAATGGTTTTTACTAAAAGCATTTCCCAGGAATGATATTTTAATTCAAAGCTATGTCCCAATGGGCCAAAATCTGGGCAATGAAAACTTTAAATAAGTACAAAAAACAGAGATAATAGCAATAATATCAGCTTCTTCCTGTGCTCATATAAGTCCCCGAAACTTTCTCCTTTTCCAAGCCTGGGACTGACCAGTTCACATAATGTATGGATCCAGATAGGGACCACTCCCACACATATTCCTCCAAAGCTTTGGCTGGGAAGATATGGGCAACTAGGTAGTCACTGCACTGGATTAAAGGAAACTAGGAAGCACAATGGAAGCACACTGGGCCTGGTGTTTGGAAGTCCGGGGTTCTAATCTGCCCTTAGGCACTTTCTAGCTATGTAACCCAGGGCAAGTCACTTCACTGGTTTGCCTCAGTTTCCTCGCCTGTAAAACAAAAAATAAGAATACTACCTACCTTTGCAAGGCTGTTCTTGAGCATCAAACGAAATAATACGTTAACACATAGTAGCCTCTTTATAAATGCTTATTCCCTTCCTCAGCCTCATCACACCCCCATAGCTTCTATTTTCTTTATCCCTCACCTGACTCTCTTTGTCTTTGCTGTTTACAAGTACTAAAGAGCCCTGTTATCACCACAGCTTAGTCTCAAGGAAGAAGAGGCAGCAACTACCTGGTACTTTCTCTGCACAATCTGGCCCCTAGGGGCTAGTGCCATCTAACAGGCTGTAAACTACAGAAAATGAGCAAAACACATTGGGGGGATTACTTTCCTCTGGGGTGAAACATTTTTCATTCATTTTAGTTGCCCCAATCAGGTATGACTACCATTTTCTAGTTAGTTGGACTTAAACCTTCCCACCAATCAAGAGAATAAAGGGTTTCTCCAAAGGGACAGGCTGTTGTGCTTGCCACCATCTAGATGTTGCCAATGTTTCAAACAACGTAATTTGAGTTGTTGTTTTTTTTAATAATCTATTAAAGCAGTGGCTCTCAAAGTATGGTCCCCAAGACCCTTTCAGGGAGTCTTAAAAGGTCAAGATTTTTTTATAGTAATACTAATTTTGTTATTTGCCTATTTAAATACTCTTCTCTTTTTCAACCACATTATCTGTGTGAGGCTGGATTTTCTTTATATACTCTAATCAAAAAAACACATCACAACAGAATGACTGCGAACCAGATATAAAAATCTAGCTATCTTCTACTAAGTCAGACATTAAAGATATTTTCAAAGCTATACAAAACAATGCTAATCTATTTTTATTTGTTTTGGAAAATGTAGTTATTTTTCATAAAAATATGTTATTGTTTTTAGAATGTAATAGATTTATTATTTTAAATGTCCTAATATTTTTAAATTTTACCAGTTTTAATTTTATCAACAGATATGACCCACATAAACAAGAGTTCTTTGGAGTCTTTAAAAATGTAAAAGAATCCTGCAACCAAAAACTTTGAGAACTGCCATATTATTACCAAGTGAGATGAAACTTGTAAAGCGCTTAGCCTAAAGCCTGGCACACAGTAGGTGCTTAACAAATGCTTGTCTCCTTCCCCTCCCTTATTAAAGACTACAGCAAAAACAATGTTGGCTGAACAACACGATGTGAAATATGCCTATCGAGTTCTTAATCTTTTTTAC
This sequence comes from Trichosurus vulpecula, assembly GCF_011100635.1. NCBI lineage: Eukaryota > Metazoa > Chordata > Mammalia > Diprotodontia > Phalangeridae > Trichosurus > Trichosurus vulpecula. The sequence continues at coordinate 411,722,997 of NC_050574.1, read as the reverse complement.
ATCTTATACCCCCTACCCTTTGGTAGTCTGGTAAAATCTATCAACTCTCAGAGTAAAGTCTTTATGTAATCGATGAAAAATGCTAAATCTTGCTTTCTTTCATGAAAAGATATAATTTTTTTCTCATCCAAGAGAAGATCCTCCAAAACCTATCCTTGGACCCAAGACTCAGAACTCCTGTCACAGAGTATTGGCGTACCAAAGATTTGGTGCATACTACGTATTATGTTTTGACTTAACGAAAAGACGAAAAGGTCAGTTCTATCATTAAAGAAAGCAAACGAGCACATTTTTAACTCGAAGCCACCGCTTTACCATAAACCCACAAAGAGATTATTGAGAACTGTCTCAATTTGTAATGAAAAAAAAGATAAGAAAACAAAGATTAAAATAAATAAATTGTGGCTATGCCACATGCCGGCTGTAGTGGGATGCTAAAGTGAAAAGACCTTGGTGTTTTACTGTAAAGTTCACTATGAGTCAGCCTGGGTGATGAGATAGCCAAAAAAGCTGTTTTGATCTTAGGCGAGAGGCCAGAGCAAGCCGGATGACATATCTGTTGTAGTCTTTTTTGGGGAACTGTCTAGTTTGGGGTTTTGGGGTTTTGCACTTTAGAAAGGATAGCAATATGGTTAAGAACTTCCAGAGGGTCATCAAACTGTAAGACCATAGATTCATAACTGAAAAAGATCTTAGAAGTTATTGACCCAACAGATGAGCTAGCTGAGAACCAGAGTCACATAACAATACACTGAGTGTCTGGAGGAGTTTGTGTATGTGTTTGTTACTGCATGGAGGGGAAAAGTCTGAACTTAGGTCTTTCCGATTACAAGACAAGGTTTTTACTTGTTGCTCTTGCCTCCACTTAGTAAAAGGTTACTACACTGTGGGTTCCCAATGAGGAATATATTGACAGAAATGGTCATCATATCACCTGGTTTTTAATGTTTTTTTTTAAGTAGGGAATAGTGGAAGGGGGAATACTCACTGAGAATTGAGAGTAATTTTGTTAAAGAGTAAAAGTCATCAGGAGAGTTAGGGAACCCAGAATCTTGCAATATAATGACAGTTAAAAGAACTGAGAATATTTACCAAGAAGAATAAAAGACTTTGTGGGGGAGAAGAAGCCTTCAAATGTTTGAAAGGTTGTCATGTAAAAGAGGGATCAGATTTGTTTTTCTTGGTCTAAGATCTCAGACCAATGGACTGAAATTACAGGAAGATTGATTTTGGCTCAACATAAGGAGAAACTCCCTTACAAGCGAAGCTATCCAAAAATGGAACAGCCTGCTTCAGGGAATAGTGATTTCCCAATCAGTGGAGGCTTTCATGCAGAGGCCGGACAACCAGGAATTACAGAATCTCAAAGCTATAAAAGACTTCAGAGGTCAACCTAATGGAAACAAAACAGGAATTCCCTCTACGAGATTACTGACAAGTGGACATCAAGCCCATGTCTGAAGATCTTCAATGAATGGTAAACCACTACCCATTCCTCATTCCACTTTTGGGAAGCTCTTATTTTAGGAAGTCTTTCTTTATATCAAGTCAAACCCTAGTTCTGTCCCTCTGGGGTTAAGCTCAAACAAACTGAATGGAAGCCCTTCAAAAAGTGTCAAACACAACTGTTTGAAGGTCCTCACTAAGCCTTCTCTCTTTTCCAAGCTAAAGAGCTCCAATTCCTTCAACCAATCCTTTTGGTGTGATCTCTAGCCAAATCACCTTAACCATCCTGGTCACCCACCTCTGTGGACTCTAATTTCTCAATGTCCCTCCCAAACTGTGGTCTGTTTGGAGATGAATACAGAATGACTATCTCTCCCCTCACTTTGGACAATGAACTTTAAAAATGTTTTACTGTTGCCTTTTGACATATGTATGTCGCTTTATAATAATGTCCCCATAGAACCCTCTCCTGCTACAAAGGAGAACAGTTAAACAAAACCTGCTAACATGCTGGCTGTATCTGACAATGTATACCTCACTTTTCACCCAAGTCCGTCGCCTCTCTACTGAGAAAAGAGAGAAAAGTATGTTTTATTATCACTTTTCTGGCATCTGAATTGGGTCTGAATTGCATCACTGAATTGGCCTGAATTCTAATGTCTTTAAGTTTTGTAAAAGTGAATGTGATGGTCTACAACATTCCTGCATCACAATTTGTATTGTTACTATCTAAATGATAGGCACGCACTCTGATTCCAATTTTTTGTTTCTGATACCCCCAAATGTGAGGCTTTGACTATTCTGACACATACGACAACCTTTACCTCTGTCTCCAACCTCCTTCAGGTAAGTGCCTCGTAATGGTCTAAGGCTGGGTCTAAGTGTAGGAAATTAATTCACACTCTTCGCTGTAAGGACAAATACTGAAGCTGAAGCTTAAAAACATGTGGCCATAGAGCGAGAAGACAGCCCTCACTGGAAAAGATCCTGATGTTGGGAAAGACTGAAAGCAAAAGGAAAAGGGGACAGCAGAGGATGAGATGGATAAATAGTGTCACAGAAGCAACGAACATGAACTTGGATAATCTTCTGGAGACGGTGGAGGAACGAAGGGCCTGGCATCCATGGGGGTCACAAAGAGTCGTACGTGACTGAATGATGGAACAACAAACTCTAGGAACAGAGAGATGCCTTTTCTAGCTTAGGTCCAAATTCTTTTGCAGAATAGTTTAACCAATCCACAACTAGGACAATAGTTTTATCAGTGACACTATACACTTCAAAGGAGCCAACTCCCTAATGGTGTCGATCACAACCTAGACACACCTCTGCATTTTATACAATCCCTGTTCGTGCCCTTCCAAAAATTCTCCGGAGAAGATCTCTCCAATGCAATGACACTTTTCTCCTTGGTCTTTTAACATTCTGGAGATATTACTGTAGTTCTCTATCCATTTATAGCATTATGTCACTTTCTTTATATGACCCACCTACTTCCTTTTCTGACAAAAAGTATTTCCTGAACTCTATTTTTTGGCTCTTCCTTGAGCACAAGTCAACACCGGCAATAAGCTGCAATCAACTTATACCATATCAGGTATCATTCTATACAAAATTTCCATTCTTTGGAGAATATAGTGTTCCATGACTCAGAGCCGCCTTTCATCACAGGTAGTACTGGATACCATGCCTTTAACAATGCAGCCTAAGAATACATTCCCATTTTTGGCTGCCACATCACACCATTGATTCATACTGAGCCAGCAGGCATTTAAAACTCTTAGATCTTTTTTTTTTCCCCACATGAATTGTTGTCTAATCACACCTCCCCCACCCTTTCTTTGAATAACTGAGTTTTTTTTTAACCCAAATGCACTTGTCAAGAATATTATAAATGGAGTTTGTATATTGGCTCCAGGTTTGACAGGGCAGCCCTTTTCCAATGCTTACAATTCTTTGAATCTAGTCTCAAGGCCTTCCTTTTCACGTCAAGAAAATAAAGCCATTGGTCAAAAGGAGAACACTTCATCTTTCATTAGCAGCTGAATAAAGAAAGTGTTAAAATGGCTGTGCCTCTTTTAATAAGTCACTGGAGTTATAACCAGAGCACGGTGATTCTTTACTGAGATACACAGGGCAGTAAAATCATCTGAGTACCTGATAGATTCCTAGGTATTACTTTAATCACCCTGAAAGCTGAAAAGACCTCAAGAGATTTCTTATTATCCTATTGAAGAGCGTCTCGTTAACTTGAATCTACTGCTATTCTGTCATAAAACTGGAATCCTTGGAAGCACAAGCATTCCTCTTGAGACAAACATTCTAAGTTTGTCTTCGGTCCTTTGATTTTTTTGATCAATACCATTATTCAGAAGTTGTTAGTTCTCAAATAGAATTTGGTTGTTTTATCTGTTTGGCCAGAGGGGATTGCCTCCTCCAAACAGGTTAGCTCAAGCAACACAGGGCAACCGAAGTAGAAACAGAACCGCATCTAAACCATCTTCTCAAGATTTCATAGGGCCATCATTCAGTCCGCTGTGGGCAGCTCCTCCAATCACCTTTGGAAAGGATGATATGGGTAAGGGATATTACCTGCCTCTACTTTTTGGTGCTGCATAAGAATGCTGAAATAAATTGAAAATTTTGCTTTTTCTTCAATTCATTTTAAAACAACTGACTGGTCTTTTGCAGTGGGAGTAACTGGTCCTTGCAGAGTTTGAGTAAAAACTCCTTTCCTAAACACCAAAGCCAACATGGATACCAAACCACAGCCATCAGTACTTACATCTAATCGTCTAGATTAAACTTGGCAATCATACTTCATATTTATCAATAATCCCGTTCAACTGAATGACAAATGTTTGTAACAGCAATTCCTAAATGAACATATGTGTGTTTATATACATATGCACATACCGATATATAAAGTATATAAAATTATCTTGATGGAATAAAATATGCTTACTCTGGCAACCTCCACATAGGGCTGATCCAGGCTATCCTTTAAATTCTACCCCATTTTGGGCTAAGGACTTAAAATTTCTACACTTATAAATGAATTTTCATTCCATCTTAATAAGTCCTCTCCAAAATAGTAAGATCTCAGAACAATGATTCAGCCTTGCTTTATTTGGATTTTTTATTTCTTCTAAAGCAAATATTGCATATGTCTCAGTTCATTCCTTTCTTTGAGAGATACCCTCTACTACCAGAGACAGCAGCTGGGGGGTGTAGTCCTTACAAGCCGGGCTTGAAGTCAAGGAAGACTCACCTTGGTCAGTTCAAATCTGACCTCGGGCACATACTAATTGTGTGACCCTGGGCAAATCACTTAATCCCGTTTGCCTCAGTTTCCTCATCTGTAAAAGTGGAAAAGGAAATGGCAAACCACTCCGGTATCTTTGTCAAGAAAACCCCAAACAGGGTCACAAAGAGTCAAAAACTATTGGACAACTACTACCAGATTCCTCTTTTGGCTAGTGCATAGGCCACTCCTCAAACCTATCCTACCTAGCTCTATTTAAAGCATGCATAAATCACAGGCTAGAATCCCCTGAAAGGAAAAAAAGGGCCCCTGAGAATGCTCCCTTAGGATGTGCCTGCTCATAGTCCATGCACACCTCTGGCTACGTTATCATAGGAAGATCAAACACTCTTCCGTTGAAGGAGGTTTAGAATTCACATCTCATCCTCTTCTAAGATCAGCTATATCCCTGCCCCAATCCCCCAACTCCTCTACTTTACTGTCAAAGGCACCACTATTTTCACAGCCATCCAGGCTTATGAGACACTGCTCCCTTTCCCCAATTCCTCCAGAGCCTTCATTCACTAAGTCCTGCAAATTCTTTTCCTAGGTTTCCTCACATCTGCCCTATCATTTCCATTCTCCCTGTCATGATCCTAGTCCCTAGTGCCTGAATTATTTTAAATCTAACTGTTCTCTCCTCCTAGAGTCTGCCTTCCAAACATCCTACAAACCACTGCCAAATTAACTTTCCTAAAATACTATTTTTGTATCACTCTTAAATTCCTTAACTTAAAAATGTTCATTGACAATAAAATAAACTATAAACTTCCATGACATTCAATGTCTCTATTATCTGTCCTCAATCTACTTATTGAGCCTTATTTCTCACACTTTTCCAACATTTATTCATTAACCTTCCACTCTAGCTAGAGTTCTCCTTCCTGGACTAAAAAGACACTTACTCATTACTGGCTCCCTATGAGTACTGTCAATTCACTGTACCCAGAATACTTATCCCTCTTTTCTTCCATTCCAAAAAATACTAAACATCCTTTATAATTGACTCAAGTCCTATTTCTTCAGTATCATCGGTACAGATAGCTTTTATTGTCTTAAGTCTATACTGAAGTCTTCCTTTTCTGAAACACTTTATGTCTGTGTCATTAATCTGATACTGAATCAAACTATCTGGTAATTTATTTACTTGGCTTTATGTTTTTGTTTCTTATAGAGCTAACTTGACTATAAGCTCTTGATTGTAAGGGCTAAGTCATATATTTCTTTGTGTCACCCACGGTTTCCTAGGTTATGCTCACAAAGGGTGATCAATGAATTGTGCCTATCCATTGATACCATTTCTGGAAAGCCTGAGTGTTTTGGAGATGACGTCCTTGGATTCAGGAAAAGACCAGGACATATTTCAACCTATACGAAAAATGAGAGGCAAGATTCTATTGCTAGTCCTTAGGAGAAACCATTTCTGCAATTTTTGTCTCTTACTTTCCTAAGGTTAATTTAAGTAGGGTTACAGACTCTAAAAATATTTAACATAATATTTCTGAACTGAAAAATTCCACCCCACCCACCAAACCCTGAGAAAAAGTTCAAGTGTGATTTAAAGACAAGTAAAAATCAAAATAAAGTTATTATGAGCCATCTGAACACAGAGAAGTATCTATCATTGAGATGGGGAAAGCTCATTTTAAAAAAGTAGTTCAAATGAAATACGCATGTTATTTTTTTAACTACTGCCTCTCTTCTTTTTTTATACTGGTATTTAAGAGCCTATAAAAGGAGTTTATTGTGAAGAACTAATGGAGATATATGATATGATACTTTTGTTTGTTTTCAATCAGCTGAACTCATCCAAGAAATTTTGAGTAGTCTTCATAGTTTCCACCACATAAAGTCAATACAGTTAACATTTATTTTTAAAGGACTGAAAATCTGCAGGCACTGATAGGATATTAATTAGGTAAAAAGAATTCCATTTTATATATACTTTCACTTACTCAGAAGCAAATGAAGGCAAGTTCCCAATTTTCTCTGGATTTTGCTTTTAGGCCAGTTTTCTATCTTCAATTACCTGCCAATAGGAAAAACAAAAACAAAGTTTTAGTAAAACAGACTTAAAATAAATTCATAACTACCCTGTAATCAGAAAAATTCTGAATTTCATTTTTATAAAGAATCTAGATTCACTGCAAAATTCTTAAGCTATAAAAGTAGAATCACCACCATCCCTCATTCTTAAAAATTCAGGCCCCCTTTTAAAAGATATAATGACAAGATAGCAGAACTTTTTGTGGTAGCAAAGAACTGAAAATACAGAACATATCCATCAATTGGGGAAATGCTAAACAAGTCGCAGTCAGAACACATAATAAAATATTGTGCTTTAAGAAACAATGGACATGATCAATAGAAAGAAGCAAGGAAACACATATCAACTGATACAAAGTAAAGTATGTAGAACCAGGAAAACAACAGACACAACTGTAGCAGGTAAATGAACAACAAAACAATTAAAATTGAATAATGAACAAACTTGGCCCCACCTGAGAGATCAGAGAAGATATTGTCTCCCTCTCATCCCCTACACACACTTCTTTGCAGAGGTCTCTTTGCAGAGACCATGAGCATGAAACACTGAAGATAACACGAGATTTTTTCTGATATATAGTTCAGTCTTAGATAACTTTTTTTGTCTGTTCTTTATGACAAGAGATAATTCACAGGGAAGGGTGTGAGATACAGTGGAAAGACACTGCAAAGGTCTGGAAGTGAAGAATGAATATAGTCAAAAGGAGCTGACCCAAGAACCAGAATCTCCAGTAAAACCAAGCAAAAGAAGAGACGGTAGGACTATGATGTGGTAGAGAAAGAAGTTATTGTGGAGGGCATCTCTACAGGCATCTCAGAGCACATGCTCTGGGTTGACACTAACATTCAAAGGGGTAGGCCTCTGCAAGAACTCAAGGTAATCCCTTTTACCTGTCTATCCATAGAGATGATAATATAATCTGATTTTCTGTTACCCAAATGTTTCCAGTAATCTGGGTTTTACCTCAGCCACAAAAGGGCCAGAGGTTGATTAGAGAGACACAAATGTAAATTTAGGAAGACAGCTCGACTTTGGCCTAAATATTAGGAATTGTCTTAACTGGGGGGTTTGCAGCAATTATAATTAAACTCATAACTTTTTGGAGCCCAGGGGAAGAGCAGTGTTGGTACTTACTATAATTTCATTCTCCTCCATCCCTAACATATACATAAATAAAATGCAATGTCTATATATGTATACATGTATACAAGAATGAATGTCCTATCTCTAGAAAACAACTGTCCTTCAATGAACAGCATATGCATATGGTTAAATATTGTATATATGAGATTGTGAGGTATAAAGTAAGCTCATAAGATTTAGTCCCAATTATAGAAAAATATCTCCAAGGTGACCAGACTGAGGACTTTAAGTGAGCAAAAGAGTATTTACCCAGTATTTTATGAAGAGTTCTATTTAGTAAAGCAGCGCTATACATACTGAGAATCATAATCTGCCATCACTGAGAATTCCATACAGCACTATCACAAAAAACAATTTTGAAAACATATTTACAAAATTCTCTACAACGTGGCAGGAAAGTCTCATTTGCTTCTGGGGCTCTGCCCAAGACATTAAAAGAAAATTAACTTTTGCCATCTCAGCCCTATATCTGACCAGACCAGAAACTAAGAGTGGTTACTGATGCTTGAAGGAAGCACATGCCAATGTGTTGTTCATTTCCCATCAGATGCTCTTCCAGGTTTCAACTCCGTCGCTATCATCTCTACACCCTCCTCCTCACAAGCTCATCCCCATACAGACTCTTTCATCATTGGTACTCACATTTCATCAGTAACAGCAGTTGCTTCTAACTCTGACTACAGGGCTACAGCGTGGAACGAAAAACTCCTCCCAAAGCCTTCCTTTATAGAGCCCAGCCAGCTCTTCCTTTCCCACCAGCTGCTCTACCTGGCTTTAATATCATCATTCCCCTGAGTTACCCCTTCCTTTTCGGGGGGAGTGTCTTCCCCCATTTAGTTTGTAAACTCCTAGAAAGCAGGGACTTCTCATTTGATTCTCAGCACTTATCACTGTGCCTGGCACAGAGTAGGGCTTAATAAATGTGGTATTGTATTGTATTGTGTTGTGCTGTGTAGTCGGTACTGTTTTACTAATATGGACCTTTGGTGGTAGGTAAACTATAGCATCCCGAACACCTGAAATATATAGAACTTCTGAGTAGAGGCAAAAGAGAACACAGTACAACATATCAGAGCATCTATTTTAAAACAAAAAAGACAAATCTCTATGTGTACATTACATGGTATCTGTTAACTGTACTTACTATATGGCCTTGCACTAATTGTTTTCATTGCTGTAAGGGCTGATTTACTGCATTTTTAAAGAAGGAAGTCAACTAGCTCCCTTTAAGGTAATGAATATCGAAGGACACAACTCTCAGTCAGAAAAGGATCGATAGGCAGAATTCTTTATAAACCACTACTTCTACTGCTGCTGCTGCTGCTTAGCTCACTCAGTCATTTACTATCATTTCATCTCCTCCACTCTCTCCCCCATTCTCACTCATCCCTTTTCGAGCTAGGTAACGAACAAGCATGAATTTGTATTATGTTTGTAAGTTTTACAATGTAAAACCAGAACCATAAAATTAAACCAATCCAAAATGATAGGAATGACAAGCTACTAATGCCAACTACTTTTACATTTCGATGATGTATTAGTTATAAATAATATTTATTCTTGGCAGAACCTCAGGCTTGCAAATTCATACGTTTCTTGCCGATAACACTTGCAAAATACATGTATACACACTGTTGTTGACATGCATACTGTCTTACTGGTCATTTCTTCTATGCAATTAATGAGTCCATCATGTTCTTTGTATCAGATCCTCAGTGACATAAAATTATGAATAATCTCTTTATCCAAACTGCAAGAGGCTATACAAATTCCATGTGGAAATAAAGTGAATTTTACACATCAGAGTTCCTATTTAAAGATCATCTGCTACGTGCAAATCTAGTATGTCAGTCTCATAAAATGATAAAGTAATAAAATGAGTCAGTCCATTCCATAAGATATAAGTGACTTATTTAGCTAGACTTAAGTCTCACTGAGGGAATCCTAGGTATCACAGATAGAATTTTAACAAGTTATCATATCTTGTAAGAATTCAGATGAATACAATGCCCAATGTTAACTCCAGAGAGCTGGTGATGGTCCATATCTCCGTCTTCTCTAGAATGAAATGTTGAAAGACAGGGGCAGAATAAAGCATATGCTGTCAAACCTGATCAAACTGCCTTTGCTTACTAGTGCTTTTTTTTTTATTAAAATGTAGGAGTTGCCTATAGTTGAGGAAGAAGGTGATATCATAAAAAGTGACTGTGATGCTAAAAAAAATCACTAATAAAACTTTTCTTCCTTTCCTTCTTTTTCAAACAATCAATTGAGGATGAAAGAAGAAGTTATATCATCACAGAACTATACAGAAGGAGGAAAAAAGATCAGTGTAGACCATGTAGCAAAAATGATGGATAGTTGGCATACTGCAAGGTCCCTTTAGTGCAAATAATTAATCCCCCTAAGTGGTCGCATTATTCATATTCACACTTATTCAAAATTATAATTATGTAAAATATGGTAAGTGGTTCCAGCCCAATGGAAATCTGTAGTGCAAATTTTCAGGGGATTCCTTGCTGGAACTAATCAGGACCTGGCCCTACTCTATTGGTATCCATAAAATGTCAAGACAAACAGAAAAAAGCTTCCCAGCATATGGGACAGATCCCATTGCTCTTCTCCCTTGAGGATTTACCGGAAGACACGGACAAGAGTTGTACAAAATGGTAAGATGTAGACAAATTGCAATCTGCATCACTGGACGAAGGGCCACACACAAAGAGATCACAAATCCATTAACATACGATTTCCAAATGAATGTTTCTCTTTCCAAACTGTTTTGTAATTAAACTTCCATATTACTTCATAGTTCTGAATAAGGTTTAATGTAATCTTTATTAAGTAAAATATCTTAATGATTAAAGACAATGAACGCATCAGATAGAGCTGGATCAGTAATTTTTTTCTCACATATACAGCTAATTTTTAAGTGAAAAGTTATTAAAATAAATTTGCACGGCTCTAAAGCCTAATGTTTCATAAGAGCCTAAATAAACTTTATGCTATGGTACTAATTAGTTTCCCAGTTTATAGATGACTAAATGCATCACAAGGTACTATGGCACTTTGAAAAGAACTCTAAACAATCTGTTTTGAATCTTGAAAAGGACGGCCTCTCCACAATTTGCACTGAGCATTAAACAAAATTTTAAATATAATTACAAAATACATTATTTATCTCTGAATTCATATTCAAAATTTCCAAATACCATATGTCTATACACTGTTCATATTTCAGTTTCTTTTGCAAGGACATATGCAAAAATAGTCCTACTCACCCCACATCTAGAAAGGTCAACAGTACGGTTTTCAATTTCATTTAATATTTGGTGAACAAATTTTTTAAAACAAATGTAAATAAATTCAAGACATCTCTTCAATTCAGATTAAATAAGATAAAACTCATGAAGTATTAGCATAGAATCTAGCACACAATAGGAATTTAATAAATGTATAGTTCCTTTCCCCCTTCATTAAATTAACAAATCCATATATTTGCATATTTTAACATTATGATAAATCAGAACAGGAACTAATGATGCTAACAAATAAAAAACAATTAGCAAGTACCAATACCAAAGAAATTAGGATCCTGGAAATATTCCTAAAGCTAACTTCAGGAATTAGTCAACAAACAGATGCTATTTGCATTTCATGTTTTCATTTCACAGGTATTATATTTCACCCCAGGGAACTCAGTGCTTATAAGTCAATCAAGACAGAAAGCATTAACAAAGTTGATTAAACAATCAACTTTGGGAAAATAAATAAAAAGGGAAGGAAACTTTACTAATGTGTTTACTGTTTTTTTCACAGCCTTAGACCCAGGGTTCTTAACTTTTTTGTGGGTCATGGGGATCTTAGTCTTAGGAGGCCTATGGAGTTCTTCTCAAAATAACGTTTTGTTTTCACTTTTTAAAATTTCATAATCGAAAGAAATTATAAATTTGAGTTTGAGATCAGTGAAAATCGGAATTTTTTCCATGAAAAAACTAAGCCCAAAGGACTATTAAACTGTGCATACCCTTTGACCCAGCAATACTACTGTATTGTAGCCCAAAGAGATCAAAGGGAAAGGAAAAGGACATATAAGTACAAAAATATTTATAGCAGCTCTTTTTGTGATGGCAAAAGATTGGAAACTGAGGGGATGCCCATCCATTGGAGAATGGCTGAACAAGTTGTGGTATATGATTGTGATGGAATATTATTGTACTAATAACGATGAGCAGAATGGTTTTAGAAAAACCTGTGAAGACTTCCATGAACTGATACAAAGTGAAATAAGCAGAACCAGGAGAACACCGCACACAGTAACAGCAATATCGTATGATGATCAACTGTGAATGCCTTAGCTATTCTCAGCACAACGATTCAAGACAATTCTGAAGTTATGATGAATATATGTGTGTGTGTGTGTGTGTGTGTGTGTTTGTGTATATAAAAACTCCATATAGTTGGGCTCACGGATTAACTACCTAAACTACCTTTTACAATTATGGAGAAGGGAAGAGTTCTTCCCCAAACAAGGGAGAGAAAAGATCATGACAGATTAATTGGAACTTTTTATTATTACTATTACATGAAACATGAAAAGGGTTTTGGAGTTTTTTGGTAGAAACAGGATAAATGCAGTGATAATTAGGAGAGAATAAATTAACTGGGGAAAAAATCATGTAAATTTCTTTAATTAAGATCTGAAAGCCAAAATGAGAGAGAGAGAGAGAAAGAAAGAAACAAGAGTCATCCCCCAATTGATAAATGGTCAAAAGACATGAGGAAGCAGTGTAAGAAGAAAAGCTGTAAGATATATGAAAAAAAACTTGTTCAAAATCACTACCAACAAGAGAATTACAAATGAAAACAACTCTGAGGTTACATCTCATATCCATCAGGTTGACAAAGATAATTAAAAAGAAAAATGACAGTTGTTGGAAGGGATATAGGAGGAATGGAGGACTAAATGGACTCTTGGTGTTGTTACAGAATGGTCCACTCATTTTAGAAAGCCATTTAGAACTATCACTAACAGAGTTATTAAAATTACACACATTTCAAAAAAAGATCAAAACTGAGAAAGATGCACATTTATAACAATGCTTATAGCAGGTCTTTCAGTGTTATCAAAATACTGGAAACAGAGTCGGGGTTGGGGGAGGGAGGTTAATACATAGCAAATCATGATAGCGCTCCTCATCCTCCATCCTCTAGCATAGAGGTTCATCACTGCATTCAGAGCTCTAAAATATTTCAAAGTTGTTTTTCTTTACCATGCTATCATTACATAAATTGTTCACTTCTGTTTTCTTAATTCTGCATCAGTTCATACAGGTCTTCCCAGTTTCCTCTGAAACTAAAGGCTAAAACTTTTCAAAAGGTCTAAGCAGAATCTGTGTTTTGAGTTAGGGTTGTGACCTCTAAATCAGCTTCCAATTCTGGGATTTTATGTAATAATGTCACTTCAAATTTTACAAAAGAATACCTAGAAATGTTCAAAATATTGAACAGTAACAGAATAACTGATCTCTAACAAATCCAAAGTATTCGAGCAAAGTAAATTTCTCACATAAGCACTTGGCTCCATTTCTAAATTAATTCAACTAATTTAATTAATTAATTAAATTACTCCAAAGGACTTTTTTTTTTCATTTACATAGATGGCTTTGACTTTTATCTGCTGCATATAACTAAGAGTTAAAGGTTCCATCATACGGGACCCAGTAATTAAATACACACTCAGACTCATTTATTTCAGCTCTGAATCAAGTGCATTACTTTTTTTTTTACACAAGTTAAGGGAGTTAAACCAGGAGCTCTCTGTACTCAAGTTCCAGGGCACAGTCCTTGGCACCAATCCCATGCTCAATCCCACCAAAAGCCAATGCTTTACAACACAAGCTAGTGGACCACATGACTTATACTCCCACCTCCCTAAGAACCTTCTGTCAAGATGTTCAAAATCCAGTTTCCTGGGGCCCACTTGGGCATAAACGCAGACTCACTATCTGTTTCATCAAGAACACAGCAGTGTAAAAAACATTCCTACCTTCTTCTTTACTTTCAAATGTATTGCTGTTTCTTTTAGTTAATAGCCTAGGAAAGGGTTTATTTTAAGCCTACTTTTTCCTATTCTGTCTTCAACATACCTGTGCACAGAGGACAAGTAAAAGACATGAGTAATCACAAAATCCAACATGGGAAAGCTCTTTCCATAAAAAAGAGAGAACATATTCACATGAAAAATTTGGCAAAAATTCTCAACGTGTTTGTGTGTTCTCTCCCATTCCCAATGGAGAGCTTGTATATAGTCCAATATATGCATATATATGCACACGTTTATATGAGCGTATATATGCATGTATGTTACAGCTAGCACTTCATCATTCTGGGGACAGCAGACAGGGTTAACATGAATAACTGAAAGACAAAAGTAATTCCAACAATTGATTTCCGTTTTAACCATTTTTCTGGGTTAGCAAAGAATAACCATATTCTATGTAAAAGGGACTTGAGTTTTACCTTCCAGTTTCACGTAACTTGAAAGCAGTGCTATGGAAGTAGTTAAATCTTGCAGAGAGGTAAGGTGACTGAATAATCCCTAAAACTGAATTAGATTCTAAAAAACTGGAAGTCAGCTCTATTGAGTTTCTCCCCTTGTATAACATGTCAGAAAACATGCTATACAATGACACGACTGTTCTATATAACGACACACTACTTGTATAGCATGTCAGAAAAAGTACTGTTTCATGGGGACAACTTGCTTACAAATAATTTATTTCAAGGTGGCGTGAAGAAAGTCACCCTCTATACAAAGAAATTGGCTGCTGAATTGACATTTTAAGAAGCTACAATTAGGTTTTGCAGCTATTTGTAAAACAAAGCATCATGAAATGATAAAGAAAATTGGATGAACAGGAGGTGTACATATAAAGCAGTGCATACATAATTCTTTGAACTGTTAAAGTTTATTTTCCCTAATCAGAAGATTCACAGACAAAATACTATATTCACTGTACATTTCTGCAAATCTTTTAGCTCCGTTCTCCTTTTGCTGTATAAATAAATCAATTTCCCAACAGATTAGACATGGTCTTTCTTCTCATCCTTCTACCCCACCTCCTTTTTATTGCAAAAATCAACCTCAAAAACAACCACATACTTGAACAAACAAAGATTCGGGGACTTTCATCTAGGCAATGAATGAGTTCGAATTATTTGGATTATAAAGGTGTCAGATGAGAAAAGTCTGAAAGCTTTGAAAGCAAAAATTAGTAGTTTCAGTACTTTGAGCAATTCCATCCCTTGATTAGTTTTCTCACTGAGGGGCCTGAAACTTAACTAGGAGTACAAATGGGGCTATCCGTTAACTTCAGTTTCCTCATTTATAAAATGCGTATGACACCAGTAAGTGTCCACCTCAGAGTACCGTTGTGACAATCAATTAAAACAACGAATCTGAAGTGCTTTGCAAACCTGACAGGTAAAAGTTGGTAGTTGTTTGTTTTCACTGTTACTATGGTGTTTACCTAGATTTTCACCTGTGAAGAACACAGCTGAATAGGTAGTAAGGACTCAGGAGATCACAAATACAGGAAGGTTAAGTCTAAGGAGTTTAAAAATTGGGATGAGTATAGATAGATAGTCTATATTGTAGGGCAATCCAATTTATGAAATCTGATTCTTAAGGAAAGCTGAATTATCCTCACGACAAAACTGTGAAAGTAGGTGATACAAGAGGAATTATTCTCATTTAAGAAGTGAAGGTATTTAAATCGAGAGAAGTTAATTAAGGAATTTGCCCATGGTCACATAGGTAACCTAGAAGTTAAGTCTCCAAACCCAAGACAGGCTCTCATAGTAGGTACTTGGTAGTGTCTACTAAATGACAATTAAAAACATGAGAGAATTTTGAAGACAGAGAGGCACACACAGGTATACTGGGTTAAAGAGGAAGGGAAGATGGGGGGATGGGGGGGAGAGGGGGAGAGAGAGAGAGAGAGAGAGAGAGAGAGAGAGAGAGAGAGAGAGAGAGAGAGAGAGAGAGAGAGAGAAGTGTAACTGCAGTTGTGGCTTTACCTCTATCCCTCTCTACAATTCCATCTTTTCTACATCCCATTCTCTTGACTCTGTTCCCCTAAGAAGTCTTTTTCCTTAAAGAACACACATCTGATTTCATCATGAAAATCAATGAAAAAAGAGACTCAATACACAGAATTTAATTTCAAGGACCATTTTGTATAGAATATACTTATTCTACTGAGGATTTACACCACAGTCCTTGAAAAGTACAGACAGAGCTTTTACTACCTAGAAAAGAGAGGAAACACACACCTTTTTTTCATAAAGGCAAAGTTTCCCTTATGTTGCAGCACATTTCACAATATTTTAATAACAATCACCTACGTTTGTATGGTCTTTTCTGCTTTTCAAAGCCCTTTTACATCTATTATCTCATTTTGATTCAAAGCTTTTTGGCAATAAGTGTAGAGAACACATTCAAGACTATCAGAACCTGGCATTAAAAGGGATGGACTATACAATTCTTATTCTTGTGCAAAATGAAGTTTGGGTGTTTTCTGAGAGCCATTAAGCCTCAGATCAAGAGTTCATATCCTGGGATCCACCATTAATTTTTTAAAGTATTCTGATAACTATTTCAATATTGACTTCCTTAATGTTTTATTTTCTATGTATTTTATTTTATGCCTTTAAAAACATTCTTCTGAGAAGGGGTACATAGGTTTCACCAGACAGTCAAAGTGATCTGGTACAGAAAAGGTTAAGAACACCCCTACTACAGATTTTACAGCAGGACAAATGTCAATGGTTTTAAGAACTCAGTCATCACTAGGATTTTTTTTCTCTTTTTTTTTTTCTTTTGCTAGAAATACTCCCTGAAAAAGGAATTAGCAGCCAAGGGGCTGTACAATCCTGCTGATTAAAGATAACTAACAGGGCCCAAAGGAGATAAAATCCCCAAAGAGCTTGTGATCCCACTACAAAGATTTCAGCAAATAGGCCAGGTCAAAGGACACAGAATAACCAAATCCAAGTGCTAGCATGGAGATTAAGGCAGTAAGAAAATCAAGGTGGGAGGGTAGAGACTCGTTAACACCAGGTAGCCTGAAGAGAACACACTACTGGTTCTTATCTATGGCCTCAGTTTCCTCTCCTGTATGGAAAACACACACAGGAATCATAACCAGCTGCTTTTTTATGCCATTTAACTTGCAAAATTTAGAACCGTATTTATTCCTGATGCGATTCTACACTAAGCAGATACATCTTTAAAAGGTACTATAAACACACCATGGAATTCTGAAGATCCTATTCTAATAAGCAGTAGGTGGCATCATAGCAAATATCCTGAATTTGGAATCTGACCTCATACCTCTGTAACTTTGGGAAAGTCACTTAATTTCCCCGGGCCTTGGCTTCCTCGACCACAAAATGAGGGATCACTAGACGATGCCTCGGATTTGTTTCAGCTCAAATGCTATGATCCAACCACTCACCAACCAAAGTGTCAGTGCTCTTCTTTACCATGTTCTCCTGACAAATCAGGAAAACTGATTAATCAGGAGAACATGGCACAAATTACTTCCCAAACTTGTTTAGATTAATGACGTCCTGTCAGATTTTTAAAACTGCCGTGTGACTTTTTTTCCAACTATTTGAGTCATTTAAGAATCATACCATTTCACACTTAAGATAGTAAAGAAATAACATTTTAATAATAAAATTGACCATACTGGCACTCTTATCTCACAGTGATACTCTAAGTCTGTATAGTATATACTTTGTCCACTAAAGTCAGCCAAGCAGTAGACCTGAAGCCAAGTGAACTTTGGTTAACGCTAAGATACAAAAACAAACAAAAAAACTACCATCTTTATATATAATCTGGCGGTCAAATACTATGGAAATTCTGCTTATGATACTTACGCAGCCACTAAGATTCTCCTGTATTTTCAACAAATCCAGAAAAAAAAACCATTAAATTGGGAAGTAAAGAGACTTGGATATCAACCGTGTCTAACTCTCAACCCACCCTCCTCAAAAGACTTCAGTAGGCTCACTATTGCCTCTAGGATAAAACACAAATTCCTTTGTTTGGTACTGAAAGCCATTCATCATCGATCCTCCAACCTGTCTTTCCAGACTTGTTCCCAACTGACCTACCGTACAGAGTTCCATACCCCACCTCTATGTCTTTGCACAGACTGCCTCTCGTGACTGGGATTATCTCCCTATTTTTCTCTACTTAAAATCCCTACCTCCTTTCAAATTTCAGTTCAGGTGCCACCAGGTGCTTAGTTTCCCCTTCCCCAGAATTTAGTGTTCTTCCCACCCTCAAAATAAATTTGTATTTACTTTACACATATTTTTATACTCACATATGTACATGTTCTACAACTCCACTAGAATGTAAACTCCTTGGATACAGGGGTTATTTTATTTTTATAAACAATTTGGAAGGGGGCAGCTTGGTGGCACGATGGGTAGAGAACTGGGCTTGGAATCAGGGAGACTCAACTTCATGAGTCCAAACACTAAACAGCTGGATGACCCAGGGCAAGTCACTTAAGCTTGTTCCTTCAGTTTCCTCATGCGTAAAATGAATAGTTGAAGTGGGAGAAATCACTCCAGTATCTTTGCCAAGAAAACCCCAAACGGGGCCCCAAAAAGTCAGACATGACTCAAAAACGACTAACAACAAAACAATTTGGAAGATCCTTCCAGGGAAGCAATTCGCCACCCATCCACGTGTCCCTATCCTGTGTAAAACTCTTGTCCACGTTTCTCCCAAAAGTTTGAAACAGGAGAGCCATCCAATGAGCTGGAGGCCTTCTTTGATTTGCCCTGAGATCTGGAGGATGCCAGTGAAGCAATATGGCCGTCCACCCACTGTCTCCATAGATTGCCCCATGACTATCCCACCTTTTCTTTATTTCATACAGTTCCTGGATTACAGCCTTTAGTCCTGTTTTTCAAAATTCCTTATGACTTCTATGTTGCAGCCAGCTCACTCCCCACCTCCTTCACCCCCCACGCACCTGTCTGCTGCTCCACTGTCTGACACTCGCACCTGAATATTAGTATGAGACCTAGCTTCAGACATGGCATAGAAGGCCAGGTCGCGTTGGGCGTGGTTAATCCTAGAACAGCAAAGACAAGGCAGGGATTGGGGAGAGCAAGGCTACAGTCCAGGAGCTGAGGGTTCAAAATTGTCAAGATAAAGCAAGAGAGCAAATATCTAGGTCACCACAGATGAAGGTAATTAGCGGACTATGAAGGGCACAACATCCAAGATTTAGGGAGTCACAACCAGGGCCGTGGAGTAACCAACTACTAAGAGGTCAGGAATCTTGGGGGTCAGTTGAAAACGTTGATAAGAGCCGGAATTAGCTGAGTCGGGCGGCTAATTCCTGCAGGGGTCCTGAAATAAAGCCCCAGGCAACGAGCCTGACACTGAGGCAAAAGTCGTTTGCCCTAAAAGCTACTTTCAGGGCTTCCCCCAAGGGCAGGAATATGGTCAGGCTGTTGGCAGGCAGGAATCAGAAACCTAGGTACCAATCAATTTACATGTGGGCTCTTCCCCACCATATTAGAGTGTAACCTCCTTGAGGGCAAGAACTGCTCGTGCCTTTCTTTGTACACCCAGCCCATAGTAAGCCCCTAATAAATACTTCCTGATTGGAAGAACCCTCGGTGGCCACCTAACCCAACCCCTTCGTGTTACAGAAGAAGCAGCTGAATCCCAGGAAAGTGAAGCGATTCAGATCATACGCACGTGATTTTGACCCGAATGGAACATTGGAGGTTATCTTGTACAAATGCCTCATGTCACAGAGGAAGAAACTGAAGCCGGGAGAGGTTAAGGTTTTTCTTTTGTGCTTTCTCTTTTTGTATTCGCTCATGCCCTAGCACAGTGCTTGGCACAGAGAAGGCACTAAGATGCTGGAATGTTAAGTGATCAGTAGGCACCTAGGTACGAGCAGCTAGCTAGGTGACCAGAGTGGACAGAGCACCAGACCTAGAGTCACGAAAGACCTGAGTTCAAAGCTAGCCTCAGACTCTTAGAAGCTGTGTGATCCTGGGCAAGTCGCTTAACCCTCTTTGCCTCAGTTTCCTCATCTGCAAAACAAGCTGGAGAAGCAAACCATTCCATCATCTTTGCCAAGAAAACCGCAAATGGGGTCGTGAAGAGTTGAACAAAACCGAAAACAACAAGGCATCTTAGGTGGTCATCCTAGACTGGGAGCCGGTAAGACCCAAGTTCAAATCCTGCCTCAGACACTTAGCTAGGTAACTTCACTTCTCCCAGACTCAATTTCCCCATGTGTAAAATGAGATAATAATAATACCCGCCTAACCTATAACAACATCCTTGCCAAATAAACCCCAAATGGGGACACAAGGAGTCGGATATGACTGAAAGAACTCAACACCACCCCCTAACGTGTTTATTGTGAGGCTCAAATGAGAGAGCACAAGTAAAGTGTTTCACAAACTTTAAAGCACCATATAAGCGCAGTCATTACTTTCCAAGGTCACAAAGCTAGTTAACGGTACATACCACACTGTGCCTAGTTTTAAAGTCTTACCTTAGAACATGAGCTTCTACAGGGCAAGAGGGTCAAGGAAGTAGGGGGTGGGAGGTGTCAGATCACAGGATTTGAACCCAAATCTTTTACCCTCAAAATTAGTATTGGTTAGTCCTTCAAATCAGGTTATGAAGAGCCCTTGAAACTGCAGGTGGATTTTGAAAAGGAAAGGAATAAATCGTAAGGGGAAAACAACAAAATTCTTCCAACATGAATGGAAGTAGTCAATTACTCCCTCCTCTATTCTACCCAATCTGGAAAAAAATGAACATAATTGGTGGTACTATTACAGTTTATACTTGCTAATGTCCTTCGGCTGTAAAGTCAAAGAAATGACTTCAGAGATAAAAGACTCAGACAGAAAGATTTTTTTAAAAACCCAACAACAACAAACGAGGAACATCCATCTACTACATAGTGTACAATCTACACAAAGATGCTTGTGAGTTACCCTTGTCATTACTAAGAGACAGTGATACAGCGTAATTAATAAAATCCTCCAAATCAAAGGAAAGGACAATACCCCTGAAGTCTTCTCAAAGTATCAGCCCTATCATTTTAAAGGAATGTGGGTTCCTCCCCAAGCTGATTCTGTCCTAAATACACACCAAATGTAATAATATTCAGGAACGAGAGAGAAGAGTATATATCTAACATATTTCTAACTATTTTTTTTTCTGTTCCAAGGGTTGTACTAGTTTCCTTAATCTTGTCCAACACCCTTAAAAATATACACATTATTGGATTTTTGGTTCAACATCCAGGTCTTTGGACTTTCTGTTTACAGTCAAACATCAACTCAGGCCTCAGGGCACCAAATCTTGATAATCACTGCCAGTTAGCTTCACCCAGTAAGCTCTCTCCAGCTCTCCCAAGGGAGAGATGGAAAAGCCAGAACGGCGAAGTTGATGGCCAGGGTTTTTTACTCGGCCTTTCACTCTGTTTTGATCTGTTCTCATCCCCGTAGCTGGTATAGCACCCGTCATACCACAAGCCTTCACTCCCACTCTAAGCTGATACTCCCCTGTGGTGTGTTTTTTCCCCCACTGCTCCTAAAAGATGCACTTTGACAGAGAACAGCTGTGAAAATGCAGCCAAAAACAAATCACAATTGGGATGTGTTAAGTCAGTTTGGGGATAATAGCTTTCTGCGTTTGGAGAACGTCTGAGAGGGTATTTTCCCTGTTGGATGTCACATTGTGTTTTCTAATGCATTACCGTGGGGGGGGGGGGCATGATATACAGCAATTATTTGTGTATTTGTCCTATCTTGAGTAAATGGTAATCTCCATCTTCGAGGATTATATTTTATCCTGCGTTGCACTTAGCAAGCATTTTAAAATCTCCAGGTGCCACGCTGCCTCCTCCCCAGCCA
The DNA here is from genome assembly GCF_011100635.1 of Trichosurus vulpecula. Classification (NCBI taxonomy): domain Eukaryota; kingdom Metazoa; phylum Chordata; class Mammalia; order Diprotodontia; family Phalangeridae; genus Trichosurus; species Trichosurus vulpecula. Next base: position 411,701,068 of record NC_050574.1, on the reverse strand, counting down.
TCAACCCCATCATCCTCCCAGTGGAACCTAGGACTCATCCTCTGGAGCTACCCTGGACTCTGATTCCTTTTTCTTAAAGCTGTACTCTTTGTATCAGCAAAGAAACAGAAACAAAACAGGTGCCAATCAATCAGGGAACTGTCTCAACATTGGGATGAATAGGGATAGAGGCTGGTCTAAAGATTGCATCCACAGAGAACTCCCAGGTGAGGAAGGTCCCTCTACCAAAGCACTTCAAAAGCTTCCTTCCAACTTAGAAGATACCTAGGAATAATATATATATATATATATATATATATATATATATATATATATATATATATATATATATATATATATATATATATAGTGTGTGTGTGTGTGTGCGTGTGCGTGTGTGTGTGTGTGTACCTATTTATGTCTAATGGTAGCCATCTGGGGGAGGAGGGTAGGAAAAAAAGGAAATTTACATGATAACTCTGTTGTATATTTAAAAGGAATAGCAAACTGTACATAGTAGATTTGCAGTTTTATGTGCAATCATCTTTTTTGTTGTACTATCTTATGGAAATACTTGTTTTATTCCATAAATTTAAAAATTTAATAAAAAACCTTTTTTTTTTTAAAGAAAGTTGCTTAAGACACTGACAAATTAAGTAACTTGTGTAGGATCACACAGGCCGGACATGAACCCACGTCTTCCCAGCTCCAAAGCCAGCTCTCTACTTCAGTCCCACTTCCCAACTCAGAGGGTGGCAAAGTACAACTGCACAGAAGTACATGTCAGGGGCAGACCGGAGCCCCAACAAAAACTTCAAAGAAGACCAAGTTCATTCTCTGCTCATCCAATCTCTCTCCTCTCCCCAGCTCCCAAACTGCCCAACATTTTTGGTCCCAAGATGCTACCCTGAAGTTCTCGATGCACCAAAATTTTCCTTTCTTTCTTCTAGCTAATCGTGAGGCCAAACTTAGAATTCTTCAACGTATTTGCGCCCAGAGAAGAACTAGTTAATAAAAAAAAAAATCTCTCGTTCAATTCCACACTTATTAAACCATATGCAGAGTACTGAAAAGAGGAGCCAGCTCCTTGGGTCTTTTGCCTGCTCCTGCAGGGAATCGATAATACAAGGAAGATGCAGAAGCAACATTGTTTACAGCAGCACAAAGTCCCGCATCATCCACTCCCTTTCTGCAACTTGCAAATGGCTCAGAACCATCACAGGCTCAAGTAAAAACCGGAGTCATGATGGCAAAGAGCATTCATTTGCTGGGACGATGAAATATTCAAAACCAAGGGGGATGGCCTTCTGCCCTTCCGCAAGCACTCTGGATCAAGACCTATTCAAGTTTCTAACGTGCTCTATGATACTACTATGCAATCAGGCATTCTTATTCTCCCCCAGGGCAGCTGGTATAGTTAACAGGGCAAATGTGGAGCTCAAGGTCATGAATTCCAGTCCTGACTCACTGAGGGAGGACAGACTATGGAGGTCGATTGATTACTCCTTTGCTCCTCAAATTTCCTTATCTGAAAAAGGAGGAGGATAGAATTCTTTTCAACTGTAATTTCTAGGATCCCATAAATCAATACATGGAAAATACGGATATCCTACAGTTATAGGAGCTATGACCTCACATGGTTTCCTATGCAATTGTCCGATACACATCGGTAGGTCTGTTACTAGAAGCGCTTGTTTGTGTCTTTTTATTAGACTGTGTTTCACCAAGGCAAGAGCCAACAGCGTCTCACCTAAAATTCCTACCATCCCCAGAAGATACTTAATAGATGTTAACCGAATGAACGAATCATATATACTACTATTTCTCATGCAACAGTCCCTTAAAACAATTATGAAGCAAAGTTGTTTTAAAAAATCAGAAGGATGTATGCAAAGAAAATTATCAGAATATAAATTTTCTTAAACCCACAAAATTATTCGCAAAGCCAGTACAAGTACTAATATGATAGCAATCAACACCTTAAGACCAGAATGTAGGATTGGCACACTGAAGAAATAGAACACATCACGCAATGTAAGTCATCATGATAAGTTTTACTCGCTCAAAACCTGATTTTGCATTTAATTTTTCCCCTATCTCCATACTTTTATGTTTTGAATTTCTTCTCTCTCCCTGCTTCCCTTTCCACAGAATGTTTATCATCCTCCAGGGAAAAGTATAATTCCTACTTTCTCCACCAGCAGGCAATGACTTCTCCCTTTTTACAAGCCTTTGTTAAATCATTTAATCATACTCTATTTTCTACTTTGGTTATCTGTTCATCTACCTGAGGGATAAGAATTAGACCTGTGATTTTATTGGAATAACAAACTAAGGAGGTAAGGAAATTCCCCTTAACAACGTCGGTCCGTACCTCCTCTACAACTAACAGGCTAAGAGAATTCCCTAGAATATTAAGAAGATAAAGGACCCGTCCCAGCATCACACAGCCAGAGAAATAAAGGATAAATGACCTGTTTCATAGTCACACAGCAAAGTGCTTGTCAGAGGCCCGGCTTCAAGACCACATCTCTGACCACTAAGCCACACTGCTTTACCTGCCTAATCTCTCTTATTAGAGATTCAAATAAAAACTCACCAGGTAAGTCCCTAGCATCCTGACATGTTTTCTATAAAATATATTATGTTGAGGAAGTGGTACAAATATTATCATCCTCACTCTAGAGATGAGGAAGCTGAGGGTCAGAAAGGTGAAATTACTCACTTAATATCACATGGCTGGGTAAAAGACAGAGTCAGGATTCAAACTCAGGACCAGCATGAATCTTTCCACTATCCTGGCGAGAATACTAAAGGTAAGGGCTGGTACTTACAGAATACCTACTTCGGTGCCTAGCATAATATTTTTCACAAAAGACATACTAAATAAATACTTTGCAGAATTATAACTCAACAAGCATTTATTAAACACGCACTGTATTCAGAAAACTTTTAAAATAGGGGAAAGGGAAGGAAATAAGCATTTACACAGTGCCTACTATGCACCAAGCACTGTGCTAAGAAGTTTACAAATATTTTCTCATTTGATTTTCACAATAACCCTGCAACGTAAGTGTGGTTATCATCTACATTTTACAGTTGAGGAAACTGAGGCAAACAGAGTAGTTAAGTGACTTGCCAAGGGTCGCACATCTAATAAGTGTCTGGATTTGACAAGGGTTCTAATTCTGACCTGGCTCTATTAAAACAGAGGAGATAGAAAGATTATATAGTCAATCAACAAGCATTTATTAAGCACCTACTATGTGCCTGACGCTGTTCTAGGTGTAAATAGTCCCTGTCCTCAAGGAGCTAAGAAAAGCATGGATACATGTATTTTTAAATTATCATAGCATTGCTAATTTCAAAACCTTCAGAAATTTTCCACACCAAAAGGAATACTCTGCCAAATAGGTAATTTATGGACATAAAAAATGAAAACCACCCTTTTCACATGAATCCTAACAAAGCCTTCATCAGGAACTCTTAAGACCTTCAATGGGACTGAATTAACCTCAGAGTCCACATTTTGCTAGGCTGACCTAGATTTTTGTAGGTTATGTAAACATTACATTTAAATTGCTGTTTATCTTTATTCAACTTGTAGACAAAGAATAAAAAGGGTGCCTGGAAATGGGAGTAGGCACTCAAGCTCCTCCCCCACTTCCACGGTGACTCAGAAAAAAAGGTTCCTGCTTTCCTCTAGATCTGACCCTTTGTTCCTACAAATGCTGGTAAAAAGCCCAACTCAAAATAACAGTTTTGTTCCATGACTGTACACGTGGAATATTTCTGGGATCTCAGCTATTTTGACAGGCAACTTTAAAGTGAGAAGTTAAGGGGCACTTAGAAACAGCATCCATACAACAGGGTGGGCATCCTCTATGTCACTGTGCTAGATGGCACAGTGGATAGAGCTCCATGCCTGGAGTGAGAAAAACCTGAATTTAAATCCAGCCTCAGACACTTATGCCGTATGACCTCAAGCAAGTCACTTATCCGTGTTTGCTTCCATTTCCTCCCTTGTAAAATGAACTAGAGAAGACAATGGCAAACTGTTCCAGGACCTTTGCCAAGAAAATCCCAAATGGGGTCAGAAAGAGTTGGACATGATGGGACTGAAATGAATGAATAACTATGCACTTTCAGAACATGGCTTGATCTGTTATCATGTTTGTCTTGACCATTTTCTTTCCTACAGAAGAGGGTCATGATGTAATCCTTGATAGCAGCTTTTTAGGTTCCCCACATGTGCAGGGTCAAGAAGCTCTTCCATCACAATGGCTCCACATGAATTACTACAGACTCCTAAAGTCTGGCAGTGCCCTAGGGATGCCTGTGTAATCTACAATCCATTTAAGGAATCTTAAAATAATCGCAAACTCAGAAATGTCATCAGTTAATACGCTCTGTTCTCTGCCCATTCTCTATACTCCAATTTGGGTCTCAATCTGAGCTGACGACCAACCTCCTATGGCAACCATTCTACTAATTCCTCTCACTACTCCCTGCGTCTTTTCCTTTGTGCTTGATAATTATAACTAGCGATATCACTGTCTATGCATTTGTCATTCCCCTTCTCCAATGTCACATCCTTGAGGATCAACTAACTAAATTACAATAAACTACACACAGTAGGTACTTAATAAATGCTGGCTATTTTTGTTTTCTTCCCCCCACGAAAGATGAAAAAATTCATATGACTACTAAATTGAGGGGCTGCTTTCAAACGCAAAGCAAATTCTTTGGGCTTTCCTCTAATCTATCAATCTGCTCAATATTCATTTTTCCTTAAAGGATTTTTTGATGTCAGCCTCAATTTTGATAAAAGATGATGCGCCTTTAGTGAATCATTCTCATTTTTCTATTTTTAATGCCTTAAATTTTGATCCTGCATATTCATTTGACATAGTAGTAGTAGTAGTGGTGGTGGTAGTAGTAGTAGCCGTAGTAGTAGTAGTACTACTACTACTGATAATAACTAACATTTATGGAGCACTTTAAGGTTTGCAAAGTTGTTTTTTTTTTAATCATCTCAACTGATCATTCATTACCATGATGAAAGGCGCCCCCCCGTCTCATTTTTCTGGAACCTTCACCACTTTGACGTGTAGATAAAAACAGGTTTTCCCAGATACTGAAGGTGACCCTTCCTGTTAACAGACAGACTTATGATTACCATCCTGACCTCAAACTGAATGCACTAGACCCTATCAGGTGAGCAAGCTATTCCTCTGGTATAATTTAAGGCTGTGTGCGGTAGATGGATGAATTCATTTAGGCTGTTTATACCATGTAGTGTTCAGACCCCCACAGACATGGAGGAATTCTTCTTATTTAACTGTGGCTTCTCTCTCAATTATAATATTGTTTCTATCGCAAATTTAGACCATTAACTTTTTCAGTGCACATGCAATAAAGTGTGGACATGCAATAAATTGTTATAACATCACAGTCTTCATCTTCGGTGAAATATTTTACAGTGAAACTAAATTAATGTCTTTAATCTATATAGAAATCATATACTAAACACCAAGGGAAAAAATTTCTCAGCCTACACAATCCTACTTCCTGTCTCATTTTACTCCCCAGGGATATCCTACCACCAACCATCCCTTCTACCATTATAGCAGGAATCAACAGTTCTAGTAAGTAAAGTGGGATTTTCCTGAGGCAGACCTGGTAAAAAAACAAATAAGCAGGTAAGAAGTCAATATATATTTATTAAGGCCCACTATGGGTCAGGCACTGTGTAAAGTGCTGGGGATACAAAGAAAGGCAAAAGACAGTCCCTGTTCCCAAGGAACTAAGAGTCAATATGAACAACTATGTACAAACAAGCTATGTTCTAGATAAAATGGAAATAATCGACAGAGGGAAGGCACTAGAATGAAGAGGGGCTGGGCATGGGTCCTGTAGAAGGTGGGATTTTAGCTGGGACTTGAGGCAGAGATGAGGAGGGAGAGCATTCCCACTGCAGGAGATAGGCAGTGAAAATGCCCAGATTCAGGAGATGGGGAGTCTTGCTGAAAGATCAACAAGGAGGCCAGTGTCATTAGGGGGAGAGAGAAGAGTACAAAGGATGGGGGAGACAGGTTATGAAGGCCTTTGAAAGCTGGAGGATTTTAATCTTTGACAGTGGAGGTGATAGGAAGCCAGTGGAGTTGACTGAATGAGGGGGGAGGTAAGGAGTAGGGTAACAGGGTCAGACCTTACTTCAGGAAGACTGCTCTGACCAAAGAGTGGAGGACAGACTGGAATGGCATGAGACTCATGGCAGAGAAACCAACAAGCAGGCTATTAAAAGTAGTCCAGGAAAGATGCCATGAGGGATTGAGTCACAGTGGTGGCAGTGTCAGAGGAGAGAAATGGGTATATATTAAATACGTCATAAAGGTAAAAACTGACAGGATGTAAGAGATAGTGAGAAGTCGAGACTGGGAGGATGGGGGTACCCACAACAGTAACAAATTTGGAAGGGGAGAGGTTTTTGGGGAACGGTAATGAATTAAATTTTGAATGCGGTGAGTTAGAATGTCTATGGATCATCCATAAGGCAGCTGGATGGTACAGTGGATAGAGCACTGGGCCTGAAGTCAGGAAGACTCATCTTGGTTAAAATCCAGTCTCAAATGCTTCCTATAGCTGTGTGACCCTGGGCAAGTCACTTACCCCAGCTTGCCTCAGTTTCCCCATCTGTAAAATGAGCTGGAGAAGGAAATGGTGAACCACTCCAGCATCTTTGCCAAGAAAACCCCATATGGGGTCATGAAGAAAATGAATGAACAGCAAACGGCACATCCATCGCAAGTCGTCTAATCTAATCAATATTTAGAGATGTGAGAACTGAGTTCATTAGGGGGATCAGAGCTAGATAAGCAGATCTGAGAAACATCAACACAGAGATGATGACTGAATCCACAGAAGCTAATGAGATCAGAGTTGTACTGAGGGAGAAGAGCTCTGGTTAAACACCCACAGGTGATGGACCCGACCAATAAGTCAGGTAGGAAGAGAACCAAGAGTCGGTTGCATCCTAAAAACCTAGAGAGAAGAGAGAGTAAGAGCCTTGGGAATCTCTCCGGCTCTGGCCTCTCTCCAGAGATCTGGCCCACATCTCAAACTAAGCATATCCAAAACTTGGATATCTGTTCCACAATCTATCTTGTTAGCACATTCTTTCTGTAACACCACCACCATTCATATAGTTCTCCCACGGAAAAACAAAAAACCTAGATAATATGAAGCTTTTCCTTCTTCCTCGAATTTCACGGGGAACCAACGACCACATCCAATTATTTCTACCTTTGCGGTATTGTTAGTAATATTGTTAATAGTTAATATTGTTAATAATTATCCCCCCTTCTCTATTATCACAATCACCTTCCTACTACAGGCCCTTCTTGCCAGTTGGCTGAAAAACTTGAACAACCTCCTAATGAGACTCACAACAGCCAACCCTTCGCACAGCTATCAGATCTTTCCTGCGCATCGACCAGATGTCACCCCTCTGCTCAAAACCCTTCAATGGCTCCTGACGACCAATCAAGTGAAATTCAAACTCCTTTTCATTAGTATTCAGTGTTTCCACAAGATGCAGCTATTCTTATGAGCTCTCTGGGCTTGGTTCATACTGCCGCCTTCCACGAGCATAGGAGCCATAGGAGTCATACCCACCATCTGAAAATGTCCTACATTTTCCTGCCTCCTATTCTTGACATGCCCTCTCACCCCTCCCCTGCCAGGTGAATTCCTATTCATCCTTTAAACCCCCAACTAAAATACAATCTCTTCCAGGAAGCCTTCCCTGATTGCCCCCATCGGATCATGACCTTCTCCTCCTCAGATATCTAACGGCATTCCGTCTGCATTTTTCCACTTAGACGTTATTCTGCACTTTGTTTCGTTAAGTACATATTCTATCCCCTTACAAAATGGAAACACCATGAGAGCAGGCATGTGTGATTTTCTGTACTTAGTAGGTACTTAATAATGCTTCTCAAATCGAACCTGTTATTGAAGGATCTGATCTTTAATACCAGGGAACAAAACCGTCATTTCGGCCCTGTGGTCTGCTGTTTTGAGATTGGGTTATTTTTCTTTATTATGACTGTGTCATGACTTCCTTTTCAAAGTAAAATGAATATAAAGGAAGATTTACATAGCTAATAATAATCATGAGAGATTGCAGCTGCCAATGGAACTATGATGTATAATTTATATTAGTCACTAGAAAAAAGGAAATTGAATTTCTGGATGATTAAAGGGTAGAAGAACGGGACCTGTGAAGAGGCAGCATGGGAGTGGAAAACACGCTGGGTTTGCAGTCAAAGGGCCTGGGGTTGAATCCACTTACCACACCTGTGATCTTAGACAGATCACTTAACCTTTCTCAGCCCCACTTCACTCATCTGTCAGATGACGGGGCTGGACGAGGTTGCCTATAAGGTCCTTTCCAGTTTTAAACCTATGATCCTCAGATGAGTAAATCTTAAGGAAAACAAAAAGATTACTAGAAATATTCTACTAAATATATTATTCCTTATCACTAATAAAAAAAGAAGTGAGTTTATATTGCAGGACTGAGATAATTCTTACGGGAATAGTCAGTGTACTTTGGAACAAAGAAGAAAGGTCACTGAACATCTATCTGGTCTCTGAAGACTGACAAAACAAAACAGTGACAGAACTGAGGGAGGTGGTATGACGTAATGAGAGAGCTGTGAAGAAAATGGAACTTGAGAGCCAAAAGCCCTGGGTTCAAGTCTCATTTCAGCTATTAATTAGATCGGGCAATTTCCTCATTTGTAAACTGATGTCTGAGGTTCCTTTCAGCCCTAAGCTGACAATCTACGATTACACTGAAGGACCTCTAAGGGTCCCTTCCAACTTCCACAATCTAGCCGGCCTTGTAAGATAATCTGGCATATGGGCAGCCGTCAAATAAATGCCTGTCCAAACACTGAATGGAAGTAACTTCTGTAAAGGATCCAGTGAGGTCTTTCTTTCTTATTGTTTTCTCTTGGCCTCATAGGATAATTCATCTCATGCCTTAGTTGCAAACAGGCATATGCCTCTTGCCCATAACCGAGAATTAAGAGGTGTTAGAGAATAAGCAAAGGCGACAGGTAGTATTTTTCCTCCCCTCAAATTTTTCTCTTTCTGTTGGGAGAGGAAGCCTAAACTTCAACCAACAATCGCCACCCTCACCATCTTGGGTCATCTGGAGACACAAAATCCCATTATGCAAATCCTCGTCGTCCTATTAACTTATATTTTTATGTGTTTCATAACTTTTCTGGGCCCTACTTAATTAAGTTAACAATGATCTGTTACTACCAGATCTAATGACTGTTCTCAATCCTCACTGACCTATCTTCAGCGTCGGACCCTGTTAATCATCCTCTTCAGGATACAGTCTCGTGTCTCATGACACTGCTCTCTTCTTGGGCTTTCCTCCTCCCTGCCTAACCTCTTCTCTTCAGTATCTTCAACCATGCCAACTCCACTAACCTTAAGTATGACCCAAGGCTCTCCGTCTTGGCCCTCTTCTCTCCTTCCTGTACAAATCTCATCAGATCCTGTGGGTTCAATGATCATGTCTCTGTGGATAATGCCCAGCTCTATCAATATATCCAACCCTAGTCTTCCTCCTGAGCTATACTCCTGAATTATTGATTATCTTTGGAGCACCAAAAACTGGATATGCTGCGGGGATCTCAAATTCAACATTTTCAAACAGAATTCATTATCTTCTCTCCAAAACCACACCCCTCTTTCCACCTTCCCCATTAATGTCGGCGCACAATTTTCCCAGTCACCCAGGTCTACAATCTCAGAGTCAATTCCTGTCCAACTCACTCCACAATAATACTTTTATAACATCTGTCATACGGGTTCCACTTCTGTCGTATCACTGCTACTCCAAGAGAGACCTTCTTACCTAGACTACGGCAAGAGCTTTCTAACCGACCTCCTAGCTTCAAGATTCTCCTTAGTCTGATACATCTTTCACTCTATCCCAAAGTAGAACAGATTGATTGGACAGGTAAGTTTATTAGGATTATCAATTTAGGGCTGGAGGGGACCTTAGAGGTCACCAAATAGTGCTTTACAGATGAGGAAACAGAGGCAAAGAGAGGCCAAGCAACTTGCCGAGGGTCACACGCCTGGTAAGTGTCCAGGAGGGGATTCACTTGCCTAAGTGATTTCCCTAAAGCCTGGGTCTGGCCATTTCAACTCCATCCCCACCCCCTCATTCTCAATAAACGCTCCTGGCTCCCCATTACCTCCAAGATCACATATAAACTGCTGCTTGGTATTTAAAAATCTTCCCAACCAGGTTCCTTCTTACTTTCCCAGTCATCTTAAAATTCGCTCCCCTCCAATGCCCATCAATCGGGGAATGGCTGAACAAGTTGTGGTATATGAATGTAAGATGAAATGATGAGCAGGCCGACTTCAGAAAAACCTGGAAAGACTTGTATAAACTGATGCTGGGTGAGGGGAGCAGAACCAGGAGAACACTGTACACAGTAACAGCCACAGTGTATGATGACTGACTTTGACAGGCTTGGCTCTTCTCAGCAACGCAAGGTTCTAAGACAGCTCCAAAAGGCTCATGATGGAAAATGCCATCCACATCCAGAGAAAGAATTATGGAGTCTGAATGCAGATGGAGGCAAACCATTTGCTCTGTCTCTTTTTTGTTTTGTATTGTTTCTTCTTTCTCATGGTTCATTCCATCAGTTATAATTCTTCTTCGCAACATGACTAACGTGAAAATATGTTTAATATGAATGTATATGTGGAGCCGGAGCGGGGAGGAGAGGAAGGGGGAGAAAATTTAAAACTCAAAAGCTTGTGGAACTGAATGTTATAAATTAAAAATAAATAAATTTTTAAAAATTTGAAAAACATTTGTTCCCCTCCACGTAGTCTATGGGTAACTAGGTGGTACAGTGGACAGAGAGAGCCAGGCCTGGTGTCAGGAAGACCTGAGTTCAAATCTGACCTTAGACACTTACTACCTGTGCGACCCTGGTCAAGTCACTTAATCTTGTTTGCCTCAGTTGCCTCACCGGTAGAATGAGTTGGAGAAGGAGATGGCAAACCACTCCAGTATCTTTGCCAAGAAAAACCCCAAATGGGGTCACAGAGGGTCATCTCTTCTGCATCTACCCTTTCACTGGCTATCCCCCATTGCCCCCTCAATCTTTTCCTCTTAGTTTCTCCAACTTTCTTCAATACCCAACTAAAATCTCACTTTCTGCAGGTAGTTTCCAAATATCCCAACTGCTTTCACCTGTCCCTCCAGATCACCTCACATCCACTTTCTACATAACTTGTATGTACCTAGTCATTCACGTGTTGCCTTGTCCAGTACAATGTGATCTCCCTGAGGGCACTGGCTCTCCGTCTCACTGGCTTGAACTGGTACCCTCAGCATCAGCACAGTGCTTGGTATGCAGTAAGCGCTTAATAAATGCTACTGATTGATATTCCAAAGTGGAATGGGCTGGTTTGCCAGGTAAGTTCACAGGATCATTGATTTAGGGCTGGAAGGGCCCTTAGAAATCAGCAAATATCCTCTGAAACTGAGGCAAAGACAGGGTTGCACAGCTCATAAGTGTCCAGGGAGGGATTTTAATTCAGATCTTCTACCTAGCTTTTCTCCCTCACTAGGAGTCCTCAGAGAAAGGCAGAAAAAACTACATTTCAAGTATATTTTAGACACAACTCATTCATGTACGGGTTGCAGTAAATAAGATGAGGACTTATTTTGTTGACCTCAGTGTTTGTTGAGAGACTCCGGGGGCAGCTAGCTGGCACAGTCAATACAGTACTGGCCCTGGAATCAGGAGGCCCGGAGTTCCAAGGGGGGGGGAGGAGAGACAGAGAGAGAGACAGAGAAAGACAGAGAGAGATAGAGACAGAGAAAGACAGACAGAGAGAGAGAGAGAGAGAGAGAGAGAGAGATTGAGATTCCTGCCCTGAACTTCCCTCCATTAGACTGTAAGGTCCTTGAGGGCAGGGACAGTCTTTTGCCCCTTTTTGTAACCCCAACACTTAGCACAGTGCCTGGTACATAGTAGGCACTTAATAAATTGATTGATTGCCTGAAAAATAATACATTTTAAGTCAAGATCTGGTTTCTAATCTTAGTCCTACCACCTACCACCTACCACCCACCACCACTGTGAAGCTGGGCAAGTCACCGGCCCACCCTTCTGGATTTATTTCTTCATTGGTAAAATAAGGGGAGTTGGACCAAATGACCACTGAGCCCCTCCCAAATAAGTACTCAGACCCTTCTTTTTGCCTACAGGGACCAAATTGGCTAGCTCCATCAGCCAGAGTAGAAGAGAGTGCACAAAGCATCTTCTATATAGTAAATGCTAAATATGATTTGAGTGTAAATGAGCAACCATGAACATAAAAGAAAATTCTATCAACCATTTTCTGTTCTTATGTGATTGGCTGAGAAAAATTAAAATTCTCATGCTGCATTAATTATATTTTAAATCCCATAAAACTTTCTCTCAAATATCCTCAAAAGAATATAAGCTTAGAGACTGGTTTCAGTTTTATCTCCTCTCCCTCCCCCACCAGATACCTAGCTCAGAGCCTCGTAACCTGCAGCAGTTTAATAAAAACTGTTCCACTGAATTATGTGGTTATCTATCATTTTACATTCCAACCCTCTTTTTGACCCTCTCCCCCTAAAGGAGAACATAAACTCCTTGAAAGTAGGGCCCAACTTTGCATTGATTTCTCCAGCCTAGCGGTACCTCACACACAGTAATAACTCAATAAATGTTCATTCAACTGAATTTTATTATATGAGAATTTCCATTCTCCAGCTTTCCTCTCCTTCATTGAGTAAAACACTCCTCTCTGCTGCTTGTTACTGAAGACATCATACAAAAAAACATACCCTAGAGCTTTACTTCTAATAACGAAGTATAAAAAAGGTGAAAAATTGAAAGGGGAAAACAGACGAGGAAGTCAAAATTAAATGCTCTGCTGTCAATGTGATTAAAATAAGAATGCACATGTTTTATGCTTGTTAAAAGATAATAAAGAACCTTTGAGAAGTTATCAGTAATATTCCCAGTGCTCATTTTCCAGTGATGGGTTTTTCTAATAACATCTAGTTATGGGTTTTTCCAAGACACTGTTGAACCATGTCAATCTTCCCTTCCACTGTAATCTTTAGTCTGTGAAAAATTAAGCAGAGGAAAAAACACACATAAGCTTCTAAATTTAAGGGGCACTGTTTTAATAATTCATGGTCTTTGTTCAAATCGTAAAATCAAAATGTTTTACTACCTTACAGTTCTACTTCGGTGTAGGATAAACAGAATTGTGCTAGTCAGTCCACAATTTTATACTTCAATCCCTATGCATCGGGGTTAGTTTGCCAAAGAAACACACATACCCCATACACACACACACACACACACACAAATGTGATATGGCCACAAATTATACCCTTGATCCTAGACAAGAAACTCACAAATGTGTTCCATTGCTAGAGAACTGGAGAAAGAACATGGATGGTTCTGTAAAAATCAGATTCAAAACGCCACTAAAACCATGATGACACCTATGTAGACAGTCCTTCTAATGCTATGGATCATTGATCCACCCATGCCTGCAGTCAGTCAACTAGTATTAATATATTAAGCACCTACTATGTGCAAACCACTGTGCTAAGCACGGGGGATTCAAAGAAAGACCAAAAAACCCAGTCACTCCTCTCAAGGACGCCAGTCTACTGGACCTGCCCATTCTACTTGGCTCATGGCCACATAGATCTAGCTCTTGTACACGCCTCACTTTACACAGATGCCGACTGAACTTGTGTGTTGTGCCCCTCCTCCTCCTCCCTGCGTGATGAGCTCAGCTTTTTCTGAAGACATACATCTCTCTTTGACGTGCTGAGACCTGCTCGTGCCCGCCTCTGTCGCCCTTTGGGTAAGCCTCAACTTCCATTCTTTGTAAACTTCAAAATTTCAGTACGTCACTGGAGGAATCCTGGCATTTAAAAGGCGAGTCTTTCCTTTGGGGGAAAGGTCTGTCTAAAGAACATCTTTGCAATTTTTGACAGTTTAGGATCCATTTGAAGTGTCTGTCCTAGACACTGACTGACAGGCAAATTCTACGGGCTGTTTATCCAACTGCCTATCATAACTGGGACAAGAAGTTCATCCCGTTGCATTTTATTCCTAAGTCTTGGTGTTTAGTCGTTTTTCAGTTGTGTCTGACTCTTCACGACCCCATTTGGGGTTTTCTTGGCAGAGATAACTGGAGTGGTTTGCCATTTCCTTCTCCAGCTCATTCTACAGGTGAGGAAATTAAGGCAAACAAGGTTAACTTGCTTAGGGTCACACAGCTAGTAAGTGTCTGAGGACAGATTTAAATTCAGGTCTTCTTGTCTCTAGGCCAAGTGCTCTATCCGATGACCCGCCAGTCGCCTCTCATGTTGATTCTAGATCTTACTTCAGAAGCTCTTCAATGCTCCAATAACGTAATCAGAATAAGGTCATCCATAAACAGACATCTCTGGAAGAACTCACAATGTATAGAAAAATCCATATTGGGAGGGGACTCTTCATTGGATCTCTTCTACGACAGTGGTGAGTTTGGTTGAATCTAAGTCTCCTTGAATTTGATGAATTTGGTTGAATTTAAGTCTCTTTGTACTTTGCTCCCTCTACATATTCAATGATCACTGACACCCATCTTTTTGCTGTTCCTTCAAGAGGCACAACTTTCTGATTCTGCGCATTTTCAACGGCTGGGCCTCAATACCTGGAAAGCTCCCTCTCCTTAGCTCTACTTCTCTGCATTCCAGCTTCTTTAAGTCCCAGCTAAAATCCTACCTTCTACAAGAAACTTTTTTCTGCATCCCTCTTAATGTTAATGCCCTCCCTCTCCGAGATAACCTTTCAATGACTCTGTACATATCTAGTATGAACGAAGCTGCCTACATGTTCTCCCTTATTAAAATGCAATCTCCTTGAGGGCAGGGATTATTTTTTGTCCTTTTTTTGTATCCCCCAGTACCCTCAGTACCTCGAATATAATAAACAATTAATAAGTGTTTACTTAATGACTCTTGTACCTTAATATTAATAAAGCAAGGAGACAAAGCTTTCTGTTGTTACATTTTTTTAAAGTCATCTTGAATGATTTTGAGATGTTCATGGAGGCACCCTGTTGAAAACATCTTAAAGGCAGCATTTTACACTGCCAAATCAAACACTTTTCTTTTTTTTTTAAGAGTCAACAAACAATAAGCTACGTGGAATTTCATATAATCTGTGCTTTCAGACAATTACGCTATTGTAAAGAAGTACTCCGCTGTGGAATCCTGTTTGGAAAAGCCGTGAGAATCTCTCCCAATACCCTCAACTCAAGGATGGCCTTAACTCATGTGTAGATTATTTCATAAACATTTGGCATATGCAAGAAGGTTGTCATTTATTTGTAATTCTCTCAGCTGTCTTTTGAAGTTGGGGGGTAATGAAAATCAAGCTTATTTCCCCCCCCCATACCTTTAGTTTTCTCCCATTTTCAAATACCTTGAGAATCAATGTCTTAAAGCTCTTAAAATTGTCACTTCCAACACAAACCTACTCTGTGCATATTTGTTCTATTCCAGTCCCTACTGCTATCTTTAAAAAAAAAATCAGTTCCATTTATACTTCCTCTAGACACACATGGAAGATTGTATAATGTCAGAGTCCGGATGTTGTGGCTCTACTTTGCTCGACAGGAAAATGGTATTTTTTGCAAAAAAAAAAAAATCTTTACAATCATTTTTCCATTCCATTTCCATTACGAGCCATAATTTTCCATTATTGTACTTACTGAAGTCCTTCCAACTGTATACTTAAAAATCTCCCATTGCTCCTTCTTGTGGTTTTATTAAGGAATACTGCTCATTGTCTTCCATTTTCCTTCTTGGTAACATCTCACTAATGGGTTTTTTATTCTAACCTAGAGCAGCCCTTGGTGATCATCTCTCTGCTAGGCAAGGAGATGACATATTTCCTGGCTGAGGTGCTTCCTGGAATCTTCTGGTCTCCATGGTTTGGCAATTAATTTAATCTGCTAAACCTTGTTTTGGGGTTTGTTTGGGTGTTTTTTTGGTTCAGCTGTTTCAGTTGTTTCTTAATCTTTGCCCATTTGGGCAAACACCATTTGGGGTTTTCTTGTCACAGATCCTGGAGTGGTTTGCCATTTCCTTCTCCAGCTCATTTTACAGATGAAGATACTGAGGCAAACAGGGTTAAGTGACTTGCCCAGGGTCACTCAGCTATTAAGTGTCTGAGGCTGGATTTGAACTCAGGTCTTTCTGACCCCAGGCCTGGTGGCCTATCTTTTACCACCTAGCTGCCCAAACTTCAGTATGAAATTTGTAATTAATGATGCCATCCATTGCTTGATCGCCTTTCCACTTCACTAGATAGGTCACAATGGAGTTGTTTTCAATTATGCACAGCATCCTTTTCTCATTTTTTATTCTTTCTATGTATTAATTTTTAGTTTTGCTTTAACAAATCAGTATTCTGAACAAAACAGTCAAATAATTCAGGATGACTCATACACCAGAACAAGTTAAGTCATTTTCTTCCTCTTAAAATATAATCAACTTTAAAAAAAATATTATTTGGTGCTTGACATGTTCAGCACCCTCTGATTCTGGTCTCAAAGGAAGTATCTATGATGTAATGAGAACGAAGCCCCATCTTCCCTTCCAATAGTTGACAAGCCTACTTGCGTTTGTAAGTCTTTTTTCTTCCAAAATCAAATTTTCCAAGACTTTTCACCATTCTCTCCTATGCACACATTGTCACTGAAGTCACCGAGTATCAAAATATATGTTAATTTAATGTTCCTAAGTTGCCATAGAATTTTTCTCCTTCAGCATCCTCTGCAATAAATTATGGGCCAAAAATCACAGTAATTTTAAAGGTTATATTTTGCAAATACTTTTCATATGCACTACAATAATAGATGATCAAATATTCCTTTTAAGGATGTTTTACATTGCCTTTGAATACACAATAAAAGCAATTCCAACAACTCCTTTATTTGCATCTCCAAGGAGAAACCAAGAAGCATCCTATCTTTTAGCTACAACTTCCTTTTTCCTTCTGCTTTCATGCATAACAGTAATATTGAAGTGGACTTGATGAACCATTCCTCTCTTAACAAGTCATTGTTAAAGACAAGGGTCTCACACTTAACTACCCAAAGCAAAGTTAAACTTTGGAGAGACTTAAAAACCTATGCCCCACCTTCCACAACTCTGTCATTATTCCCGTAGAATTAGAGGGAGGCAGTACAAGACTGAGGGGCATTTTTAATTTTTTGTTTTGTTCCCTTTATAAGCTGTCATGACCAAAGAATTCATTACCAAGTGGCCATACTTGCTAAGATGGCCCTGTTAAGCAGAGTATACTTCACAAGAAAAATTACACCCACATGCAAACCAATTTAAAGCACATGCCTTCATGAGTCTAGAGCTACAAGGGCCCCCAGATAGATACCTTTTAATCTAATCCATTAGCTTTACAGATGAAGAAACTGAGGGCTGGGGAGATTACTTATTGCTCAAGATTATACAGGTAAAAATTTGTCTTTGAAAATGGAAAACAAATGCCACACTTTGCTATAAACAAATAAATACTAACGATTGGCTTATTCTGGTCTTCTGAGCCTACTATCTAAAATAGAGATTATGACAGAATATGGGCATTTTGACCAAGGAATTTCACCATCCCTAGTTCTAGTGCAACCAATCACATTAAAAATCTTTACATAAATCAAAAGCAGTCCTGACTTTGCTTAAAGAACGAGGCAACAAAATCTACAGAAAAAGCCCCACTCAAACATGGCTTCACAAGAAGAGGGAGCTTGGATCTCTCTCTTTTTTTTTTTTGTTGTTGTTGCACTGGCTTTTTATTATTTAATATTTTAGTTTTCAACATTGATTTCCACAAGATTTTGAGTTACAAATTTTCTCCCCATTTCTACCCTCCCCCCACACCGATGGAATATGTTCTGATTGCCCCTTTCCCCAGTCAGCTCCCCCTTCTGTCACCCCCGATCCCCTTTCCCCTTACCTTCTTTTAGGGCTAGATAGATTTCTATACCCCTTTGCCTGTATATCTTATTTCCCAGTTGCATGTAAAAACAACTTTTTTTAAACATTTGTTTTTAGAACTTAGAGTTCCAAGTTCTCTCCCTTCTTCCCTCCCCACCCAGCCTCCTTGAGAAGGCACGCAATTCAACATAGGTTATGCATGTATCATTATGCAAGAAACTTCCATAACAGTCATGTTATGAAAGACTAACTATACTTCCCTCTATCCTCTCCTGTCCTCCTTCAATGCAATTTTCTCCCTTGACCCTGTCCCTTTTCAAAAGTGTTTGGGTTTGATTATCTCCTCCCTCTATCTGCCCTCCCTTCTATCATCCCCCCTTTTTTATCCCCTTCCCCCTACTTTCCTGTGGGGTAAGATACCTAATTGAGTATGTATGTTATTCCCTCCTTAAGTCAAATCCAATGAGAACAAGATTCACTTATTCCCCCTCACCTGCTCCATCTTCCCTTCCAATAGAATTGCTTTTTCTTGCCACTTTTATATGAGATAATTTACCCCATTCTATCTCCCTCTTTCTCCTTCTTCCAATATATTCCTCTCTCACCCCTTGATTTTATTTTTTTTAGATGTCATCCCTTCATATTCAACTCACCCTGTGCCCTCTGTCTATATATTCCCTTCAACTACCCTAATACTGAGAAAGGTCTCACGAGTTACAAATATCTTTCCATGTAAGAATGTAAACAAAACAGTTCAACTTTAGTAAGTCCCTTATGATTTCTCTTTCCTGTTTACCTTTTTATGTTTCTCTTTATTCTTGTATTTGAAAGTCAAATTTTCCATTCAGCTCTGGTCTTTTCATTGAAAAAGCTTGAGAGTCCTCTATTTTATTGAAAACCCATATTTTGCCCTGGAGTATTATGCTCAGTTTTGCTGGGTAGGTGATTCTTGGTTTTAATCCTAGCTCCATTGACCTCTGGAATATCATATTCCAAGACCTTCAATCCCTTAATGTAGAAGCTGCTAGATCTTGTGTTATCCTGATTATGTTTCCACAATACTTGAATTGTTTCTTTCTGGAAGCTTGCAGTATTTTCTTCTTGACCTGGGAACTCTGGAATTTGGTGACAATACTCCTAGGAGTTTTCTTTTGGGGATCTTTTTGAGGCGGCGAACTGTGGATTCTTTTAATTTCTATTTTACCTTCTGGTTCTAGAATATCCGGGCAATTTTCCTCAATAATTTCTTAAAAGATGATGTCTTGACTCTTTTTTTAGATCATGGCTTTCATGTAGTCCAATAATTTTTAAGTTATCTCTCCTGGATCTATTCTACAGCTCAGTGGTTTTTCCAATGAGATATTTCACATTATCTTCTATTTTTTTCATTCTTTTAGTTCTGTTTTATAATTTCTTGATTTCTCATAAAGTCACTAGCTTCTACTTGTTCCATTCTAATCTTTAAGGTGGTATTTTTTTCAGTGGTCTTTTGGACCTCCTTTTCCATTTGGCTAATTCTGCCTTTTAAGGCATTCTTCTATACATTGGCTTTTTGGAGCTCTTTTGCCATTTGGGTTAGTCTATTTTTTAAGGTGTTATTTTCTTCAGTACTTTTTTGGGTCTCTTTTAGCAAGTCATTGACTTGTTTTTCATGTTTTTCTCACATCATTCTCATTTCTCTTCCCAATTTTTCCTCTGCTTCTCTTACTTACTTTTCCAAATCCTTTTTAAGCTCTTCCATGGCCTGAGACCAATTCATATTTTTCTTGGAGGCTTCTGATGTAGGCTCTTTGACTTTGTTGGCTTCTTCTGGCTGCATGTTTTGACCTTCTTTGACACCAAAAAAAGATTTTATAGTCTGAGTCTGAGTCCTTTTATGCTGCCTGCTCATGTTCCCAGCCAACTACTTGACCCTTGAGCTTTTGGTCAAGTTATGACTGCCTTCACAGTGGTAAGTGCTTTGTCCCAAGCTTCAGGGGTCTTGCGCTGCTGTCTTTAGAAGTACTTCTACACAGCAAGCCATGCCACAGCAGCATTCCTCCTCCCCCAACAACTGCCAACCAGGACTGCAACCCAGATCCAAGCAGGGCAAAGCAAGAGAACCCTGCCTCTGTGCCAGCAAAGCAATCCCTGCACTCCCGCTCTGATAAGCAGCTTGACTCCTCCCACTGGGTGGGCCTGGTGGCTGGAGGCACTTGCAGTGCTACACCACCTCCATCACCCCCAGGGGCTGGGGTCTGACCACATACTCCTCTCACCCCGATCCAGGAGTTTTCCCACTGACCTGTTCTGTTGTCTTTGGCATTTGTGGGTTGAGACGTCTGGTAACTGCCACAGCTCAGTGATTCAGGGCCCTAAGGCCTGCCCTGGCTGACTCCCATTCTGGTTGGTCCTGATGCGGCCCATACTGGGCATTGCTCCACTCCCAGCATGGTGCACTAGACCCTTCCCAGCAACCATCCAGGGTGTCTTGGGCTGGAAGCCTTCTTCCCTCCGTTATTTCATGGGTTCGTTAGCTCTAGAATTTGTTCAGAGCCAGTTTTTTACCAGTGTTTGGAGGGATCTGGAGGACAGCTTAAGCGAGCCCTTGTCTTCTAGCTGCACCCCATCCCCCAGCCCCCTAGCTGGGATCTCTCAGCATGATTACATACAACCGTGCAAAGAAGTCTTTCTTTTCACAGCATGTGAGCTCAACCGCTTTCTCAGAACAGTATTAAAAATCCCACATCACTAAGGAAGCTACGGTGCATGAGTGGCCTTTCTTCTCTATCTCTCCTACCACTTTCATCCTAACCTACCATTTCTTATGTCTCCTCATTACTTATTACATTCCTCTACAACCAACTTTTCCTGGCACATACGGCTAGTCTGGAGCAGCTAGGCAGTGCAGCGGATAGAGCAGTGTGGCTGGAATCAGGAAGACTCCACTTCCTGATTTCAAATCCAGCCTCAGACACTTATTAGTTGTACGACCCTGAGCAAGTCACGGAACCTCGTTTGCCTCTGTTTCCTCACCTATAAAATGAGCTGGAGAAGGAAATGGCAAACCACTACAGTATCTCTGCCAAGAAAACCCCAAAAGAGGTGACAGAGACTCAGACATGACTGAAAAACAGCTAAACAACAAATAGTATGTCTAATCATCTACCATTTGTTCTGTTAATTTGGACATTTCTCCTGTAACCAGACGAGGTACCTAAGCTTCTCCATTTGATAAACAGGTACCTGCATCACTTGGGACTGATTCACCCGGACTTTTCCCTGCCTTCTTTAACTACCAAAGGTCAATAAAACAAACCTCTGGTTCGACAACAACAACAAACAACAAAACAAACAAAAGGAAATTCTGGGGCATCAAACATGTGACACTCTCCAAACAATGAATAATACAAGAATGAATATCGCCTGTTAAACTAGGAAATGAAAAGAAATGGAAAAACATTAATCTCGAACTTCCCCCTCCAAACCTGTGAAACCTCATCAATTCACTCCGAAAAAGCAGAACAAAGAGACAGTGAAGGAAACAGCATCGGACCCTACAGAATAATCATAATGAGACAAATCAGTCCTCTAGATAGGAAAACACCTCTGTAAAAATATCCAAAGTACAGTCTACAACAAAACGTTCTGGCAGAGTACAGAACCAACTGTCCAACTTGATAATGGAGACGGGATTAATAGAGATATGAGGGGAGGGGCCTGAATAAAAATTTTCTAATGATAACTACCAACATTTAGTTCAAAAAGCATGTAATTGTATTCTTTTTAGACAGGGCGGATGAGACTAAATTTTTTTCTAAAATTCAATACTCATTCAAGAGAACAAAAAAATTCACGGTTTTGGAAGAATTTCAGTTCGATACAACAAATATTAATTATGTCCCACTAGGCAGAATGCCTATGGTGGTTAATCACTATAGTACCAAGTCAAAAATAAAATAGTCCCAACCTTGAAAAAGCATTCTATTGGGGGAATACAACATAAATACTGATAAATTAAAAAAAGAGAGAGAGTATGAGGAGCCAGAGGATATTAACAACTGGAGGTATTAGGATGGGTTTCTCATAGGAGGTAGCATCTGAGCTGGGCCATGAAGGAAGCTAGAGATTGTAAAAAGTCAATAACTGTGTGTAGGGAGTGTGTCACAGGCACTGGGTGGGGGGGTGGGGAACATCTCTGTCCACAAATAGGAGAAATGTCACATCAAGTTTGGGAAACAGCTAGGAGGCTAATTTGACTAGAACATAGAGGACGCAAAAGGAAGTAACATAAAATAAGTGTGAAAAGGAAGGATAGAGCCCGGCTTTGTAGGAACATTTAAATGCCAGGCTGCAGAATTTGTATTTTATGCTAGAGGCAATAAGGAAGATTTTGAGCAGAGGGGTGATGCGGTCAAACTCCTGTCTTATGGATATGAATTTAGACTTTGTATAGAAGATAAACTGACAAGGGAACCGCCTGGAGAATTTGTCTTGTCTTTATTCACCGACAGCAAGAGACTAAACCTTTATCTAAGATTTAGAATTAGAAACAGAAGGGCTTTAGAGATCATACAGTCTAAATCTTTCTACAGATGAATAAGCTCAGGCCTCAAAGAGTTAAAGACAACGAGTTCTGTCCAAAATATGGTTCACTCTCTTCCCCCGAAAGTCCTACCCTCTTCCTAACTTTCCAATTTCAAGTGGCAAGGACACCACCATTCTTCTAATTCTTCCATTCTTCTAATCACCCAGGTTCACAAATTCAGCATCATCACTCATTCACCCCTCAATCTAATTACTTTCCAAATAGGGTTGATCCTATCTCTCTGACATATCCCAAATCTGTCCCCTTCCCTCCACTCACATACCTACCACCCTAGTTAGGCTCTCCGGATTCTTGGCTTGAACTATTATAATAACCCCCAATTGGCTGCCCTGTTCCCAGTTTCTCCCCTCTCTAATCCATTCTCCAAATTGCTGGCAAATTGGCATGTCTAAATGAGCACAAACCTGACCATGTAGCTCCCTCCCTGCTCCAGGAGCCCCAGTGATTCTCACTTGTATGTAGGCTAAAACATAAACTCCCTCGTTTGACTCTTGAAGCCTTCTCAATCTGGCTCTAGCCTGGGCTTAACTGCCCATTATGTTCTAGTCAAACTGACCTACTTAGCGCTCCTCATTTCATCTCTCATCTCACCTCCATCTCGTCAATCCCCAAGTTTGTCCAAATCCCAGTTCAGATATCAATTCTTGTAGGAACACTACGAGTGCCCTTTCCCCCATAAATGACTTCAGATGCATTTAATACCTACTTGTCTAGGCAAGCATGTAAATTCCTTAAAAGCAGAGATAATTTCCTTTCTGTCCTTGCATCCCTAACACACTATTAAGCAAAGTGAAGGTGTTTAATAAATGCTCATTAAATACATGATAAATGATTTGCTGGGTCACACCAACAGTATATAACAGAAAAAGGATGTGATCCCAGTTCCCCTTCCCTCGACTATAGCAGCAGAGCTTTTTGCCCAATTATAAAATTTGCTGCTTCATATAACAGGGAAGGAATGGGCAATTCTATAGCATTTACTATGCCAGGCACTGTACTAAATGCTTTCAATTATTATCCCATTTGATGCTTATAATAACCCTGGGAGGGAAGGAGGTGATGTTATTATCACAATTTTACAGAGGAGGAAACTGAGGCAATTTTAAATTAATTAATTAATTGCTGTGTCTGTCCTTCGTATTTGAAGAAGACCATGGCATCAGGGAAATGATGACATGACTTGCAGTTGACTTTGATCTGAGTAAGAGAGGGCTGTGCAAGGTCACCAGCCTCACTTTGTCCTCCAAAGCCATCTGAATTAAAAGCTGCAGAAAGGTCAAGGAGGATGTGGACTGAGAAAAGGCTATTAGACTTGGCAATTAAGAGATCCCAAGTAACTGTGGGTAAAACAGTTTCAGTTAAGCGATGAAATTAGAAGCCAGACTCCAAAGCATATAGAAGAGAGTGAAAGGAAAGGGAGACCTGAAAATGACTTTTTTCAAGGTATTTGGCTGAGAAATGGAGGAGAGATGACAGCTATCAGGGGTACTGGGTTCTAGTCAGGGACATCAGATCATCTCACCTTCCCATGATCAGAGTATTAAAAAAATCTCCCACAATGAAAATCATTATAACCCAAGTAACATCCTTAGAGAAGATGAACAGAAGTTCTATAAAGGATCTGAGAAGCTTCTCCAAATGCAGTCCCGGCAATATATACTTGAATACTTGGCGACTACAATATGTAAATAGGCACAGGAAAAGAGTGTGAAAGCTAAAACTGGAAAAATTGGAGTTGAGGCATCAAAAATACGCAGAAGCCTCACATCTACCCTCCACAAGTACTTTCTTCAAGAAGAGTCGGAAGACTGCGGACAAGGTGAGCACCAAAGATGTCATTAAAAAATGACAGCTCAAATGCCACCTCCATTTGAAGCTTCTTCTATTGCTTGTCTCTCTCTTCCACCCCCCCAAAATTACCTTTTTATTTTGCATATACCAATAGAAATAAATGATAGCTAGATAGATTGATTGATAGATAGGTAGAATATCTCCCCAACAGAATATAAGCTTAAGAGTAAGGCTTAATACACTTAATATAGAAATATTTTGTAAGTGAATGTTTTTATTTTTAGTTCTGAAAGGCCTACTCCACCTTATGAATATCATTCATTGAATTTGGAACTCAACATCTGTAAAAAGAATGTTAAAATTGTTTTTACGTGTAATGGGAAAAAATAAAATATTAAAATATTGAAAAAATATCATTTATTGTAGATGAACTTTCTGCCCTCATTCTCTGCGGACCAACTGTAATCTTTTATCTTTATCTAGTGTTTTCCTTCTGACTTCATATCCCTAGCTCATGGCATTGTGCCTGGCACATGATAGGTGATTAATAAATGCTTTTCTGCTTGACTGATGATCAAGTTAAATAATTTATCAGCTATAGCAACACTGTAAACTAAGATGATGTGATTAAAAAGCATCTGGTTATAGGCACAGCAATACATGCTTTGTGTGTGTGGTAAAATCACTGCTTGATTAGAATAAACTTCAGGGTAAATACCAAGCCAGAAGAAAGGACTAAAATGAGAAAGTAATGCACGTGATTATAGCCATTTCAACCTTTTTAAATAAACTGTCAGTCCCCCTTCCACTCTTCTGTCTCACACCCCCCCCCCCAATAAAATAAAATAAAAACCCAACTGGGAAATGAACAGTACTATGAAAAGATTGCTTCTTTGGGATCAGAAGAGATCTGGGCTCCAATCCCAGATGTACCACTTAATTGACCTTAAGCAAATCACTCAATCCTCCTTCGGACAGAGTTTTCTCATTCGCAAAATGAGGGGGTTTTACTAGATGACTTATATGGTCCCTTCCAGCCCTAAATCTACAATTCTGTGATCCTAAGTGATCCACGCTGACTCTGACCTTTCCACAGATAATTTTACCAGATGCAAAATGTAGCCACGGAGAGAAGGCCGATGGAGCCCAGAAATCTCCTTGCCCTTTTTAAACATTCAGTCTTCTTGGTAAGAAGAAAGACATGGAAGCCAAAAGCAACATGGGTCTAGCA
The DNA here is from genome assembly GCF_011100635.1 of Trichosurus vulpecula. Lineage (NCBI taxonomy): Eukaryota > Metazoa > Chordata > Mammalia > Diprotodontia > Phalangeridae > Trichosurus > Trichosurus vulpecula. Next base: position 411,675,358 of record NC_050574.1, on the reverse strand, counting down.
TATAAACTTGTTTGCAAAGGACTATGGACAAAGATGAAAGATTACAGTTGGTCCCCAGAGAATGAGGGCAGAAGAGACCTCTACAACTGAACGACTCTCAAGGCAGAGTAGGCCTTCCAAGGCTGAGCAGAAAAACATTCATTTATTCACAAAATATTTGAGTGCAGCAAACAAAAAATGTTTTTCAAGTTCAGAACCGTGTGACTTCCCTTAATGCTAAATTCTGCAGGCCAACCACTGAACCTCACCTCTTGGTTGTGATTCCTGGCCTTGCCCTACTTCCTCTTTGGGTACTGCTTTACCAAGTCTGCTCCTTCCCACCCAAATTTACTGCCTGTATTCTTGCCTTGGTAGCACAAAGATTCTGCTTTTTGCTTTAGTTGGTGTTCAGTCATGTCCGATTCTCTGTGACCCCATTTTGGGGAGTCTTAGCAAAGATACTGGAGCAATTTGCCATTTCCTTCTCCAGCTCACTTTACAAATGAGGAAACTTTAAGTGACTTGGCCAGGGACATGTAGCTACTAATGGTCTGAGGTTGAATTTGAACTCATAAAGATGAGTCTTCCTGATTCCCGATTCTCAGTCCAGTCAGTGCTCCATCCACTGCACCAGCTTTTCACTAATTTTTACTTTTTTTTACTAATTACTTTTTTTCAAAATTCACTGCTTCCTACTCCACCCACACAAAGTCCCCCAAACAGGATCTTAATATTACAATCAGAAACAGAAACCAAGATGAGTCCGACCTTGCCCTGAGAGAGGATGGCACTGATAGTAAGTACCATAGTGTTGGTTTGAAACATCAAAGGGCACAAGGGAAATTAGAAAGTACCTTGGTATTACACAAATTTTACAAAAACATTTTTAATAGGAACTGTGACTATACTAGGACAGGAAACTAGTAATGAACCTCTACCAATGCCAGTTGGTAACTGCTAAACAACTGATTGTCTTAAAAGAGTCACCTGGGACACAGAGGTTAAGTGACTTGCCCAACAAGGTCACAGAGCCGATACATGTCGAGTCTGCACTTGAACCTGACTGTTCCTGAATCCCTGGCCAGCTCTTTATCCCTATTCTCTGGGTTCATCAAATTAAACCATTTATCAGCTAAGGCAACAATATAAACTAGGATGAAGTGATTAAACTGAGGATTAACACTAAAGCCTGGTTCTTTGATATTTTTTAACTGAACAACTTACATCTCATCTATGTAATCACTACTTTTTAGTTATTAGATAAGCCATTAGCCACAAAATGTAATGTACAAATTCCAAAAAAACATTCAAGAAGCAAGAGGAATTATTTCTGGTATGAATAAAAAGTCTTGAGACAAATTTCACATATGGATTATGGAAATTAACATTATGATGGACAGCCATAGCTTACTTCCTTAACATGTATGTAGCAATTTTAGAACTGTAAGGGACCTTAAAAATTTGAAATGAGTTTTGCACAGTAACTCCATCAGCCAGCAACTTTGGTTTGTTATGTTAAAGAGGCTAGTCTTCATGTAGCTCCACCTCAGAATTCTAGCAGTACGGACCGCCTGTCGTTGCCTTATAGTCATCATGGTCCCTGTATCTGTCCGTGTCAAGGAAAATCACCATATCACAAATACAAACAACACTCAGGCCAACACTCAGGTAGATTCCCAATTAGGAACAGACCATATCCCAGATGATCATTTGCAAATTAACTGCTTAGAACTCATAACATTTTCCCTCCTACAGAACAGGACAAATGAGGGTGAGATTCCCAAGCTGGTTTCCACAAAAGCCCATTTTGCTCATTATAAAGCTGAAATGATAATCATCTTAATAAGCATCAATTAAAAGGGGTTAAAAAAGTGGGGTTAGAAGCCGGGTGGAGATTCTAACTGAGAAATTCTGGTAGCAGGGGAGGGGAGAGAATCCATCAGGAAGGGTGAGCTGAAGTCCCAACAGCTTCCACTCCAGTGGTGATTGCCAGCCACAGTGGGTCAGGTCAGTATCAGAATACCCAGGGAAACTGTTTCCAAGATGCTAGATTTAGACTCAGAAGAGTCTAAACCCTCCATCTCAGAGAAGAAATGAAGGACTGAAAAAACAAAATGACTTTGCCAAAGGTAACCCAGGTGGTGACTTGCAGAGATGGTATTTAACAAGGTCTTCTGACTACAGATCATTGCTACGCAGAAGAAATCAGTACATGAAAGATCTGATATTGACCCAGTTAAAGGATTTTAGTAACTCAAGCACCAAAAAGGACCATCTTTTAACCAAGTTTCCCCTATGGACAGTTCTATGTCATAGGCCTCAAAATCACCTTTTATGGAGGCTTCAGTACATGGATTGCTTCTCTGTTATCCTCAGTGCTTCACAGAGTGTATATGGCACACAGTAAGAGCTTAATAATGCTTATGGATTGATCGATAGCATTTAATAGAGAAACGAAGAGGCAGACTTCAATTATCCCTATAATGCTTCTTAATTCAACATTCAAATGTACCGCTATGGTACTGAATTATCCTACCTCAGCCTAATTCTATCTCCTTCTGAAACTAAAGCAAAATGTTCAGGTAAGTAACCAAAAAACAAATGGAAGAACCGTTGTTCTCCAAAAATACTACAAAGCTGCGTTTTTACTATGTTGTGGAGCTCTGAGAAGGAGCAGGCAAGGCCCTAATTCTTTATCATGCTGAAGTAAAAAACTGTATCCAAGGCATGCCAAGAAACTTACCGCTAGGCTATATGCAGAGAGACGTTCATATGATTAAGAGCCAAAATGAGAATTTGGAGAATTCATAAGCAGGGAGAACATTCAAAACCAGTCAACGAGCATGTGTTAACCAGTGCCTGCTAAGGGCCAGGCACTTTTGTTGCTGTTCAGTCCTGTGCGACTCTTCATGACCTCTTTTTGGGGTTTTCTTGGCAAAGATAATGTAATGATTCGCTATTTCCTTCTCCAGCTCATTTTATAGATGTGGAAGTGAGGCAAACAGAGTTAAGTGACTTGCCCTGGGTCACACGGCTAATAAGTGTCTAGGCTGCATTTGAACTCAGACCTTCCCGACTCCATGCCTAGCACTCTATCCACTGTAGCACCTAGGTGCCCCACCCTCACACCTCCATAAAACTACTTTCCAAAGCCAATGTTCCCCAGGCCTATAAACCAGAATAGAAATTGTGATATTGTGGGATCACATTTAAGCTTTAGTTAAACCATACTCTAATCTAAGAAATTACCATCACTTTTAATTTGCATCTCATTTTCAGAGGGTAGTACTCAAATGCTCCTCAAACAGACCTGTTCTATCATTGATTTGGCTTTTCTCTCCAATGATGCAGATGACAACCTATCCATACTGCCCCATCCCATGCAAATCTTGTCCTTGCACACAACCTCCCATAAATTAGGGGGGAGGAGGATGTCTACCCAAAAGGAGAGAAAAAATTGCCAAGTTTTCTCTGTACATACATAGGATACAGTGGAGCACGTGGACTTTCTCTTACCCTTGACCTCACCATATGACCGGCCCATCTCTTTCAATCATACATATTTCACTGATACAATTCAGTTATTCTTTGAAGAAAGCCCTTTTTTGTGATATGTTGTAGTTTACTCACACCCACCAGGGTCTCTCCACTGCCTTCTGTCATTGTCATCATTATCATAGTCATCATCACCATCACTGGAATTTATACCATGATTTAAGGTTTGTAGAGCCCCTTGCAGACTCATTTAATACTCCTAACAGCCCAATGAAGTGGTTACCATTTTCCCCATTTCACAGAAGAGGGAGCTGAGAGGCAGAGAGCTTAAGAGTCTATCCAAAAGAGAAATAATCAACAAATTCATTCATTCATTATTTGAACAACCCTTTATTAAGCACCCACTACATCTGAAACAGGATGCTAGGTGCGGAGAAAGATACCACATCTCTAAGGAACCTACTTTTAGCAAGGCATTTTATTATGCAAATCCTTCCTTGCCCTGTAATTAACTGAGAAAGTAATGAGTTAATAACTGTAAAACTAGCCTTAGATTTTAGTGTGTATTTCTCAGAGATGTGTAAGTATAGCAACCTGCCAGTGGAGAATTGTTCTATTCCCAAGATGGTGAAGAGGGAATATAAGGTGAATTTTTCCCATTACCACTCCCAACGGCCAAGAACCCAAGAGTTAAGCCCTACTTCTGACATCTAAATCACAGAAACATGGTCATTTTCCAGGTATTCCAAGTTTTCTTTTCAAGAAACTCTGCCAGTAATATTTTTAATTAAATAAAAATTTCTTTAATAATTTCCAACAAATGTCTTTATGTGTGTATATACCTCACTACTCTAAATAGAGTCTGAACTTCCCTCCCCTCTAAAACCTAAGCATGTCCTATAATTTGCATTATGAATACATTAAAGGGGGATGGAGGAAATCTGAATAACACAAGAGATTCCCGCCATTATTCAGTATTCTACCCACCATTCAATTCACCGTTGACTAGAATATTATATAAAACTATATTTTCCACAACATACTCTATAGCACAAAGTAGTATCTTTTTGAAAATTGTTTTATTGATATCTTTTGTTTTTACATCACCTACATTTCCCCTTGTACCTCCTCCCAGAGATATCCCTTATTAACAAAGATTTTTTTTAATTTAGAAAAACTGAACATATTGGGGAAAAAAATCTGGTATCATAAGAACTGTTGTATACCTGTAGAACCCCATCTCTACAAAGGAGCAGGAAGAGATATCTTCTCATATCTCTGTTTTAAAGTCAAGCCTGTTCTTTATAATTTTGAAACATTCACTTTTGAATGTTTTGCAGTTGTTCGTTCCATTTTCCTGGATCTGCTTACTTCACTTTGTATAGGTTCACATACGTCTTTCTATGCTTCTCTTCGTTAATCTTATTCTTGGTTTCTTACAGCACAGACATAATAGTCTCTTAATAAATATTTGTTGAATGAATTAATGGTCCTGAAATGTCTCAATGACCTTAGCAGTTGTTCTCCAAATGGACTATTTATCTGTAACATGGTCTAGTGGCATGGACCCAAAGGGCTGCTTTGTAAAGAGATTCCAGTGTGTATCCAGGGGAGTTTTATTTTGTGTGTGTATCCAAACACCATTTGGGATCTCTCCTCCTGATCTACATGGACTCTTTTTTAAAAAACAAAAAAAAAATACCAGTTCTTCAAAATCAGGTATTTTCTCTCTAAAAAACAAAAAATTCTTCATATTTCTCATATCTGTGAGCACACAGTAGGCTCTCAATCAATGTCTTTCAGTTAAATTCCAAATTGTGAGATTAAAAGCCCAATTCAAGAAAGGGAATTGCATTGCTTCTGGCCTGAACCAGGAAAAAAAATCAATGCAACCTACAACTTCAAAACCTTTCTGAGGGTAATTAAAATAAGAGAAAGCCTTCATTGGAACTGACATGGAGCTTCAGTATCAGTTAAAGGGACAGTGCCCTTGTCTTAATATATTTTCTCCTTATTGAAAAGGAAATTTAAAAGCACAAAGAAAAATTACCGCCTCAATTCAATGGTTAGAAAAGAGTATTTTCTTTATCATGGAAATTCAGTTAGCAGTCTTTGACCTCTGAGTAATTTTACAATACAATTTCTCTCATTTTGGGTGAAGTTAAATGCTCTAAAGTACTCCAGAAGTTTCCCAATTTGAAAAGAAGAGTGTGAATTGGCTTCCTTGCAATAATCTAGCTAAACTCAAAGTACTTCTGGTGAATACATCATTCCAGTGAGTGAAAATGAAGATGTAATTATTATCTCTGTATGATGAACAGAGTTCCTTTAACTGAATATTTTCAATAACGAATTAACATTAGCTAAGAAATGGCTAGGAGGCAGAGTAGTCAGTGAAGAAAGAAATGGACTTGGAGTTAAAGCCAGTTCAAATTAGGAAGACCTGGGTTCAAGTCCTGCCTGTGATAGATGAGGGCTAGTCACTTAATCTTCAGTGACTCTTTTGCTGGTGAGTCCCCATGTCTGTGACCCCCTTTAGGGTTTTCTTGTCAAAGATACTAGTTTGCCATTTCCTTCTCCAGCTCATTTTACAGACGAAGAAACTAAGGCAAACAGGGTTAAATGACTTGCCCAGGGTCACACAGTTAGTGTCAGAGCACAGATTTGAACTCAGGATGCTGAGTCTTCCTGATTCCCAGCCCGGGGCTCAATCTGCTGCTCCACCTAACTGCCCCAAGTGTGCTAGAAAAGCCACAGCACATATGACTCAGTTTACCACTGCTGACTTCAATAATCTACAATTCAAATACTTTCTGTCTACTTCCTTTTATATGATACATTCTCAAACTGCTACGGAAAACATAAAAATACAGTCATATCATTTAAACTGGCCCTTTTAAGGCAATCCCAAATTAAAAGTCAAAAGTCAATAATTCGATGTTTTGAAACTATATTATGATATGTTGCTTTCTTTATCTAGGCACCTTTTTTTAAGCATTAAGTATTTAGTAGCTGGCTTAATTTGACCTCTCTCTAACCAAGACCGTTGCCGTGGCCTCCATCATTTCAACTATTCCCATTAATTCCACTGAAAGCCCAGTTTTAGGAGTTTAAAGAGAAAACAGGCTGTTCACGTTAATGACCTGGAGATGTACTTTTCAGTTACTAAGCTTTAAGTATTAGTAGATTTACACTCAACCAATAAAAATGCAAAGTAAATAAGAGATTGATAGAGATGCCACACTGATACGTGGGTCATAAAACATCGGTCCTACCTAGAAGCCTTATTAAATATGCCGTGGCTGCTTTTATAATTACCTGAAATACGGGGCTACTCTCCACAAAGCAGAATTCAGTCCACTCCTGGACAGATTTGTCTTGGCCCCCATCCAATCCAAAGGAGATTAGTTAGCGAAGTACCAAAAAGACCTTATGTAAAGCAGACCGCTCTGGGGATCTCAAAGAGGTTTTGAATTAAATACCATCCCCCAAAAGAGGGTTCAATTGGGGAGTATCAGGGAGCTGTCAAACGGTTGGATGTCGAATTATGAGGTATCAATAAAATATTTTGGGTTGTTTGTTTTTTCCATTACACAACACTGCAATTCCTGACTATGGACCTTTTGCAACAGGTTGTACCTCCCCGGCTAGAAGGCTTTCCTTCCTTCATTCCAATGAATCAATCAATATTTACTAAGCGCCTATGCTATGCCAGGCATTGTGCTAAACACCTGAGATACAAAATGAGACAAAAGACAATCCAGGCCCTCAAGAAGCTTACAATCTAATGGGAGAAACAACACACAACAAATTAACAGGGGGAAGGCATTAATCCCTGGCTCCCTTTAAGATTAGCTGTCACTTCCTAGAAGGTCCCTTTCAAAGCCTGCTAATTGTTAGTCCCCACCCCTCCTCACTCCACCCTTATATACAGGCAAATTACTTTGTACTTAATCTATATATACAATAAGGCTGGAAAGGCAGGCTGGAGACAAACTGTGAAGAGCACTAACTGTCCAACGGAGGAGTTAATAATTTATCCTAAAAGTAATAGGGAGCCATGGAAAATTCTTGAGGAGGGGAATGGCACGGTCGGAATTGTGCTTTATGAAATTTATTTTGGCTTCTGTGTGGAAGATCGATTGGAGACAGAAGGGCCCAATCAGGATGCTGTTGAATTTCACCTCTCTAAACTTCCTTGGACTGTTTACTCATCAGTTTACATCATCCAGGATATTATGCCTACAGTACCTACTACACAGGGTTGTTGACAGAATTAAATAAGATGATGTCTGTGAAGGTGCTTGGAAAACCTTAAATAAATATCAATTATTATTTATTACTGCTAACAAGCAATCTCACTTTCTGTGTACTACTAAAAGAAATACAAGGAATATCTTTCAATTAGATTGAAAAACAATCTTTTAAAAACCCACAAACTTGAAATACTTGTTTCCACAGTCCAGTTTGGGCTTCACTGTATGCCTGCTCCCCAGTGTTATACGGAGAATGAATTAATAGAAACGTGTAAGAAAATATCCCTGTCTTACTAGGATTTTATTTGGTCTAGACTATTGGCTTGAATAAACCATGAAGATGATTTCAATTATGCCTCTTTCTATTATCCATTCAGTTCATTTTCAATCTTGAGTCACATGAAATGATATTCAGAGGCTAGGGACCCATAATGAGTAAAAATAGCAGGGAAATGCCAAGGGCTAAAGCAAAAGACCCCTCATACTCAAAAGGTTGCATGACTACCAGAAGCAAAATAAAGGTAATTCACACTTTTGGTCACCATCCACATCTCAAAAGACAATATAAAGCTGACGAGCAGAAAACAACTTTGGTTAACCATCCACCTGTAGTTACCTTTACCAGCATTAGGTTGCAAATGCGAATGTGCTATTGCTGATACTTGGGGTGACTGGAGGACCAATGCAGGAAGGAAGGTGTAAGTGTTTATTAGGAGTTATGAGACAAGTATACTACAAAATTCTTAGAAGCAAAAAATAGGAAATACATTGGTTCCCCTCAAAGAATAAGTCAAATTCCCTTCGGTTCTAGTGGCAAAGAGGAAAACCAAATTCCAACACTTCTTGTAGTAACATTCCAGAAATGACACAGCGATTATTGTGAGATTTAACAAATCAAACTTTTTATTAAAATCCTTGATTTCTTCCAGGTAAAACGCATTAAAAAAAGGAGCTGTCTTAAGACATGATGGAGACAAATAAATGCTTTTCTTCTCGGCCTCTTTACCCATAAGTTTCTTAGACTCCATGATTTGTTAGCATCTCTTGTGGGTACCATACCAAATCTGAGCAAGTCACTGGCACAGATACTCTCCTTGCCTCAGTTCCCCTGACTGCAAAATGGGGGTAATAAGAGAACCTACCTCCTGAGGTTCTCGAGATAAAATTATATCATATTTAAGGTACTTTGTAAACCTTAAAGTACTACATAAATATTATTAGTCTATACCTTTATGTATTTCCTTGAAATAAAAAACATAGGTTAAATTGCCTATTTGAGATACTGTTTGTTTACTTTAGCTCTTCGGGGTCCTGTAATGAGGAAGTGACTCTATTTTGTCCTCGATTATAGAACATAATCACATGTTCTGTAAATTCCTATGACAATCTATTATCCATTTTTATAGGTGATGAAGTGTTATACAATACAAAAAAATTATTTCCTCTCTAGTTATTTGAAACCTAAGGATGGTGTCAGGTTCTTCAGACCTACAATCTTAAGAAATAGGAATTAAAGAAGTAGGAATTAAAAGATCTACATCTAATCTTGGATTCTAGTTGCTACTTCACTTAGAAGCGACATGACCTTGGGCTAGTCGATTTACCTCAATGAGTCTCAATTTATCTATAAAATGCCTACTTCACAGAATTGCCATCAGGATCAAATGAGATAATACAGGAAAAAGCACTCTGTAAACTGGATCAACTGGGATAACATCTATAAAGCTCTATATAAATGTCAATTATTGTTATTATAAGCACCGTGCTATGTGTTTGCGGAGAGGTTTGTACTCAGAAGGTAGCAAACAGAACTCTCACAAAGGGCAAGTCATTTCTTGCTTGATCTGAACATTTCTCTGATCATCAAGTTTAGTTCTTAAGGGATTCTATTTATATCAGGGCAAGACTGAGGAGCAAAGAAGAGAGCAAGGAGAGAAGGGCTTTCTTTATAAAATAAAAGCAACTGATAATAGAGGGATAAGAAGAGAAGGCTAAGATCAGAGTTATGAAGTGAACGGGGGGGGGGGGGGGGGGAGAAGTACTCCTCTTCCCTAACTAAACAAACCAGTAACTAGGTAATTCTCTAAGGTTTAATTATTCACCCAGCAGAACAGAGGTTTAGAATTCCACACCACTCAGCCCCAAATCAACAAAAGTCCTTATCCCCTGGGCTTAAAAGGAATCAGGAAGTGAGAAGGAAAGAAATCTAATCAACATAACACCTCCCTCCTCTTTCAGTTATCTTTTAGTATAAGCTTTTGAGAGGCAGTGTCCCTCAGTGGGAACTGGGTTCAAGTACAGTGACTGAAACATACTAGTAAAGCTATGACCCTGAATCATACAAGTTCTCAGTGACCCATGCAACTCTAAGAGGATTGGGGGAGGGAGTTTCCTTTACCAATGAAGTCAAGCTTCCTTTGAAAAAAATATTACAATTAAGCATTTAACCTATCTCAGGGGTTCTTAACCTGGAGTGTGTAAATGTATTTTTTAAAATATTCTGATAAATGCATTTCAATATAATTAGCTATATTTATTCACCTAAAAAACATCATTCTGAGAGGGAATTCATGGGCTTCACCAGACCATGACAGGGATCCAGGATTTAAAAAAAAGTTTTAAAAAATCTTCCTTAATTGATCGTTAGTTTATATTTGATAATCATTTCATAACAGCTGACATTTATCTGATGATTTGAGGTTTACATAAGTCCTTATACACATTTATCCCATTTGATAATTGCAAATAACCATTTCACAAAGAAAGACGCTGAAACTTAGGAAAGGGATGTGGGCCACACCCAAGACTACAACATTCCACGCTGACAGGACTTGAACTTGCTCCCGATTCCAGGTCCAGGCACATAGTCCACAGAACAATGGCCACCTGTCATCCTTCATGTAATATCTGAGTGAGCCACGGAATGAAGACAAATATTGTTATCAGACAGAAGTACAGTAGATGCCCTTTGCGATCACTCAGGCAGTTATTAGAATAAAAAAAAAACTTAATAGTTGACTTATCTCACTTAAAAACAAAAATAGTTAAAAGCTTTGTTATAAAGTAGGAACCAAGGATGTTTATATCTAACCAGTCAATCCATCAACAAATATTGGGCAATGGTGGTGGGGCTGGAGGATGATGGAAACCATAGAACTATTCCAGTTACGGGGTCCTGCTAAGTATCATAGCATAACCGGCATGACCACTTAAAATAGTCAAGTTCTCTTATATTACTGAGAGCCCTCAACAAAACGGTTACCAATTCTGTGTGTATTGTGACGTGTGTTCTACAGTATTACATGAAGTGATCATTCATTTGAGTAACATTGCTAGGGGTTGATGCACGGATCTGTCTAAATCGAGGTGGGGAACCTGTGGCCTAAGGCCACACGTGGCCCTCTAGGTCCTCAAGTGCAGGCCTTTGACTGAACTAGAGGACCACATGTGGCCTCAAGGTCAGGTTCCCCACCCCTCCTCTAAACAAACTCTTTAGATCAATCAGACTGATCTGACTGGCACACATAGCACGTGCTCATCAAATAACAGTTAAGTACAACTCTTCATCTTTTTTGCGCTTTTGTTTGCAGTTATTTCCTCCACCCATTTATACTACACCTGTCCAAATAGCACCCCATCCTTGGAAGATTCAAATCTCACTTCCTCCATTCAAACCTTTGCTGACCATCGGGGATTGAGTTATCTCACAGTATCTTCAAAAATCCTACGGCACTTAAATCTGGTAGCATCCAATTGCTAATGACAGGCTTGTATCTCTTAAGTCTTTAGATCCTACTTCTCAAACCAGAATAAAAATCAAGTCGGTATTCCATTTTCTGGCATCCTCCAATCCCCAGCATGGAACCATAGAGTGTGAAAGCTGGAAGGGACCTGGGGATCCAACCTTTTGCCAAAAGAATCCCCACTGTAATAAAGGGGACAAGTGGCTATCTAGCCTGTGCTTCAAGACCTCCAAAGAGGAGGCAGCTTTATGTCAGCTCTGTTGGCAAATTTTTCCTGATAGCAAATCAAAACTTGCCTCTCTGTAATTTCAAACCACTACTCCTGGTCCTGTCCTCACTAAGCAGATGCCACCAGGGAAACCCTTCCTGGCTTGACTCCAACTGAGCCCCAGCCCTCATCCCTAGACTTGCAGTGGGGATCCCAGAGCCCTGGCACCATCTTATCCCTAAATCTACTCCCTATTTCCCAGTAGTGGTGTGGGTCAGATACCTCCTGTACTCCTCTCCCTGCTCAAGACATAGCTGCTCATGCCACTTTGGAGAAGTAAAGAGAAACTGGAGAATACACAGGCCTTACCATCTACACTGCTCCTGAAACCGTTACCATCTGCCTCTCAAGGTCATTGTCCTTGAGAGCAGGGACTGGTTTTTTTTTTCTATTTGAAACCCCAGAACTTACCACAATGCTTAGCAAATAGAAATAAATGGGTTTTTATTCATCCATTCATGTAATAGGCATTCAATTAAAAATGTTTATTGGTTGGCATAGATTTATACATTGACAAAGACAGAAAGCTTTTTAAATTGTAAAGAATTTTTCAATGTGAACTTTGGCACTGAGGTCAAAATATTCTCTGAGGGATCACATTTTGGATAATACAATGAAATTCATTAGCATAATATATTCACTAGGCATAAAATATTTAAGAATATATCTAATACATTATTTGGGGTCGATTTTCGTTCATTAAAAATTGGTGGTTGGGATAGAAAGGAAAGGATTGTATTTTTCTCTTGCTGTAGAGAAAAACTTTGAGAAACTATGCACAACACTTTTAAAACCCCTTTACAAATGTGAAGTCATCTTGTTAGTTTAATCATACCAACAAGCATTACATTTATAACTCCATTCATAAAATAATCATGTTTGACACTTGACAAAGGGCCCATGATTTCATTTTGAAGCCCATTCAGGTCTTCTGTGGATCCTATAAGACTTCAGTCCATGCTTTCCCGTGAATCCTCCAGAGAGGATCTGTCCAGAGAGGACAAATGCAAAGTATAGCATATTCATTTTCAGAAAAGAAAATGGGGGCAGGGAAGAAAGGGAAAATTTAATTGAATAACATTTTCTGAGCTAACAGCAAGCTTCTGAGGCTTCTTTTCTTTTTAAAATCATTTTCATAGAATTGTGAAAAATTAATGCTTGACCAGACTGACACAAATTTCTCTACTATCCCCTCAAGCTAACACCCTATATCTCATCTCCTTTCATACAGCCAAATGCCTTGAAAAAAAACATCTCTCTTTCATTGCCTCTGTTTCTCAGACCTCTGCAACAAACTGGCTTCCAAACTCACCACTCAACTGAAATCTCTCTCTCCGATATCTTTTACCAATGATTTATCTCTTAATTGCCAAACCTGACGGGCGTTTCTCAAATCCTTGTCCTTTCTGACCTCTCTTCAGCATCTGACATTACTGACCACATTCTGTTCTGGGATACTCTCAACTCTCTGGGTGTTTTTGATACTCCTCCTTCATGGTCTTCTTATCTCATCTCTCCTCTGCTAGATCACCACCCGTATCTCATGTTCCCTAACAATAGGTATTCCTAAAGCTCCTGGACTTCTTTTTCTCTCTCTTCACTCTCTCTGGCTGACCTTACTAGCTCCCATGGGTTTAATTATCATCTCCACAAAGATCAATATATCTAGCCCTAGTCTCCTGAGCTCCAGAACACATCACAAACTGCTTATTGTACATTCTGAACTGCTGTCCCATAGGCATTACAAAAGCTACGTGTTCAAAACAATCAATCAATCAATAAACATTATCTTTCCTCCCAACACCCCCCCAACTTCCTTACTTTTATCCAGAGTACCACCATCGTTCCAATTGCTAGGTTCACAACCTTGGAGTTAACCTTGCCTCCTCATTCTCCCTCACTACATATATCTAATCAATTGCCAAGGCTTGTCAATTTTACCTCCACATCTCTCAAGTGTCTTCTTATCTCCATTCACAAAGCTGACACATTATTTTATTTTATTGTTTGGGTTTGGGGGGGGAAACACTTTTTATTATTCTAAAATATAATTGTGGACATTCAAAAGTGCAACAGTTAACGTGCCCTTGGGGTATATAACAGTCAAAAAATATAAACAAAGGCAGTGATACAGCACCACATTATTTTAGACTCTCATCACCTCTCACCCAGATCACCGCAAGAGCCTCCTAATTAGCCTATTTCCAGTTTTCCCCTCTCCAATCCATCCTATACACAGCTACAAAACTGAAATTCCCAAAGCTAAGGTCACTTTGCTCCTCAATAATTACCTATAGGATCAATTATAACGTCCTCTGTTTGACATTTAAAGCCCTTCACAACCAAACCCCAACCTGATTTTCCAGGATTAACACACATTATTTCTATTTACACACTCTACAATCCAGCCCAGAGGTGTCAAACAATACAACACTCCAGAATGCAACTCAAACCAGATTAAAATGTAACCGAAAAATATTTAACAAAATAAGAGCACAATAAAACATAAGTAATATTCTATAATTCTATTTACTGTATTTTAAAATAAATAAAAATACAATAGAACATAGATAATATTAATAGTGGTCTTCTAAGTCAATACGCAGCCTGCAGGTTTCCTTGTAGATAGTTCAATGGACTTCACTTTTATTTGAATTTGACAACACTGGTCCAGCTAATCTGGCTTTCTTACTTCACAAAGTTTCTGGCTTTTGTCCTCCATGAAGGACACTGTCTAACCCTCCTCCACAGTTTTGCACAGGCAGTCATCCCTTACCCCTGTAATACATTCCCTCCTTACTTTTTCTACCTCTTAGAATCTCCTGCTCCCGGCAAGATAGAACCATTTCCTACATGAAGCCTTTTCTGATTCCCCTCCAGTGACTAGTGTCTCCCCCAACAAAAATCACCTTGTTTTTTATTTTGTATATATTTTTACATTGAAAAGATGGGCCACTGCTGGAAAACTTGGGGTCAGTGAACAGTATTTTGCAATTTCCCAAAAGAAAACCAGCCTGCTCTCTCCTTTTTCAACTCCAGGACCAGCTCGTTGTCTATCTGTATTATCCGTCTCAGACATACATACTGTTGAACAAACCCTATAGGTTGTCCTTTCAGATTCACATTAAAATCTGGGACATAGATATTCTTCATTCGTTTGGTCTTTAGTTCCTTTGAGTGATTATAAATCTCTTCCAGACAGCTCTGAAATGTCTCGGGGCCTGATGCAAGCAGCACAATGCTGTCCATAAACAAGGGCATCTGGAAAATCTAACCCCCTGAGAATGCCTCACAGACCTGGAGTCTCCTAGAGATCTCCTCTAGCACAGTGACAAATCCTTTTGGTGAGACGGGCATACATCCCCCTGTTTTTCACCTGATGTGTATTATTAGAGGGTCACTGAACAGGGTAATTTTATTATTACTCAATCTTGAATAATCTTCATATATGGCAGGGGAATACCTTGTTGTTAAAAGCCATATGATAGTGTTCTGCTGCACTGAGTCAAAATACTATTTAATAATCGACAAGAAACCCCTACTGGACCTTATGTTCTCTACAGCTTTCAGTCAATTGTGATTTGGTAAACATATTGTTGAATACCACTTGTGAAAATCTGCTTGTTCCCAATGAACAGCCTCTTCCAAAAGGCCATCGTCGAATATCTTATCAAGGTTTTACCAACATTTCTGCATGGCATTGAGAGTTGGGACACCACTGTTTCTGAAGAAACATCACAGAGGGGACCACGGAAAGATGTATGATGGTTGTAAGTCGGCTGGCTGCTAGATATAACCAGTAAGGAACTCTGAAGAACAGAAATAAAGGATGTAATCAAATAATTGTAAGACAAGAAGTAGGCATGTGGCTAGAAGGCTATAAGAGGTGGGTGGTCAGAGTAGTATCCTCCACTGGTGGTCTCAAGATGTCAGAAAATCAAGGAAGTGGCAAAACACTGAGCAGCAAACTCTAGGAAGACACAGATGAGGGTCCTACGAAATGGAAAGACACGGATGGGTTGCAGTCTGCATCATCTCAGGGAACTCGGACAATGAATTCATAAATCCGTTTGAGTATTAAGTAGATTTTTACATGCTTATATACTGACATTAGCTCTCCCAATAGGATATTAGCTCCTTGAAGTGAGGGACCACATCATAGTAAATCTTTATAGCTATGCTAGGACGGGTATCTGTATCTAGTGCTATGAGCCACTCTTAGCCTGAGAGCTCAGAGAAATAATTAATGAAAACATACTTAATAAGCCTCAGGAAAAGGGGACAAGGAGATAAAAATACTCTGTAACAGGGTTCCATGAGGAAGTTCCAAGCTCCATGATCAAGCCATAGAATAACAGATAACTTGCACAGATTTTAATTAGTGTATATTTATTGATCTGATATATTTTCAAATATAAGTCTTTTTCATCCAGGTGACTCAGAGGCTATCAAGCAAACTGTATAATCTTGTTGTTAGAGGAATATAACAACAAAAACCCTAGTGCTTTCCTGGACCGAACATACATTTTCCGTAATACTTGAAAAGCTAAGGGTGGACCTTGTTTTGTCTAATGGAAGACAAGTAAACCAGCTATTGTCAAAGGTCCCCTCCACCTATATGAGCAATGATCGAAGCTCACTCAGTTTCCTCCTCTGCAAAATGAAGAGATGAGACTAAATGATCTCCAACATCCTTTCCAGATCTAAGTTCTGCAGTACAATGGCCCTGCATGTTTATAATCACTGGTATTTCCACTCCCCAACTGATATAGGGTCAAAGGAGATGACAGGTAGTTTTCAGATGAAGAAATCAAAGTTACCTATAGTTAAGAAAAAATTCTCTAAATCTACGGATTAGAGAAATGCAAATTAAAACAATTCTAAAGCAACACCTCACATCTACCAGATTGGCTAATATGACAGAAAAGGAAAATGACAAATATTTGAAGGGATGCAGGAAAACTGGAACACTAATGCAGTGTTGGTGGAGTTGTGAACTGATTCCAACCATTCTGGAGAGCAATTTAAAACTATGACCCAGCAATGCCACTACTAGGTCTGTATCTCAAAGATACAATCTCTTTTTTAAAAAAAAGAAAGAACCTATATGTACAAAAACATCTGCAGCAACTCTTTTTATGGTGGCCAAGAAGTGGACATTGAGAGGATACTCATCAATTGGGGAATGGCTTAACAAGTTATGGTGTATGATTGTGATGGAATACTATCGTGCTGTAAGAAACGATGAGCAGGATGGTTTTAGAAAGTCTTACATGAATAGATACAGAGAGCAGTGAGCAGAACCAGGAGAACACTGTACACAGTAACACAATACCGTACAATGATCAACTGTGAATGACTTTGCTATACTCAGTCACACAAAGATCCAAGACAATTCTGAAGAACCTGTGTTGAAAAATGCTATCTATTACAGACACACAGAATTTGTGATGACTAACTTTGATAGACTTGGCTCTTTTCAGCAATGCAAGGTTCTAAGATAGCACCAAAAGGCTCATCATGGAAAAAGCTATCCATATCCAGAGAAAGAACTACGGAGTCTGAGTGCAAACTATTTGCCCTCTCTTTTTTTTTTTTTCGTTTTTGGTTTTGTTTCTTCTTTCTCATGACTCATTCCATTGGTTATAATTCATATTTACAACTTGACTACTGTGAAAATAAGTTTAATGTGATGGTATATGTAGAACCTATATCAGATTACATGCCATCTTGGGGGGGAGGAGGGGGAGAGAAGGGGGGAGAAAATTTGGAACTCAAAAACTTGTGGAACTGAGTGTTGTGAACTAAAAATAAAAAATAAATTTTCTTAAAAAGAAAAAAAATTATAGGGTCAAAAAAAGAAAAATGCTATCTACCTCCAGAAAAAGAACTGATGGAACTGAATAAAGATTGAAGCATACTTTTTTTTAACTTGCTTTATTTTTCTTGGGTTTTTTTTTTGGTCTGTGTTTTCTTTTACAACATGACTAATATGGAAATATGCTTTGCATGACTGCACATGTATAATAACTTTTATCAAATTGCTTGCCTTCTCAATGATGAGGGGGAGGATGGGAGAAAATTTGGAACTCAGAATTTTCTTTAAAAAGGCTAAAATTGTTTTTTACATGTAATTGGGGAAAAAATAAAATATTTTTTAAAATGATCTGACATTTCTGCCAAAAAAATTATAGCAGCATGAATTGGCAAAATAAATTACTCTCATTTCCAAAATAAAGTCTTCCATGTATATTTTTTTCTGTATTTTCAAAGTGAAATACTCATGGATTCTTCATATTTATTCATTTTTGACATTTTTGATACATATTTGATACATTCAAATGATGTACAGAGGAGTAGTCAGGTGTAAGGAAAAAAAGAATTGGATTTGGAGTCAGGCCATAGATTCAAATCCCAGTTCTCCTACTTGCTACCTCTGTTACCTTAAGCCTTTCTACATCTCATTTTCTGTTTCTGTAAAATAAGGGGCTTGTTTTGCACAAAAGTTTTATGATAATCTCTCGATGATCAACAATCTTCTGGTTAAAATTTCCCTACTATTTAATTCTTAGAAACTAGGGAGTAAGTTAAGGAAACAATTTATAAATTCATTTAATAACCATTTTAATTTTTTAAAAACCCTAAATTTCCAATTTTCCAGGGGGGATGGGAAACTTCTTTTAAAAATCTCTCAAACTACTCTAAATCTCTAAAATTAAAATTTGAATTCTCAGGGGGAAAAAAATCCCTAAAACTCCCATCCAACTGATTTTTTTTTCTTACGTATACTATGTATTTAGGAGGAGGAATCTCACAGTGCCATAGGCAAAAGTTGGGTGTTTCTTTAGCTATGCAATATCATTCACAATACGAAAGGCGCATCTATCATACAAATGGGACTAAAAATCAGCAAGGAAAAATGATTACTTGATTTTATGTGTTGTCCTTTTAAAATCTGTCTGATAATTATGTACTCTTTATTTTTGTTTTTTTTCCCATCTATATGCTATTCTGCTATTTCAAAGTTACCATTTCTTAATTAAATTTTAGGATCTTGCCAAACAATGGTATGGGCTTCCAGTTTTTGTTTAGTACTTAAATGTATGCTGTAGACGTTATAAAAAAATCTATTGCCTCCAACCAAGCACAGAAATGGGAAATCAAGTGATATATGCTCTTAAAATTTACTTCAATTACTATAATTTTCAAGAACTATAACAAGATAAAGAGTAACTTCAAATTACAAAGAAAGTCTTCCTTCATATACTGATCAATTTCTACTTAAGTGTAATTTACATACA
This sequence comes from Trichosurus vulpecula, assembly GCF_011100635.1. Classification (NCBI taxonomy): domain Eukaryota; kingdom Metazoa; phylum Chordata; class Mammalia; order Diprotodontia; family Phalangeridae; genus Trichosurus; species Trichosurus vulpecula. The sequence goes on along the minus strand of NC_050574.1, from coordinate 411,656,316 downwards.
GAAAGGAAGTCTAATCGTTCCACCTATATAGGCTTTTTTAAAAAGATGAAAAATGTTTTGAACCTTAGCATGTGACACCTTTCCACTTAGCTAAAATCTCTCTCTTTTTCCCTCCTTTGTGTGTGTATTATTTAAAGTTCTCAAATAAAGACAGATAATTTAAAAAACCATTTCCCCAACATCTCTGACAATGAAGCATGCTTTGTATAGAGTGTTGACGTAAAGAATAAAACACATATTTTCAAATGTGATCAATCTATTGAGATGTTTTTCACAGTCAACCACTTTCCCCACCCCCACCCCAAAAAAAGGAAGTGTTCCTGTGGCTGGCAGTAGAAAGAGTATGAGTTGGTAGGGAATAATAGAATCACCAAAACCATAAAAAATAAAGAAAGAAGCATTAATGAAACAGTTAAAAATACACAGAAGAAAAGTGAAAGAAGGCAAAAAAAGGGGAAACCAGACAATTTTATTAGCCTTATTAAATTTAATATACTTTTTTAGAGTAAGCTTACATAACAGAAGTTCAGTTTAACACACAATACTTTTGTTGTTTGTTCTCTATGAGAAATAATCAACAACAGAAAAAGAAAAGGTGTCATTAGAAGAACTTGGCAATCCTAAAACAGCCCCCTCTCCTCTTGTTCAATTATGAGCCCAACGCCTTATTCCCTCTGTAGTAGTTTTGCTAATTATCACTCAAGACTTTGCCCTGACTATCCAAAGGAGAAAAACTAAGAGGATGAAGAACGATAACATGTTCATACTGTAATAAGCAAATGAACTAACAACCTATAGAGCTTATCTGACTGTAAATACAAACTTGCACATCCATGATGCTGTACAGTAACTTTTGTTTACAAAGTGATTCCCAAAGACTTAATTACATTCAAATGTTTGCTTAAACATTGAATGTATTTTCACTGTATTCTAATTCTCAAAAATTGTTCGCTTATGCATAATACATATATGAAAGTTCTCTATTAACCAGAATGTTGGGTTAACCACAACATTCCACTTACCAGCTAAGCTTAAATAGGTGAAGTTTGCTGTCAATGAGCTAAGTGAAGGCAAAGACAACCCTGGCTCAGTCCCTTCTTGGCTGTATCCTTTAAGTGTTCTAAGGAGGTTTCCTCATTTGGTAAATGGTGAGAACACTTGCACAAAGCAAGGGTTGTGTGAAAAGTACTTCGTAATCACAAAAATATTATATTGTGTTGTTCAGGCATTTTGGTCATGTCCGACACTTTATGACCCCATTTGGCTTTTTTTGACAAAGATACTGGAGTGGTCTGCCATTTCCTTCTCCAGGTCATTTTACAGACGAGGAAACTGAGGAAAACCAGGTTAAGTGACTTGCCCAGGGTCACACAACTAGTAATTGTCTGAGACTAGATTTGAACTCAGGAAGATGAGTCTTTCTGACTTCAGGCCCAGCACTGCTATTCATCTTAGTATGTCCCCTAGCGCTGGCAAAAAAATGTTCTGTGCTTAATAAACACTTGGTGAACTGTGTACAAGGTGAAATAGCTGTAGGTCTATTCACTATTCAAATACACAATCAATTCTTAATTGTTAATAGATCCAAAACATTCAATGACCATAAAAACAAAATTGTTAACAGCCTGAAAGGATTGAGCCTAATTCTAGTAAAATCACATTACAGAAAATGTTATTAAAATTTTTTTCGAATCAACTCTCTATAAAGAATCTTACAGAGCAAACTTTTTTTGTTAATCTTTGTCATTTTTATATTTAAAAGTATGATTATGAACTGAGAAGAGAGCTGAGCTCTTTATTTTCTGTTTAGCTTTTAAGTTATAATTATCCTTAAATTCCTCTCAACCTTTCTGTCAGATATCCCAAACTTTTCTCTGATCTGCTTCTTCCCCATCTCCAAGACTAACACAGGAAAACAAAGAGAGGAAGTGGGGTGGGGGGAACGAGGGGGGAAATGTCTCCAGTTCAGCTCTCTTCTCCCTAGTTCATAATCATACTTTTTAATTTATGCTTAAGAATTATAATTCACGCTCATGTCAGAAAATACCAGATAAAAAGAAATCTTTGGCTTAAAAAAGGAAGAGAGATGATTTGTTAGAATAGTTAGGCACGTTTACCACAGGCAAACAAAATTATAAGTAGAAGTACTATCTGTGATATCTGGCTTTATCCATATCTCAGAAGTGAACCAAAAAAAACCCCGTATTTTAAATACCTAAAAGTAGAGTTTAATTTTGTTTAAAGGTAATCAACTGAGTTGATGGCAAGACTTTTCAATCTGACATCTTAGTTGTTTCCTCTGTTCTCCCACCCACCCCCACCCCCCACTCCAATCCATGAGCTTTAATTACTTAAAGGTAGCATGGTGCGATAGACAGAATGCTTTGAGGTGAAATCTGAAAGCCCTGCGTTCAAATCCTGCCTCAGACACTTCATTGTATGACCCTGGACAAGTATTTAAATTCCCTCAGCTTCAGCGTTCTCATTCACAACAGGGGAATAAGAGCCTACTTCACTGGATTATTGATCAAATGAGATGAAATATGTAAGGTATTTTGCAAAACTTTGAAGTGCTATATAAATGTGAGCTATTATTATTATTCAATATGATGTTACTCTATGCTTGGGTAGGTCAAAATTTCTCTTTATTGGTGTTTCTTTGTCTCTAAATTAAATATTTTGACTAGGATGATCTACAAGGCCTCTATAGTTCTAAATTTCTATATTTCCGACTCAAAGTTCACTTCTCCCTGTAACTTGAGATGGAATAAAAAAAGTTGGTTCACAACATGTCTAATACAGAAGTATGTTTTGTGTGACTGCACATGTATAATCTATAAATTGCTGGCCATCTCAGGGAGGGGGATGGAATAAAAGGAAGGAGAGAATTTGGAATTCAACATTTAACATTTAAAATGTTAAAAATTCACACATAATTGGGGGAAAATATTTTTTAAAAAATAAAATGTCTTCCTAAAAAAAAGTTGGAAACCAATATTGATTAAGCAGCCCAAATTTATACTATTTCCTTTATTCTGATGCAGTGCAGTTTGTATGTATTTCCTTTATACCTATCTGGAGTTGCATTCTACATATATGAATGAGTTAATAGAAAATACTTTAAATAAACTCCATTTTTAGTAAGTATGACTAAGTTAGATATGAATAAAGAAGCTACACAAACAAAAGTAATTTCATTTTGAACTCTGGATACAGCTCTATTCATTATTCCTGTCCAGAACACAAGAAGGAGACTGAGACCCAATAAAAGCCAGGAATGGTCTCCTGTCAGCTAACCTTACAGGATGCTTATGGATTGAATCATCTTGATCCAAGCTGGGGGAAGGGAAAAAAGCAAGAGAAATCAATAGGATTTTATACTTCAAACAGTATCGTGGATTTTTTCAAATGACCATTTCTCTAAGGAGAAAATCACTATGCAAATTTATATATCAAAAAAGATTTTCATTTATGTAACTCTGTTAAACTAATATCCCTCCAGCATTATTTTATGTGCATACAGACATTTTAAATATCCGTCCACATATTTATACTACAGTCAAAGTTGGCTTATTTTCTGCCCACAACTCACCCTACTATAAATACATTTTATCTTAAACAGTAGAGAACAAAAACACACCACTACTCGAGACCATAAAAATTTTCCATTAAAAATCTGGAAGATTTCTTTTTTAAAAGCTAAACACTTCAGTGTAAATCTTAACAAAAGCTTCCTCTTATTAAGAAATTATATAATAATTGTATACTCTAGGGAAACTTTAATAACATCTTGCCATAGGAGCATGGAGTCAAGTACTCCGCCCGTAGTATTCTCAGCTACAAGTTATAGCTCTGTTTTCACTTGCCTTATTAGGAAATTGGTCCAAATTCCTAGGAATGCTTTTTATTTGGTTATTTTAGGAACAAAAGCTAAAGACTTTGTTACAGGCAGCCAAGTTCTCTCTTTGTCTTAAAGAATCCTTTCAAGCTTTTGGTAAGGCCCAAACCACATGAATGATATTCCGAGCACAACCAGTAAGTCAACTCATGTTTTCAGCACATACAAGATACTTTGTTTCACTAAGGCAATGTTTTCCTTTCTCAGCGCTAAATGTCAATGCACAGGTAATCCCCGAGTTGTATATGCCCAAATTGCGCACCGATTGCCACGGACAAACTCAATCAGTGTGTCTGTAAGAACTCCTTCCCTACTTAATGCTGCTCTTTTAAGATTTACTCCTCTTCCCCCTCCCCTGGTTCCTACCAAGGACTCCCAGCTCATCTGCTTTCATCATACTTCCTCAGGGGCAGTCCAGGAAAGGCAGTGTCAAGGGAACGGGGAAAGGAGGAGAGGGAAATGTGAAGGGAATACTCTCATAATCTCCTTTAGCACAGTTTTCTTCTATTTCATCTCCTCGCCTTCCATCCGTAGACCTCCTTTCCCCTCTTACATCCCTCAGCTCTTTTTTCAGCAACAGCCTCTTCCCCAACTCCATCTCATCTTCTATCCATAGGTTCCTTCCTACTCTTCATTCTAAAATCCCCAGTTCCTCTGAAAGACATACGTGAGGCAGATTCTCTCATTAAATGTAGAGAAATCCTAATCCACTCCTTTTTTGTCTCCAAAGATCCATAAATGGCGCCTACACATGACTTTTTCTTTCCCTAGGGATTGTTAAGAAAAAGGAAAGGGTGTTGAGGGTCTGAACAAGAGGAATCCTTTTACTCCTTAGTTTCTTTTCGCATTTGATCCACAACAACAAAAATCTAGGAAACATCAAAGAGCAATATTCTTGTTTCAAGAAGTGGTGTGATCGTACTCTTCCAAAATGAACCATAGAATAAAGAAAACTACAATTGAAGTCCACAGAGAGTGCTAGGTACAGAATGCAAGCCATTAAGTCGATCCCCACCATCTGAAGGGATGAAAGGAAGGAAGGGGGTAAGCATAAAGCCAGTAAGGACAAAGAGGCATCCACAGGGTTTACACCAGCAAGAGGATCTGCCCCTCACCCCCAGTTCCTCACCTCACACCACTCCACTACCTGTCAGAGATGAATGAGAAGCCAGGGAAATCCTCCATCCCACTATGAGCAGATGAAATAAAGATGCAATGTATGTGAATTTTTTTTTCTTATCCTATGATATTTTGGCAAAGAAAAAAAAAGTATGGAAGTAGAGTTGTTCGGGGCAATCTTTACTGACCTATTTTGACATCTCCAAAGGCAAAAGTTCATCCTCTACCGAAGCATTGTCACGCATGATGTTTTATGTCCAGAATATTATTAATATAAAACTCTACTCCAGGCTTTCCTCCAGAATTTGTGAAGCATGCTATCTATATTTTTGCCACCAAATATTCACCCAATCACCCATACTCAAAAGCCTTCATATCATTTTTCATTTTTTGGAAAACTTGGTGTCATCTTTTACTTTTTGCCTTTTCTTTGACTCCCTTCCCTTCCAATATGTAAGTTGTCAGATCCCCTCGAACCCAACCCAATTCCCTATCATTCCCACTGTCACTTCCTAGTAGAGCCTTCATCACCACCCGCCTGGCTTGAGTATGACAGGTTCTTCACTGGTCATCCTCCATTACCCCACAGCCTCCTAAATTGGTCTCCCAAACTCAAATCTCTAATCCATCTAGTTCACCCTATTCATTCAGCCAAATTTGACCACGCCACACCACAACCAGATCAATCAACTCCGCTCCCTACTGCCTCTAAGATCAAATAGAAACACCTCTATTAAGCTTTTCAAACCCTTTGAAACCTGACTCCAACCCACCTTTCCAGGCTCACTGGACATTACTCCCCTTCCTATATTCCACTATTCAGTCAAACTAGCCTTTCCTACCTTCCTCACAAAGGACATTTCCTCCTATTTCCAGGGTCCCAGGTATTCAATTCTATGTAATTTTTTTTAAAAAGTCTATATGTTTATAACTTCACAGATTCATATACAATTTTCTTTTTCTGTTCTTTGTAAAGCAAAATGTTTACATTTATTGATGTTTGTAAAATTCACAGGAAAACTTTTTTTTTAAAAAAGACACAGATCAGTAGGGGGAACAGTCAAGGGCAAAAGATGAGAAGAAACACGTCTCAAGGAGAGATGTAACCCACACCACACTGATTAACTGAATGAACACTCTCCTCCAAACATTAGTTTCTGTTATTCCACTTTCAGTCATCTCAGGCCAAGGAGATCAAAGGAATAGGCCCCCATCAACTCATTTAATTATTTAAAATTTGCATTAAGTATAGGCCATGAAAAGCAGATGATTTTTCATTCTGCTGGGGTTTTAACAGTTATTTTTTAAGTAGGTTAACCTAAAAATTTACCAGTGCTTTTAAATTCTAGTTTAACTCCCCTTGAGTTCAAAGGCATATGCCTCCAGCTGCTGTTAATAATTCTTTAAGGGAAAGGTACTAGGGATGGAAGGACTGCACAAGAAAAGGAAAGACTATCCAGACAGAATTCATATACCAGCTTCTGCAGTAACAGCATCATAGGTAATATTTTAAAAAAAAAGTTTGCCTCACTACTATGCACTTCAAAAGGAAGATACTGTGTTCACTGAGGACTTTTTTTCTTTTTAAAGAAAAATCTAAAATAGAAACAAATACAGAAATATAAAAATTTAAGAGCTCAAGTAGAGGATAGAAAATCACTTGAAAATGCTATAGAAACCACTTGGGTATTTTACAAAGGATATTAATACAACAGGTGGCAGGTGATTGGACTTTCACATTTGAAAAAGTATGTGATGCTATCAATTTCCTATCCTACAATGTGGTTTTTTTTTAACGGAGTTTGCAAACTGTAACATGTTTTGCTGTCATAGTACCAGCTATTATTTATATAGTGCTTTACTACATTTATCTCATTTTATCCTTAGGACAACCCTGGGAGGTTAGGAATTTTTATGTCCATTTTACAGGTGAGGAAACTGAGGCTGACAGAAGTTAAGTGACTTGCCCAGGGTCACACAGCTAGCAAATGCCTGAGGAGGGAAATTAACTCAGGCCTTCCTGATCCTAGGGCTCTGTATCTGTTGTACCACTTAGGTGCCTATATAGAAATATTATAAACTAGGCAAATTCCCACTGTAGCCCACAACCAACCAATTAGCCCCTGTGTAGCTAAAATACTAAAATAGGTGGCACAGTGGACAGAGTGGTAGGCCTGGAGTCAGGAAGACCTGAGTTCAAATCTGACCACAGGGGCACTTATTAGCTGTGTGACCCCGGGCAAATCACTGAAACCCTCTCTGCCTCAGTTTCCTCATCTGCAAAATAAACCGGAGAAGGAAATAGCAAACTATTCCAGCATCTTTGCCAAGAAAACCCCAGATGAGGTCACGAAGAGTTGGGCAAGACTGAAATGACTAAACTAGTTAAGATACTATATATTTTCCACTTTTAAAATACAGTAGTAGGGAAGAAACGCTATTATTCCATACTTATATTATTTCAGCAACTTCTCATGAATGCATCAGTGATATCATCGATGTGGTCATTCACTCCGTCAGTTCGGACTGCAACCCGTCCACACCCCATAGTGTGGGCAACTTCAGCCGCATCACAGGCCAAACAGCCTGGGATCCCATACCGGATTTTTAAAAAAAAAAAAATTTTAATGTTTTCTCTTTAAAACCAACTGTAGATAATAGCAGTTCAGTTTGACACATAATCCTCTTTTTCTGTTCTTTGTAGATGCATGTTTGTGTTTGTTGGTATCCGTCAACTGAAACATTTTTTCCTAAAGTTCCAACTTGGAACTCAGGACATAGTGAATATTTACTTCCTCCTTGACAAAACTGGTGGGAGGGGGCCAGGAGGGTAGATCTTTCCTCCCCAACCCTGCTTCAGCACTGTTCTACAAGATGACCAGTCATTGCAAAGGTCAGCCAAAAGCCATGTGCTCACATCTCTCTGTTTGCCTATTCCTGTTCAGCGGTGCTATGAAACACTGGTCTTCTATCTAACACATCATTACGTGAGAATCAGGCAGTCAGAGCCTTGATAAGATACCAAGGACTCTCCCCAGGCCCCCTGCCACCCACCAAAGAGAACGTCACCTCTTAACTCATTTCTTCCTTTTTCTTTCACAGTCACCAATCTATTTAATAAGTGAACCTTACGTTACATCATTCAGAACTGAATATTTAAGAGAGGTTGGAATATTTATGGTGTTTACTAATTTAAATAGATTTTTAGTCACCAGAACAATGTCAAAATACACCACAGGGAGGGTTGTCTTTTTTACTTTAAAACATAGTTCAGTATATGCAACTACGACACTTAGAATATTTTTTAAATTTATTATAAATGGATAAGATATTAGTTGATATCATTTAAGCAGAAAGTTTGTGTCCTGAGGAGCCAGGATGCCAGCGTTTTTTTCCCTATCTCAGTTTTTGCTTCTAAGTCACCATCCTAAGACATAGTTAGCTGCTCATAAGATTTGTAGGGTCCCAGACTGGTGAGTCACAAATTTAGTGATTGAAGAAAACTCAAGAGGTCATTAAATGCAACCCCTTCATTTTACAGATAAGGTAAACGAAGTTCACATTTGTAAAGTGATTTAAGTTCACAAAGGATACTATGTGTCAAAGCTGAGATTTGAACACAAGAACATAAATCTTACATTTGCTCCGCTACAATAGTTGGTGGCAAGATTCAAGGTTTTAAGTTCGCTTTCAACCACTTTATAGCTTTAATTATTTTCATTAATTTTTTCATTATGTTTTCCCCTAAACTTTTCCCTCCTCCAGCCTCCCCTATTACAGTAGAAGGCAACACCATCCCCCAGTTCCTCAGGTTCACAACTATCCTTGACACCTGACCATCTCTCACCCTCCAAAGCACAGGCCTGTGTGTGTGTGTGTGTGTGTGTGTGTGTGTGTCTGTGTGTGTCTGTGTGTGCGCGCGCGCGCGTCTGTGTGTCATGTGTGCACTCGTGTGTAAATTCCAGTGGTTCCCTATCACCTCCAGGATCAACGCCTTACCCAAAGCCATGTACTCTTTGATCCAGTGACAGTGGTCCCCTAGCTATTCAAGGAACAAGACACTCCATCTCTCAGCTCCAGGCAATTTTCTCTAGCTGTTCCCCATGCCTGGTATAATCTCCCCTCTTCATCTCCATGCTGGCTTCCTTTAGAGCCCAACTAAAATCCCGTCTTCTACAGAAAGCCTATCCAAACTCTCTGAATTCTACTGCCTTCCCTCTCTTAAATATGCCCTACTTAGCCTACGTGTAGCTGATCTGTACATATTTGCTTTCTTGTTGTCTTTCCCATTAGATTGTGAACCCCTTATGGGCAGGGATCGTCTTTTACTTTTTTTTAGTATCCCCAGGGCTTAACACAGTGCCTGCACTGAGAAGGCACTTAATAAGTATTTATTAACTGACTTTGAAGTCGAGTGTAAATATAGTGTATCAATACCTACATTTAAACTTACGTCTATCTAAAAACCTTTTTAAGTTTTCAATGAAATATTATATCCATAAATGATTGTTAGAAAAAATGTACCTTTCATCTTTTTATTTTCCAACGATCCATATACAAAAATTCAGTTTGGTCTTCTAATGACCAATAAAATAGCCAAGTGAGCGTATGATGGCTTACATCCAAAAAAAATAAGGAATGTAAAATCAATTTTCAGATTCAAAAAGAATATATCAAAAGGTCAAAGAAGCACACTACTGGTCTGCATCCTTAAGTATTAACCCAGTTTTTAAAGTAATTCATAAGTAACTTTAGATTCTATTAGATAATGGAGCAAAGTGAAGCAGGTATCAGCCCAAAAAGCAGACAATACGGACTTTAAAAAAAAATCACTTTAGACAAGGCCATACATTGAGGACTTGACTTTGTCAGAGACATAAAGCTATTCACCTTCACTATTCTAGTTCCAAAGCACTGAAAATTGATGAAAACTGTGTGAAATAAATATTTTAAGGATTATCACATCCATTTTATAGATGAAGAAGCTATTTTTAAGTATCAAGAAAAGTCAGAATTGGAAACCAGTCCTCTCCTGATTAATTCCAACATCCTTCCCACTCCACACTCCTCCTTGTTCCTCCTTTCTTTCTTCTACTCTTCTGAAGGTGTTCCCAAAAAGGCCTAGACGATGTTCTACAAAGACTTGGGGTTAGAAAACCTGGATTGGAATTCTGTCTCTGCTACTTAGCACCTGTGAGACTAAAGTCACTTAACTTCTTGCACCTCGGTCTCCTCCTATGAAAAATTAGTCGTCCCCAAGGATCTTTCCAGTTCTAAGCAGATGATCATTTCCTAAAGAGCTAAATTTCCTGGTCTTTTTCTAGAGGCCATTCTTCCATACCTTCTGTAGCATGCATGACAGCACTGACTACTCCTCATTCTCCAAACTCTCCTGCATGCTGTGACACTATGCAATCCAAGTTCTCTTCTAATTCTATCTCCTTCACTCGATTCCTATCTATCTTCCCCTGTTCCCAGATGCGAGAGTTGCCCAAAGTTGCTCTCTGCTCTTCTCTTCCCTTACAAGGCTTAAACATTCCCGTGGCTCCCACTCACAGCTCCAAGCTATCTCTAGTAGCAGACAAGTCTAAATCCTCTTTTATAGTCTTTCATATATTCAAAGACAGGTCATGTTCCAACATCTCCCCCTTCATTCCAAGTCTCCTTTTCTAAGCTAAATTTATCTAGTAAAGTCATCAACCAATCCTTGAATGACATCTTGTTAGTCACCTAGCAAGCTCAGGGCAAGAAAAAGCAGAACGATCTAGATGTGCTCTAATTAGGACTGAATACAAGAGTACAGGGGGACTATTTGGACTCCAACCTTCTATTAACGCAACCTACAATTACATTAGTTCTTCCATCTACCCCATTATGCTGCCAACTCAAACTGAGTTGACAATTCACTGGGACTCCCAGATTTAGTTTGACTAAAGAGACCTTAGCATAGTAGTAATTTTCAATTAAACACATTTAATCCGTACATTAAGGTTTATGTCTATCTGTCTAGTCCAAGTACATCTGTATATGCCCCCAAGCCCCTATGATTGAACCATTTACCTCTTATATGGTACCACATTCAGCTTGATACTGTAATTAAATGTGAACATGTTTCCAATACTAAATACGTTTCTGGATAGCAGTGCAAATTTTCTTCATTTTGTAACCCCTATCACGACTAGGCCAACATCTCCTACTACTATAGTAGATACTCAATGGATGGACCCCTTCCTTGTCATTGGCGGAGGGGCTTGCACAACATAGCACAAGCTATGTTGTACAGAGGTATTCAAGACAAAAAGAGGTCATAGTAGAAAGTTCTAACGAAAGGTGATCATCCGGAGAAGTAAATGGCAAACCACTCCAGCATCTTTGCCAAGAAAAGCCCATGGACCAGAAGGGCATGACATGCTCTGGTCCACACGGTCAAGAAGAGTCAAACACAACTAAACGACAACAAAACAAATAACTCACTTCTGTTCCCTTGACATCAAGCCTACTAGGGTCCAGTTCTCGTTGAAGCTGTTTTCCACCACCTATCCCGAGTGACCTCCATTCACTATGACCTACCCAAATCTCATTCCTTATGCCAATAACAACAGAGCTGTCACCTCCTCTATAATTACCTCCATCTCTTCCTAACGGAAACAAAACCAAGCCTTGCTAACAGCAATAACTTCATATGAGTCACGACAAATTAGCTAAATTAAATAGCCAATGGGGAACACTGGGTTAGGCAGAAAAACCTTGGGTAAGAAAATATGGGAGAATAGTTTGAGTAAATTAAGTAGGAATTGAATGAGAGGAAGGTGAAAGCGACAGTAAACGAGGCAGAAACAACAAACAGATGAGGCAAATCTGGGGAACACAGTACATATAAAAGTAAGTGAAGTTCATTTAAATGTTGTTAACACAATCTAATAATGACTGAAAATTTTTAAATGATTTAAAAGTTTGAAAAATATCATTTATGCATTATCTCATTTGATCCCAATTAACAACCCTGTAAAGACAGATGCTACATTTTACAAATGAGAAAACTGAAGTCAAAAGAGATGAAGTGATTTATCATTATAGAAGTAAAGTCAGAGGCGTCATTTGAATCCTGGGCTTCTGAACTCTATGGACAGTACTATGTCCACCACTATCCACATTGCCTTTTTTAAATTAATATTTGTTGACTGAAAGGGCATTCTTGTAAGGGATGCTCTTTCTGGGTATCAAACTAAGGCTTCCTTGGCCCGGGTTGTGGGGGTGCGGTGGTGTTCCCTGTTGTTTTACTGCTAACAACAGTTTGAGACTAGCATTCTAGGATCTGTTGTTCAGAGGGACGAGTGCTTCCCCTTCACCCTGAGACAGATGTAAAATACCACAGTCTCTGAGCCAAGAGGAAGCCTTGAATTAAGTTCTCCCAATATGAAAAAGGGACGCAGGATACCAGAATGGAAGAAAGGATCTGGACTCTCCCACAGACTCACCGCTAAGACGGAACACTTGTCCCCCCAAGCTACAGATCCCAGAATGCCAGTCAGTTCTCAAACTGCTTTGAATTCTGAAATGTCTTCTTTTTAGTAATTTTCTTTGAATATGCACAGTTTGGCTCATTTGTTAAATGGGAATAAATAACAGTATGTACCTTTTCAGGATGGCTAAAGGATTTAGATGAATTAATACTGCACTTTACAGCACTTTGCAAACCTTAAAATACCATTTAAATGCTAGCCCTTCTCCCCTCCTCCCTCCCACCAAAGAAGTCAGTACCATTTATAAAAGATTAACAGGTTAAAAAAAAACTTTTAAGTTATAACCTCAAAACTAAAGTTTATCAACTGACAAATAATTAAGCACCCAGTTGCTGAAGATTCTTTTACCACAAAGAACAAGACTTTAAAATTCTACGATTACCCAAACGAACCTTTAAAAAGCTTCAGTTTCATAGGTTCGTAGAACTAGAGCTGTTCATTTAGGCTAACCCCCTTATTTTGAAATGGAACACTCATGTAAAATAAATAACTTGCACAAACACAGGCAGTGTCCGAGGGACAATTTGAACTCACATCCTCTGCCTCCAAAACCGGGACTTTTTCTACACCATGCATCCTCCCAATAGTTTTTTTTTTTTTTTTTGCAGGGGGGTAGGGCAGGACAGACCTGAGACAGGAAACTTTCTCTTACGCCGCTTCTCATTGGCTTCCCCCATAATTAGACACCCCCCCACCTCCTTCTTGTTGTTGAGTAGTTTCAGTCATGTCTGAATCTCTGTGACCCCATTCTTGGCAAAGATACTACGGTGGTTGGCCATTTCGTTCCTTAGTTCATTTTACAGATGAGGAAACCAAGGCAGGCATAGTTAAACGGCTTGCCCCAGGACACAGAGTCAGTAAGTGTCTGATGCTGGATTTGAAGTCAGATTTTCCTGACTCCAGGCCCGGCGCTCTAACCACTGCACCACCTGCAGCTGTCCCACTTTTCCTTGCACTATTTCGTTTATTCTTAGAGCCTGAAATATCTCCCCCTAAGGCACCTCAGGAAAGTTTGTCCTTCAAAGAGAAAGGGGTAAAAAAGACTCCTGTTTCAAACTCTTAATCTAAAAAGGGTCTCAGGAAAAACCATGAGCAGGCAAAGTGTATTCTCCGGAACCCGGAACGTTTCCTGTTCTTCATTCTCTTTCCCCTTCACTGTTCTCTCCAATGCTCGGTGTTTTGTTTGCGCTCCATGTGAGCTTCTCAGGTAAGTATCCTGGTGCTGAATAGTGTTGGAAGAAATCACCAATCCACTGTAAATTCATGTTATCTTATCTCTACTAAGCCTTCACAGCAGCAGGGCAATCCTTTTACTCCCCCATAATTGATTCTCCATCCCCTTCCCCAGAGAGAGTATTCCCAATCTTCTCTTCTTTCCTCAAGCTTCCCATACCACTCCCTCCCCCATAATAAAGGCCATTTGCCTGGAGCTCCCTCCTCTCCCTGACTTTACATCTCAAAATCCCTTGACAGCAACCCCCCATTCTCTCCTCCTTTAATCAAGTTGGATGAAGAAGGTGGTTCTGCCCTAGAGGCATACCTCTGATTCCATCCCCTCCCATGTGGGTGAAGTCAGACAGCTATCATCCCAATTTAGACCCTCATTTCCTCTCACCTGGACCATAGCATCCTAATGTCTTCCTGCCTCAAGATTCCCTACTCTCTCTCTCTCTGATCCATCGAGTTGTCCAAGAAACAGGTCTAACCACGTCACTGATCTCTAGTTCAATAAATTCTAGTGTCCGGCATTTAAAACTCTTCATGACATTATTCCCCTGCGTGTACCCTACAGACAAGCCATCCCATCCTTCTGTTACTCACACAGGATTCTTCACCCCTTTGCACAAGCTACTCTTCATGCCAGAGGAACCACCACTCGTGATCGCCTTTCCTAAAAAATGACCTTGTATACATTTTTATATCCTTATGGTAGCTCCCCAATAGAATATTAAAAAGTTCCTTGAAAGCAGGGATGGTTTCATTTTTATCTTTGCACCTCCAGCACCTACCACAATCTCTGTCATTTATTAGGAGCTTAATAAACTCTTGTTGATTAATTGATTGACAGTTATGAATTACTAATATGATGTGTTACCTCCTTCCAGGAGGATATGCATTTTTAACCTGGTCAAAGATATATGCCAAAGGAATGAATGAGTCTTTAAATGTGAAACCTCAGGCATCAATCAGCGTGTCTCAGTGGAGAAAGATATTTGGGAAGTTGGGGGAAGAGGATCAGAGGGGCCTTCCTGGGACGTCTCAAGTCAAACACAATTGCTCCCAGAAGCAGCTAGGTGAGGCAGTCCATAGAGGACTGGACCTGGAATCAAGAAGACCCAAATTCAAATCCGACCTCAGATCTTACCCTTACGGTGACACTGAGGCAAGGCACTTAAGCCGTTTGCCTCACTTTCCTCAACTGTAGGATGGAGTTAATAACAGCACCTACCCCCGAAGGTTGTTGTGGGGATCAAATGAGATATTTGTAAAACAGCGCTTAGCCACCTAGCCTAGCGTCCTCTATAACTATATACGTCTATAGAATCTGCTATTATTAATGTCCAAAACATCTATTCAGAAAGCTTATTTGCAAAAGCATTTAGTAATACGCAGTGTTAAATGACTCTTTGAGAGCCATTTTTAAAGAAGAACTATACCCAGAAGAAATGTACTTTTTACTTATTTATATTTTTTGAGTGCAGAAATATTTCATATTACTTAAGGAAAAACAAATTTCCCATTGTTTTCAATATTCTCATTTGAAAACATTAGAGATTTATTGACTATCCATTTGTAACTAGCATAAATTGTTAATTTATGGGAGTGATGAAGTTACATTGGTCATAAATGGCACAAGCCATCAAATTCTTTTAAATTTTCCTTTAGCTTTTAAGTATAGTTAGCATGTAATAAATGCTAGTTGACTCAACCCACATACACTCTTTCCTCTTGATGTTTGTCAAAAGGTGGGGGAGGGAAGATAAAGTAATAAGTGAATCCCTATGTTAAATTTAATACCCAAGTAAGACAGGACTTAAGTAATTGCTGTTTTGTCCTTTGATTTTGAAGAGGACCATGACATCAGGGAGGTGGTGCCATGACATGCATGTGAACTGGATGTGAGGGACGACTGTGCAAAGTCACCAGCCTCGCTTTCTCCTCCACAGCCATCTGGGTCTAGTGGCAAGGGGGACTGGAGATAGCCCAGGATGCAGGGGGAAACCTAGGCCTTTTCAAGCTAAGGTCTTTAAGAGGTGGAAACTGATACTGATTTGCCTAGGGCCAACCCAGATAGTCACAAAGGTAAAATGTGAATTCAGATCCAGTCCTCTTTTGAATCCACCAGTCTTATTGGAACATTCCTGGAGTTGTCAAAAACCGGTATCAAACAGTAACACTGAGGCCAAGTTGGTTCATATGTAAGTCAAAAAGGGTCAATTTGAAAGGCTGGAAGAATAAGTGGCTAATGCCAATGGACAGAGAGGAATGATGAGTAAACTATCAAGCCCAAAACATTTTAGGGGAAGTATTAGGTGGCATGAGAGGCGATTCTTTCCTTTGGTGCTTAAGGGTTTCTCTTTTGGTCAGGAACCCTGAGGGTCTTCCCCTCTCAGTTTGATTTTTTTTTTGTTTAGTTTTGATTAAAGGGGCCATCCCTTGATTAACTTCTTAAAGAGGCCTATTCACTGAACGGGCCTCTCTCAATGTTACCTCCCTCAAAGTGAGAATCTGAAAAGACCTTAGCCTAAAAGGGCCAGGGTCTCCCATTGCATCCTGGGTCATCTCCAGTCCTCCTGGTGAATATCAGGCCACTGGACCCAGATGGCTCTGGAGGAGAAACTGAGGCTGGTTACCTTGCACAGTCCTCCCTCACTCAAGCCAAAGTCAAGTGCAAGTCATGTCATCATGTCCCTGATGTCCTGGTCCTCTTCAAAAATGGACAAACACAAGAGGTCCCTATTAAAAAGCAGATACTGTTGACGAAATATAACTCTTTTAATCAGATAATATCTCATCAGAAATTAGTTAACAGACAATTGAGAGAAATGTTACTGATTAAAAGGGGTTCAAGTAGTTATTTTACTAGTTATAAAAGTTATTTTACTAGTGGTTTTATTTCCTAGGAAAGTCTAAGAAAAGAAAAACCTACTTGGTGGTACTCCCACTTTATCAAAGGCAAAAACTTCAGACTGTCTTCCCTTCACAAATTCTACTCAGGCTGTGTCCTGGTTTCAAAGAAACCTCTTATACCATGTACCCGAGAGATTCCGTGTCTCTGTGTCCTCCCTTATTCTGCCTACCACGAGTTCCTCCCTCACTTTCACCTTCAGCACTGAGTGGCTTGTGGTTCCCCTTCTCCTCTACATATGATTAATTCCAGTACTGGGTCTATGGAGGAGGGATATGAGTATTCAGACATGTCAAGAAATGACCCTTTAACCATTTCCTCATTGAGCAAATTTTCTAGGCTTTATCTTGGACTCCTAGCCCTACCTTAGACTGTGTGTAGATGGCAGATAACACTGAGTTTTCTGGAACTCACCAATCTAAAACTGTCATCTCTGGACTGAAAGCCACACCACGTTCACTCTCTGGACTGGGCTTTAATTGCATTAGATCACGCATGGCTTTTTTAAGAGCCAATTTTAAAATACCAGAGCACTGGTTCCCAACCTTTTTTAGCTAGCAATACCTCTACAAATGTTCAACTATGTCCGTGGTATCCCTAACTCTCAAAAGTTCCCTCCCAGTCAAGTCTGCAAGGCAGTAAAAAACAGCTTGGCTTTTCCTCATGATACCTATGACAAAATTATGCACGAGCATTTATAAAATAAACCTCAGCTATGACAGTATTTCAGCCAGTAGAGTAGAAATTCCTGTCATATATGAATTTAAACTCATGTCCATATTTGCAACTATTAACATCTCATCACCACCATCATTATCTCCATCAATATAATAATAATTATTATTATAGCAAACCTGTATATAGAGCTTTAAGGTTTGCAAAGAACTTTTATCCTTTTATCCCCACAACCACCCTGAGAGGTAAAATGCTATTATTCTGTCCAATTTACAGATAACTTAGGCACAGAGAGGAGAAGTGACTTATTTGCCCAGGGTCACATAACGAGGAATCATCTGAGGCAGGTCTTCCTGACTCCAAGTCGAATGCTGTGCCACCTTCATGCCACCAATTTAAAAGAAAAAAAAAGGTATACTTCTTCATCTAAGAAGTCATCCAACTCATACCTGAACAGCAGTATCCTTTACAACATCCTTAACAAGCAGTTTTTCAAACCTCCACTACCTTCAGTGATAAGAAACTCACTATACCTTCTGAGTCAGTCCTGCCTACTTTAGGACAGCTTTAATTATTGGGAAGTTTCTATCTCTTCCCAACTTTTTTTGGGGGTGGGGAGGGAATGATCAAGCAGAATTTATCTCAACTGATATAAAAGAATCTATCTCAGCTGGTATTGATATTATTTAAAACAAGAAATGTGAACAACCATTAAAGAACATTTCTATCCATGGATAGAAAAATAGATTTCTATCTTTCCCCAAATTTTGCCCACTGTTCTTAGTTCTATCCTCTGAAGCCAAACAAAACAAGCCTCTCAAAATTATCTGATGAGATATTTTGTCTCTCCTCCCCCCCCCAATACATAAAACCCTTCTCCCCACTAACCGTTCCTCTATCCGAATCCGGCATGGTTTTGAGACACCTCATCATTCTGGACCCACTTCAGCATATAGGTTATAGCTTGCCAATGGGCTTCCTAAAATATACAACACGGAATTACACACAAAAGTCCACATGTGATCTGCCTGAAGGACCATCCAATCTCTCATCGTGGGCACTATGCCTCTACAAATGTGGTCTAAGTCTGCAATACTTTCTTTGGCTTCCACATCACCCAAATCGATGCATTTGGAGCATTTGGTCAACTAAAATCCCCAGTCTTTTTAGAAAATTTGCAGCTCCTAAGATTATAATATAAATTTCGACCTCAGAATTAAAGCTAATACTCGGTTCTTTTCTGATCTCTCTATTTTCTCCAAATGGGAAGGTATCAGGAAAGCACACTCTCACAGCATTTCCATAACAAAGGAGATTTGTTTATTACATACTGTATAACAGTGTGGGTGGCAAATGAATTATTATTTTTTTAATTCCTTAAGCTCTTACTAGGTTCCAGTAACTGTACTAAACTTTGGGAATATAAATAGAAGTCAGGAATACAGTCCCTGCCCTCAAGGAGCTTAAATTCTAACAGAGAAAGACAACACATATAGAGAAGCTAGTTGGACAGGACAGGAAGGTGTGGTGAAGGGAATACTAGAGACGAAGAGGAGAATGGAGAGGAGAAGAGGAGGTCTGAATACAACGGGCAAGACTCTGAAATGGTAAGGCAAGATGAAATCTCACCAGTCAGAGAGCAAGTGCCCAGGGCCCCAGGGCTGCCAGTCCATATTCTGACAGGAGAAGGCAAAGAAGGAGGTCAGAGTACAAGCAAGCCCCAAGGTTTTGAGAGGGTCTGCTAGCTAGTTTGACAAACAGCACAGTTAATAATAATAATAATAATAACATTTACATAATGCTTACTATGTGCCAAGCGCTGCGCTAAGCACTTCACAATTATTTCTCTTGATCTTCACCACACCCCCGGGAGGTAGGTGCTATCATTAGCTCCACTTTACAGGTAAGGAAACTGAGGCAGAAGTGGGTTAAGTGACTTATCAGTTTAAAGTAGTTTTAAGGTTCTAGTGGAGTGAGACTGAAGCCACCACCTTGTTTTATCCATTCTACAAAAATAATAAACTAAATAAATAAATGAGAATAATAAATGAATCCAGAGCCAGTGATTTCAGAATGTGATAGAAGACGGGTCATTGCTCCCTACCATCCTTTACCAGTTACTTTGCCGGGGGCTAAGAGGTAACTAACTGGTCTGTCTTCTTTCAGATCAAAAACAAAACAAACCCAAGGGACACGGGGTACATGCATCCGGTTTTTAACCACTGATGACATCTCTCACCTTTCTGGTAATAATATCGTCCTGAACAACGTCCTCACAACTCCCATTCTCACTTCCCAGAAAGGGAAAGATAATACTGTAGTTTAAATTCTCTCTTATCTGGCTATGTATATACTTTTACACTCAATGTGAACTGTGCTATATTTAAGTTTCAGAAAGAAGTACATAATTATAAAATGTATCTTTCACAGCTAATTAGTGTGATCTCTGTTATAGTAGCAGCCTCCCAGAGATTTAAAGGGCTAAATGGTAATAAACCCTATTAAGGTCATCTTAGTCAATAAAAACTAATCGCAACAAACAATGGCAGTGCACCAGGAATAAACTCTTCCCCTCCCGGAGGAACTGAGAAGGAGGCGACAGTAGCATCAAATTTTCTGCAAACTGGAAAAATGTACAGAATTTGTATTATATTATTTTACTTTGGTTTTTCCAATGCCTCATCTATCTTTTTGCAATAAGCCCTGTTCTAGGCCAGTAGCGGGTACCTTCAGGAAATTCTAGACCAACTGAATTTAATTGACAAAACCAAGGTCAGAG
This sequence comes from Trichosurus vulpecula, assembly GCF_011100635.1. Taxonomy (NCBI): domain Eukaryota; kingdom Metazoa; phylum Chordata; class Mammalia; order Diprotodontia; family Phalangeridae; genus Trichosurus; species Trichosurus vulpecula. The sequence goes on along the minus strand of NC_050574.1, from coordinate 411,636,193 downwards.
GTACAGCAAGGTCTGGAGAAGTCCCCGGTATTCGGCAAAGGAAAATTTAAACTATAGAAATAACCTGCGTTGATTTTCTATCCTTTGCTTTTTTTTCCTACTTACCACAAGTCCTGGTCACCTTGAAACATTGAATCTTTCCCACCCCAAGCTTTTCCCAGAACTGGAACCCTAATCAAATCCAAACCACCAAGCTACTGCCAAAGGAAAGAATACATTGATCTATTACCCCTACCCATGTGACTTTCCAAACCAAAATACCCCGTCTCCCCACCCCCACCCCCCATACGCCAGGTCTCCTAGCATTGGAATGTGATGTACTGGAGGGTAGGGCTGTCTCACTTTTTCTATTTCTATCTCCAGAATTTAACATAATGCAAAGAGCTACAGAGATGATTTTTCATTCATTCATTGATCCAAATTCCAACAGGCAGGAATGTTAATGAGTAACTCTCTCCACAATGAAAATCAAGTACTATCGCATTGCTGTTTGTGGTTCCCTCGACTAGAGGTAAGGTTCTCTGGGACAGAGGCTACAAGTATTATACTCCCCCACGGGGTCAAGCATAAAGACACAAAAGAGGAGGTTACTCAGTAAAGAGCTGTTTGTTGAATTAATCAATGATATCATGGACAGCCCCTTTAAAGAAAACAATGAAGCTACAGAATGAAAACCTAGCTCAGGAGGAGGGGGGGGGGGATAATATCGAGTTTACCACCCCTGCCAATCTTCACCATTATTACCAGAAAGCTGAGTCTCCCGCTCAACGAAGGCTTATGAAGAGCAGACCTCTCTCAAACATGCCAGACACCTGGGATGGTAGTAAAGAGATTGAGTTTCAAAAGACTTTTATAAGACGCTGGCAAAAAGAGAAAGCCTAGATAGACATCAACCAAAGTAATTAAGTTGAAGTGGCTGCTAACATTCAGTAGAGTCCCTGAGAAGTCAACAACTAACCAGTTAAGCTGAGTAGGTGCTAACCATCAATAAACTTGAAAGCTAGCTTTGCCAAGGGTAAAACAAATGCCAACGTTATCTGGGGATAACTGGCAAATCACTATATATTCCAGACTTTCTGCAGGCCAACAGCTCCACTTCCCAAATACCTTTGCTCGCCTCTATGCATCTATTAAAGGAACAACTCCAAACAGTTCATGCCCTTCTTCCCCTTTCTTAATGGTATGTTTGCAGACATCTCAAAAAGCAAACAAACAAACACACACCTTTTCTGGAACTTTACAAATACTCTCTCTATTACTATAATCAGAAAAAAACTCATCACAAATGTTATTTCCAAAGTACCACTTTACAGGCTGTTTTCTCCACATTATTTATAGCCACATCAGGATTTGAGAGGATTTAAAAGTACAAACCATAATCCAGAGTTGGAAATTGATGAAAATGAATAAAAATGTATTTTTTCATCAGTAAAAATGTAATTTTGCTCAAAGTTTTCTCTGTTTAAAAGTCGACAAATGTTTCACTTCCCTCAGAATGCAATTTTCTCATGCTCTTCTTTGAGACACCAAAAAAAAAATTAGTATTCTCATCTTCAACCACAACACACACTCACAAAGGTCAAGTTTGTATTTCCTATAAGTTCCAACCAATTTCTGTCTCAGTTGGTAATACGAATTTCATTTTCAGTCATCTAAAGTGATGGCCTGTTCTACAGTACTGAATGGTAAGCATTCAGGACTACTGTACACAGAAGCATGGGGAAGGTTGAAAATATTTGCTTTTCCCCTAAGAAAATATGTAAATGTTTAGTTTGACTCCTCCTGTATTAGCTTTTGTACTTTGGCCACCAAGAAGTCATGTCAAAGGCCTGAGCTTTAGTTCCCTAGACTAATTAAGTCTCAAAAGACAATTTCATTACCTTTTTAGGAATTTAAACATAAAAAAAAACCCACAAAAACTAGCCTGTCCTATGTGGCAAGAACCATTGTATAGTTTATTCTTACCCCTCCTAGGACACTGGCAACAAGGTTGCCAAGGAGGTTCCCCAAAGTCTAAGGAACCCCTCTCCAAACTCTCAAAAACAATTTTTATGCTCTTCTTGCTCAAAGGGTCCACAGCTGAGTCCCAATCCACAAAGGTTCAAAGTTCACTGTCCCAGGTCAGCACCACCAACTTCCTGGCTTGCAACAGTCCCCAGCTGGACATATGAAAAAGGAGGTAGGGGTAGGGGGGCATAATTCACACTCCCCGGTACCACCATTAATCCGGTCGACAACGCCATCTTACAGACAAAATAAAAAGAGGCTTAGAGGACTGACCTGACTTCCCCTAGCATACTCCGGAAGTATTGCCACCTTTTGTCACCACCAGTCTTTTCATAGCTATGTTTTCTTATCAGAAATCACATGCATTCTCAGTGTTAAGGGTATATAAACAGGAAAACAATATACACAATATCTACAGCTGCAAATGAAAACAACTGAATTTGAATGCTGTCTATAACGACCAAATTTGGGCCCAAAGAAATGATTTATCCCTCCCCTCTTCCACCTCATTCTTTGCAGAAATGGAACATTGGTATAACATCCAACTTTTTGATTATGTTGGAAAACTTTTTTTCTCCCTTTTTATAAATTCTTTTTTATTATAGTGGACGATTCTGTGGGAGAGACTGGTATATGGGTGATGAAAACAGAGAAGAAATAGATAAAAATCTATTTTGAAAAAAGAAACTGTAGGCTAGGGTATGAGACATAGGTACATGAGTACTCAGTATTGAAAGCCTATTTTCTAGACATAGAGAAATTGATTTGCATTTTTAAAACACTGAATTTACCCAACATTTACATTTGTACTTCTAATTGGTTGTTATGCTCACCAGACAAGACAACCTATCGCAGAGACTATACCACGCCAGTGTTCAGCTGATTTCAGTGTTGGAATCAGCTCAGAAACTAGTTTCTGTGAACTCCAGTTTGTCTTGGGACCTTACCATTTTCTGTCTTTATCCCAGAGTAGATCACTGGTGTCAGTTTGATGTGTGTAGGAAGCACAATAAGGTGATGTTAGCATACAAAACATAACATCCTGTGTTGAAAAATGAAAGCCAAGAAATTTGAAATTGACAGCTGCTTAGGTTCAGGTGTTAAAAAGGAAGGAGGATAAAGAAAAAGTGATGCTTGTTTGTAAGGCAAGTTACCTCTTCTTAAATGAGTAAAACAAACCTGTTTAACTTCATCAGTATCATACAAGATAGGGTTTTTCCCCCTATTAACTATGAGTCAGCTAAGATAAGTCTACAATCACATCATACATCATTTTAGAAATATGTGTAGCAGAACTGCCAAATTAATATTAAAAAAAAAAAACCAGGTCTGATCACGCCAATGCTTGGCTCAAGAATTTTTACATTTTCCCTACAGCCCCAACGACAAAACAGAAACCTCTTAAGCCTTAGCATTTCAAGCCTTCCACAATCTGACCCCCAACTGCCTTTTCAAAATCTCTTTCATAGTTGATACATTCAAAATAACGTAATCTCTTTGACCAAAATCAATAGTCCATCTCCTAACTTCTTTAAAAAGTCTTGTCTGCCCTATCTAAAATGTACTCTCTCCTCATCTCCACTTCATTGAATCCTTCAAGATTCCTCTTACGGAGGCTACCAGGCTACCTCTTATCAAATGCTTTTTCTGATTTCCCTCCTCCCCCAGGTTGTTAGTATTTTCTTCCTCCTCAAATCATATCACATTTACTTATTTGCCTAACTGTTTCATCCCATCAATAAAATGTAGGCTCACTGAAGGCAAAGGGCAGTGCTTTGTACATAGTAAATGTTTGTTAAATTGCAGAAAGAACGTCCTAAGTATAAAAAGCTCTTAGAACATGAGGCTTAATTTCCAATTAAAAAGTCAACATATAGTAAATGATCTTTCCACTCCATTAAATAGATGTCTGTACATTATATACATGTGTATATATACATGTATGTTAGAGTATATAGAGTACATATATATGTACATACACACATATACGTTCCATCTTTTAAATGACCTCATTTGGAAAAAAAATTAACAAAAAGTACTTTGAAAATTTTTTTGTCCACTGATAACATTGCTAACTAAGACATAAGAAAAAGCTCTTATAAAATTTCACAGTAGGCCTGTATGCCCGGGTCAAACTAAATCCTGACCTGAACAACCAAACATTATAATTTTACTTCTGCATTTAATACATTCCTGAAAAAGTGATTAAGCAAAGCAAAAATATGTCTGTCAAATATTATTTTACCACTAACTTCCAGGATTCATTATGATTTCAGAACTATGGTCCCCTGGGGTATGGAGTGGGGGAGGGGGAAGAATGATAACAGTAAAAATCCTAATTACTAATCTTAATATTCATTTCAAAAAAACATTTTATCCCGTTCACTGCACAATCTCTATGTATTTAATTCTCCCACACAACCGGAGGAACAAAAGTAAAATATGAAATCAACCCAGATGATTTTTACAAACTCATTAAAAACACACATATATTCAGTACAGCACATAGCTGATTACCATCTTATGAAATGTTCTTACAGACTCTATGGGAATTCAATTAAGCAGCCACACTGACTATGCCAATATTCCATGTAGTCGGTAGAACTCACTAATAATTTTACGTTTATATAAGATTTTACACTTTTAAAGCATTTTCACATTTGGAGCCGACAGGGACACCTTAGGGATGGTCCCACTCAAGCGTTTCAAAGAGTGTTGTTTGCAAAGTAAACCCGGAAGTTAGAAGAGAACAAAAAAGCTGTAATGGTAGATGAGCTCCCACAGAACATCCATCTACTTTGATGTCAGTTATATCATAAAAAAATGAATTTGTTCAGCCGAGGTACATCACCATGATGACTGAAACTCACCACGTGACTGAAAAGTTGGCTTCTTTTATTGCATTAAAATTAACCACTGAATATACCCAAAGTCATATGATGCCCCATCAGTTTGTTGTTGGTCAGTCTTGGCAGAGAATCTGTGTCTATCTATATGATTTGGAGGGTTTGGAAGTGGGCTTTTTTTTGTTTTTTTCTCCTCTCAAAAGTCTGCTTTGTCCCAATTCTCAATGTGGATAATTGGTTAAAATTTCTAGGTTTGAAGAAAGAAGACAGCAAGGGTTTCAGTAATCAAGATTTGGTGAAGAAAAAAAAAATACACTTGATCCAAGTCCAAGGACAAAATACCATAAAACATAAATAAAACTCAACTCCAGTATCAGTTTATTTCTGGTGATGCAGACACACTGCATGTATTGCTACCAATATTTTTTTAAATATATGTAGTTTCATGGCTCTGGGCAAATTCAGAAAGGCATTTAGAAACCAAATTCTTGAATTTTTCAAGCAAAATGCAACAAATAAAAATAGTCTCCTTTCAAATACTAGTTCATGAAAGTAAAAGGCAAAATGAAAATGGTTGTGAACCATCTTATGAAGCTATTGAATGATATTTTCCTGATTATTTTAAAAATGATTATTGATTACAATCACATCTTGTTCATTATGTTGTTTGTAATAATATTAATAGATTTGGAAGCTAATCCATTTCATTCATTATGTGGCCAAGGAAAGTAAACTTGCCTGGGGTCACACTGCTAGTTAAAAGCTGAGCCTAGAGTAGAATCTGGGTTTCTTGACTGTCAGGCAGGCCTCTTTCCCCTGTATAACAACCTATCTAAAGCTATAAGAGAAAGGTATTATCAGCCCTATTTGATGGTGAAAGGAAGTGGAGACCCCCAGAGATTAAGTGATTGACCCAGGTTGTAGACAGATCTGACTTCCACTACAATGTTGTAATTAATTACTACAAGGAATTCTCTCTTATTTCTACATGGATATTCCTGCTTACTATCTACAGCAAACTGATATTTTCTGTATGCAATGAGCAACTTTATGCAAGTTCACTATTATTCTATTCATTTATCAAAAATTCATCTAAGATATAAGATTTTTTTTCTAAGAAGATCATCAGTTTTCCTTTAATCAACTCCTAAGTACATATCTGTGATCTATTAGTTGTAAAAAAATATTTATAGGTACTAACATCTTTGAAGTGAGACTCTGATCTGTGACTTCTTTGAAGTCTTATTTTGAGTCTAAGAAAAATGCCTGAGAATCATTTCTACATGCAAATTAAATCTCTATTTTAAATGTATAAGATAAGTGAATCAAGTTAATACATGCAAACTGAGGCTAACCTGTATTTTCATATTTTCCTTAGCTAGTGGGGATTTTTGGTTCTTTAAAGACTAATATTCAAGGTTCACTTCACATGAAGTGTTCCCAAAATCAGAAGCTGAAAAGATCAAATGGCTTCAGGAATTTTTAATAAGCTTTAACGAGATAATTAAAACTTTCTCCTACATTTTTTAATGAATCCATATCAGATCAATGATGGCGCATCATTTACATCTGATGGATTTTCAGTAGCTTTCGTGAAACCCAAATAGTAGCTTCAGTCTTGATCCTACTGGACAGACCACCAGGTATTAAGAAGTCACTTCTATAGTTATGATCATGAGTCATTTCATGTACCTATCATGTTTATATACTGACTATTCAATAGTGCATAAAAGTTGCTTTTGCCTCTACCCTTAATAGAGGGTCGTGGGACCAGCACAACTCTCAGGATTGCAAAAAAATCCATGAAGATTTTATTCACTTGACACTCACCTGCGGTGAGAGCTGCCTCACTATATCCCATGTTCTACACCAATGTTCAGCAAACGGTGGCACGTGGGCCAAATCCCACTGCTTGCTTTTATTCCGCCTGCTTCTCACCCCTGCTCTACACTAATGTCCTCTGCTTGTACGTATGTATACATATACAAATATGCACACACATATATATGTGTGGGTGGGTGTGGGTGTATATATATTTTTTACATATGTATGTATTTTGGTTTTACATTGCCTGCATTTCCTTCTGTATTTCTCTGCATCCCCTTCACAAAGACCATTTTTTAGAGAAAAAGGGGAAGCGGAAAAAAATTCAGTAAAACTAATTACTATATTGAAAATAATGATATTTGTATGAAATGTTCAACACCCATGAACACCCCCACATTTGCAAAGGAGTGAGGGAAGATAATATTCTCATATCTATAAGGCCAACCTTGTTCTTTGTCATTTTGAAAAGTTAATTTTCCACTCTTTTGTTGTGGTGGTTGTATTTTTCATTTACATTGTTTTTGTCATTATGTCTAGTTTTCCTTGTTCTGCTGACTTCAGTTTGCATCAATTCATTTAAGTCTTTTCCATGCTTCTCTCAATTCGTCACATCTGTCATGTCTTACAGGACAGTAACATTCCAACACATACAACTTGTTTAACCATTCCCACAGCCATTAACATCTATACTTTGTTGCCATAAAAAGTGATGCTATAATCATTTTGCTAATTACGGAGCCTTTTTTTTTTCCATCAATGACTTCCATGGAGTATGTACCAATTAGTACGATCTCTAAGTCAAAGGGTATGGGCATTACTAAAGTCTTCGGACGCATCATTGTAACACAGAAGTGTGCGGGTGGAGAAAATGCTCAAAACATTTGCAGCACCATCATCAATTTTAACACCAGATGGTGATCTCTCTAGATCTCAGTTTGCTCATCAATAGAAGAAAAGAATTGGACTGAGTGGTCTTTTCAAGATCTAAATTCTTTTGATCCACCTCCGACAGTGAAGCCTTCCAAATATGATTCTTCACCTAATCCCCATCCGCCCTCCCCTACCCCAATCCCCTAACACAAGGTGTCTTCCCTCACCAAAAAAAAAATTATCTATTATTTATTACTTTTTATATTTAATTTCGAATTTAACAAACACAAAAAAGAGAGACTATTTCTATATATAAAGTAAAAGACAAAAGAAGGCTCTCATGTAAAACTTTGAATCTCTATACATACAGCTTGCTTTTAAAAAACTATATAAAAGTCAACATGTTGAATGAACGTGTATAACCTATATCAAATTACATATTGTCTCAGGGAGGGGCAAGGTATGAGGGAGGGAGGGAGAAAATTTGGAACCCAAAAAAATTTTTAAATGAATGTGAAAAATTGTCTTTACATGTAATTGGGGGAAAATATTATTTTCTAAAAATATCGACATGCTACTTTAGAGATTGTCCTGTTTGTTTCGCCCTGAACTTGCTTCTGTTTTCTTTTGCGCATTTTATTCATTCATTCATTTTGTTTGGTTTGTTGGGGTTTTTTTTTTTTGTTTTTTGTTTTTTTTTTGGTTTTTGGCAGGGCAATTGGGGTTAAGTGACTTGCCCAAAGTCACACAGCTAGTAAGTGTGTCAAGTATCTGAGGCCATATTTGAACTCAGGTCCTCCTGAGCAGGGCCAGTGCTCTACTCACTGTACCACCTAGCTGCCCCCATTCATTCATTCTTTAAAAGCATTCATTTCTCCTCTTCCCTCCCCCCAAAGTTGAACAATAAAAGAAAAAGAAACCCCAAAGTCCACAACAGAACAAACGTCCACATTGGTCACACCCAAACATATCATCACGCATTTTAAGGCCATCTTCCCTCTAGCAGGAAGTGGGAGGCTTCTCTGGACTGAGATTTATCATTACATTCATTCACTGGAATTTCTAAAGCCTTTCACAGTTGTTTTTTTTTCAATAATGTTATCCTTACAGCTCTCCTAGCTCTTTGGTTCATATACATTTTGAATATATAGTATCGTCTCCTTTCTAGAACAGAATGTAATCTCCTTGAGGGCAGGCTTAGTATCCCCAGTGCTTAATAGGTGCTAAATAAATGCATGACGACAGACCGATAAATTAATTTATGAATTTGTACTATGCAAAAAATTTGAGTCTCCACTCCTTTTAGGCCAGCAACTTTTTTCATATCTCTAAATTTTCTTTCCCAATCTTAAAAAAAATACAATAAATTACCACCACAAACTATTTGACTCCCCTTAAAAAATTTAGATCTGAAGAAAACATCTTGCTCTCATTACTGTAATGAGTCAATCTGAAGACTTCCCTAAAAAGTAGGAAAAGTCATAGATTTACAACTACAAGGTACCTCAGGGGTCATCTAGACCAGCGGTGTCAAACTCAAACAGAAAAAGGGGGCTGGGCACTAATCCGCACCTAAGTGCATACTTAGTTTTGTTTTTTTTTTTAAACGTGCTATTATCTATGCTGTATTGTATTTTTATTTATTTGGTTAAATATTTCCCAATTACATTTTAATCTGGTTTGGGCCCTAGAGAATGTTGCGGACCAAATGCATTTGACACCTCTGATCTAGAACAACACCCTCAATTTACACGTGTGGAAGCCGAAGTCCAGAGAGGTTAATTGTCTCGCTGAAAGTCACCGAGAAAGAAACACGATTGGGATTTTAATTAAGGTTCTCTGACTCCTACTCCACCATCCTTTCCACTTTACCACAATGCCTGCAAACAATATGGGATAATGCCCTCTTTTCTTAACGGCATAAACTCTTAGCACATCAACCTGGAATCCCCAGAGCATTCCAGTCTGATAGCTTTTAACTTCCCTTCCTCTTTCTTTCCCTAAAATTTCCTTTCTTCCCTTCTTTTCCTTAGTCAGGGCTGAGCTAAGGTGCTGGTGCAAAGCCCCAGCAGAACCTAGCCCATCTCCAGGTGAAATCTGAATAGAAAGGGATCAAGGCCAATATTAACGAGGGAAAACAACAAAAGGGCAAAGAATGTGTAACCTGAGCAGTTTTTGTGGAAGGAGGTAGAGGGAGGGTGGGGAGGGGCGATATATAACCTGTCTCTAGTTCAGCCTCCTCCCAAACGCCCATCAAAACAGCACAAGGCCAATGTCCTAGGTAATCAATCCTAGATTGGCTGTAGTCTACCAACGGCATCTGCTAATCAGACTTGTTACCCTAAGTTAGTCGGTGATCAAGGTAAATGGGTTATCCTGCCATGCTGGGAGAAAGTTATTTACCCTATGCATATGTAGCTAACACCACCACCCTTTCAGTAAATCCTCAGGGAAAAAAAATAAAGATCTTTCAATTTGAATCTAAAATATTTCAAAAAGGGGAAAATAACAAAAAAAATGTCTTCAAAGGGTTAAAATCAACAACTTCTTACACAGGAGAGCATGCCAATTTTGTTTCCCTGTGTTACAACGGCTACAAGATAAGCAAAGAACATTTTAAAAAAATAGTTTTTTTTAAAAGGGAAGTTAGTAATAAACTACTTTTGTTGTATTAACAAATAATATGTTGTATTAACTAATATTGTATTAATATTACAAGTGGAGTTCAACATTCTTCTCCTTGCTCTGAAAATTCACCTTAGAAATGGGTCAAATCATAACCAATTTAAGAGGTAGTATCAAAATCACACTCATAAAAATCATATCTCTATCATTACCGAAAAAAAAATAGTTGGTCTAACATTTAAGAACAATTTCTCTTTTTAATTTTATGAAAGACAGTTACTGGATGTGTGAACATGTCACCATGGTTCAATCTTGTATCTGTGCCACAAGAGAACTAAGATAATGAGATACTGGTAACCTAATTCCTTACTTCCATTTAGACTAAGTGTCTGAATTTGATTTTGTTTGTCTGATAGCATCCAATCAACCTCGGACTACACCTCCTGGTAGAGACTCCTAGTTACATAATAAAGAAAAGAAATGCACAAGGGCCTCCCTAAATCACAATGGAATTTGATAGAATAGGAATCCAACTTGGATTCTACCCAGGAGGGATGATTACTCTAAGGGCAGAATGGAGCTCAGGGTAACAAAATCTCGTCTATAATTCCGTCCCATAACAGAGGTTTTAGTAATGACAGCGGGGCAAGTCTTCGGGGTGCACTATAATAAAGGATTCTCTTAAAAAAACACACATTGATGTTTTGGGTTTTGTGATGCTGAATGGCAGCATCAATTCTTAAAAATGGAGTGGGCATCTGAAGTCATATCATTGAATTTTACGGCTCACGTGTCACAGGAGTTCTATAAAACCTTAGTGACTATCCCTTAGTCCACACCTCCTTGTTTTAAAGATGAGGTGCCTGAGCCCTGGAAAGAGGAAAGCCTTGTCAAAGGTTACAGAGCTTCATGATGGCAATGCCAACACCTGAACCCAGATCTTGACTCCCCTCCTCCCTACTCTTACCATTCTGCTTCCTCAGTGCACAGATGGGGTGTTCTAATATTCCTGCTCTGCTCACAAACATTTGGGTTGAGGAGAAAACAGAGGCTTAGCTGGGTAAATTACTGTGGTATAAACTGTCTCCATTTGCAAAATGTGGGGGTGGGACCTAGATTCCAGTTCAAGTAGGCAAAACCAGAGGGCAAAGTTAACATAATTCTATAATATACCACGTATACTATTCTGGGGGGGGGGGGGGGAGATGGGCATATTTCACTAGCACAAGGCTCCTTCTTTAAGGGCAGAGACCTTGTTTTCCATGTTCTGACTTTCTATCCTTGGTGCCTGGCACCAAAACTTATACAGGCACTTACATGCTTAGTGAGTTGATTTGAATTACCCAGCAAGTCTTGAAATTCTGGGGTGGTGAAAAAATAAGAAGTGCTGGGAATGGGTTTGCCTAGTATTCTTAGATTTTCAAGAGGAATGTGAACTCATTTAAGGGCATTTGGAATTCATGTGTCTATGAAGATATATGCAAAATTCTAGCAGGCAGAAGCATATCATTTTGGTGCAACAGAAGAAGTTATTGGACAGCATTCTCAGTGAAGTAGTACCGGAAAAAGCTTAATTCTAATTGTTGCCTAAAAGCTGATTTAAAAAACGAGGGTCAAGTTCAAAGGTCACTAAGGTTACTCCCAACAATTCCTCTGTGCCAAGATCATAAACCTGGGGAAAACAGGATGAATGTATGTTATTCTAATTCAGTACACTCATTTAGAAACATAGGAGCAATACGTACATTACCCCCTTCCATATTTATATTTCATCCTTCGCCCTTTCCTGCCACTATCTCCCCATGTGGATGTAGAATTCTGTTTCCAACCTAACCAATATTCCTCTCTGGAAAGTATATTATAAGCTAATTTCATATTGTGGGATATGTGATTGGGAACAAACCTATTCTTAAATTTTCTCATAGCTGAGAAAAGAGGTGCTGAAATTCCACTTGTTGTTAGGCTGCCTCCAGTGAAAATCATTTTACATAAACTTCATTCCAGACTACTTTGAAGCAAAAAAAAATTATGGATTTGAATTGAGAATATCTAGACTTATGTGCTGGTACCAGGTCTGCCCCTGACTAGACAGCTAACCTTGCAGAAATCATTTGACCTCTCGGACCTGTTCCCACATCTAATAAAGTAACTATAGTAATTATAATCGATGTTGGCATTCATTTGTTATTTATTGGTGAGCTTCTTTATCAAAAGTTGATAATTTTTGTTCACAACTACATGTTTTACTTTCAAGAGTTCAATTCATTTTATTAGCAAGGTTTTCTTTTTGTTTTCATTCAGCAAAAAATGTTCAGTTTGCTGAATTTTTATCATAATTATCATCTGAGATCACTAACTCAAGTTAATCGACCAATAAGAATTTATTAAGCCATGTGCCTGAAACTGCATTAGACGCTAGGGATACGAAGACAAAAATGAGGCAGTCCCTGTCCTCAAAGAGTTTATATTCTATCCAAGGAGAAATATGCATGCATATAAATACATACAAAATAAGTAAGAGGCAATTTGGGGGAGCACCAGCAAAGGAATCATAAGGACATGCTTCTTGTAGAAGGTGGAAGTTCAATTTTGAAGGAAAAGGAATTCTAAGAAGTGAAGGCCAGAAAAGTGTATTCCAGGTATGTGGGTCAGCCTGTACAAAAGCTGATGATAGCAACAAGGAGGCCAGTTTGAATGGACTTTCATGTTGTCTTGTTCCAATATAAAATGTAAATATCTTGAGCCTGGGAACTGGGTTTTTTGTTTTGCTTTTCTTTGTATCCCCAGCACTTAACACAGTATCTGGCACACAGTAAGCACTTAAGAGATGCTTGTTGACTGACTTACTGATTCATTGGACCCTAGAGTCCACAGAAGTTGCATTTAACTAAATATAAGGCAAAGCAGCTTTTCATGAATGCAAATTTTCCCTCTATTTTCTAATTTTTTCCTTAACCCTTTTTTATAATTTTATGCCACTGAGGGCATTTAGATAATTTGTTTATAAAACCTACTAACTTCAACCAAAAAAGGAACCCGGCTGATAAAGGCCAGATTGAAGAATGGACATTCCTTCCCCAAGGACCATTATAATCCAGATTCCCCCAAATTGAAGAGAACTTGGGCTACCAAAAGCCTTTTCTCACACCAGGATCCAGGATTGAGAGAACCAAAGAGCTTCTGCTGATAATATACAAAGAGTACCATTACCCAAAAATTCTTTGTGACAAAATTCTAATTTCTATATCCTGGTTGGCTGGCTGACCCATATAAACAGTACTATGAACATTTGGTTACAGTAAATTCTAAATTATAAATAATTCTCTATAACAAGTCCTCATCAATGTTAAGATTCACTTGTTAGGACAAAAAGACCTTGTATGGAGATTGCTCCTGTGCAAGTGAAAAGTTATACTTGAGTCCTTCATGATTCTTTTATCAGCATGATCAAATAATAGATCTCTTAACTTCTTTTCATCTCAAATATCTGAAGTACCAAAACAAAAGAGCCAACAAGGAGACTGGGAATAGAGGTGGAGTTTATGAACTTCACCTCCTGAGTGCCAAAGTTTTCATTAGAATACAAATTACTTCATTAAAAGAATTTATAGACTGGAAATGTTATTTCTAGCAACAAATTTATTTTGATAAAACTCACAAAACACTCTGGATATCCCATGTATGTTCTCATGAAGAAACTTTACCTATATGTGTCAAATACTAATACAACAAAATGTCATTGTGAATCAATTAACAATTATTTTTATATTAACTAAATATTTCAATATTGTTTTGAGCCGATGAGGAGACCAAAAAGAAATATAAAACATGGTGCCTATCCTCAAGGAGCACATACTAGTTGAGACTGTACATAATCCATTTAATGAAATAAAACAATCTAATTAGAAAACAAGAAAACATTGCATTAAAAAATATCTTCACTACCAAGTCCATTTCAAGTAATACTGAATACCAAATTCTAGTACAATAAAAGAGTCTTCATCCAAGACAACTCCAAAGGACTTATGATGAAAAATGCTATCCATCCCCAGAGAGAGAACTGATGGTATCTGAATACAGACTGAAGCATACTTTTTTTAACTTTATTTTTCTTGAGTTTTTTTTCTTGTCTATGTTTTCTTTCACAACATGACTAATATGGAAATGTTTTGCATGACTACACATGTATAATCTATATTGAATTGTTTGTCTTTTCAATGCGGGGGGGTGGGGAGGGAGAGAATTTGGACAGCAAAGTTTTAAAAACAAATGTTAAAAATTGTTTTTACATGTAACTGGGGGAAAATAAAGTACTAAATAAAAAAGTTAAAAAATAAAAGAGTCTTGAGAGTTTACTGGAGATTATTAAAAATGTGATCGCACTAAATTGTGCTACTGAATAACCTAACTACATTTTTTTCTGTGAAAAGTTCTTTATCATGAAATATATGCTGTAAGACAGGGCTGCGCAACCTGCGGCCCTTGGGCCACCCAAAATCCTTTGGCAGGTTGCAGGCTGTGCGGACCTGCTGTACCATATAACTAGCTACCTATTTGAGTTTTCTTTAACTAAAAATTGGCATTAACACATATGCTATTCAGAGTAGGTGGGGCAGTGATAGCATTTGACGGAGAGAAGGCAAAACTACTCAACTTTTATATTGCTTCTGTTTTTTTTTCCACAAAGGAAAAACAATCTTGGTACTGAGAAAAAGGAGGAAGGTTATATTAGGAATGTTACTTTATGTAACAATGTCGAATGAGTAAAGGAACTGGAATGCTTGAAGAGCAGCCTTACTAGAGAGAAATGATAGCTATTTTTAAATATCCAAAGGAATGACTTATGGAAGCAGGTTACCTTATAGCTCCAAAGGGCAAGAACCAAGACCAAGAGATAAAGGTTACAGGAAGACAGATTTTAGCTCAACGTGAAGTTCTGCCAGTGCTGTTAAAAAAAAGACTGGAAATGGCGATATGGCAGAGTTCAAATCCTAGTTCCATCACCTGTGTGAACTTCTAACTCTTGATGGGAGGATTGGACTATATGATCCTAAAGTTCCTTCCAGCTCTATATCTGCAGTCCACACGACATCGCTCCAAGTGTTACAGCAAAAGCATAATTCCTGCACTGGATGAAAAATCAGCTCAAATGACTGCCAAGGTCATTTCCAACTCAATGACTATATTTAGATTCTTTGTGGATAAATCTATTAAATCTGCGTATCACCCCCTAAATTATGCTAAACTATAGAATTTTCACAAGCCCCTCTCATACTTTACCAAAATAACCCAAAAGATCCAGTTTTAAACTGGATTAAATATAGAATAAATATAGAAGGGACCTCTGAGATCTTATGTCTAATCCATAAAAATGCCACACACATAACCCAGGACACCTTTGTTTTTTGATAATCTGTTATAATCCCCACTGTAGCTATTCCAGATTTTCACTCCTTTCCTGAAAACTCTCCAAACTTTCCAAACTCTCTTCCCATTCACTTTTGAGAGAAAACCCATCTCTGAAATTTTCTGATACTACCAAGAAAAACAGAGGTTTAAATTTTACAATTTAAGGAAAAATTTAAACATTTCTCTTTAAAAATTTGCCTTGAGCGCTTCATCTTTCTTTTGCTACTGTCATATACAACCACGTACCTTATTTTGAATTGAAAGGTACCTTAGAGGTGTAGTCTACCCCCACCCCCATTTCACAAAGGAGAAAGCTAAAGCCCAGACACATGGCGTAATTTTAACAAGCTGACAGGGATAAAAGACTGTAAAAGCTTGAATATGAACTCATCATGCCCAATGAATCCAAACCATACTGCTTCACATTAGTCTTATCCTCACTATGAGAAAACATTCTGAGGGCAAAAAGTGTGCTATTTTCTACCTTCCTATCCCCTGTGCCTTCCATATAGTAGGTACTTGCGGTAGGAACAATATTTATTTTATATAGCCTGGCACAGTTTCCCTTTTAAGGAAGCGGTATCTGTCCTTCAGACTGGGTTAATCCAAAGGGCTAGCCAGAGGTATCCTATCCTGCAGGGGTTTAAAAATTCTATCCCACGTAGTTAGGGCTCCAGAGCTTTAAGCAGAATTCTCATTGCCCTGTGGGGGGGCACCTTTTGAACTAAGGTAAATATAATAATAAACAACAGTATTCCTTTTGGACTCACTATTAGTAAAGTTGGTTTCAATTGTATTTTAAGATCCATGAAAGTTTTGTTGCATCTTAATTCCAGGCCTGAATCCTATGCTAGGCCTGACTCCAAATATCAAGTAATGTAGTTAGCAAGGGCTGATTATAAGGACCTCTGGTTAACTTCATTATTCAAGTGAGGGAAGAAAGGGAACCTCCAGTGATTATATGGCCAGGCACAGAGGCCTTGGGATCTTACGGCGGCAGTGATTTTAGGCATATTCAAGGGATTCTCTCAATGGGATAAGGAGCCAGCTCACACAGACTGTAGGATTAGCAAGATGAGTATTTAAGATGCTCAATAGAGGGGGGAAAAAACCAAGATTATCTATCTTCTGGCAACTATTGGCAGTTTTAGAAAAGCTACCATAAAGAAAATTAAAGTAAGTTATCTTAGAAATAGGGATGAATGTTTTTTCTTTTTAAGTCCTGTGTCTTGAAGGTAGGGGACCATGCCTAGTAACAACTCAGGTGAAAACAGCCAATGATAATGGGGGAACAGAGAAGGACAGGCTGTAAATGGGAAACGGAACGGGATCTCTGACCCAGAAGTGTTACAGAATAAATGTGTTAAGCCCTGCTGAGACAAGAGCAATAAGAGAAGAGAGTAGAAGAGATGAAGAGGAGGACTGGAAACAAAACTCCAGCAGGAAGAGAGAGCCTCAGGGCTATCCCATGAGGACTCCAGGACACCACCTTCCACGAAATAAGCAAATCACTTCCTCCACAAAAGAGGCGGAAGATCGATGGGCTTTTACCACCAAAGAACTTGGGAAGTTGCAAGAAAACTTCAAAGAGAAGTTAAAAATCATGGCTAATGAGGAATGAGGGTGTGGTCTAATAAAGGGAATGCTGAGATTCTGTCAGTTGTCATAAACTTCCTTCGGGAGCTTTTACAAAAATCAGCCCTGCTCGTATTAAGGACTCCAGATGGGGATGGCGGAGGCCCTTTGATTACTCTCGAGAGGCTAAAATGGGGAGTTCATATACTCGGTCCCACAAAAATCAATTCTCCCTAGAGATGTTTGGGAGATGGGATTTATGTCCCCACCCAGAAATTTCGTACTTTCTATCACTACTCAGTTTCAGATCTCATTAGATCCCACCTTGTAGGCACAGTCTCACCTGAATGGCATCAGACTTTAGCTGTGGACCTTCCCCACCAAACACCCCCTCCACTCCACTACAGGCTTGGCTAGAACAACTAGTGAAGTTTGAGGAGTGGGCAGCTGGACCCTAATGGGCAGCCAGGTGGTACAGTGCATAGTGCACCAAGCCTAGAGATGAGAGGCCGACTAGCTATGTAGCCCTGGGCAAGTCACTTAACCTCTCACTCTCAGATTCTTCAACTGAAAAAATGGACATCATTAACAATAGCACCTACCTCCTAGACTGTTGTAAAGCTCCAATGAGATAATAATTTTAAAGTGTTTGGCACAGGGCCTGGCACAGAGCAAGCGCTATGTAAGTGATACTTGCTTTTTTGGGGGGTGCAGAGCTGTCAGGCAAAGAGGGCTGTCCACACAAACGGACACACTGGACACGGTGAGACGCTGTTCATGTTGCCACATTAATTGAGAAGAGGATGGCCACGCTCTGGAAGTTTTCAGGACAGCTTTTGAAACAAGAGATTCCCCCCCAAGAAGATGACTGATGATGGTCCTATGGGTACGTTAATAAAATTGTTACTGGGATGTCTAAGGAAGGAGAGATCATTCTACTTCATCCAAATTTAGGGCGTATTAGGCTATTAAGCTTCGCAAGATGGCCACTGAATATGCCACTTCTGAACAACAGCCACGTGCCCATTATCGGACCCTAGCTGCTCCTAAACAGATGATGCTGGGCAATACCACCACCCTTCATTCAGTTGCCCATTACAAGCTGTGTGATGCAAGATGGTTTCTCTAACAAGAGGGGCAGGGTGAAGGAAGCTTCTACTCTTACTGAAGTTTAAAAATCAGTAGAAACCTGAGTTTAAATTCCACCTCCAGTATTTAATATATGTGTGACCATGGATAAGTAACTCAAACTCTCTGAGCCTGTTTCCTAATGGGAATGATAATACCTGCATAACTGACCCATATAGTTACCATGAGATGTCATCATAATTTTACCACAGGATAAAATATATAAATTTTGAAATATTACATAAATGTCAGCTATTATTACATATAGCATCGTATCACAGTATGTACCCTGTTATAATTAATTGTTAAATGACACCATATTATACTACATAATAAATGTTATACTACGGGAGGCAGCTAGGTAGTTCGGTGGATAGAACACTGAGCTTGGAATCAGGAACATTTACATTCAAATCTAGCCTCAGACAACTTACTAGCTGTGTGACCCTGGGCAAGTCACTTAACCTGTTTGCCTTAATCTACTGGAGAAGCAAATGGCAAACCATACCCAGTATCTTTTGCCAAGAAAACCCTGTAGACCGCTTGGTACACTAACAGTAGGGCACAAATGAACAACATGTTATGTCATATTATATGTTAAATTATTATTGAGGACCATTGGTGTAGTAAATAGTAAACAGAGAGCCAACCAAGCTCAAGAAGATGATGGGTCTAAGTCCTGTCTTTAACACATACAGGCTGCGTGAACTTGGGCAAATAAATCATGTGGGTTAGCTCTCAAACTAAATTGCTGAGCCGTTACAGGTTTGCATTGATAAAGGGCATCTGCAGCTAGGTGAGCACTGGACTTGGAATCAGGAAGATTCATCTTCCATGAGTTCAAATCGGCCTCTGACACTAACTAGCTGGGTGACCCTGGGCAAGTCACTCAAACCTGTTTGCCTCGGTTCCTCATTTGTAAAGTGAGCTGGAGAAAGAAATAGCAAGTTTCTTTGCCAAGTAAACCCCCCAAAAAGGGGTCATGAAGAGTGAGGTGGGACTGAAACGACTGAACCACAAAGAGGGTATTTTCTCAAGGGAAGTATTCTATATCTATGAAATCATAAGTCCTTTCTACTGGGGAAAAAATACTATTATTAAGTGTATTGAATGATTGGAGAAGAGGTTATCAGGTTTGGAGACTAAAACAGGAGAGAAATTTAAAAGCTAAACAGAATAGGATAAATGGAGTTTCATTTCCTCTACGCATAAATATAAAATGAAAATTAGTTCACATAACCTTTACATTTCAGTTTCATGTCTAGCTTCAAATGTTGCCTTCCTTTTTCCCATCCCCCAACCCTCCTTCAGTTTTTCCCCTGAAAGCTTCCACTTCTGGGTTCATTCAAATGCAAAGAACAAAGAAAACACATTGAATCAATTAGAAGGTGACTACCTGCCAACCTGCACACTACAATTTTTCATAGGATTCTTAAAAGGTCACTCCTTGGGACCCAATGCATAAATTCCAAGCAGCAACATTTTCCCTTCTCACTGGGACCTCCATGAAGAAACAACCCCAAGTTACAGGGTACTACAATTACATAGTCGTTTAATTATCTTAATTTATAAAACATGTGGCCTAAGTAAACCCAAAATTGGCACTGAAAGGGATAACAGGCTGAGCTTCAAGCCACATGAATGGGATGTAACTCCTATGGAAATCAGTCGTAACTGCCCACACATAAGAGTTGTTTGATTGGGATTCAAGGTCAAGTGTGCTAGCTGTTCTCTCTTCTTCAAAAATAACCTCCTAGAAAGAGGAAAGAGTGAGTCAATTTGTTTCTTCCCTTCTTAATTTCTTCCTCAGAAGTCCACATGATTGATTTACTTAATATTAAACAAATAGCTGTGTTTTTCATTTTTACTTAAATGCATTCAGTCATCTTTCTATTTGTGCACCCTTCTGACCATAGCACAGACTGTTTATTTAGTGTTCTAGCTACTAAGAAGTGAACTGACTCTTCCATCAATGAATGTCCTTCCCTAACCCTGAACAAAGGCTTGCTTCTAAGTCAATCCAGGACTCAATTTTCATCTGTAGAAGACCTGAAAGGTCTGGCCTACTCCTGGATTTTCCCTTTGTCCAGAAAACCCAAGGAAGACTAGTGTGACTCCACAGCCAAAACTCAAGTCCTGTATTTTCCACCAGGCTTTGAATCCTCTTAGGTCATCTCCAAACTGTTTCAGGGGGGCTCTATCCCCAAAGTGCCAGGTATACTTCAGTATTACTTCCCAAGAATGTTATCACCCCCAACCACCTGTGCATCTGAAAGGAGTGAGTTTATTGTCATTTTTATCAATTCTGGCACCAAGAAAAGGCCATCAGGCAGAAAGTTACCTCTTCCTTAAACTATTATAAGAGTCTTCTAATTGGGCTCCCAGAATCCTTTCTCACCCTTCCCTAACCCACCCTCCACACAACTGAGAAATCAACATTCCAAAAGCAAGCTTCGGCACTCAACTCAAATCTCATGCCCTTTCACATGAACTGTTAAGGAAACCAAGTCTCCCTTAACCTATCCCTGTACAATTGATTTTTGGAACCTAAATGCCAAACTTTACATTTATTTTGTAAACTTAATCTTTGTTAAGGTTTATCATTCTAACCTGTTCATACCTTCCATTCCGTCTTCCCTAACTTTATGACCATCTACCTTCCTTCTACAGCTCCATCAAATTTACAGATCCAAGTGTTGAACAGGGCAAGGCCTGGTAAAAGACAACTAAACGAGCGGAACCAAAGAAAAGCTAACAGAGCTTCAGAGCAAGGTGAGCTTTCTTTTACTTTGCATACCTATCTGTGTTTATGAACCTATTTGAACCAAAACACCAAGTGCTTACCTTTATTATGTTCTCTCTAGCCTCCCAAGATAGACTGCAAGTGAAGACCGGAATCCTATCTTCCTCACTAATTTGCCCTAATTGAGGGAAGAAGGCATATCTAAACTTCCAATCCCAGTTTTACCAATACATATATTGTCTTTGTAACCCTCTAGGCAGGTCGCTTAATTTTTCTGGGCCTCAGTTTTTGCATCTGGACTGGTTGATCCCTAAGATTCCTTACAGCTATAAAATTCTATGATCTTGCGGATATAAGTAACCACAGATTTCTGCAGAAACCAAGAGTAGGAAGAAACCTTTCCCTTCAACAAATTTAAAAGGTTATATTTAAAGTTTGCAAACAAGAAAAAAAAAGGCACCACACAAACAAGCAACCCTCTAGAATACACCTATACACTACTAGAGTTTGACTCAGTTATCCCAAAATTTCAAGGACATCTAAGTTCAAATCTGCGGAACTGCTTAAAGCAAAGATGATAAGGTGACACAAGAATTGATTATGACTGATTTATGGCACCTATATAGTCCCATATATCTAAAATTTATCTGACCTCTAAAATATGTAACATCTCACAGAAGGAAAGTATAGTAGAGGCAATAATTCATCTACAAGCTCCATGTTTCTTTTGAGATCATGGTGTTCCATGCAACATAGCTGATAGTAATTTTTTTTTTAAATACTGAGTAAATGTTTTAATGTTAGGTAAATGAGGGAGAGAGCCTGTGAAGGGAACTCCCAAAAAATCAACTCCCACTAGCAAATGCAAATTAATAATTATTCTACAACTTAAAAGTTTTAGAGAGGTGCCTGGAGTATTGTGACTAAGTGACTCCCCCAGTACCACATACCCAGTATTTGTCGATAGAGTGGGAGCTGGGATGTCAGTGATGCAGATTGAATACTAAAAGGTCAAGGAGGATGAGGACTGAAAAAAGAAGCATTAATAATTAAAATATCATTGGGAACCTTTGAAAGAGTAGCTTGAGGAGAGTAGTGAAGCCAGATTACAAAAGACTGAGGAGTTAGTGGATAGTAAAGGAGAAAGGAAGATAGATAGATACATAGACAGATAAGACAGATAGACAGACAGATAAATAGATGGATGGATGGATAGATAGATGATAGATACATAGATAGATGGACGGACGGACAGATGGATAGACAGGTGGACGGATGGATGGACAGATAGATGATAGATAAATGGATGGATGGATGGATGGATGGATGGATGGATGGATAGATAGCTCAATCAACAGCATGAGAGTTTAACCCCTGCAGAACTGAATAGATCTGGAATTATACTACTTGAAATTAAAGTAAAACAGCATAATGAAGAATGTGCCCCAAGAGCTAGTTTTTATTTTACATTTTATTTGCAATTAAGTTCTATTATAACTGCCAAGTTAGGAATATGATGCACAAATTTATTGTAAAAATCCATAAAAATGTTTTTCTTAAAAGATGATGTGCTTTTCTGGCTATTTATTTATAATGGTTCTGCGATGATAACTAATTTTGATTATATAATCTTCCCAATAAGATGCCACTGACTTCTCTAGACATTTTTTTATATACGAAGGTCCACATAATACTTTAAGTATTATGCTTTCTTTATGGTTTTGACAATAGTTTGCTGTTCTGTATCCTTCCTTCCACTGTTTTTTCTTTAAGAACAATACAATTGATTTCGTATTAACTTTACCCAAGTGTTGAATACTTGAAGTAACCAAGAATCCTGCTATGCACATTTTTGCTCTGAATTTTTCTTCAAGCATTTGTAGAATATCAGAGCTGTAAAGGGAACTTATAATTTGCAGATATAACTGAGGCCAAGAGAGGTCAGCTAGTTAGTAGCAGAGCCAAGAAAGAGCCCCCAGTTTTCCTGTCTCCAATACGTATGTAAGTACATCCATGTCGTCATACAGAGAAAATTAATAATAGCAGCAACAACAACAAATTTCTTTAGTTATTTTAAGGTTTAAAAGGCCCTTTGCCCACAGGCATACCGATATACTACTGGGGAAATAGAAGCCATTCTAGAAAGCTGTCTGGAATTATGCTTAAAAAAATGACCAAAAAGTTCAGATTCTTTGCCTCAGAGATCCCCCTTCTAAGGCATATAGCTCAAGGAGATCAAAGACAAAACGAAAGGTTCTACATAAACCAAATATTTATAGCACCATTTCCTGTAGCAGAAAGAATTAGAAGTTAAGACACTCGATAATGAGGGAACGGTGAAACAAATTTTGGAATAAAGGTGTAAGTGAATATTGTTGCCCCATAAAAATGATTATGAAAAATAAATGGAAAACATTAGAAGGTTTATATAAATCGACAACGAGCAAAGTATGCAGAATCACAAGATAAGAGGAAAGAATAAAAGAAAATGGAATTCTTGGCCCTGGAGAAGAAATTTTGTGGAGGTGGGGGGAATATGGATATAGAGCATCTCCTACACTGTTAAACTTTGTTGATGTGTTGGTTAATTTTGCTAGACTCCTTTTTTTTCTACCACCTAAGGAAGGAAGGGGGAAGGATAAACTTGGGAAGGAAAGGAATATAAAAACCAAAGATGTCAATAAAAATGAAAAATAAAATAAAAAAGCGTTTTCACTTTCTCTATCTATCCTCACAGATAACGATGATGATGATAATTACAACTAACAGGCACTGCGCTAAGTGCTTTACAATTATCATTTCATCTGATCCTCTCAACAACCCTGGAAGATAGGTGCCGTTATATCCCCCTTTTACAGATGAGAAAACTGAATCAAACAGAGGTTAAGTGATCTGCTCAGGATCACACGACTAGGAAGTGTCTGAAGGCAGATTTGGAATTCTGGTCTTCTTGATTCCAGGCCAGCTACCTGGCTGCTCCACACAGATAAATAAAATAAAAAGATATTTTCTTTTGTTGCATGTGGGAACCAACTATTTTATGCATATGTGTACATGCATGTACGGGGTGTTCCTAAAGTCTGGACATGTAGGCAATTGACGGCAATGCGGAGTTATCGCATTGATTTCGTGTGAATCTTGCAAAGAGCATCAACCTGTGCTTCACAAGTGATGCAAATCATATTGAAGATGTTATTTGTTAATATTCCAATTAAATAAAAATTTCACTCATTTCATTTCTTTAAAATATGCATTTATTTCTGTTAATATTCCAATTAAATAAAAATTTCATTCATTTCATTTCTTTAAAATATGCATTTTTGCCTATGTATCCAGACTTTGCGTGTATATGTACGTATGTATGCAATGTTACAGCTTACCTGACTTTTCAATCAGTAAGCGTTTAAATGATTCCTATGTATCAGTCATTTTGCTGAGGTCTATGGGATAGAGAGAAAGGCAAAAACAGTCCCTGCCCTCAAGGAGTTTAGATTCAAATGGGAAAGACAAGACGTATTTAAACAGGTACATACCAAGACACACACAAAATAGAAAGAAGGTAGGCTTATAAGAGGAAGACTGTACTAGTAGCTGGCATTGGGCCGAATCTCA
This sequence comes from Trichosurus vulpecula, assembly GCF_011100635.1. NCBI lineage: Eukaryota > Metazoa > Chordata > Mammalia > Diprotodontia > Phalangeridae > Trichosurus > Trichosurus vulpecula. The sequence continues at coordinate 411,611,551 of NC_050574.1, read as the reverse complement.
TAGAAGCCAAGGATTATAATAGGTAAAGAAGTGGGGGACGGGGGGATGACTTAGTGGGCAGGGGGGAGAACCGCTCAAAGGCATGGAGACAGGAGATACGGTGTAGACTCAGAAGAAGAACAAAAATAATACATATAATAATAAAAATCTGAATCATAGAGTGAATAGAAGGGAGTCAAATGTGTAAAGACTGGAAAGGTCAGAAGGGGTCAGGTAAGCCAAGACCTTTACATGCCAAGAACAAGAACTATATTTGATCTGGAAGTAATAGGGCATGACTGTAGACTTCAGAGTGGGGAGGAGGGAAGGGTGACTTGGTCAGACCCGCACTTTAGGAAAATCATTTTGGTAGCTGCATGGAGGATAGACTGGAGGGGGGAGAGATCTGAGGCAAGGAGACTAATTAGAAGGCTACTACAAGAGTCCACGTGAGAGGTGATGAGGATCAGAACTACGGCAGTAGCTGTATGGGTGGTAAGGCCAATGGAATAAACAGGACACTGAAACTGATCGTACTTCAGAATTCTCTGAGTCTCTCTTAAAAAAAATTCCATAGGAATAATCCAGCAAGAACTAAACCACTTGATTCATTCCACATTTTTGAAGCATCTTTAAAATTGGGAGAGTCTAACGTAGAGTCCTTCGTATACAATCTGCTTATGCCTAAATAGCGTAGCAAAGTGGAATAAAATATATTTACAAATATATTCCATGTGCATATTCACCAATTTTAATAATGTATGTGTGGGATTTTAAAAAGTATTGAGCTCTGTGGAGACAAAAAGACAAAAGGTGTAAAAGTTTGAGTTGAAGAAAGCCCCTTATATCCATTGCTTTCTTTCTTTTAAAGAGATGCCTTCTGGATATTACTATAAAAGAAGCATGAGGAAAAGAATAAAGTTCAAGATAAATATCTCAGTTTACTAAAGTCTAAATGGATATATAAATCCTGACAAGTGTTAATGATATTTTGGCATAATGTGTCATGTCAATATATAGAAATGTACAAGTATTATTCCCTTTAGACTCTTTAATGTGATACACAAGTATCTCTGCATAATTTTAGATACATGCAGCTGCAGCGCAACTTTACTAGTCACAAAGGAAGAAACAGATCCTAATACCAAATAATTCCACTCCCCAAAATAGAGGCAGACATTTCTAACCCTTTAAATAAAAAAACAAACATCGTCTGAAAATTCCCCCTGAGAGGCTTGTGGTTGACAACTTTACCTTGAGCAAATTTAAAGCCAAGAATCTAAGTTTGGAAGGTAATTCCTTCCTGTTCTTCTTCCTCCAGCATGCATGTGGGCTGAATCATGAATGGTACTTTTACAATTATTCTCTACGTGGTAACCCCAGGAAATAACAGAATTAATTACAAATGTGGTTCTCTCCATAAGATTATATGAAGTGACACCAATAATCTATCAAATATAACCTGGATTCAACTCAACAAGTATTTTGGGTGGCTACTCAATAAATTGTGTCACCACTGAGAGGAGCAGAAACTGCTGGGATATAAAAAAGGGGGGATGGGAAATAATCCCTGTCCTCAAGAAGCTTATATTCTATTAGGAAAAACAATATAACACAAATTAAATGCAAAAAAAAAAATCAAAGTAAGCAAATTAATTTTGTCAAAAGGAAAGAGAGCATTAACAATCGCGAGGATCATGAAAAGGCTTCTATAAAGAGGTCAAAAAAGTACTGGGAGAAAACCAGAAAGGCTGGATTTTAGCTTTAACAAGATTTATCAATAGTAGATTTCATCACTTTCTCAAATGAAATGATGTATGTGAAAGTTACTTTGTAAACTAATTCAATTGAGTAAGTATTTAGTAAACCTATTATTTTTGAGGCTAAGTGACCGGAATACAACAACAAATATAAAACATGTGCCCCCTGCTTAGAGAAGTTTACATTCTATTGAATTATAAGACACTAGGTAGATATACCACGTCATTATCCTAGCTCATCTCTTTGGATCCTCAGAACAACCCTGCATAGTAGGTGCTATTATTACACAAATGAAGGAACTGAGGCTGGAAGGTTAAGCAACTTGACCACTGGTTCACACAACTATAAGCTATATCTGAAGTAGTATTCAAACTCAGTGTTGTTTTTAGAATCAAATGAAATAATATACGTAAAGTGCTCTGAAAGTCTTAGTGTGCTAAATAGATGCTATTAACTAGTTATCATAACTCAGCCTATACCCCCCAAAATTTTTAAATGATTTAATCTCATACCAAACTAAAATTCTCAAACAAAAAACACTATAAACAACCAAAAATATTAGTTGAGTGGTACACAAGAAATCCCAAACAAAGGTGGTAAAGGATAAATAGCATTAAATTATAGGAGACAGATGCTTTCAAGGCACACCCATCTCTCTTCCAAAAAAATACTACTAACTGTCTAATTTGTAAAAGTTACATAGGACAGCAGTTTCTGCAAAGCAGAGGAGGAAAGTAGGTGGAACCTCCCACCAAACTGGTGTAGAATTGCACTTTTTTTCCATCTCCTTAATGAAATGAGTAGAAGTCAAGTGTAAAGATCCCCTAAGGATACCACAACCCTTTTAGCTTTGTCCATTGAAGGTCACTCCTTTCACTCTAACCACCTCCACCCCAAGGAAAGGGCCAGGAGAAATGGGCTTATTCCTTCTTTTCTCACTGCCAATTTCAAAATAGTATTTGCCAGCTGTGGCTGAAGTTTCCTCTTTTGAAGTCCAAGAAATTTGTATACAATCCTCTCTCCCCATCCTTGCCCTGTCGTCATCTAGTGACCCCTGAGGGCTTCTCTCAACATCCTCCAAGACTTCAGTTCCTAGCTCACAAGTGTTCTCTCCACATCCTCTGCCATCATTCTCAAGCCTTTAATATTCATGTTGATGACCACTCTAACAACCTGACCACAAAATTCTCAAAACTGTCCAACTCTAATGACCTCCTTTCCCAACCTTTAGCCAGCCACTAGCCAACATGAATTATAATATAAAACTTTAGACCGTCTGACAATCTCTCTGAACTGTACCACCAGTCAACCTCTTCCATGTCTCACAACCACATAAAATCTACTTTCACCCTTACAGTGACCTCCATCCAGTCCGTCCTTCCACCCACTCCTATTCTTCCAGTTCGTCTCTACCACTTTGGCTTTACTTTCTTCTAGAATTAGCAACTCTTAATACTTCACCAGATAAGGCATATACCCTAAGAAGGTCAAAGTCCTAAATGCATTTAAATATTTACAGCAGCAACTTTTATAATAGCAAAGGATTGGAAACAAAGTAGATGCCCATCAATTGATGAATGGCTAAGCAAACTGCGATACACAAATGAAATGGAATATTACTGTGCAGTAACAAACAATGAACATAACGAAAGCAAGAGAAACATGGAAAGACATAGGCATTTGTGCAAAATGAGATAAGTAGAATTAGGAAAAATACCAACAATGAGTATGATACAAATGGAAGTAACAGCAACAAAACAATTAAAACTGAATACTTCTAGATCATCAAAACGAGGTGTTGTCTCTAGGAAGAGATACAACCAGCTTCTACCCTGATCCTTCCAATGCATTCCCTGACCCCCCATCTCCTTTGCAGAGCTGGAGCACCATGGGCATGGAACACCTGCATGTAACAGCAGCCTTGTTCACTGTCCATTAGTTTTGTTTATTTCTTTTCTACTTTTTATTCTGTTACAAAGCATGGTTTTCTAGGAGGGAGAGAGAGAGAAGAATATATCGGGAAATGTACATGATATAAAAACAAAAGCTATCAATCAAAATGGTTTTTTTGTTCATTTCACTAGCTACTATCTTAGAATCCTTTTGCCCCCAATCTTCCACTATTCTCAACATATTTATGAATCTTCATCCTTCAGTAATCCCTACTATCTAATTTCTAGCACAATTAAGTGGTGTAATAAATAGATCACTGGATTGAGAGTCTGGAAGACTGGAATTCAAACCCTGCCTCTGAGGCACTTAACTAGTTCTAAGATCCTAGATCCTTTCCCCTTCCGTAAAATGCAGCTATTAATAACAGCTCTTATTCATAGGGAGATCAAATAAGACAACATATAAAATGTGGTACAACCCTTAATGCATTATATTATTGCTAACAAGATTAAGCTGATTAATTTACTCTAAATTAGTGGCACAGAATCTCGGCTGGGCCTTCACCTTGAAAATCCTACTCTGGTTTTGTCTTCCACCTTAATTCCTTATTTTAATTGTTTGAAATGCATTTTCTCTCCTCTCAGTCCAACTGCACACCCCTCCCCCTCACACTCAAAGCAGATAACCTATGTGCCTACTTCTCCTACAAGGCTGACCTAGCATACACTCCCTCTTTTCTTGGCTTTGATGGTCTTTCTCTGACTCTTCCAACCACCCATTCTCCTTACTGTTGTTCCTTTCCCCTTAACAAGGGTGTTCCTCGAATGTCCATCCTTGGCCTTCTTCCCTTATAGCTCTATGTTCTCTTCCTTGACAATCATACCAGGTTGCCCCTATATACTGATGACACCCAAATCTTTATTTACATTTATTTACATTCCTGAATGAACTCTTTTCAGACCTCCTTTATCATACCTCCCAACTGCCTGCACGTTTTCTGCCTACTGGTACTTATAACTCAACAAGTCCAAAACAAAAATTATTATTCATAGGATCATAGATTTAGGGCTGCACAAGAGGCTTAAGAGATCATCTACTTCGCCCTCTATCTCTGCTCCACTCGGAGTTTTAAAGAGGACAAAACACATCAAGAGACAGTAATTTGCTCCAAGTTATACAGGCATGGTAAGCAGCAGGCCAGGATTTAAACCAACGCCCTCTGACCTATCCAGGACTCTTTCTACCATAACATGCATTCAGCAAACACATATTATCTTTCCCCATTCTTCCCTTTACCATGAATGTTTCTACCAGCGGCTGCACCATTCACCTAACTTCCCATGTTTGAAACCTTATCTTTGGTGCTTCCTTCTCCTTTGCTTCTCAAATCCAAGCTGTCATCAAATGCTGACGTTCCACATTCCCAACATCATTTCTACCCATGCCCTCATCTTTGCTCCCATTCCCACCATCCCAGTACAGGCCTTCATGACCACCCACTTGGAATACTGCAAAAGCCTCAGTATTACTCACTGCCTCTGCTCCTACTATTACTCCCTGGTCTATGAAGGCCCTCCTCCCCCACTCGATCGGCTGAATTCCTGCTCATCTTTTAAAGCCCAGCTCAAAAGCTACTTCCTCTTTGATGAAACCTTAGCTGATTCCTACAGACCTAACTCTGTTTTATAACAAGCTAATGTATTTGTCTAATACACAATGCTTAATAAGCATTTGTTGAATGTTGATTTCTAAAAGAAACGTTCCCCACACCTTAACTCCTAAGTTGTATTAGTGACCAAACGTTCACCAGAGTACAAGGTATGTAAACCTCAGGAGTTCTTCATAATGTTTATGTCTTAGATCACTTTGAAAGTCTGGCAAGGTCTATGAACCCCTTCTCTAAATCATGTTTTTAAATGCATAAAATAAAATACAAAAGGAACTAAAATGCACAGAGCACTGGCCCTACAGCCAGGAAGACCCAAGTTCAAATACAGATTCAAACACCTACTAGCTACGTGATCCTGGGCAAGGCACTTTACCTTTGTTTGCTTCAGTATTCTCACCTGTAAAATGTAGATAATTACAACACCTATCTCTCAGAGTTGGTATGCATATAAAATAAAGAATATTTGTAAAAATGTTTTGCAAACCTTAAAGCATTGTACGAATGCTGGTTATCATTATCATTATTAATCCAGATAATTTTTTTAAATTTTTAATTTTTTAATTAATTAAATTAAATTAATTTAATTTTTTAAAAAATTTTAAACTCTTTTTTAAAAAGGTTAAGAACTTTAGCTCTAGCTGCTGACAGGTAAAATGCTGCATATGCTATCAGACAAAAGTTACTCTACGGACTGGTTTTCTAAACTGTCATATGGAAAAGACATTGTAGGGAATGGATTATAGTGGGAAATGACAGTGATATTAAAAAAAGAAGAGTTTTAATACCTTAAAAAACCTAAAACTACTTAGAAATTTATATATGTTATCTTTAAAAATATACCAATGACATGAAAATAATAGCTAACATTTACATAGTACTCATGTACCATCTCATTTGACCCTCACAACATCTCTCACAGTCATATTGATAGTATCATCCCCATTTTGCAAGGGTAACAAAGGCAGGAAGATCACATGGCTAGTACATACCTAAGGCAAGATTCAAACTTAGGTTTTCCTAACTCTAAGTCCAGAACTCTATCAATAGCATGAAATATCTAACTTTACTCCAGAATTTTCCCATTCACCAAATAATAGCTACGAGCCTACCTTACAAATTCAATCTGAATTGTGCTGTGACTCAAAGCCCTAGGCTTTGAGTCAAAAGGCCAGTCTTACGGTCCTGGCACTGCCAATTAGTAGCTATGTGACCACAGACAAATTAGTTAACCTGAGACTCAGTTTCCTCCTCTGTAAAATGAGAGTTTGACTCTAAAGTCCCTTCCAGCTCCAATATTTTATGATTCTAGTACAAGAAACTGAAATTTTTTGAAAAAGTTTTCATAAACCAACAGGCCTACCAAAATTCCATCTGGTCTACAAAATATGCATTGGGTACTGCTGCGATTTGGAATCAGACCTACACACAGATCCTGGCTTTGAATCTTTATTCAGTTTGACCTTGGTGGAAATCACTTCACCCATAAGGTTCAGCTTCCTCAGTAAAATGAAAAGGTTGGAATTATGACCTCTATGGTTCCTTACATCTCTAAATACCCACTGAGCCACAAGGCTAAAAGACACAAACATCTCTTTAGAGAAAGAATACTCCACCTGTAGACTGGAATCTATGAGTAGTCTTTGAAAGCCTATGTAGTTTATCTCCAAGCAAGAAGCAAATACCAGGTCACTCTCAGCGGGAGGCTTTTTCTGGAATTTTCCCCTCTCCCACACCACCGGGGAAACTTTACTTTCTGCCCTTCTGTGGTGATCTCCAGAGATTTCTCAAAATAAAAGCAACGTCTCTTCAAAAAAAAAAAAAAAAACAACAGAGAACTCTTAGTCTATGGAAAACATAGCTCCAATGGGTAAGTGGTCACTAAAATGGATGGACATGAACATGAGTTTTCAAAAGAAGAATAGGAAGCTATCAAAGACCATATGAAAAAAAAAACTCTCCAAATCACTAATGATAAGGGAAGAGCAAATTAAAACAATTCTGAAATGAGTAACAAAAATAAAAAATGTTGGAGAGGATGTGGGAAGGTAGGCACACTACTCTGCTGATAGGAGAACTCTGAATTGGTCCAACCTAACCAGTAAAGAATACAATTGGGAATTATACTTTTTAAAAATCACTCTGTAACTATGAGTGACCCAGAAATCCAGCTACTAAACACATATCCCAAGGGGATTAATAACAGAAAGGTGCACTAGTTCTCCTCTCTCCCTCTGTGTGTGTGTCTGTGCGTGTGTATGTACACACGCACAGACACACACACACATTATATATATATATACACATACATACATACACTATATATGTACATATATTCCTATATACACACACATACACCTATATATCAAAATAATTATAGCAGTTTTTTTTGTAATAGCCAACAGAAGTAAAGTAGGTATAGATTAAGAGGGAAATAGCTTGCAGCATATGAACATAATGAAATATTACTGAGCCATAAGAAATGACCAATAGAAGACGCTAAGATAAATTTGAGAAGACCTGAATGAACTCGTGCCAAGAAAGCAGAATAGAGAGAACAAGTCACATAATGACCACAACAACAAATACAAACACAACCCTGAAAAACGTCAGGATTCTGAACGACAAGGGGCTGAAGGTGTATGCCTCCTGCCTGTGCGGAAAGAAGGTGGTGGATGACAGGGCAGGATGAGGCATATTTTCAGACTTGACCAGCATGTTGATTTGTCTTGCTTATTTGTTACAAAGGAGGATTCTAAGGTAGGATGGGGTGGTCACTGGGAAGTGAGAGTGACGTCTCAAAAAAGAGCACCACCAAAATGTTTTTATGAAAAGAAAAGAAAAAGAAAAATACAATCAAGGGTTTCTCTTCGGAATCTGATGAAAATCAAACCAAAAGAGGAAAAACCCAAAAAGGTCCAAAACTACTTTACCATCCGAGCCTCAGTTTCTTCCACCTGTAAAATGGGAGTGACAGTGACCGTACAGACCCTACCTCAAGAGGCTGTTACAAACAAGTGATATATCCTTTTCACTTATGTTGTTTCTCCTAGGAAGGCTTTTTAGAATACGTGCCACATACAAATCCCTGGAAATGTTCTAAACTGGCATAAAATCAGCGGTGTGTTTTACAAATACAGGTGTAAGAATTTTTAAAAGCCAAATTACGATTTAGACAAAATAGTATCCTTTTATTGATTTCCACTGTCATAAAATGACAATCATGGTCTCAAAGAACAAAATTGAGACTGTTTGAGTTTTATTATATGACAGAACCTGCAATACTGCTGTATTACAGTTTGGGATTAAATTGTAACTGATAACAGGTCACCGCAAGCATAATGAACCTAACTATATAGAAATGCATTTTCTCCTTCCCCAATTTTCCTGAATAAAAAATAAATCTTTAAAGCAATGGATTTTTGTCAGATGAAAAGAGAAACTGCAAATTACATTTATATTTGTAAAACACACCACTGTGTGACCTGAACAACAGACTTAGACTTATAGTGTCTCAGTTTCTCAACAGTAAAGTAAAAACCATAATAATAATGATAAGTGAGAGGACTGTAATGGACATGGCTGAAACCTAAAATTGCTTCCAAATTACCCTGAAATACAAATGTAAAATAATAGCTAATATTTCTTAACTTTTTTCAAGCTCTTAGAAATACTTCTTACAAGGTTTCTTTGTGCTGGCAGTACTTGCTTACAGGGAATTAATAAAATGTTATACTGCTGTCATATGCAATAAAGCCCTATTTATCCACAATCCAATTGGAAAGCTCAAAAGAACTAGAATGTTTTCAATATTATACAGTATCTTATGTTCATTTTAATAATTAAAGATCATAGGATCCTACATTTCTGAATCATCAAAAGTTTAAGCTATATTTAGTATAATTTTACTGCAAAACAATTTTCATTTGTTGAGAACATTAAATATAGCACCTAAAATGCTCTGTTCCAAACATAATAAATAAACAGCCACTTACTGTTTTTCTAGAAAATATGATTTCACTTCCTAAGTAAAAATGTATGATCACTAAATTGAAATTACAATGCAAAGCAAGATGTAGGCTGGAATATTCAACATAAGCAAGAATTCATTTGGCATCACTATTTAAACAACCTGTTATAATAAAAATCAATGTGAAATTTGAAGTTGATTTTATCCCTGACTATAAGTTGAGGGGTAGAGGGTAGAGTATGGAGAATAATTCAGGCAGCTCTTGGAAAAGACAAACACCTTATGACTGCAATGGATTCTTAATCTGGGATCCATAAACATTTTTAAATTTTTTGGATAATTGTATTTCTACATAATTGGTTTCCTTTGTAATCCTACCTATTTTTTATGCATTTAAAAATTTTCGGGCAACTAGGTGGCACAGTGAGCATAGTACCAGGTCTGAAATCAGGAAGACTAATAATCTCCCTGAGTTCAAATCTGGCCTCAGCTACTTACTAGCTGTGTGACCCTGGGCACTTAATCCTATTTGCCTCAGTTTCATCCTCATCTGTAAAATGAGCTGGAGAAGGAAATGGCAAACTACTTCAGTGTTTTTGCTAAGAAAACCACAAAGAGTTGGACACAACTGAAAACAACTGAGCGACAACAAAAACGTTGTGAGAAGGTATCCACAGGCCCGCTATACCAAACCTCCAAAGGGGTCTGTGACAAGGTTCCAAACCCCTGGCAGTAATAGTTCCCAGGTGCTTAATACAACTGGTATTAAGCTAGATCACTCACCTCCTTTTTGGTTTCACGGAGTAAATTCAGCCTGCCTTGGGAAACTATATTTCTGAGTAGATGAGTTAAGTCTTACTCCAATGTCTTATGGAAAAAAAGTGGAACTGGATTTCCTAGAGCTACAAGCAGGAGGGTACCCACTCTAGCAAGTTCTATCAACCTAAAAGGGCTTCAAGTATGAGCCTAGAGATTTACCATACATCTTCTGTAGGCCAAAGACCCGCTTACCTAAGTAGAGAGAAAGACGGACAGACTCATCACCAGGTTGGCTACAGGGTGACATTAAATTCATCTACAAAGTTAGGGACTGTCAATGGTATAGGAAGTACCCACAAAAATGCCATTGGAGCTCTTTAAAGAATTTAAGCATATGATTAGCTCCAGGGTCAGATGGAGTCAATACGCATCAGAATTCTATCAAAATAAGTTGTCCTTAAGACAACTGAAATATATCCCAAAAGTCTCATAAGGAAAAGGGGGATTTAAGAATTTGGTGTGTCTAATCACCACTGGAGAAAAACATTTCCCTCATTTTTCTATTTGTAATAAAGTATACAAATAAAACCAAGGGCCAGCTCTGGTCTATATTTAAGCCTAAATTTCGGGATTCCAGTTCCACAGAAAGTAAAGGGATGAGACCTGAAACAGCATTCGAAGATGGTTCCAGCCTGAAAAATCGTAACATTAATGGCTTTCCCTATTTCCTTGGCCTTAACGAACATCCAATTTAGCCAGGCAGTCTGGAAATATAGTGAGTACAAACATGGATGCCATCACATTCCAAACTTAACCAAGAAGTCCACTGGGTACATGCCAGGGAATTTGAATTTTGGATCGTCTGAATAAACAGAAAGGTAACAACCCAATGTTTCTGGCCGTTTCTCAAAATTAAGAAATACCAAAGTAACCCAATATTGACCCAATGTAATGGTCTATGATTATTCCACTGAAGCCCAGAGGACAATGTGCCAAAAAAACAAATTAAATGCCTAATTAGGATCACAGATTTAGAAGAGATTTCAGAGGCCATCAAGTCCAACCCCTTGACTTTTACAGCAACTGAGGCTAAGCGATGTTAAGTGATTTTCCCACAGCCCCACAGATAAAGCGTCTGACACAGGATCTGAATTCAGGTCTTCCTCACCCCATACCTTGGGCTCAATTCACTGTACCAACCAGCTACCTACGTGTAGGTGTTCTAGAAAGTTTGCTTTGAATTTCTGGATTGTTACACCAAAGCAAAGTAGCTCCTTTCCTTTCTACCCAATTCTTAACCATTCTTTACAGACCAACTAAAAACCCTTGACAAGCCCATAGTGGTCTCTTCCTCTTCCATATTCCATTAGCATTTATTGTCTGTGCCAGCCAACTGGCACTTATCATATAATACCTTACATTACTAATTATCACTTTATGGGCTTATGCCTTGTAGGGCCCTTGTCTAATACATTCTGTACCCCCGCAGTGCCAATTATGGCTGTTGATAGCTTGCTGGTTGTATATACCTCTCAATTCCAAAGCAAAATGTTAAAAGTACCATCATGATAATTCCTGCTCTTCAATCAGGAATCTCTATACTCCATTTTTTAAGTATTACCCCATACTACAGATTTCTATTTTTAAGTTCTTCATACTTTTTAACTCACTTTCCATAAGAAATATGATTTTAAAAAACATGCAAAACTTCTTAAAAAATAAAAATATTTTCCTCCATTTTAATATTTTAAATGTCTTCCAACTAATTTCTGAATATTCTTCCCACATTTGGAGTAGATTCCCAATGAGTATTTTGATGATGACAAGGCATTAGCATAACCATTTTTAAATCAAGTTCAATGACACACTGCTAAAGGAGTAATGTTGGAAGTGAATTCCTTATTAAGGTTACATCTTTCCCCTGAGATTTTGAAACTCTTTCTCTCAGACCATGTGTTCCCTTTCCAAACATGTTGACTTTTAAATTCCCTTCCCACATTCAGTTTTGATTTTTGTTTTAGCCAGTGTGGTCAACTGGGCCATTGGGTAGAGACTTATAAACAGTGCCAGGGGGAAGGGGAAGAAGAGAAGCTAAGGGAAAAAAATATAATGTCCATATTCTGGCTGTAAAGAGGTCAGCTATTTCCTTCACACTAAAAATAGTCATGTTAAAAAATGTTTATCTTTCCAACTTTAAAAAAAAGCATAGTTTACAAAATTATTTTCATCTTGCTTCCTGATTAAAACTTTTTTTTTAAAATGTACTTGGTGGTGAAAGATAAACAGCCTACTGTCCACATTGTACATTTAGTTTTCAAAAGAGGGGAAAAGGGCAAATCCAAGATAATCAAAAACCACAACAGAGATGTTCCTTCCTGACATTGCACAGAATCATTTATTATCACTCAACACCAGGCTTCAACACCACACACATGTGTGTAGAAACCCATCTACAGCATGAATCTTACCACCAGTTAACAACACAGAAAGTAGGGCAGCCTAGAATCTGAAGTTTAATTGTTTTCCTTCCAAGTAGGAAATAGGGGTAGCATCTTCATTTATGACCTGAAGATCTCTGTGTTGGTTAAGGCCTGAGAATACTTCTCAAAGCAACAGTGATCCATCCTCTTTCTCCCTAGAGAAGGGAATTCCTGGCCTTTAACAGTTTTCTGGCTACTTTCTGCCAAAGGTTAACAGAGAGAATACTGGACCCTTGGAGTGGGCACATACATATGTGAGCTAAAGTATGGATTTATCTTCTCCCATCATCATTTAAAGAATAAATTTATACCATATAATTATTTTTAAAAGTCATAAAGCTATTCAAAAGACCCAGCAATGAAGTGTTTATAGTAGTAAAATTTCAAAAAAAATTTTTATCCTGAGAGCTCTTTTATTTTTGTGATGATCCCAGTTTGTTGGCTGTACTATGAATCAATTGCCTTTTTTTTTTTAACAAGGAAAGGTTCTGACATTAACAACAACAAAAATTATAGTAAATCTTAGCCCTTTGGAAGAATTCCACTGGACCAAAGATGGGGAGAGAACCGTGCATTAAAATCTATGCCAAATATGTCTGTACCCAAGTCAAAAAAAGTTTTATCTAAGTCATATATATATATACATATGTGTATATATATGACTTTATGTATATGTATACACACACATACCAGCTCAATCCAGAAAAAAAATGGGAGGAAAACATATGTATATGTATACACACACATACACTTACATATACACACCAGCTCTCAGTAATCCAGGAAAAAAAATGGGAGAAAAACTTTTGACATCCCTCATCCAGAATAATGAAAATTGAACCAAAACAGTTGACTTTAGATAGTAGTTAATATTTTTCCAGTCATTTTCACATATTTTGAAAAGGCTGAACAAGGATTATTAGCCCCATTTTGCAGATTAGCAAACTGAGATATACACTATTCAAATTACCTGTTTAAAGTTACACGGTTAGTAGTATGAACATGACCAAACCTTTGGTCTCCAAGTTCAATTCTAGCTCCAACGCTCTCTGTACTACTCTCCCAAGGCCTTCAAAACACCAAAAATGATTTACAAATGGCCAAGTGGATACCCGTTAACATACAGAACTAAAATCAATGTTTATATTTCTGGTTGAACTGCTTACATAGAGAAATGGAGAAATACCCATGTAACTTATTTCAAAATCTGTACAGGATAGGGAACACCACACGCAAAATGGAATGACTGCATTATAATAACTCTGCAACTAGATAGATAGCCAGCTGTATGACCTTGAGTAAACTGTATAACCCTTCCCCCAGTCTTAGTTTCCACAGATGTAAAATGGACATACTATCACTCTGTGAGGAAAACACAGTAAACCATAAAGCACAATGAATGGCAGCCAAATGAGACCAACCGTAACTCACCTATACAGCATTTTACAGTTTATGAGCCACTTTCTTCACCAATGATGAGGAAAACACTCATGAGGAAGAGGTCCACCAACACGCAAAGGGGACTCTAGGTTCTCAAAGATTACGCGGGCAGAGAACAAGCTGTGGTAGTGTGCGTGTATCCATATTTTCTACTATGGATGGAAAGTCTAAGATGGATGACCTTGACTTAGCAGCAAAATGTAAGTGCCTACCATATTCTAAGTGTGGAAGACACAATGTGACAAAGATGAAATGGTCATGTACAAGACGATACATACAGACCAAGTAGAGACATAATGACATATCCAAAATAAATAAAAGGAAATTTACAAGAGAACATTACAAAAATACTATGATTTCAGAAATGCTTTTAAATAAATTCTATTTTATTAATCAGAATGTTACCTATACATATATATGAAAAATAGCAATGCCTGTCTGTGTAAGATATAGCTAGAAAAGATATGTTTGATTATTTTATGTACTAAGTCAAGGAGTATATTTCGTTGGTTTATAATAAACGACAACAAGCACGTAGATTTCTTTACTCCTCATAATAACTCCAAGCCTAGGCAGCCCTTTGCCTACAAGCTGGGAACTTCTGGCTTCCAGGAAACCCTAGCAATGGGCAAAAGTTCTGTTGGCTAGGGATGCGGTTAGCTAAGTCTGAAGAGGCTGGTCCCCAGAGCCAGTAATTTATAAAACTACCTACACCAAGGTGAGGAGGGTTTGCAGTAAGTGTATCCACACTGCAATCACCACAAATCAAACAGTAATCTCATGAAACAGTTAGGACAATTATAGCTTATTCCCACTTTGAGGATGGTTCGGAGATATGACTGACTTGTCACACAGCTAAGAAGTGGCCAATTTTGTATTGGAGCCCCAGTGTTCTGACTCTAGGTCCAATATCCTTTCCCACTCTGTGTGTGGAAAAATAAGTGTTTTGGGGGTTCTCATAGAGTTCTGATGGAAGGGACTGTGATGAGGTGGGAGCCACCACTGATAGACTCCAAGCTAAGGAGTTAAAACTAACCAGGCAGCTTTCTTGGTGACTTAATAAACTGTAAACTAGAAGAGTTCAAAAGAAGTTCTAAGTAGTGGAAGTTACTTTGAGAGACAGAGGACCAACAAATGAAATTACCCACTGTAGACTTGCTCTGGCCTTTACAGGGAGGTGCTAAGAATTAAGGACGGGCCAAGAGGTGTGTAAAACTGCAAGAAGAACAAAAGTATTAAGGCTTGTCTCTTACAGAAGATCCCTGAGGGCAAGAACAGCCCTTCAGGAAGCTTAGTAAAGTGCTCAGAATAAGCTTACTGAATGGTCTTCACTTGTTGACTAGTTTAATTCACAAATGTTCATGAAGTTTAGGATGACAACCCCCCCTCCCCCGACCCAATTTGCTGCCCCCTGGACTGAAAGAATCAAGTTTCCTCCTACCTAGATCATAATTACTTTCATCAACTGACAAAAATATTTAAACAATGTTATGGAAATATTTCAAATCCTTTTCCTTCCCCAGATGATCTTTCAAAATGAGTTCATACTCTACTCGATTTGGGGAAATTTCTTCCTATTTGAACCTTTCGGGCAACACAGGGCAATTCTAGCAACACCCCTGAGGCCTAAATACACATGGGACCACCGAACAGCGTGATAAACGTACCACTTTTTTCCCCACAGGTGTGTGAAGTTTAAAAGTGTGTGCAAGTTAAGTTATCAGATGCAAAGAAAGGATCATTAATAGAGTCAGACTATAAAGAAGCGCCTTTCTTTCCATGATTATCCTACATTTGTTACCCAGTTGCAAGTTTCCCCTGAAACACGCATTCTATGTATAAAATCAGGTATCTCCAAATAATGAACATATTAAAGTCTTAATTGTCTCACGCTATATTTACTGTATGTACTACCTCACAATCTGTTCTAAGATCGTTGCACAGTCTTTTTGGTAAAAAATGTTCAAGGGCCATTGCCTTTTTTTGAACATAAGTACACATGGCCTGAGCAGAAAGGTTTCTCTTTCCCTCCCCCTCCCGGTCTGTCGCTGTGCCCCTCCCCCTTTCAGGTTAAAAGTGAGTTCTAGTGCCTGCCAGGAAAAGAAAAATATCACGTAATAAAGAAGGGGGGAAAACTTTGTAGAAATGAGAAATACTTTACAGATGCATCAGAGTTTGTCTTTTTCCCCCCTTAAACTGCGTTACTGACTTGAAATTAAATACCTAGAAATCTAACTTTGAATATTTTAACAGCCATAATGCCTTTGAGAGTACAAGAACACAAAATTAATAAACAGGTCCAGGGGTTGGCAGCCTCCTCTAACAGTGCCCCCAATTACATGTGAAATCAAACCCTATCAAGCCAAATATCAACACAAATGCTCAGATGAAAACAGTACAAAAGTAGCAAAGTGGAAAAAAATAGCCCAAAGTTGCTGGGACTAAGGTGCTCTCACGGGCTTTCCTAACAGAAGCCTCTCTCTAGCAAGTACACCGTTTCGGAAGGGGGTGGCAATTTCTTTGGCGGGGCACAGAATCCGGATGATCAAGCGAGGCATCTTTTCACATTAACAACGTAAGCAACAGGTCTGCAATTTTGTTTTCTTGCAAAGTGGGCAACCTCCTGCACACGCTTTAATAAAAGCCACCCTCAATCTATTTCATAACATTGAACACTGTTCGCACTAGTTTGCTGAAGGGGGAGGGGAGGAGAGTGGCTTTCAAGTTACTTGACAAGTATGGCAAATTGTGCTTCAAAAAAACACACAGACATGCACACCCACTAACTTATTTAACTATTTGGAGTTCAACTTTGATCAATTTTCTCGAGTGTAATTCCAATCCTTGCTGTATCTAATACTGTAGATGAATGGGATTCCCCTCCCCCACCCCTGAGCTGGTGGAAATTCCACACCATCTGCAATGTGAATACCTTACATTTAGCAGTTTTCCCAATTAAAAAATACAGCCTCTAAAAGCCAAGTGATTATTCCAAAAACTCTCCTCCAAACTTATTGATCTTTCTTCTCCAGCCCAAAACAAAAGAAGGGGGGGGGGACACAAAAAAAAACCCAAACAAACCCACAAGCCTAAGGAGCACTTCAGGAGACACCACATTTTGTTATTGTTCAAGCCTTAAAATATTCACCACGGTCTCCAAACCTAACCCAACAATCACAAAATAATCACAATTATAAGCCTTTCCTTTAAGAAAGCCAGCCACTTTGTCCAGATGATTTAAGACAACAAAACCACATAACACACACTATAGACACTCAATAGCAAAATGTGGGGAATCCTAAGAGAAACATAGCCATAAATCCAAAGTGGGGGGGGGGGGAAGGTGTTTGCAAAATAAATAAATAATAACAGCCACCACCAAAAAAAAGGAACCCAGGGAAGTTTGTTTGCAAGGGGGGAGGGGGGGTGTTATGGCAAGCAGGGGCCAGTTGATCAGAAAATTGCAATACACACACATATACACACACTCCACCTCCCTTCCCCCCCTTCTCTCTCTCTCTCTCTCTCTCTCAATCTCTTCCCCCCCACCCCCAAAAGGTCTAAATGATGAATAATCAGCCCTCCAAACTCACCTCACTCCAAGTGTATTAAAGGCAATGCTTTTCACTCCTGGAAGCAGCGGGGGAAAAGCCTCAACTTCTGTTGGAAACACACAAGACTTTTCTTTCACTTGCTGTACATGGTGTAACTCTTCTTTTTTTCCAAGGTCCCAGCAAGCGTTAAAGGAGACTGTAAATCCCAACTCTCCCCCCTCCTCCTCCTCCTCCCCCCTCTGCACACACCGAAATGCAAAGGAAGTCCCAGAGAGTGGGAAGAGGAAAATGGAAAGTTTTTTTTTTTTTTGGTTTGGGTTTTTTTTTTTTTTGGGTGCGGAATGGCGGTCAGGAGGTGCTGCTGCTTGGCTGCTTGCGGCTCACTAATTCATTAGCAGAGTTAGTGTTTGATGTGTGTGTGTGTGTGTGTGTGTGTGTGTGTACACACGAGGTGAGGGGTGGGGGTGGGGTAAGAGGGAGAGAGACCGAGAGGAGTGAGAGGGTGAGGGTGGAGAGGGAGACAGAAACAGAAGCAGCTACCCCTCGGAAAGAGAAAAGAGACGAGAGATCCACACTGAGACTGAGACAGAGACAGTCAGCGAGTGACCTCCTAGGGGGAAAAAAAATCCAGCACGCTGACCTGAACTAGGCAAAGAAGGGGTGGGGTGGGGAACCACCTTTTTTTCCCCCTATTGCACGCACACATACACACACACACACACACACACACACACACACACACACACACACACTTACACACCCTCTCCAAAATACAACCCCTCCCCCTCTCCTGCAAAAAAAGAAAAAGAAACTTAAGCCACAACTAGACCAGAGCCCAGCCAACCACCACAACCCCACGGGGGGGTGGGGGGGAAGCCAAAAAATAATAATTTTTAATTCCCCAACTGTCCTAACGTAACCAGCATTTAGGTTGTTCCCTTCTAAAATTCGGCTGCTCAAAAACACCTACCCCTCCCCCCTCTTTTAAAAAAAAATATATATATATGAGCTTTGTTGTATGCAGTTTTGCAAAATAAGCCCGAGTGGATGAGCAACGGTGTGTACATATGTGGATGAAATCTACATACATGCATGTGGCAGTAAGCTTAGGGACCCCAAGATTTTGTTGTTTGTTCCTAGGGTGTAAAGGCGTTCCAGACAGGAAGATTTGTTTGCATTATCTTACCGGGTTTCAACATTTGCAAAGTATTTTTATTTCTCATGGTTTACTTTACACAGATCTAACTCTACAATCCTATAGAGATCTCTCCCTCCTCCATGCATGGGGCAATCGCCTAGCCCTTGTGAGTTTAATCCAATTAAACAAATACTCCAAAACACATTTGGTTTTGTTTTTGGGGTTTTTTTTGCCTGGTTCCTATATTTTAAATAAGGTGGTGGTGGTCTAATTGTGTTTAGAGTTTTTTTGGGGGGTGGGGTGGGGGGAAGGGAGATGGTATTATGGTAAACCTTGTAATAAGTGGCTAGTACTGTACTTAGGAATCCACAATATAACCTCATTTGATCTATTTGTAAGAAAAGAAAAAAATCGTTACTTTTAAGGGGCAGGTCACTTATCAAAAATGTAAACATGAACAATTCAGATGCTATATTATTATTATTATTATTATAAATCACGAAGGATGTAAAACCATTGTTTCTACACCATCATGAGCGCGCATCAAAAAGATAGACTTACACAGTCTCCATAATTGTGAATCAGCAGAATGGATTTTTATTATGTATCAGTTGCAATTCAAGACCCCCAAAAGGTTTTGTTGACGTTCTTTTGCCTTGAACCTGCCCTTCTGTCCTTATTTGTCCCCTGGATTTGTACAGATTGATACTGAGGTATTACGTTCAATCGAAAAAAGAAGGGTGCGATACAAAACCGATGCAAGTAAATGATGCAACATTGCCCTGGTTACATGTGCTTCCCTTCCCCCAATCTCTTACTGGTGGGAGTGCTGTGTTTTTTCCGCCTGTAGGGTCACATTGTGGTTGATTGATTCTCCTTTCGCCTTGCTCAGTCATTCAGATTTGGAAAGTAAATAACAAGTTGACATCATTACAGCTCTCTGCATTACTGTGACACATTCCTCTGGTACCACACACTCTCTATTAGCTGCGCAGCCAAACAAACCCTCCCTCCTCAAGCCCGGGAGCCCAGGATTTTGTTAGTTGCTTTGTCAGAGAGCTGAACTTGGTAAATAACTTACCTTTCTGTTTCAACTACTTAGCTGGTGCCAATACTTAAATTATGAAAAATCTGTAGAAATGCTAATATGAACCAAGCTTTCTGGCTGCCTGTGTAGGATTTGCAGCCAGTTTACATCAACAATACCAAGTTAATTAATAGAATTCAGCATTCATCCTGGATTTTTACTAATGCCTTATGATAATTACTTGCATTTTGGGGGGAAATGAATTTCTTTCATTTGGAGTTAACCATTTATCTCATAGACATAGATTCATAGGACGGAGTCTAAGAGAATACTGAAAGGTCATCTGTCTTTCTCATGGTAGAATTACACTTGAAACAGACCTGTAAGTAAGAATCTAGCACCTAGGGCAAATTCAGTGGAAGAGAGGGTGGGAAATAAACTTCTGGACAAAAGACCCTTGAGGTGGAGTGAATCACAGGACACTCACCCATGCAGGAGCAGACCAAGAGTCCAGGCTTCCTCTTTCCCCAGGTGAGAAGATGTCATAATCATCCCACGTGAAAGACAGTAGATATCCCCCAGGCAGTTGGTTCAATTGACTCATTCAAGAATCCATCCAAGTATATGATTGCTGACCTACTCCTACTCCCCTAGTACAAAGAAGGGAGGGGAAGATAAGGCAGGTGTACTTAAAGAGTACCAACAGTTGACCATGGCCCCTTTGCTCATGTGAGTGCTATTAACCCTCCCAAAATATATCCAGTTATCCATTTATAAATTTTCCACAGGAAGACATTTCTAGAATGTTCCTTCATAATGAAGTTAGGCATAGTCTAACCTGAATCCATCCTGCTGGAATGTTAGCCTATTTCCTTTCATCCAATTCCAGGTAGGAAACTAGATTACTGTTGCATTAATCTACTTTGCTGATTCTTCATTAATAGTCTATTAATAGAGGAAAGGTCAGGTCTCAGGCAAAGGGAAAGGAAAAGACAAAAGAAGACAACGAAATAAAAAAGCATACCCGATCGAATTCGGGTCAGGAGGCATGGGTTCTAGTCCTGATTCTGCCACTAAATAAGAATTACTCATAACTTATATGGTGCTTTACAATTCACAAGTTGTTCCCCATATATTATTTCTTCTCCATCCCTGTGAAGTAGGCAAGGAAAGGATGGTTATTCCCATTTTACAGAGAAGTAAACTGAAACTAAAATTAGTTGGTCATGTTTACACAACTGCCAAGAAGACTTATGTTCAGATAGGAGAGACAGTTAGAAAAAAAAGGGGGGGGGCATAAAACAGAGTAGGATAAGTCACTGTCGTCAATAACCACTCAAAAGCACACATTCTCTCTGGGCTGCTTTCCCCTTTTCTCCGTTAAAAGAACACAAGAATCCACCAGCAGCAAATACATTCAATATTCCCCCACAAACATTCCCATAAAAAATCAAACAAAAAGGGAATAGGAAGGAACATATATTAAATTTCTCATTAGACTTACTTACAGTCTGGTTTTCATTAGCTCTAGGGCCCAATTCTCACTAGGCCCATCCTGAACTCTTTAAAACTCTTGACATATTGGTCAGTATTTTCTTTTTTCTTTTTCTTTTTTTTTTCCAAGGCTGGCCTGATAGAAAAAGCATTGTAATGAGCTGTTCTTTGCAGCTTTGCCATTGACCACTGAGATCCTTGGTTTCCTTTACTGTTAAGTTGAAGAAATAATGCGTGCTTTCAGGTCCCTCTTTCCCATTCCATTTTACTGATTAGATGGATTTTAAGGGACCTTGTAACTTTGTGGAGAAGTAGGGAAAGGACTGTGCCTAATCAAGTTGTAATTTAAAGGTTGGAATATATAATCTCCAAGGTCTTTTCCCACTCAAAAATTCTTCTGGTTATATGATTCTAATATGATTGCTTTTCCTGCATAAAATGAAAAGTGCCAGACAGTATACAGAGATCAGTCTTGCTGGTAAATAAAAAAAAAAGTCATCTCAGACATACTCTGTAACGCTATTGCTCTAAAAAACCAACTATAAGTAAACAAGTTAAAGAAAATGTTTTTACTCCTTGACCAGCATAAAATCCTTATCACCACTGGTCAGTTGTTCTTACCTGATTTCAGGGCTAAGCTAGCAGCAAAGAGATGGGAATGAGTGAACACTTTATGCAGCAGCCCCTGGGCTATGTAAGGGTTAAGTCAGAATATGTTCTTGCTTTCCTAAGGTAATAATAACCCAATTAGTGGAGGGATGGTGGTTGCATTGATTTTTACTTGATGTTGTTTATAAACAATTTTTTGCCCATAATAAGTACCCAAGACTCACCCATGTAATCAATACAAGAAACCCATGATCTCCAAACCATATTTATAATCCTGGTTCTCTATTCTAGCATTTTATTTCCTCTTACAATTTACTTACAATATTCTAGCTTCTGGGTCCCTCTTACAATTTTAATTTATGGTACCTAATTATACCTAGGCAACTCAGTGGTCCAGTGGTTAGAAGGCTGGACCTGCAAGTCAAGAAGATCTAAGTTCAAATCTTGATTCCTATGTATTAGCTGTGTGACCTTGGGTAAATCACTTAACTTTCATTTGCCTCTGCTTTCTCACCTGTAAAATGGATATGATAAAAGCACCGACCTCCAAGGATTATTGTGAGGATGAGATGAAATAATATTTATAAAGAGTTTTTCAAACTTTAAAATGTTACATAAATGCTAGGAATTATTGTTATAAGAATTTCCAATGAAGAAATTGAAAAGAAAGGAATTGGGGTTATCTATATGCAAAAAGAATAAGCATGGGAATGCCTTTGGGAAAGTCATGAAGTAGTTCAGAAAAGAAAATTCTATTATATTTCATATGAATTGGGCATATTTTCCACTTTTTTTTCTCTAATACATACTCTTTAAAAATTAAGTAGGCCTGATAAAGTCCTGGATTTGGAGTTAGAATGCCTAAGCGTCAGCACCATGTTATAGTAATGGGAATGGGAAGATCTTTTCCATCCATTAATAGGCCTATTGAGCCAGAGTCACATGGAAGCCTGAGTCACATGAGCCTGGGTCACATGGAGCCTGTGGTGGGAGGAGCTTGCTGAAGGGTAGAGCAGGAAGGGGTGGAGCAGGAAGTGACACAGAGCAGTCAGAGCTGGGAGAGAGAGAGCAGGCAGAGCAGCTAGTGAGTGAGAAAGGGAGTGATTTTGCCTAAGGGAGCTTATTTGTGGGGAGACCTGATAGAGGGAAGGCTCGGGGATGGTGGTGCGCCCTCTACTGGTGATATATATATAGACTTCTTTATTACTGTGATGGATTTGGCTTTCTGGTGTTTGAATAAATGTCTTGGTTTCATCTTCAATGAAGAGAGTCTGTTATATCTTGCGATTCAAACCTGGGAATATGCCTGCATATTCGTAGCAGCCACTGTGGGTATTGAGTTAGCCATATTCACCAGCACTTATTCATTATATGAACCTGGAAAAATCCCTTAGTTTCTGTAAGCCTTAGTTTTATTTTTTAATAAAACATGGACAGTAATGCTTGCATTACTTCCATTTAATGCTTGTTATAACTTGCATACAAGAATCAAAGACATGGAAACGACGGGGTGTAATGGAAGAAGTGGTAGTTGGGGTAGTTTGACCTAAGGTCAAATCTCAGTTCTGCCACATGTTACCTAACTAAACCTTGGTCAAATGATTTAACCTCTCTAGACCTCAGTTTCCACATCTGTGAAATGAGTCGGTTGGACTAGGTAACCTTCAAGGTCCCTTTGTGTTCTAAGTATATATAGATATAATATATGTTAAGTTTTTTGTAGCCACAGAGCACTATATACATGTGTTCTCACCGTTATTTCTATAAACTTTGATAGTTATACATTATATATTATGTATACATAAATCACATAAAATACAAATAATATATGTATCAGACAGTTATATAGGTTTTATATATGTGTGCATACACGTTATAGGTATATGATGCTTACGTATGCATGTATACATACACATACAAACACATGCATATATACATGCATGCGTGTGTGTATAACATATGATGCATATATGTGTGTGTATGTAATATATATACACATATGATGAGGAAACAAAGGCAAAACCATTTCAGGCCACAGTTTTCTCATCTATAAAATAAGCATGCCAGATTAGATAACCTCTGAGGTCCATTCCTGTTGTAAGTCTATGAGCTCTGAACTAAACTCTCTGAGTCTAATACCAGAGACAGGCACTGGTCTGGGGGAATACAGCAGTCAGGAATGTGGCCCAAGGGCTAGTGATGAGCTCAAAGGAATTGAAGACAACGAGGAAAGCGTAGGATATGTCCTGTGCCAGGAATTGTCCTAGAGCTCTTTACAAATATTTCCTCAGTTAATCTTTACAGTAACTCTGGGAGGTAGGTGCTGTTTTTAACCCCATATTACAGTTAAGGAAACTGAGGCAAACAGAAGTTAAGTGACATATTTAACTAGCAAGTGTCTAAGGCCACATTTGAACTCAGGTCTTCCTGGCTTCTCCAGGCTCAGTACTTTATACACTGCTCCACTTTGCCATTTCTGGATCAGGGAAATTAAACATTTTTTAGAAGCAACTGGTCTGGTTGAGCAAAGTAAGCAAGCACTAAAAAGGAAAGTGTTTTTTGTAGCTGGTTTATCTTCTCTTAAATTGCTCATAGTAACTCATACTGTGGGGCAGCTAGGTGGCACATTGGATAGAAAGCCAGCCCTGGAGTCAGCAGGACCTGGTTTTAAACACTAGCTGTGTGACCCTGGACGATTCACTTAGCCCTGTTTGCCTCAGTTTCCCCATCTGTAAAATGAGGTGGAGAAGGAAATGGGAAACCACTCCAGTATCTTTGCCAAGAAAACCCTAAAAGGGGTCGCAGAGTCAGACAAGACTGAAACGACTCAGCAACAACAAAACTCATGCTATTGAGGGGATTTAGGACAGTAAGTGGCTAAAACAGGGTACTTAATGAATGATTAAACACACACACACACACTCACATGCACCCAAATAAGATCTACATATTTTTACCCATTGCATGCTGAATGCATAGAAGCTCTGACTTTGTTTTCCTCAGCTTTGCATGGGTAGTATAAATTTCAAATGGTCATTTTTATTTTGTTGAGGAAGATATTTTCGACATGAAGCAGGATATTTGATATGTCTTTTCTGTTGTTGCCACCTCAAAGTTTAATGTATAACTTCAAGTCTTGCACTGAGCACTCTCATGGAATAGGCTAGGATGTTATAAATAGTGACTCCACAAAGATGATCGCCCACACACGCAAGCATGACAGCACATTGACAAAGAGAAGCCAGCAGGTCCAGGAAAATCATGATCCAGCTAAATGCAAGTGAAATATTGCACTTCTCTCCTGGGCCTTTGTAATGAATTCCTGTTTATTTGTTTGCACCAAATTAACATTCATTTCATGTGACCAGAAATGTCATATACAAATCTTGAATCCTCTCTAAGAAAAAAAAATTAAAGAGAGCATCCTGAGATTATTGAGATTATGAATGGGGATTGGCACGTTGCTAGGAACAACCATTAGAAGAAGAAGAAGAAGAAGAAGAAGAAGAAGAAGAAGAAGAAGAAGAAGAAGAAGAAGAAGAAGAAGAAGAAGAAGGAAAAAAACGTATGTACAAAACCTTCATCAGCACACTAGCTGTCCAGTTGCACTGGTGCCTGCCTAGTTTTAATAGACTCCGACGATTAAAAAAATTGTCTCACTACGCACAGCAGCACACCAGTAAAGAGTATTTTATCAAAAGTATAAACTCTTTGCTCAAGATAGACAAGTCTTACTTAGGAAAGGGTTCCTTGGAAAACTAAGATAATTGTTTTGTAGAGGATGGAGTTCTAAAGGGTTTTGAATTTTTAAATGTTAATGCCGTTTACAGATATTAAAACACTTCTAACTCAAAGAATGCTAGAAGGGTGAGATTTTAGTACTGGATGGGAACTTAGAGATCCCCCTTTCTTATCATTATATTTTTTTATCATTATATTTAATTATAACTTCATTAATTTTATGTTTTCTTATTATATTTAGAATGTCCCAAAAGTCTTTGTGCACTTTTAAGGTTTAACAGTTAAAATTGTTTGAGAACTCTTGGGACACCCTGTATAAGTGGGAGACAGCATAGTATAGATAGTGAATAACCAAGTAGGCATCGGAGTCAGAAAAAGCTGGGTTTAAGTATGACCTCTGACACATGTATTGCTATGTGACCGTTACCTAGTAAGGCCCTACAACTCTCTAAGTGTTGCACAGAGAATGTGTACCTCTGCATTGGTAGGGGAAGTTCCTCCTCAGGAATGAAATCAGTAGTCCAGGGCCCCCCCCCCCCAAAAATATATATACATACGTATGTGTATATATATATATATATATATATGTGTGTGTGTATATATATACACACATACGTATGTATGTATATATATGTACATACGTATGTATATATATGTCTGTGTGTGCATGTACATACACATATATTTACACACCCATACATATATACACATATCTAGATTTATAATCACTTTATATAAGATAAGGACATATAATGGTAGCATCATATCCTTCCTATTTTCTTATATTCTTGCTACGTACAAAGAGGAAAATCAATTTTATTGTATTACTAATGAACTAAATATTTCATTAACAAGTCTAAGCAATTCCTCACAGGGTTTCCTCTTCTCTGATGGATATGGTGATACAATGTCACAACACAGTAAGGCGGTGGAAACCAGCATTGAATCTGTAGTCAGACAAGATCTGAATTCAAACTCTCCCTGTCACACTCAGCACAGGAATTGTGAGCAGATTACTTACTTTTCTGAACCCGTTTTCTCCCTTGTAAAACAAAGGTAAGCTTAAATACTGCATGAAGAATTTGGAGACACTCTGTACCTGTAGCAGGCATGCCACAGGGCTGTTGTGAAGATCAAAGATGAGTCTAAGCCTCGAGTGCCAACTCCTTTTATGAGATCGTTTGGGACCTTTCCCCTCCCCAGATGTTAGTACTCTTCCTCTGCCAAGTTTTGTTGTGGTTGTTCAGTCATGTCCGATTCCTTGTGACCCCATTTGGGGTTTTCTTGGCAAAGATAGTGGAGTGGTTTGTCATTTCCTTCCCCAGATCATTTTACAGATGAGGAACTGAGGCAAACAGGGTTAAGAGACTTGCCCAGGGTCACACAGCTAGTGCCTGAGGCCACATAAGAAGTCAAGTCTTCCCATCTCCAGGCCCGGTGCTCTATCTACTTAGCTGCCCCTGACCCAACTAGCTGCCTCTCCCCCAAGTTACTTTGTACTTGTTTTGCATTTACCTATCCACAGTATGAGTTATTTTTGCCCAGTATTTTCACTTTTATCTTAGTATCTCCCCCGCTCCTAGCACAGTGCCTGGAACATAGTGCTGGGCACCTAATACTCATTAAATTGAGCTAAATTGAATTGAAAATCAGATGAGATAATGTCCATGAATCACTATATAAATGTTGAGTCTTACTCAGTATGTGACCTTGTGTTCTAGAACAGGACTACTGAAAAAGAATAGATTTAGGAATAAGTCAGTATATCTTCTCCTCTTGGCTCTTCCCTCCCTTGTCCCGAGCTACACTGTCACAGTTACTATTACCATAAATGTCTGGGACACCACACTTCTATTTTTGACTAGTGCCTGGCACTGGATAGGGCAGTCTCTAGCTTTCACAAGACATTTGAAACTAGAGATGGGAATGGGGGTGGGGGGGTGGGGAAGAGACGGGGTGAGACTGAGGAGAATTGTAGGCAAAGAGATGATGAGAGAGATAAAAAAAGATGGGAATCTGGTGAAATTTTAATAACTATTTTTGACATTTGGCTTTTCCTCACCCCAAAATTAGACCAAAACAGTTCCAGAAGAGTGGATTATTGCATCAAGAGAAATCTTTCTTGATGATACTTTGGTTACATTTTTCTAATTTCCTTCCTTGTGCCCTTATAGTCTGCATTGTGTAATTTAGTTTCTATTATTCATTTGCATTGACTCAGTAGCAGCTGTTGGTTTCCATTTTCTTTATATAGTTAGACCTACCCAGTTGAGGTGTAATGTGTATTAGTTGTTCTGGGCAACTCAGCCCCATTTGTAGCATAACTTCCTGTTAAAGTTTCAGTTTTAGGGGTTTTGTCTGACCAAGACTGACACATAAGATCAATGTCTCAGATGAACTAGCCCCATGCTGATTATGATGTTAGGTTCAAGGCCAGAGGTCGCAGCTGTACAGGAGTTAGAATATTATTGCCTTACAGACCTTTAGCTTACTTTGGCTTATTTTAGGTTTTCTCAAGCCAACAAAATGATGCATGAGTTTTGTGTCTATTTTCTGCTGTGAATCTATAAGTGAATTTGCTGCCAAAAGAGCCAAAATCTTATGATGACTTTCCAATTGGTTGTCTAAGCAATTTTTTTTCTGAAATAGTCTTTGTTGTGTCGGTGGACAAACTATGAATTTTTCATCAATATAGGTTGCCAGGCTAAGTATAGAGGCTCATCACCAGCGGGTCAGCCACGGGATGATGAATTATTTGGCCTTGAAAACCCATGAAACAAAAAAAAAATTGCAAAATGGCCCTTAGTCCTATGCAACTGCCTTCTGCTTACACAGAGATGGTAGGGGTTCACCAGAAAATGAGATGTAATGTGTTTAAAATCACATACAATTTTTAGAGCATCTATAAACATCAATTTAAGTATTTGGAGCTCTCAATATAAGATCTTTATCCAGTAATATATGAGTTCATATGCTATTGGAAAATGTGAACCACACAATTAGTAGCTAGGCCTCAAAGTGGTTAGTGCTGGTCTTGGAGTCAGGAAGACCTGAGTTCAAATTCTCCCTCAGATAGTCACTAGCTATGTGACCTTGGGCAAGTCATTTAACCTCAGTCTACCTCTGTTTTCTCATCAGTAAAATAGGGATAATAATAGCATCTACCTCCCAGGGTTGCTGTTAGGATAAAATGATATAATAATAATAAATGATAAAAACCTTGAAGTCTTGTTATTATTATTATTATCAAAATATTAGCATTCTCATCCTGGATAAAATCAGAGAAGTGAAAAGCAATGCAGCTAATAGAAGGATAGCTCTCAGTTATGCCTAGGAGAGGCACGAGAAAGAAACTGGCGGAGTTGGTTTCATCTTGCATCCAAACATATCAAGGAACCACATTTCCTGAGTTACTTGGTCACCTTCCCTGGCAGTCTTATGGTGACAATCAGCAAAATGACTACCTTGAAGATGACTGCAGTGTACAAAACAACACTGAAAGTGTAGGGAAATTCTATAAAGAATTTGATGAGATTATCCAACCAAGTCAACATACACTTTAATCTTTGATGATTTGAATATGAACTGGAACAGAGGAGGAAGATGCCCCCCACCCCCAAAAAAAGAAACTAGGTAAATGTGACTCAGGATTTAGAAACAAAAGAAATCAAAGACTTTAAGGCTACTCAGAAGCCTCATATCAGGATTTCATGAATATTTTCTTCAAGAAGAGAAATGGAAGACCCTAGACGGGGAGAACACTTAGCTGCAAAAATGAAATGGCTACATAAATCAATCAACAGCCATTTTAAAGGACTTACTATGGGTCAACCATTGTGCTAGGTGTTGGGGACGTGTAGACAAAAGTGAAACATTGCCTGTCCTCAAAAAGCTCACATTTTATTGGTGACAAAATATAGACATACATGTCATATATGTATGTTATCAATACATGTATATTATTTGCATAATATACATATATGTATAAATTATACTGTTCATATACACACAATAGTCACATAATAGGTAAAAGGTGAGTTTTGAGGGAAGGGCACTAGTACCTAAGGGGAGAAAATAAGGGATCAGGAAAGGACTGATGTCGAAGGGAGTTCTTTAGTTGAACCCTGAAAAAGACTTGAGATTCTAAGAGACAGAGATGAGGAGGAAGGGCATTCCAAGCATTGAGGCACCCAGTGCAAAGATATGGAGATAGAAAATGGAGTGTTGTGTATGAAAAACGGTAAGGCCAATTTGATTGAAGCATAAAGAGAAGTAACAGGTAATAGGGCAATCTTAATAATTACATAATAATAATGTAATAACGTAGAGTAGGTCATGTTACGTTAGAGTTTATATTTGACTGTAGAGGTAATAGGGAGCCATTGGATTTTTTAAATAGGAGAATGACATGGGAAGATCTGTACTTCAATGAAATGACTCTGGGATAGAATTTGGAACTCAAAACCTTAAAAAAATGTTAAAAATTGTTCTAACATGTAATTGGGGAAAAAAAAATTTTTAAGGATTTTATAATGTTTTTATCCCAACAGTAAGACATTTAATATTATTATTCTTTTCTTAATTTAAATAAAAATACCTCATTAAATATTAACAGTTTTCAAACAAACAAAAAAGAAAATCACTCCATTAACTAACTGTGTGGAGAATGGATTGGAGTGGGGAGAGAGCTGAAGTAGGGAAAACAATAAGGAAGTTATTGCAAAAATCCAGGTGAGATGTGCTGAGAGTCCGAATGATGTTAGTAGTTGTGTGAATCAAAAGAAAAGGATAAATACCAGAGACGTTATAGCAACAGAAATACCACGATTTGGTAACTGATTTAAAGAGACAATGTAATACGATGGAAAAACTAATTTTGAAATCAGAGGTTCAAATCCTGTCTCTGTCACTATCTTTGTGACCTTGGGCAAGTTGCTTAAAATATTAGGGCCACAGCTTCTTTATCTGTAAAGCGAGGGGTCAGAACAGATGGTCTCAAGTGTCCCTTCCACCCTGTGATGCTGTAATCCTATGTTTGAATGAGAGGGGGCTTGGTTAGTAAGGAGTAGAGAATGGTAATGCCATGATTGTGAACCTGATGTGGTGACTTAAAGGAAATCATCTGCCTATGAGGGAGTCAATTCCAAGTCAACGGTTTATGCACACTCAGACTAATGACCAGTAAAACCAAAAATCAAAATTGACATTATGTAGAGGCTGTCCCTGGTAACATGTGCCTGGAAATCTCCCTGGGGACCTCTATGGACTCCGTGGACGTGGTGACTGTGCTCGGCTGCTTTGGGAATGATGAACTTCCTGGATCCTTCCAACTATATGGTAGCTCAGCACTTGGTGCTTCAGTGTGATGCAGGAAACCCTAAATGGTCTCTTTGACCTCCCTGACCCATGATAGCTCATATTTTTAACTATGTCAGTTAAAGGGAAAGACAGATGGCTCATTCTATATTCCTTTGATCATCCTAGTGACATCATGTAACTCTGAAGCCTCCAATGAGGGGGAACACATGGGCGGGCTCTTCTCATCCTGATAACTTCTCTTACATAGCAGCTACAGTAGAGAGACTTCACTAGGCGCGTTTCTGCCTGGAGCCTTGTCTGTCTTTTCTACTTTCTGTTTCTTCTTCAGAGAACGTGCCGCAGAGAGGATGGCTGAGAGTTGTTTAGACAGTTAAGAGCTGAGGTGAAATGTGGCCATGTCTATGCAGCAGACCAATAAACTACTTTATGTTCTGATGAGGTTTAATTATTAGTTTCTGGAGGATATTGTAAAATAGTTTTAAGCTAAGTTTATGGATCCTGTTTTAAGTTGTTTTGGCAATATTCTGTATGAATCTTTTCTGTTTTAACATTCTGTTCATAATAAATAAATAACTGTCCCATAACTGATTTTTTTTGTACACTGAGTATCTTTCTCCTAAATTCTTTTGTAGAAGCTATGGACATGAACCAAAACCTAAGCTTTCTTTTTAAAATTAAAATTTTTTTTAAAATTATTAAGCAACCCCCCACTGAAAAAAAACAAAAACCAAACTCTTGTAACAAATAAGTATAATTAGGCAGAAGGAAGTCCCATATTGGCCATGTCAAAAAATTGATGTTGGATTATGTATAATTAGTCTATCATCTCCCTATCAGGAAGTAAGGAGCTTTCCTGTCAAATTAGTCCATCTTAATTGTTCATAATTGGTTGGAGTTCTTTCAAAATTGCTAATTTTTTACAACGTGTGTGGTTATGGTATAAAGTTATCCTGGTTCTGGTCAACTCACTCTGGACTAGTTACTGTAAGTCTGTAGCCTAGTTTGTTTGAAATCATCTCTTTTATAGTTTCCTGTAGAACAACAATCTTTCATTATACTAATGTACCATATAGTCTGTTCAGCCATTCCCCAATTGATGGACGCCCCTTTAGTTTCTAGCTCCTTACAACCACACACAAACAAAAGTTGCTATGAATATTTTTTTACATGTAAGTCTCTTTCCTCTTTCTTTAATCTCTTTGGAGTACAGGCCTAATGGTAGTATCTCTGGGTCAAACAGTATAAACAATTTAGTAACTTTGGGGGCATAATTCCAAATTGCTTTCCAGAATGACTGTAACAATTCACAGCCCCACCAACATTGCGTCACTATGCCTGTTTTTCTGTAGCCCCTCTGACATTTGTCAGTTTCCTTTTATATCAACTTTGGATGTGAAGTGGAACCCAACATAAGCTTTAAATAATTTATCCCAGCAGTTCCAGGGTCAGACTTAACAAGCCTAAGAGTGAGAACAGAGAGCCTCTTTTTCCTCCCGTTGGAGGCCAGGGCCTCTCTTAGGACTGAACCTGGTCTAGACTTCGACCCTTGATCCAAAGCAGAAGAGCCCTTATGCAAAAGGGATAGGGATAAGATATCTAGGCCCTTGAGCCCAGCAGTGGTTAATGAGAGAATTAAATCGGGGTGGGGGATGGTAAAGGTTAGACATTAGTGCCGTTAGCAATTACAGGAGCTCCAATTTGAACTATATATTTTTTAAAAAGGTGTTGATTTTGTAAATGGGAAATTTAGGGGCAGCTAGGTGGTGCAGTGAATAGAATACAGGCCGTTGAGTCAGGAGGACACAAGTTCAAAATCCATCCTCAGATGCTTGACACTTACTAGCTGTGACCTTGGGCAAGTCACTTAACCCCAATGACCTTGCCTTCCCCCTTCCAAAAAGAAAGAGGAAAAAAGAGAAAACGGGAAATTTATAAAAGTCAAGGCATTGACGGCATGTCACAATTTCCTAAAGAGATTTAACCAACATAAAAGGCACCGCAAATAAAGATTCCCCAGACCACCTAATTTAGGAAAATCATCTCCTTGTTAAATAGAGAAACAAGGCAGTTGTTTCTACTGGTTTAGAAAGCAAGGTCATTGGTAAAACAGTATAGAGGAGGATGGCAGAAGATTGAAATAAATGCTACTTCACAAAACAGTGAAAAGAGTGGAAGGGAAATGAAACTTATAGGGAAAAAAATGAGAGGCCATGTGGTTCAGTGGAAGAAGCCATGGGTTTGGAGTCAAAGGACCAGAGTTCAAATTCTACCTTTACCATTTAGTATATATGTGACCTTTGGCAAATCACTTAACCTCTCTGAAATGAGAGGGCTGGACCCTATGACATTTCCAGATGAGGCTGGAAGGAAGAGAACCAACAGACCTAAAATGGAACAATTTGGCAGCATTTTTACAACAAATCATTTCTCATAATTGTTCACTGTGGTTGCACAACATTTGTTGCGCAACATCTGGGAACCATCAGTGTTATATGCTGAAGGGGAAAATGAAGAAGAGCAGCTGGACCTAACCAAGTACATAGAGAAGAAACTGTGCTGGGGCAAAATAATTTTTAAAATACTTTTGTACCAATTTTCAAAGTATCTCAGAGAAGAGAAGTTATTAAAGCAAATTAGACAAAATAGTGGATAGTATTATTATGAAAAAAGTGACGATGAAGCCATCATTAACTACTAATCCATATGCCTATTTTCTTATTATCTCTTTAAGATCCTTATGAGAATGATCTACACTTGTATCAAAGGTATCCTTGTTAAAATAATGAAAAGAGAATAGACAGGTTTCCACATATAAGTTTCTCTAGCAAACTACACCTTCCTAGTCACACATTTCACTGAAAGACGTAAAGAAAACCGGATACTGTTATGTATATTTTCTGTTGATTATTTTAAAATGCATATAACTATAGACCAAAACACAGCCTAAAAGACTTCTTTCCAACAAGATATTTCCTATGCATACATAAAGATTACACAAGATTCCTTGATAAATATAATTCTAGAAATAAGTATTAAATGATCCTCTGATAATCAATATCGATGAAGGTATAGAACAGGAAAAGTATGCCAGTGAGAAGTATCCCAACTGTTACGGAAGGATATTCTGAACAGAGTCCAAAGGGAAGAGAGATTTCTGATAGATGGTGAAATCTTCCATATGTTCCTATATGTGCTGATTACATCAAAATATTATAGTCTCCTTAATAGGATCCTGATTATGCAAAAGAGATTGGTCTAGCAATCCAAATAGGAAAAAAAAAGTTGATGCACGCAGCCAAGATTATGACATATAGTTAGTTGTTTGAAGAAGCCACTGAGTTAATCAGTGCATATAATAGGGATTGCCACTACGGAGGTACAATGAGCCCAGAAGTTTATAAGAGAAAGTAAATGAGCTAGATTGCATCTGGGAAATTGTGCAGTGCTTTCAATGATTCAGAGCTGTTTCCTAAAATGCCTCCACTGTCACCAACAAAAAAATTATTTTCTAATTCCACTAATTTTGCAATGATTCAATATGGCTGGAATAAAATAAGTCACACAATGTGTTTTAAGATTTACAAAAACACTATTTTATGAGGAATGTATTATTATCTTCATTTTTACAGGCAAGACACCTGAGGTTTAGAAAAGTTAAACAACTTAATTATGGCTATATAGCTTTGTAAGGGTTAGAGCCAAGACTCTGCTATACTATACTGTCAAATCATACTAGAAATCATGGAACACAAAACCTTTAAAAAAAAACCCTAAAATTGTGGGTAAACCAAAGGACAATGGTCATGTCCATGGTGAATATGTAAAGTAGCCTATAATGTATTATTATCAATGAGGACATTTGGTCAAGAAACAACAGGAAAGATTCTATCAACTAATGTATGATCAGAATAGGACGAAGGCCAGTCATATACCTATACCTATAGAAAAGGATCTCATATGGTTAGTCTGCTGCATTAGTATTCATGACATGTTAAAAGATGTAGAAGAGGCATACTTGTTACAAGAGTTTTCTTTTTCTTTTCTTTTTTCCCAATGGGAAGGAAGGAGGTGAGAAGAGAAAATAGATTTTTGCTAATTAAATTTTTTTTTTAATTAAGAGATCCAGAGGAAGTCCTCCAACAGTTTGGGTAGCTGTTCTATGAACAGGAATAAGGATGTAGAATAAGATGGAATGAGAATATGAATGAATGAATGATTTATTAAGGGCTTACTATGTATATTATATATATTATATATATATGTATATATATATATACATATGTACACACACTATATATATGCATATGTATATGTATATATATATATATATATATATATATATATATATTTTGTTATGTCCCTTAATTATTGTTTCTTTTTTGGGCAGCTAGGTGATGCAGTTAAAAGAGTGCCAGCCCTGGAGTAAGAAAGACTTCCTGAGTTCAAATCTGACTTCAGACACTTACTAGCCATGTGACCCTGAGCAAGTCACTTCACCCTGTTTACCTCAGTTTCCTCACCTATAAATTGAGCTGGAGAAGAAAATGCAAACCACCCCAGTATCTCTGCCAAGAAAACCCCAAGTGGGGTCACGAAGAGTCAGACACAACTGAAACGACTGAACAACAATGTAAAAGACATATAGGTTTCTCAGTAGACAGTGTCTTGGACTTGGTGCAAAGAAGACCTGAGATTGAATATGGCCTCAGATACTTCGTGATTCCAGGCGAGTGGTTTAAACTCTCTCAGCCTCAGTTTCCTCACCACCAAAATGGGGATTATAATAGCCCCTACCTCCCAGGAAAAGAATCAAATGAGATAATATTGGTAAAGCATTTTGCAAACTTTAAAGCACTATGTAAGTTCTGG
This sequence comes from Trichosurus vulpecula, assembly GCF_011100635.1. Taxonomy (NCBI): domain Eukaryota; kingdom Metazoa; phylum Chordata; class Mammalia; order Diprotodontia; family Phalangeridae; genus Trichosurus; species Trichosurus vulpecula. The sequence goes on along the minus strand of NC_050574.1, from coordinate 411,575,852 downwards.
CTCTTATTACATGCCAGGTACTGTGGATGGGTTTGAACAATTATACTAATTAAGGGAGTATCTGAAGCATATAAGAAAATATAGAGTGTTCCCAAGAAATCTGGGCAGGCTGTTATCCTATTTACATAAAAGTCAAAATCTTGTGGAAACTAGGATCTTATTTATCCAGAGGAGAGTTGGGAAAGTAGGGAGAGATGAAGAGAAAAGAAGGGCCACTGACAGCAGTGTAGTGCCAAGGGGATTCCTGGCCAAAAGCCAGAAATCTTTTTGAAAAGAATGCTGCCCCAATTTTACACATCTCCGGCCTGGATGTGACTGTAGCCAAGACAGATTAGGAAGGACAAGCCAAGAAGCTGCTAGAATTAATGGGGATAATCATATTTGTACCACCTACTTCACAGGGTGGTTGTGAGAAAAAGCATGTGGCAAACTATGAAGTGCTCTATATAAACGTGGGCCATTGAAATAACAATGGGTTCCTAATAATTCACCATTGAGTAGGTAAGGTTAGGACAACATCATCTCGTCCACCATTTTGGTGTTGCCGCTGTCTTTGTACAGCGAAATCACCTATTTCTGGCTAGTCATCTCATTGCAGAGACAAGGTGTCAACCATGCTTGAATCGTACTCCCTTCTCACTTCCCCTTCTTGGAAGACTTTGTTTTCTTTAAGGCTTAAAGGTCAAAGATGTCATCTTCGGTTGTTGCTGTTGAGCCATTTCAGTCACATCCAGAACTTCACGACCCCACTTGGGGTTTTCTTGGCAAAGATACTGGAGCGGTTTGCCATTTTCTTCTCCAGCTCATTTTATAGATGAGGCAACTGAGGCAACATAGGGTTAAGTGACTTGTCCAGGGTCGCACAGCTGGCATCTGAAGCCAGAAAGACTCATCTTCCTGACTCGAGGGCTGCCTCTCTATCCGCTGTGCCACCAACTGCACCACTGTGCCACCTTCTACCAAAACTATTTCCTGATGCTGCTAGTTGCGCTCTTTTTCTCCTTAAATTGATATAGTTATTTCATCTATGTAGATACATAGCTAGAGGGGACCTCAGAGGCTGTCTAATCCAACCCAGGAGGGCTTTAAACCATATCTCCAGGAGAATATAAATGCTTTGCTGTGCAGGAACCAATTTTTTTTTTCTTTTTTGTCTTTGTATCTTCAGGCCCAGTACAGTGACTTTCATATAGTAAGCACTTAATAAATACTGCTGGAGTTGAATTGAATTCAACTGAATTAGTCCGTCATGCGTTGATCTCTACATAGGGTTTAGTGGGTCTTGAATGGGGAATTTTGAGATATTCTTATGACTAACAAGCTTGTCTTTTGTGAACTCTAGGAGTGAGCTGTGTGTAGTGTTGAATAATTCTGAGTTTTGAAGTAATCATAAATACTACCCCTAGTTAACCTACTTTCCTTTTTTAATTCCTTGATTTTCCCTTGATGGTATGGAGTGGAAATTGATCAACTTCTTGATCTTATAGAAATGTGAGCAGAGCACTAATAGTCTATTATACCATCATAGTGCTGCCCGATTGACCGAGAATGAGAATGAGTTTCATTATAGAATGTACTAACGAGTTCCAACAAAGGGATACAAGTAAGAGATTCACAAAATCTGCCTGGGTATTCTAGGACAAAAGATGCCATTCTTGTCAAGGGGGAGTGGACACACTATACTGGGAAGGAAAATAATGAAACCAGGAATGAGAATTTGTAACTAGAAGCAAGGTTTACAAGGTAAACATCAGACAGTCTCAGAGTAGGTAGTTTTGTTTTGTTTGTTTAATCCATACTACTTATGATTCTGCCTTGTATTTTTTTCTTGTAAATAAGCCCCACAAACATATTCTTGTGGTCTGGAATATATGGCTGGGGTAAGCAAGGAAAGAGAGAAATAGTTTTTAAAAATGACCATTTAGAAATCTGTGGCAGCAGCAGCAGTAGAAAAAATAAGGACTGGTGATTAGGGATTACCTAATTAACCTGGGGAACCAAGTCAGCTCAGGGGTCAAGAAGGTTCAGGAGGCTCTGTGCCTCAAGTTGGGGTTCAGTGATCAGGGATGTTAACAAATCAGTGAAAATCCTAGGGGCCAAAGGTTAAGGTCTCCCGTATAGACACCAAAGAGGAGCTGGTGCCCCCCAGGAAGCTGCTGTTGTTTCAGGAGACCTAAAAACCCAGGCTAGATCCTTCACAATCTTCCTTTGTTAAAAACAAAAAGAAATACTTTAAATGTGCTTCTGAACTCTTCTGAATTCCCAGTAATAAATAAAGAGGCCACAAGGCCTTAAGGATGGTGCATTTGGGAACCTTTTGATGTAAAACAATTGATGCAATTAGGGAAGAAAAAAAAGAAAAGGCAGCTTAAAGTATTGAAAAAACAGAACTATGCGGGCAACGTTTCTTTATTACTGACAGAGGGAGATTGTGACCAGGCTGGTCGACAGGAGCACAAAATTGGTTTGGGTAGACATAATCCCACAGGCATTTTCCTTGCTCTGATTTCATATGATCACCAAGCACCCTTATGGTCTTAATTTGGTTTCCCACATAGACTTCCCTACTGAGGAGATAATGTGCTGACTGGCTAAGCAAATATTAAACTGCTTGGGCGGCTATATTTCTCATTGTAAATTACTAAATTGATTTTCTGGTACAAATCAATCTCATGTGAATTTGAACAGCATGAGCTAGTTTATCTCATGGCCTAATCGTCACTGGATAAGCTGACCATCAAAGTACCTGCAGAATTCCTTAGAGGCCAGAGGACACAGGAGTACAAGCTTCGAGCCCTTTTCTGACAATTACCTGTTTTCCATAACTACTCCTGCCATTACTACCATCTCTACTACTACCATCCCTGTAACTACTACTTTTTTTTTCATGTGTAGCACCTTGCAGCGCACCCCGCCCCCCGACTCATACCGGGACGGTTCCCTTACCAACAAGTTCCCCAAAGTTCAAGGTGCTCTGTGGTACACTGCTCAAAACCATAATCATGAGCCCCCTCCAATGTGTTTACTTTTTACTAGCTGGCCAGAGGACTGTAGCCAGAATGGCCTTTGTTTTCTTTGAATGACTCAGTTTACCTCATTGAGCTTCCCTGGACGCTGGGGCTTGCTCTTCCGGGGCAGGACCAGAACTTCCTGTGTGATGAGTCATGGGGCTGGCTGAGGGGAGGTGTTAGCTCCAGAACCTGGTCTACCCTAGGGGGAGGAGCCAACTCAGGAACCAATCGGCCCTGGTCATTTGGGCGGAGCTTGATGATGTCAAAAACCCTATAAGAGGGGAGAGGACAGCTTGAAGATTCTCTCTTTCCTTTTCCGGTTGGAGCCAGCGACAGTTACGACAGTTACGTCAGTTACAGCGACCGTTACATCGTCAGTTACAGTTGCAGCTTCAGTTTCAGAAACAGACACAGCTGAGGCAGGAGCTGCCAGCAGCAGAGCTGATCTACGGGAGGAAGCTGAACAAAGACTTCAGTCCAGTGGGTAATCTTATTACCATAAAAGGGGGAAACATGATTTTGCTTTACGCAATCATGTTTCTCTGTAGCCTCCTGGTTACTCTTTCAAGGCGTACTTATTGGGCCTGGAAGATTATGATCAACATATCAAAATGGGGCTTCTGGTTCATGGGTTGGTTACTGTGGAGCCTAAATAAATGTTTTGATTCTTCTGCCTTCTATTTTGAGAGTTTCTTATATCCGGCGATTCCGAACCTATCAGACATGTTTATGATCCTCTTTGAGATTATAAACTCTGCCCTCCTGATACATTTGGCGTCACGAACAGGATCGCTAGGTATAAGATCTCTATTTAGAAGCAGAACAATTTCAGAGGAAGAGATGAATATCCCAGGATGGGAGGATCCATTTTATTCCTCCCTAGCAAAAGAATTGGCTAAAAAAGCTGGACCCTGTGAAAACTGGGAACCAAGGCTACGGAGAGGAGATCCTAGGGATTTGGAAAAGTGTTTACGAGAAGTTGGGATTCAGTCAGGGGCATCACTATCTAGGCAAAGCTGGATAGTGTTATCAGCCTACCGGCTAGTATACGAAAGATTGAGATTAAGTGAAAGACATGGGGGCACTCCTACCCCACAGGAAGAAGAGGAATCTCAGATAGCAGGAGACCAAACTGACTCAAATGAGAACTTTTCTATTAATGTGGCTAAGAGCAACAGGAGACCAAAAAAGCCCAGAGTGCATTTCAACCCAGCCCAGAAAGAGCCTGACTGCCTGCTTCGTCCTAGCCATGGTGGCAGAGGAAGTGAGTGGGGAGAGAATGAGACAATGTTAGGGGTTGAGGCACAAAACACTACTGGGGTTCAGGATGTGCCTCACACAGAGAATAGGAGATGGTTAAATGATCAGACAAGGGCTCGACCCATACAAAGGAGGAAGACAGAAACCCGAGGTGAAGATTCAGTTACAAGGGAAATTCAGGAAGATTTCTCACCGCAAGAGGTCACAGATATTTTGAGTAGATTCAGCCAAAGAATAGGAGAACCATTGATATCTTGGATGGTAAGACTCAGTGATCAAGGGGCCGGTGGAATATCAGTAGATGGGACAGACTGCATGAGATTCATAGGTATCAGCCATGATCCTCTAGTTCAACAAGCTTTTAGGGAACATCATCAGCAAGGAGATGGTGATAGCAGGACTACTCTGTTGGCATTAGCCGCTGTGGGATGCAATAAGAGATATGCTACTGATTCTATGTGGCCCACTGAGCACAGACCCTGGTATTCACTTAGAGATTGTATCATGAGACTAAAGGAGGAGGTAATGAAGACTGCCATTATGACAGGAACTGCAGACAAATATTACAATGATTCAATGGAACTGCCTCATAGGAATTTAATAATTAGGACAGCTCCCCCTGCTTATAAACAACTAATTTTGAATTTATTACTTGGAGAAGTAGGGAGCCGTCTTACAACAGTGATAAATAAGATTTTACAGTTATATGACTTAGGTGACTGGGGAAGGGATAGATCTCCTCAAGAGAGAAGGGTGAATAACCAGCAAACTTGGCGCCAAAGGAGAGTAACAAGAAAAGAAATGTTTACTGCTTTATTGAGAGCAGGAGTAGGCTTTGAAATGATAGATGGAATTCCAACCAATGAATTATATAGAATGTACAGAGATAAAGGCCTTGATAACAGGAGAGATAGGGAAATCAGAACTGCTCCTGCAAATGCTACAGATGTTGAACCTTCATACCCAAGTGAATCACATGAAAGGGAATACTAGGGAACAGGCCAGGCCCCAGCCCAAATTAAGGAAATACACAGGCTGGATTGTAGACCTCACATTAACTTGACCATATATTGGAAAAATGGGTCAAGTACGGTAACTGAGGCATTAATAGATACTGGGGCCGAGGCCACCCTTATTTATGGAAATCCAGACAAGTTCAGCCATGGAACTCCTATTACCATTACAGGACTAGGAGGGACTGAAATATCAGCCAGACAAGTTAAATTGATGATGAAAATTGGACAGTTGCCCAAGAAAGAATATAGTGTGGTTATTGTGCCTATTCCTGAATACATCATTGGAATAGACATTTTGAAGGGTATGACCTTAAATTTACCTGAAGGGAAATACCAATTTGCTGTGAGGAAAATAGGCATTAATGCAGTCTTAGTGGGGAAAATCAAGATGGATCCAATCACTTTGCCCGAACCTTCTGAAGTAATTACTTTGAGGCAATATCGTGTGCCAGGTGGGCAAGATGAAATTGCCAACACTATAAGAGAATGTGTTGAGGCAGGAGTGTTAGTCCCTACAACTACTCAATGGAACAACCCTGTCTGGCCAGTCCGAAAGTCAGATGGAACATGGAGGATGACAGTAGATTATAGACAGCTGAACAAAGTGACTCCTCCCTTGTATGCTGCTGTCCCAGACACGGTTACTTTAATAGAGAGAATACAAAAACATGAAGGGACTTGGTATGCAGTTATTGATTTGGCCAATGCCTTCTTTACAATCCCAATAGACCCCAAGCAATGGAATCAGTTTGCTTTTACTTGGCAAGGCCGACAGTATACATTTACACGCCTGCCGCAAGGATATATTCATAGCCCAACTATTTGCCACAGGATTGTAGCTGAACATTTGGATGAATTAAAGTTACCTGGTGTACAGCTTACACATTACATAGATGACATCATGATACAGGGAAAGAATATAAAGGAGGTGGAGGAGAGTTTAGCATTATTAATTGACCATATGAAAAGCAAAGGATGGGAAATCAACCCCGCAAAGGTTCAAGGGCCAGCTCAAACTGTAAAATTCTTGGGGATACAGTGGAATAGAGGACTGCGAGAAATTCTCCCACAAGCTCGACAAAAAATCCAGGATTTTCCCACCCCTACCAATAAGAAAGAGGCCCAAAAGTTCATAGGGCTGTTTGGTTATTGGAGACACCACATCCCACATTTGGGACAGATTTTAAAACCCTTGTATAAAGTCACCAGAAAGAAATATGAATTTGACTGGGGACTTGAACAAAGTAGAGCTTTTGAGGAAGCAAAGGCTGCTATTCAATTAGCTCTAGACTTATGGCCTATGCAAAATGGGCCAGTGGAGTTACAAGTGACTGTACAAGATGACTATGCAAATTGGAGTCTGTGGCAAAAACAACAAAGCCGAAGTGTACCTTTAGGCTTTTGGTCAAGGAAACTGCCCTCATCTGGAGTGCAATATACACCTTTTGAGAAGCAGCTGTTAGCTGCATATTGGGCTTTAGTAGAAACTGAGCAACTAACTCTGGGTCATGAAGTGGTATTAAGGCCTGGAATTCCAATTATGACTTGGGTAATGAGTACCCCAGCTTCTCACAGAATTGGACATGCACAAGAGGCAAGCATAATCAAATGGAAGTGGTATATTCAGAATAGGTCCAGAGCAGGCAAAAATGGAGTTTCTGCTCTACATGAATCTGTGGCGAACATTGATACTGAGAGCAATGAAAAGCCCCTTGAATCTAAGCAACAGATGGTACCATCCTTAGTGAAATGGAATAATGGATATGACGGACTAAATGAAGAACAGAAGAAACATGCTTGGTTTACTGATGGGACAGCAAAATATTTAGGACAGGAGAGACATTGGAAAGCAGTAGCCTATAACCCCTGTACAAGGAGAACTCTGGAAAGTTCTGGGATAGGTGGAAGTAGCCAATATGCTGAACTGATGGCAGTGCATCAGGCCATCAGAGCAGAGAAAGGAGGACAGTGTCATATATTTACTGACTCGTGGGCGGTAGCTAATGGATTAGCTACGTGGATGCCTATATGGAGGAATCAGAATTGGGAGATTCATGGCAAACAAGTTTGGGGTAAAGAGTTATGGGAAAATATATGGGACATGTCTTTGGTTACAGATCTGTCAGTTTTTCATGTTGATGCTCATGCAACCCTGACCACACCAGAACGTGAGTACAATGCACATGCGGATCGACTAGCAAAGATTGCTACTGAATGTATTGTCCCTACTCCGACTCCAACTGATGACCCAGCCTTAGCAAGATGGGTCCACCAGACTGCTGGCCATTTAGGGGTCCAGGCCACCCATCGATGGGCACAGGATCGAGGTATCAGTATTTCTCATGCGTTGTTAAAACAAATAACAGAGGAGTGTTGTATATGCCAATTAGAAAAAGAACGAACTCTTCCTAGGATAGTTACTGGAGAAATAGCAAGGGGAAAAGTTCCAGCCCAAATTTGGCAGATAGATTATATTGGCCCACTACCCCAGGATAAAGGATGTAAATATGTATGTACGTGTGTTGACACCTATTCAGGTGTACTAGTGGCTTGTCCTTATAAAGACGCAACTCAGAAAAACACCTGTAAAACTCTAGATATTGTAAGTTTATATTATGGAACCCCAATGCAGATTCAAAGTGACAATGGGTCACATTTCAAGGGCAAAGAAGTGAAAAGATATTGTGTGTTGAATAATATAGAATGGATATATCATATTCCATATTACCCACAAGCATCTGGGCTAATTGAAAGAATGAATGGATTGTTGAAAGAACAGCTGAGAAAATTAAGCTCAAATAATTCATATCGACATTGGAAGGATAATTTGTCTATTGCCTTACGTAATTTGAATAATAGGCCCTTAGGGGGAAGTACACCTCTAGCCAGAATGATGACCCCAAATCTGCAGATCAGAGAACAGCAAACATGTGAGATCCAAAACATTGAATTTTGGACTGTGAGGGAAGATGTCCCACTACCAAGTCCAGGAACACCTGGTTCAGCAGGATATGATTTACATTGTATAGAGAATTTTAGGTTAAATAGGAAAGAGATAAGAAAAACCCCTACTGGAGTATGTATGAGAATCCCCAAGAATCATCTTGGATGGATATTACCTAAACCAGGATTAGCGGCTCAAGGAATACATGTATTGGCTGGAGTGATAGATTCTAATTATCAAAAAGAAATTGTTGTGACACTCCAGAATATGGGTAAAAAACCTGTACAATTTTGTAGAAATGATAGGATGGTTCAAGTCATTATTATCCCCTGTGAAAAAATACCCTTTGTGAAAACTGACCCTCCTCCCAAAATAACTACTAGAGGGGCAAAAGGGTCTTGCTCCATTGATAGAATAAAGTCAGGAGCTAAGGTATGGGTAAAACGGAAGCCAGATGATATTCCAAAGGCTGCAGAAGTTATAGCCCATGGGAAGGACAACACTGTAACAGTTGTTTATTCAGGGGAAAATAATTACCAAATCGTACCCCTGAACCATATATTTTACCGTGAATAGGTTATAATAATAGATTCACAGACTATTCTTTTTGTCCTTTGTTTTGGCTAACCTTGTTGCTAGTTTTGTTTCCTTCAGGCTTAAGCACCCTGCACTTTCCGGTGACTGCCTAAGCATGTAGCATTCTTGGAATTCCTGCCAGCTCGTTAAAGAAATGACCTCTGGAATGGGACTTTTTGGGGGCAGGGCCATCTCTACATCCAATTTCAGCATGAAGAAGCTATGGAAAATGAGACCTTCACCCCTCACCCCAAGATTTTGAGCCCCAATAGTTCAAGGGGGGTGGAAATGATGATAGTGTTCTGTTTACTTATTTTGTGTTATCCTTGCTGTGTTGTTTTATTGTTATGATATTATTGATCCTATGTAATGGATACAAGGATTTAGGGGTGGACATTTGAATTATTAATAATTATTTTGGGGATGATTGATTGAAGAGATTATTTTGCTGGGATCTAGGGGTGGATCGCATTTGAATCGTTAACCAATGTTTGGGAATGTCACTGAATGATATGTTTTGCTTTATAATGAATGATATGTTTTAGTTTCCTTTGTAATTGGATCACAATGTATGTTCTAGGATACATGGCTGATTAGATTATGTATCCTATAACAAGGGGTGGAGTGTAGCCAGAATGGCCTTTGTTTTCTTTGAATGACTCAGTTTACCTCATTGAGCTTCCCTGGACGCTGGGGCTTGCTCTTCCGGGGCAGGACCAGAACTTCCTGTGTGATGAGTCATGGGGCTGGCTGAGGGGAGGTGTTAGCTCCAGAACCTGGTCTACCCTAGGGGGAGGAGCCAACTCAGGAACCAATCGGCCCTGGTCATTTGGGCGGAGCTTGATGATGTCAAAAACCCTATAAGAGGGGAGAGGACAGCTTGAAGATTCTCTCTTTCCTTTTCCGGTTGGAGCCAGCGACAGTTACGACAGTTACGTCAGTTACAGCGACCGTTACATCGTCAGTTACAGTTGCAGCTTCAGTTTCAGAAACAGACACAGCTGAGGCAGGAGCTGCCAGCAGCAGAGCTGATCTACGGGAGGAAGCTGAACAAAGACTTCAGTCCAGTGGGTAATCTTATTACCATAAAAGGGGGAAACATGATTTTGCTTTACGCAATCATGTTTCTCTGTAGCCTCCTGGTTACTCTTTCAAGGCGTACTTATTGGGCCTGGAAGATTATGATCAACATATCAAAATGGGGCTTCTGGTTCATGGGTTGGTTACTGTGGAGCCTAAATAAATGTTTTGATTCTTCTGCCTTCTATTTTGAGAGTTTCTTATATCCGGCGATTCCGAACCTATCAGACATGTTTATGATCCTCTTTGAGATTATAAACTCTGCCCTCCTGATACAAGGACACAATTGATTGAAAGCAAAGGTATTTAATGAAATAGTACAGTAAAGAAACAATAATAGATCTTTCATCAAGTAGAAACACCTAGACAAAAGGCATTGAGAGGCACACATATAAGGACCCTGTATAGCTAGACCAGGGTGGGGAACCTGTGGCCTTGAGGCCACATGGGGCCCTCTAGGTCCTCAAGTACTGCCTTTTGAATGAATTCAAACTTCACAGAACAAATCCCCTTAATAAAAGGATTTGTTCTACAAAGCTTGGACTAAGTCAAAAGGCTGCACCCCAGGACCTAGAAGGCCACTGGTTCCTTACCCGTGAGCTAGACCGTGTGTGGAGGGACAAATCATGTCTTTGTTGTTATGGGGCTGCCAATATATTCTAATAATGTTATTATACTGCTCCTGCTGGGCCTGTTTATTGATAGTTTCATGTGGTATGTAGTCACTGCTGGGTGTTGATCTTTGCCGGTCTCATAGGCTCATGGCTAGATCGTCCTTTGCTGACCCTCTGGTCACTGTCAGTCCCTGCCAGGCATGGCTCCCCTTGGACATGAGGTAGTGGAACTTTTCTGTGTTTCTAGCTTCCGGCTTCAGCCAGACTTCTCTGTGAGGTACTATATTTTCCCTACAAGGGGATCTGACATCTTTCTTTTAGCTTAAGCTCCAGCTCTTTTATAAAGATAAGATCCTTGTTTACATATATCATCATCAGACTTAGGGGAAAATTCTTACTTGCTTTTTCTCTGCTGTATGGAGAGTGAGTGTTCCAGTCACCAGAGCCTCAGCTGTGATAGGTTTTTCCTCTCCAAAAGGAGAGTCCTTGCCCCAGGGGCCAAGCACCTTGAAACCCAAAATAGCCAACCAAATAAATATTGCCTGCAGTCATTAATCTATTTCTTGACTTCCACTTCCTTCTCACTAGGATACTTTATATTTGTGCCTTTTTCAGACATAGGCTATTCCAGTATCTCAGGGACAGCTTAGAACTGGAGCCTGTAAGCTTTCAGTGCTCCCCAAGTGGTCTGATTTAGGGAAACATCTGATTGTTGCACTTCCTCCCCCCCCCCCCCACCTTCTTGAGATCTGCAATTTTCTGCCTGAGCTTGGGTCTCAGTACCAGTAAACTGCTCTTGGACCCAAGCTAGGAAACTGCTTTTCTCACTGTCTTAGAGTGATAGAACCACAGGTCCCCCTCTGGTCTGGGATTTCTGCCCTGGTTATTCCTTCTTAGGCTTCAGATTGGGCTAGAAGCTAGAGCTGACATCTTGCTTCATTCCTGGGGTTAGAGTCACAATTCTGTTATTAACGTCTTAATTTGTTCCTCTAGGCCTAAGGCCTTCCTTATCCTAGAATGCCATCTGGGGCACAGGTCTCCTTCCCAATCCACCCTGGAATTGTTACTCAGAACTAGATAGTGAGCAACAAAGCTGCTTTGGGCAGCACACACTTCTGGCCAGACACTGTCACCAGTGTCCACAGACTTCTCAATCTGTCTTCCTACACCTACCTAGGCTGGAAAAGTGATTCACTGTGACATTTTCTTTGATTTTTCCTGTTAGCATTCAGTTTCATATGTTTTCTAGATTTGTTTGGAGGAGTCTGGGGATAAAGGAACTTTCTACACAGCTTTATGCTATTCTCCCATCTTGGCTCTGCCTCCCCCATGTTTATTTTTTTAAATCTAGATAAGTGATATCTAGAGGATTCCCCTTCTTGCCCACAAATTCAGTAATACAGTCCAGAAAAGGAAATAAATTTAGTTTGCCATGACCTCTTCTTCATGAAACGATTCTGTCTCTTTTGTGATTTATACTTTCAGTTTTCAGATGTTCAACTAACCATAATTTTATAGTCCATTCTATATGTAGGAAACTGATTCAAATGTATAAGAACAAAGCTATTCTCCATTAGATAAATGGCAAAGGATATGAACAAGCAATTCTCAAAAGAAGAAAGAAAAGTTATCAACAAGTACCTTAAAAAATGCTTCAAATCATTAATAACAAAGAAATGAAAATTAATACAACTCGAAGGTTCTACTTTACACCCACCATACTGGTAAAGATGACAAAAAAGAAAGTTATAATTAATAGGAGGGCAGTGGGAAGACAGGAACCATAAACTACTGCTGGTGGAGCTCTGAACTGGTCCAACAGTTCTGGAAAGCCATTTCATACTATACTAAAAAATACATTTATACACACCAAAAGTCAACTGTGTTTTTACTCTTTGGCCCAGTGATACCATTGGCATTATTAGGCATATATACCAAGAGAGAGGATCAAGAAAGAGGAAAAAAGACCATACATACAAAAATATTTGTAGAAAAAAAAAACCCAGGAAACATTGATTGACAAATGGCTGAACAAATTATGGTATACAAATGGACATTTCCAACTGGATTCCCTATAGATATCTCAACATGTCCCAGGCAGAAATCATTATTTTTTCCTCCAAATCCCACCTTTCTTTTGAACTTTCCTATTATCGATGAGGGTACCATCATTCTCTCCAACACTCAATTTGACAATTGTGGTAATGTCCTCTATTCCTTAATCTCATTTAAGCCATATGTTCATCAGTTAGCTACTTTACCCTTACAATTCCTCTTGCATACATTCCCTTCCCTCCACTTACCCAGCCACCAATCTAATTTAGAACCTTATGATTTCTTGCCTGGAATACGGCAGCAGCCTCTTCATTGGTCTCTTTGTCTCAGGTCTCTCCAATTCATCCCCCACACAGCTGCCAAGGTGATTGCTCAAAGTGTAGGTCAAGCCATGTCACCCCCTCTCACACATACATATGACCTTGCATTCAATAAATTCCAGTAGCCCTCTATTACCTCTAGGATAAACTCCTTGGGTTGGCATGTGAAGTTCTTCACAACCTGACCCTTCCTTAACCTTTCTAGTTTTCTCATACTCTGCTCCCTTCAAGAACTCTTACTGACTTACATGCTGTTCCTCACATACACAGCTTTCCATCTCCCATCTCAGTACCTTTTCTGCGCTGGATTTTCCCCCCTTGACTGGAATGCTGCCCCTCTTCACCACCATTTTTTAAAATCCCTGGCTTCCTTCAAGAATCCGTCCAAACTCATCTTCGGCAGAAGACCTTTCCTGGTCTTGTCAGCTGCTAATGCCTTCCCCTTATTTTATATCGACTTTGTATGGATCTTCGGTGTACTTAGTTGTCTTCCTCATATTAGAGTACAAGTTCTCTAAGGGGAGGAAGAAACTGGCACATCGTTAGTGCTTAATAAATGCTTATGTTATTGCCTAATAAATGCTTATTGATAGACTGATTGAACTCTCAACCAGAGGGTTGATCTCACATCTACCTCCATGAGAGCTACCCCTCTTACAAGGGTCCTTGCCCTGTAATCTCAAGAATTAGATTGGGGGGAAGATGCACCAAATTGATCAAAGACATTGCTGATCACCCCTCTTTCACGTTCCTCTCTCTACTCTTCTTCACCCAAATGTTCTCCATTATGCTTCTCCACTTTGGTTCCTGTATTTCCTCACATGTGTAAACCTTCTTAATTAATATATTAATAAGTAATTAATTAATCATGGGTGGCTAGGGGGTTCAGTGGATAGAGTGCGGGGCCTAGAGTCAAGAAAACTTATCTTCCTGAGTTCAAATCTGGCCTCTGACACTTATTAGCTAGGTGACCTTGGGCAAGTCACTTAACCTTGTTTGCCTCAGTCTCGTCATTTATAAAATGCAATGGAGAAGGAAATGGCAAACCACTGTACTATCTTTGACAAGAAAATTCCAAATGGGGTCAGGAAGAGTAGGGCATGATTAACAACAATAAATATTAATATGTAATAATCAGTCAACATATAATTATGTTATATATTATAAAATTATATGTTATATAATCATATTATATTTATATTATAAAGTTATGTTATATATTCTTATGATAAAAAAAATTAGTATATACCTACCTAGCCCCCTTTAACGTATTATGTTTCTTTTTTCTTTTAGAGCTGGAGTATTTATTGCTTTTTTCAGGCAACACATTCACATTTGACCTTTCCTTTCCAAACTTTGTTATTAAGGATACCTTTTTAATTTGAATTTTTTTAATTTATGGAGTAAAACAAGTACTTTCATAATTAAAGCATTGGCATAATTAAAAAATGATTGCACATGAAACTACAAATCTATATCCATGCTGAGACACATTCCATGCATGGTTTTTATCCCACCAAGTCTTCAGTGATGCTTAGTCATATTTGTCTTCTTGCATTAGAATCTTTTGTATTAGAATCTCTTGTGGTAGTTGACTTCAAGATTTCCCAGTTGGAACTATTACATTTATAATATGGCACTACTAGTGTTAATACTTAATTTTGACCTGTGAAAGTTTTAATGATTAGATTCAAATCAAATTTTGATAAGAAATTTCCCACTTATGCACATAATTAAAGCATTTTTAGATTTCTGAAGGATTGTTTTAAATAATTTCGCTTATTTAAAGCACAATTCTTCTGAAATTATGTGGGTTAGGATCAGAGTTTTTTAAAAAACAAAACTAGAATAAGATGAGGTTTTTTTTAATGCAAATATCACTTTTCTAGTTAAGAGGTTCCAAATTCTTCCTTCTAATTTAAATAAATGATATCCTTTAACTATCTGCCAAGCTGAATTTTTTTAAAAAGTAGCATTGCTAAAACATATGTAAGTCAAGTTCAAAAGTTATATAAATATGACAGGAATAGAAGCGCGGGCAAGAGGACATAAATTGCTGTTGCTATTTAAAAACTTTCCAAAGGAAAACTGAATAGAGGAATCAATGAAAAAGTTGGCAGATATACATTTAAATGCCGGCTAGAATCATTTCGAGGGTTTCAGACTTCCACACTAAGATCACTGAAAGCACATAATATAAAATAAATGACCCCAAATTTCCCAACAAATTGAAATACTTATGTCTTTGAACAAATATTTCAGGATTATGACTGTATTTCCCTTTATGTGATAGATGTGTTCCTGAAAAGTTATCTGTGAGATGATTTTTAAAGTAGCAACACTAGTAGCTGGCATTTATATAATACTTTACAATTTACCAAAGATTTCCACATACTTGATCTCATTTGCTGTCTACAACAACCCTGTAAGGTAATAATTTTTCCCCTTCCCGCTTTCCCCCCATCCTCTTTATAAATGAGGCAATTGGGGCCCAAGTAGAATTGCTTAATGACTTGCACACAAGGACAGAGACTGAACCAGTGATTTCATTGGAATAGAGAACTCCCAAGCAAGGAAGGTCCTTCTACATGTCCAAATGTGCCCCTTCTTGTCTTAGGGGGCACCAGCCAGTATGTGTCAGAGGTCCTAACCACGTCCGCATGACTCCTAGGCTGGTTCTCTCTCTTATGCCAAGTTGCCATAGTAGCTACTTCATAAATATTTCTTGAATTTTAAAATTTAAAATTTGTTGAATTTAAAAATGCTCGAGGATACATATCCTAAGGGAACTCACTATTTAAATAAATCATATAAAAGAAATATTCCTGTAGTATAGCAAATAGTCACCTTGTATAATTTATCTGTTTTATAAATTTGAATTCTCATGAAACCCATTTTCTGAAAGGAAGCCGTGTTTTATTCCTTTTGTAAAAAAATATCCCTTGGTATGACATTTCTTAGTTCATTCCATGTTAAGGACAGCTGACTTGAGGGTTTATAACTTGCTTTCCACAATTCTCTTATTTGATCCTTGTGACAGCTCTTGGAACACGGGAACTTCCATCCCCATTTTATTGATGAGAAAATTGAAGTTCAGAGAAGGAACTTAGTCACACAGCTGGGATAGGAGCAGGTCAGAGACAGGATTCAAATGCAGATCTCTCCTTAACTCCAGGTCAAGTGTTCTGCCCTGAAAGTAGAGGCACTCAAATAAGAACAATGGTTATCAGAGGCTATATCTTTTTGCCATTCTGTCACTTCTGATGAAAGGCAGTATGATCCAAATGATGGAGGGTCAGTATTAAACCTTAGTCTTGTCACTGATACATATTAACTATGAGCCCATGAGCAAGTTACTTAACCCCTCAGAATATAAATTACAAATGATGAAGCAGAATTTTTTTTTTGGATGGAGGAAGGTAGGGCTAGTGGGGTTAAGTGACTTGCCCAAGGTCACACAGCTAGTAAGTGTGTTAAGTGTCTGAGGTCAGATTTGAACTCAGGTCTTCCTGACTCCAGGGCCAGTGCTCTACCCACTGCGCCACCTAGCTGCCCTGAAGTAGGATATTTATAAAATGTTATATGTAAAAAGTTAGACAATTAGAAGTTGGATTGAAATCACTCAATCCCATTGGCTTGTTTCTTTCCATATGGATATTTCCCCTTTCTATCTCTCCTCAGTCTCCAACCACTGACAAGTAAAAGGGGCCCCTCTGCTTCCAGCCTCTGTAAAAGAAGGGCAGATACTTGGTCTCTGGAGGGAACTGGTTTGGGAATTAATTGTTGAGGGGACTCTGGCATTTGGATATGTAGCATCTTTGACCTTCAAATAACTATGGTCTTTCAACAACTGCAGAGCTGCTGGACATATGATGGAGACCTTGTAAGTCTAAGGACTTATGAATGGATTTTTATCATTTTATTGAGGAGCAAAGACTAGTTATTAGGAACATAGAATCTTAGATTTAGAGCTAAAAGGAAGCCCAGAGGTCATCTAGTCTAATCACTGGTTAAAGGTCACCGTTTAGAAATGGTAATAAATATTTTGTTACTTGATTTACATGAATTTACATTGTATCAGGCAGCTAACATCAGCAAGATAATAATAGCTCCAGCATTTGTACATTGCTTTAAAGTTTACAAAGTGTATACTGTAGCATTAATGCTACTTGCAGCTGCTGTGGAGGTATAAGACCAATAACACCAGCACACAGGAGGGCTGCTAGCACAGGTTCTTTGATCTGTTTTTCTAAAGGAAAGCAACTTTAAAGGGGTCAACAATCTTACTTTAATTACATTCACTAATTAAGGGGAAAGGTCAGCACCCTGAACAGGGAGAAAATACAAACAGAGAAATTAACTCAGAGGTCAACAGACCGCTCCAACTGTCTGAACAAAGTAATACAGCCACCTACATACACCACCAGATCAGGGAGCACTAACATCTGAGTAGTTGGGGGACTCTTAACAAATGGCTACTCAGAGTCCCTTCCAGGAAATCAGAAGGTCTTTCTCATGAGTGAGCCCCCAAAGCAAAATCTCCCCTCAGAATATATATACACTTTTGGCTAATAGGCTCAGACCCAGAAGGCATCACAACCCTCTTGACTCAATGCCTAATTAGCTTAGTACCAAAAGGTGTGAAAGCCTTCCTACAAGCAAGCCTCCCCTAAGCAAGCTTCCCTTTAGGCAAGTTCCTCCCCCAGTGGGTTCTATGTGACTCAGGATGTATCACTGCTGGCCAGAGCTCAAAGCAGTAAGACATCCATGAAACACATGTGGTCACATAGGCCTATTAATAGACAGGGAAGATTTTCCTATTCTATTATTATTACATATACTTATCTCATTTGATTCTCACAACAGTTCTGTGAGGTAGGTTCTTATATTTTAATGAGATCTCATTTTACAGAGGAGGAAACTGAAGCACAGAGAGGTTAAATGATTTGCCAAAGGTCATGCAGCTAATAAGTATCTAAGGTAAGATCTCTACTTAGGTCTTCCTGATTCACAGTCTAACGCTCTTACACCTAGCTGTCTCTATCAATATAAATAATTTGCATTTGCACTTTGTTTTGTTCAAGTGCACGCTCTTTATTCCCTGGAAAGCCTTAAGAATAGATATTAAATAAACAAGTGTAAAAATCACATAATAGATTTATTCAGGACAAACTGATCATAGATCAGTGAATCTGATAAAAAAAATCCTCATGATGTTTTGTACAGCAGAGAATCACAAAAGTGGGCATAATTCACCATGCATGATGTTATTATATGTTAACTCCGAGTAGTGGAAAGGTGCCAGACTAAGCCTTGGAGGAGTCCAGACCATACCTCACATTCCTAGCTTCTCTGCTTCTTTCTGTCAATGCTATCATCTTTTTTCTCAGTTATCCAAACTAGAAACCTTGAACTCATTTTTGATTCTTCATTCTTTCCTTACCCCTTGCTTTCAGTTGATCACCAAGTTCTGTCAGTTCTTTGGAAAGGTCCTTTCCAGCTCTCCATTCTATCAAAGTGCAGACTCACAAAGTCTTGTTTTAAGGCATCACAGAATCTCAAAGTAGAAAGACACCTCAGGTGCCGTTCAAATCTTTTGTTGTTGGCTTTTGTTTTTGAGCCACGCTTGACTCTTCTGTGACCCCATTTGGGGTTTTGTTGGCAAAGATACTAGAGCGGTTTGCCATTTCCTTCTCCAGCTCATTTTACAGATGAGGAAACTGAGGCAAACAGTGTTAAGTGACTTGCCCAGGGTCACACAGTTAGTAAGTGTCTGAGGTCAGATTTGAACTTAGGAAGAGGAGTCTTCCTAACTTCAGACCTGGAACTCTGTCCACTGTACAACTTAGACTGTGGCAATGTACACGTAAAGAAGAAACAAAGCAATCAAAATAGGAATGCTATTAAATTAGAACGATCAAGTCGGACCCCCAGAAAGAGATAAGAGAAGGCACCTTCCCCAATTCTTTGCAGGGGTGGGGTAATATGGGTTTGGAATATTAAATACATTAAACCTTTTCAATGAGTAACTAGTTTTGTTGAACTTTTTTTTTATTCTTTTGTATAAGGAATAGCTCTCTGGGAGGCAGAGCAGGGCTAGATTTGTTGAGAAATATAAATGATGGAAAAACAAAATATATCAATACAAATTCACTTTTTAAAGAATTTCAAAGAGATTTCCTGAATCTAAGAAACTCCAAACAGCTCTGTTCTCATACAAAAATCTATTTGTGATATTATTTTTGCTATTGATTAAAATTGTAGAAACAATAAGAGCAACATATTACAAAATAGAAACTACATTTCAGTCAGTCAAGCAACAACCATTTATCAAATGCTCACTATACAGAAAGCACTGTGCTATTAGCTGGGGATACGAAAAAAAGCAAAAACATCATTCCTGCCTTCAAAGAGTTCACATTCTAATGTGGGAGAGAACATATAAATAACTAGATGCAAAAGAAATATATACAGAGTAGATTAAAGATAATCTCAGAAGGGAAGGATGAGTAGTTGGGGGGACCAGAAAAAGTCTGTTGCCCAAGGGGAAATTTGACCTAAGTCTTGTAGGAGGCCAAGGAAACTCAAACGCTGAGGTGAGGAAGAAGAGCATTCAAAGTTTGGGGAACAGCCAGCGCAAAGGTCCAGAGACTTAAAGATGGACTGACTGCCCTGTATGAGAAACAGCAGAAAGGCCAACGTGGCTGGATTATAGAGTGCATCCGAGGTGTCCTCAATGCCTCTCCTGGTTGAATAGCCTTCTCCTGTGATGACAAAATAAACTTCTTTTTGTTAACTATTGAATAACCTATTTGTGTTTCATTTTTTTCTCCTAATATTGAACCTAAAATATTGGGGAACAGGTCCAAGTCAGTCCCAAGCCAGAACACATGGCCAGAAACCATGCCCCAAACTCCCATGTGTCTACCAGAACCTATTAGAACCTGGAAGGACAACTCCTATATGGGAATAGTCCTTGTTACATTTAGCTCAAGTACTATCTCCTTTGTTAACTCATCATATATCTCTCCTCTCCTTTCTTCCCTCTCTCCTTCATCTTTCTTCCTCCCTCTTTTTCTCTCTTTCTTCCTTTTTCTTCCTTCCTTTCTTCCTTCCTTCCTCTCTCTCTCTTTCTTTCCTTCCTCCCAATTCTTCCTTCCTTTCTCTCTCTTTCTTTCTTTCCTCCCATTCTTCCTTTTCTTTCTTTCTTTCTTCCCTTTCTTTCTCTTTCTTCTTTCTTTCCTCCATTCTTCCTTCCTTTTTCTTCCTTCCTTCCTTTCTTCTTTCTTTCTTTCTTCCTTCCTTCCTTCCTTCCTTCCTTCCTTCCTTCCTTCCTTCCTTCCTTCATTTTTCCTTCATTTACCAAGGAGTAAAATGGGGAGCAAGCAGAAACCTCTTCCCTCCCATCTTCTACCAGGCTATGTGGCTTGCCCAAGCAACAGGGCCATGTCTAATCAGCATTCCAAGGACAGGTATTTATTTAATCGTAATAGGATTATATCTGAAATTATTGTGGGGGAGGTACTCAGGCCAGATCAGCTTCAGAAAGAGTTCAGATTTTTAGATCTTCTGGAACCAGGAACCAGGGACAGAGCCTCAATACAGTTGTGTGTGGGAGGGAAGGTTAGGGGTGTGGCACCCCCATGATCTGGAAAATCCGTGTGAAATTTTTTGGCCCTCCCTTCATACCAGAGAAGAAGTCTGAATTTTTTCTTTTTCTTTTCTCCTTGGTAAATGAATATCACCATAGAAATGTGTTCATATGCATGCATATACAGTAACTTAAAAAATAAAATATGTTGATAATATACAATACTATACATATATTTTATGCATTTCTGTGTTTCTAAACTTTTTCTGTGTCGTCTGCTTGGCCTTCATGTGTCTTCTGAGGCTTCTGCAAAACTCTCCCAAAATTCCCGTTTAATTTCTTATGCTGACCGGAGATATATTGAAGGTTTGATGGGGAATGTCGCCATGTGGAAGGGATAATTGTACTTAGAACCCAGCCTTGCACAAGGCAGAAGTTCAATGAATATTTTCGAATGGGTGGATGAACTTCTACCAAAAAGAGGAATGAGAACATTTCTTTCAGACAGCAAAAAGAACACAACAGAGCATTCCACTTGTCCCCTTTCCTACATCTAGACTCCAAAAATAGCCAAGAGAAATCGAGAAATCATTTCTAACGTGCGTGTTGGTAGGAATCTAGATAATATTAGGAATGCTGGGGCGGGGGTGGGGGGTAGATAATGCTGTTATTACCCACTGCTGTAAAAGTGAATCATCATCCTAGTTTGCAAAAGGCCTTTGAGGCAGAAACCAAACCATACCCACCCCCTATGCCCCGGAATCAATAAATAATAATCACTTAGATAATGGGAGTGTGTAAAAGTTGCCAGAGTTTGTTAGGTAAGATCCTAAAAAGCAGACCTTGACCTACTAGTTCTGCCACCTTTCAGAAATTCAGGTGCTGACAGCAGTAGCCTGAGGTGCAAGTCAGGGAGGACAATTATGTGGAGAAAAAGGTCTTGCATTTCCTCCTTAAAACTAAGGAGGGAATTCAGACAATACCCAAGGGTAAAAATATGAGCAAGTGTGGTATTAAAAACTCCTCTGAGGCTCCATTTACTCACACAGAGCCATTTTGGTGGAATTCAGCAAAAACCAACAACAAACTTCGACGCACCACAGCTGAATTTAGTGAAAATGATCAATTAGGAGATTCTACCTGGTCCCAAACAGTTTGAATTTGTGCATTTTCCATTTTTAGCCTATTGTTCTCACTTTGTACAGAGGATCTAAATGTGGATTGGAAAAAAAAGAGCTGTGCCTGAGTGGTATGTTCTTCATATTGACTTTGCCCAGATTCTAAATGATTTTTTAGAAATGGGTATAAGAGTCTTTCCTTCCATCAAAGCAAACGCAATTTTTGCCATCATTGCTTCTGGATGTTTCCAAGGTAGCTAGGTGGTGCAGTAGACAGAGTGCTGGGCACAGAATAAGGAAGATCTGAGTTTAAATCCAGTCTTAGACACTCACCAGCTGTGTGACCTTGGGCAAGCCACTTAACTTCTGTCTGCCTTAGTTTCCTCAGCTGTAAAATGGGGATCATTATCCCACAGGGTGATTGTGAAAATCATATGAGACGGTATTTGTAAAGTACTTAGCACAGGGTCTGGCACCTAGCGGGTGCTTGTTCCCTTCCCCTTTCTATAAGGGTCAAGCCTTATTACAACAGTAAAAATATCTGTATCACTAAAAAAATTTCCAAACCTTGTGGTGAAGTCCACTTATTTTATTTTATTTTATTTTTTGTTTTTTGGAGTCCACTTATTTTAATCAGAGTTGGATTAAACACAATCTCACTATAACTCACAAATGTGGTTGGCTACTTCAGTGGCTCGAAATGAGCTTTGATTCATAGAACCAAAGAGAGGGAACATCAGATTTCTTTTTTTAAGTACGAAGTCTGATTGGAATAATAATAATTGACATGGTTCTTTAAGTTTCGCAAACTGCTTTGAATACGTTATCTCGTTTGCTCCACAATGTCAGCCTTATGAAATAATTACCACGGTTATTATAATCAGCATTTGATAATAACTTGTAATAAATAGTATTATGTATAATATACAATAACAATATCAACCAATAAATGATTGCTTGATGTAACAATAATATATGACAATATCAATCAATAAATTATTTATATTTATAATATATAAATATAATAATATTTATAATATTAATATTATAATAATATAGCAATATAATAATGTAAATTATAATATATAATAATAGAATTTATATGGCACTTCAAGTCTTGCAAAGCTTATAGGTGAGGGTAATAATAGCACCTATGTCATGTGGTTGTTGTGAGGACCAAATGAGAACACATATGTAAAGCACTTTGGAAACTGTAAAGCAGGAATATAAATGCTTGTTATATATATTTTTATATATATATATATATTTTTATATATATTTATATAATATAAATATTGTTATCATTATCCTTATTTTATAGATAAGGAAACTGAAGCAAAGAGAGGTTAAGTGACTTGCCCAGGATCACACAGCTAGTACGTATCTGAAGCTGGGTTTGAACTGAGGTCTTCCCGTCTAACACCCTATATACTGTACCACCCAGCTATCAGTAAGGTGAGGTGAAGAAGGATTCAGTGAATTGACCGGTAAGTACCTAAGGCAAGTCCCTTCTGATGCCATATCTAGTGCATTTGGTCCCCTATGTTACATCATACCACTTCCCTGTAATATAACAGTCTGTAATAGTCATAAATTAGGAAGGATGGCTTTTTCTTTTGATTCTTTTTATTTGGAAAACAAAACAAACAAACAAACAAACAAAAAACCCCAACCAACCATGATTAAATAGCTCTCTTTGGACATTATTCAGAGCTATGATGAGTCACTGTGATTGGTAGTTTCTCTTCCTGCTAGGCTTCGTAAAATGTGGAGCATGTTCAAAAAGGGCTGACCCAGTCATTTGAAGAATGATTCTGGTACAAAGTAACTGGTCATTATTATAAACAAAGGAGGAAATGAAAAGGTGAAATGACATGTGAAGGGAGAGGCAAATATTAATATTCCAGAGATTTAGTGAAGAGTTAATGAAGTGAAATAATAAACTGGGGTTTAGAGCAGTTAATGTTTATGTTAATGCTGGTGCAAAAAAGAAACAGAAAATGGTTGTTTGAAACAGGTGTCTTTCTAATGGCTTTGAGTTTGGTGAAGAATGGGAGAATGAAGTCTGATAAAGATAGGGTTGGGCAGCTAAGTGGTCAGTAGAGAGAGCACTGGGCCTGGAGTCAGGGAGACTCATCTTCCTGAGTTCAAATCCGGGCTCAGACACAACTAGCTCCATGACTCTGGACAAATCACTTAAGTTTCCTCATCTGTACGATGAGCTGGAGGAGGAAATGACAAACCATTCCAGTGTCTTTGCCAAGAAAACTCCAAATGGGGTCATGAAGAGTTGGACACAAATGAAAATGACTGGACAACCGCAACAAAGGTGGGATTAGAGAGAAAAGGTGAGAAGAGCCAAGGGTAGATCCGGGGCCCATGGAGAAAGATCTTTCCCTCATCTTATGTCCAAGGTTGCTGAAAGAAGCTGTTTGGCCCTTGCTAGAAGTTTGGAAATCATGGATTTGCTAGTTAACTGCTTGTCAGGAGTGTTGTAGAGAGGATTCAGGCAGCAGGAAAAGGTTAAATTAGTCGATTTGTAAAGATTCTACCATATCCATATCTCATTGAAGAACCTTTTAAGGTACCTGCTCATTTATCAACTAGGAATTATTCCTATTTTATAAAATAATTCAAAGCAGGGGCAGCTAAGTAGCACAGTAGATAGAGCACCAGCCTCAAACACTTAACACTGACTAGCTGTGTGACCTTGGGCAAGTCACTTAACCCCAATTGCCTCGCCAAAAAAAAAAAATAATTCAAAGAAAAGTATGTCCCATGACCAAAGGAATTAATCTCGGGAGAGCCAAATACAATCTAATTTTGATCAGTATGCCATACTTTTTTTTAAACAGTAGATCCTCCTTTGCCTTTTCCTCTCCATATTCTCTACCAGTTAGAGACAGAGGGCCATTTCTCTGGTGATCAGGACTGACAACAATATCATCTGTCCTGCTACACCAAACTTGAGGGAAATTAGCAAGGAGACCAACCTCTCATACTCCAGGCACAGAAACATACCTGTTCTCTTAACAAACTGAGTGCTGTGCTCTCCATGCAGAATTCACATCTCTTTTATTACCCCAGATATGGATTGAACTGGCTCCCAGGAGTCTCCAGCCAGCCCCTCAGTTCAACAGCCTGCATCCCTGGCAGTTGACTTCAGCTTTCTAGGACCGATTCGGTCCCTTCCTAAGTGAAAACCTTGTGTTCATGACTTTCCTCAGCCTCTGCCCCAACGTATGAGGTTAAACTCTTTGCAATGGAAATCTTTCAGCCACAGCCCAGGAAAGGTGTCATCCCGGCACCACCCCAGGGTGAGTCTGGGAGGAACAATAGGCTCAAACATCCTCCGGTCAATGAGGGAAAAATTTAATTGATCTATTTCCTTCAAGGCTGTTTTTTTTTCTACTCTTTACTGTCCATTTTCCAACGTGTAAAATTATCATCTCTGAATGGCATAATGAATTCGTTCCCACCATAAATACTGTGTTTAGGTTTATTAGCATTTGGGAACTGCTGGTAATGGAAAAATTGAACCACATAAAAAGAGACACATGATAAGTGGCTCTGAATTTAGCACCATTTTATTGAGTACCCTAGCATAACCTGTTGACAAAACAGTCAGACACTTTGGCCTTTCATAACCTCTACTGAAAACTCTCAGATGGAAATAAAACAGTTCTCTTTTAAAGCAATGAAAATAGGCTACAAAAACAAATACAGTACTTTCCTACAGGTTAAAACATGCTCTAATAGGGGCTTAAAATGTACTAAAAAATTTTAAACAGAGAGATGACTAAAAATAGAGAGCAAATGTAAATAACCTGGGATTTTCTTTTCTTCTTTCCTTTTTCCTTTTGCTAAGCTACTTTGGAACAGAGATTTGCAGGTGGAAGAGATGACTAAATAATAACTAAAACTAATCTTTCTCATGATCTAACCTCATTACATTCTTAATTTAAACTTCTTAGCAAAGAACTATTGAACTGTGCACTTAGGTGTTCTCTATGTCCTGAGGAAGAGTGAATAGTCTGTCTAGAATGCATTCTGACATTCTAGTAGGGAGCAGCTAGAAAAGCAAACCAGTGGTGCATACTTGGAGAGTCCAGAAGAACAATAGGCTGGGCAGAGATGCCCCTACCCCACCCTCACACCTTACACACACACACACACACACACACACACACACACACACACACACACAGAGCTAACCTAGTGAGCCCAACAAAACAGCAGTGTACTTGGCAGGAACACAGAGCCCTATGAAGAACAGGTCTAGTGAGAACAGAAGACATGCAAGGTATTTGTGAGAGGGTATGATCTATTTATATGGGGTGATTTTTTTAACAAATTTTACATGAAATAACTTTGATTTAAACTAATTGCATTGTCTAAGTGACTAGGAGGAAAGCGAACACATTGATTGGAGCTTAAAAGCTATTGTTTTGAATGGATATGAACCCACAAAAGTACCTTGAACTATTATGTGTCTCCCACCTCCCCCATGAGGGGGAGTGATAGCTATTATGAGGACCTCACATATTGGGGAGGTGTACTACATCAAACAGAGTTCTTTTTTCCCCAAGTATGGGACAGATAATTTATTCCTACATGCAAAAGGAATGCTTTAAAACAGGACACCCATAAGTAGGCATTTGATAAAACATACTAAAAACTGGATTCAGTAACTTAATTTAGAACTATTTTTTAAAGCAGCACTTTTCTCATTAGCATACAAGTTACAGTCCCTGGGATGCTAATGTTTAAACCTTATCTGAACATAAAGCAGTTTGCCAGACTGCTAATTAGGCATTTTACATTTCACCTTAGCTCTGCACTGTCTAAACAAACCCTGGTACATGTTTGATAGCAAAATGGACAAGTTTAGGTTAATACTCTTGTTTTTCAGGGTTCTGGCAGTTTGCATAATGACCAATTTTAAGGCATGAATTGTAAGTATTGTTGAATAATATATATGTGAAGAAGTTTGCATTTTTTTTCCAGCATGCTTGTTAAACAATTTTTTTAGTCTTGTCCCAAATCATTTAGAAGGAATAAAAATTAGGTCCACTGAAAGATCAAGTTGTAAAATTCTAAATTAATGTTGAGATCAGGTCATAATGAATTAGGAATAGCTAAGGAGAATATAATCTTGATGGGTAGTTGATAGAAAGTGAAGAAGCAAGTAATGGGAGTTAAGGAAGTTGATGAACCGGGAGGTCTGGGTATCCAAGGGGGCAGCAACATATATACATACATACATATATATATATAATATATATTATATATATACATAGAATTATATTTCCTTAATGTTAACATATTTGAACATGAGTTATTTACATTATCTCCTTAAATTTACTTTTATTACTTAAATTATCTCCTTAAAATTACTTAAATTTCATCAACACCACAATTGTTCACCTGCACATGAGGGTGAAGTTGGGGATAAAGAGGAATACTACCATCCAGGCATCAAACTCCTTGAAAAAGAGGAAGAATGATATGAGAGTTCATAGATAACTGTGTAAGGAGTGCGTGGGTGACATAGATATATAGAATATGTAGATATATAGAATGAACTTCAGGAGAAGAAAGATTGCTTAATGATAGGGACAAAGAGATCTGGAAATGACATGGGGAGCAAGGAGTATGACTTCTCTTGCCCCATATTTGGGGACCTGAGAGACAGATAAAGGGAGAGAGAGAGGGAGGGAAGAGAGGAGAGAGAGAGAGAGAGAGAGAGAGAGAGAGAGAGAGAGAGAGAGAGAGAGAGAGAGAGAAAAGGAAAGAAAGAAAAAAAGAAAGAAAGAAAAGAAAAGAAGGAAAGAAAGAAAGAAAAAGAAAAAGAAAGGAAGGAAGGAAAAGAAAGAAAGAAAGAAAGAAAGAAAGAAAGAAAGAAAGAAAGGAAGAAGGAAGGAAGGAAGAAAGAAAGGAAGAAAGAAAAGAAGGAAGAAAAGAAGGAAAGAATTTTAAATAATGCTGGTAATTTTTCCACCCTTCTCAAAAAAGTACATACCCAGGGTCAGTGGTAGGTGGGAGTTGTGAATCTGCTGTTCCCTCAGTCCATTTCAGTACCTGTCGTTCTCATATAGTGAGCAAGCACCTCACTGAGCTGAGTGTGATTCTCTCTAGGATCTCTTATCTATTCATTTTGCTTATGATTGCAGAACTAATGAGAGGGGCACCCTAAGTTTGCCTATCTGGTCAGCTAGAAAGGCCCATGCTTGTGCTCCTTTTGACATTCTTGTGCCCTCTCTCGCCTTGTGGTGAAGCTGGAAGAAGACATAATAATGTGTTGGTATGATTATGCTCTAATATAATCAGATTTAAACATAAAGACTTTTCAAGAGTTCTCCACACCATATGCCCCAAATATCAGGTTTCCTGCCAGCTAAGGACTTGGTCTTTACCTGTTTTTGTTGTCTTCTTTTCAGTAGAGGCCTTGGTTCCTGCCTCTTTCTTGACGAATTGCTTATCTGGGTGTGATGAAAAAGAAAATTTGCATTAGACAGTTTCCGTAGCTGGGACTAGCTGCTCTCTGATACAGACTTTTTTTTTTCAAAGGCACATTATTACTTTTATAGCTACAACTATTTAAAGTAAGGAAATGCTAGATTTCAAATAGGGGTTGGTAAAAATAAAGATGCAATTGTTGTCCCACCCAAGCTTTTGGACTCCCTGAAATCTATCCATCCACTTGGGAATGAATACATGGACCCCAGGTTAAGAACTCTTGCTTTAGAATCTCTTTTTCTTGCAAATGAGGGAGGAAATTCTGTAATGAAAGTGTTTAGTGCTCAGTCCAGGTATTTGGTCACTAGTTATCAAGTACTTGTTCAATGGGATGGAAAACAGTTTATTCTTCTCATCCTGAAAACTATGCTCTTGACCGTTCAGGTCTTGAGGTCGCCTTGTAAGGTGGTTTCTAAGCCCTTCATTGTTAGGACTGCACACAGCCCAGTACTCTTGTGTACTTAAAGGTGAAAAATACTGCCAATCAACCCATGTAGTTTAGCTAATGAGCCAAATTCTTTCATTATGCTGAAGGACTGTAAGGTCAAGTGAACAGGACTACGTGGGGCACACAGGAAAGTGTTGTAGGCTAGAATAGAACTGTGATTTGCATGTGTTTAAAAAAGCTTTGCCTCACTAAATTCCTTAGAGCAGAACTTAACCTTGGAAAATATAGATGCATTTGTACTCATTAGAAAATGCAGTATTAAATACTAAGTACAAAACAATCTTCTTGTTTATACTATAAATGTACATTTGAGTCTTGTTGAAAATCCTTCTTCTCAATTACAAGCTGTTTTGAAAGTACCTCTCACAGTGCACTGCAGACTAATCTAATTTGACCACTGAGGGGAAGGGAAAATGTGCAGGTGAACAATTGTGGTATTGATGAATTGTCAGGAATTTTAAGGAGATAATGTAAGTAACTCATGTTCAAATATGTTAAGATTACTGAAAGCATTGCAGAGGGAAAAGTCTGTGTGAAGTGCTATTAAAAAGAAAAAGTGGTGTGTTGATCACATTTAATGTATAATGCTTATTACAACTTAATCAGTTTAAATGAGTGATTTTTCCCCCATGCACTCAATTAAAGTATTACATAGGGCTTTATTATTATTATTTTCATTTGAAAAGTTTTTCTAAAATTAGGTCTAGGATCCAGGATGACTCATTTTTTGGACATCTATGTAATATCATTGTAAATGTTACATAGAAAAAAATGACTTCAATGTTTTCTGTGTATTTGTGTATTTCTGTGTATTTTAAAATTAAAATTAAAAATCTGTGTATTAAAAAATAGTTTTACAAGCTCTGTCTCCACAAGGAAACCAGTTGGTCTTTCCCTTTACTCCCCTCCAACCCCATCTCAAACTGGTTTGAGCATACATGGATTCCACATGCACCCATTTCTGTTTTATTTTGAAAGTCATCTTTTAAAAACAACTAAATCAGACCTTTCATTTAGACAAAGTAGCTCTTAATGTAACCTATTTTGGGGATTATTTTTAGGTTTTAGAATACATCCTGGTTGTCAGTAAATAAATTAGCAACAAAATAATAAAGAGGTTTAATGTCTAGATGGAGGTAAGCCCTCGAAGGTCAGGAACCAATTTTTGTATTAGTATCCCTACCATCTAGAACAGTGCCTTGCAGAGAATAGGCACTAGACTAATGTTGATTTGAAAATATTTTGTGTTATGATTTTTTACATAATCCTTTAAAAATTATAACATTTTACATGAATTTATAAAGTAGTAGGCAAAATATTAGAAAATTTTATGAAGTAGGCAAAGGAACTAAATTGTTAATATAGTTATCATCTTTCAAAAATGCTTGAACTTCAGTCTATGTATCTTCCTATGCTCTGAAGCAGGTCGAGGTAGGAAATAACTTTGTAATGGAATGTCAGGCTTAAATAGAGTTAGAATATCTTTTTCTCTGCTCAGCACCTCCACTGATAATCTATGCATAGCTGTTGTATCATAGCCTCCTATGGCTGGCTCAAAGGAGAAACTTTAAAAAAATCAACTCCATACTATATTCCTATGAAAAATAAAATGGTTACTGGTACATAGTTTTCTGTAATGGTAACATAGAGGAGAAAAAAAAGACTAATAGGCAAATGTTTTTGATGGTGCCTGGCATTTGTGAGGTCATCTGGTACAGAATATACCATAAAATATATTGTCACTTTTTGTCTCTGAAGTTTCTCCAGAAAGTTTGCTGCCAAGTGAGTGGATTTCCTAAGTGGCTATGTAATGGCCTATTGATTTCACACCCCTTACTACATCTGACTACCTGGCCACAAATTGATCGGGTTTGTAGGGACAGGATTGTAAGTCAATTTATGGTGTTCGATGTTGTTTTGAGAGAGAGAACTCATCTCACAATAATGTAAGTTAAGCGGAAAATGGCAGCTGTGGCTCTGGATTCTCCTGCTTTGCTTTTGCTTCATTGTGTGTCTCTAATAAACAATGGGTTCACCCTTTACCTCAGTCTGTAGGATTCTGGGATTGAGGGCATCATGCCAGGCCCTTCTGTGCTGTTTGCCAAGGATAAAGGTGTATCCAAAGAACCAAAGAGGTAGGCTATAACTTAAATGCAGCTGACTTGTGTCACTTACATGCAAATTGCTCTTCTCAGACTTTTCTTTCTCCCCTGCTGCTGGGGATTTCCTCTTTCTCTCCCTATGGCAGCAGAACATAATGACCCTGTCCCCTAACTCTAACCAGAATCTTAACATTTATTTTTATCTTCTGACTTCCCTCCCCTACAGAACCTGTAGGTAGTAGTGGGTGGGGGAAGGTGGAGTTGATGATAGCAGGAGGAGAGGGAGGGAGGAGAAGAGGGAAGAAGCCAGATGGAGATGGTGGAGGAGAAATAGTATTCTGCTACTTCAACTGGGCCCTTGGCCCCTGCCCCCTCCCTCTCTGCTCCATCCATGACTACTCCCACATGGCACTGCAATGGAGGGGAAGTTAGAAAAAGGAAAGAAGAAAATGGAAAACCCCAGTCATCAATCTTCATTTTTCTCTCTAGTTGGGGGTCAAAGTTTACTTTTGTCAACAGGAAGATATCCATTCAACTCAAGGAAAATTATGCATATTTTATTTAGGGGATTTAAAACTATGTGGTTTTACTACATTCAAGCATTACAATAACTTGATTTAGGCCTGTGATGGTCATCTTACAGTTGTCCTCAGGGAATTTGTTTGAATGAATAGATAAGAATAAATTATAATTAGCATTTCAATTCCTTGGGTATTTTGAAAAGTTTTTTTTCTCCTCTTATTCCCTACCCACCCCACATTTTGTTTATACCAATAATTTGTTCAGGAGTCCCTTTCATCATAATGTAAAGATAAGCTTCAGCCCGGATCCTGTCAAGATTATCACAAATTCTGAATTAGTGGTGTCTAAATTAATGAATTCTTGCTTATGAGGTTGCTGTAAAACAGGTTAGTAAGAAAGACACAAATGATTTGAAATTCAAGTGCGTGTTCTGAATACAATAGCTTCCCCTGAAAGCAGGCAGACTGAATAATGCAGAAAGGATAAGTAGGATGTGTCACAGGTGAAAACAATGAATATGAAAAAGTTTAAAGAAATTTAGTTGGAGGAAAATTATGTGGAAATTTGGGATTCAAGAACTTCCCTAAGGGGCTTAGTTATTTCCTATCTTGTCTCTGGCTGTCTTATGATATCAGTGATAACTGGAGAGTGGGAGAACAATGGTAGAGGGAACTTTGAGTCACTGGATTCAGGCTTCTAAAACAACAATTGAGGTAGGAAGATACTCTAGCATCAGGGTTCCATTTCTCATGTGGTTCTAAGAGCCAGAAAGCACTTAAAACACAGAGCTCACTCCATATTCAGATAGGGCCCAGGGATTAGATATGCCTGCAAAAATGCAGCTTAAGCCTGAAAGTTCTAAGTTCTAGGATCAATAATATTTCTGTGACAAAGCACAAAGTATTTCTCATTCTTCATTGGGTCTTTGATTAACAAAAAGGCAGTACGACTGCATGGTCAAAAAACTCTGAACATGTCCTTGTCTGATGTGGTTTAAAAAAAACAAAAAATAAATAAAAACAAGGTTCATTGGATAGATAAAGGAGTCAGAGAAATCTTTATTACCTAGTAGGAGATAAGGGAACAATATGCCACTTAGTCTGCTGGGAATCTGCAGAGGCAGAGTATATGTAGAGGAAGCGGGAGGGCTAGAACAATCCTCATAGAGACTGTTAAGGGAGCTTAGGATCAGCCTTAACATTAAACAAAATATGAAATAGATTTACACCTGGGGTTGATCCAGAAGGGTCCTTGATCAATGCCCAATCAATCTGATGACATGACAGGGCATAGAGCTCCTCATGGGCATGCCTGCTGACACCTGGCAGTCTTGGTGACCTGAGATTCAGGACAGATTCTAGCTGGAAGAACCACCCTTCTCTGGGATCTAGAAAAGTAAATTGCCAGACTAGCTAATTCCCTCTTTTCTTCCCTCTCCTTTTCTCTGTCTACTTCCTCTAACCTTCTTAGAGAGTACAAGAAGGAAGGAGTAATGGGGAATTTCTTCCCCAGCCCCAAG
Organism: Trichosurus vulpecula; assembly: GCF_011100635.1. NCBI lineage: Eukaryota > Metazoa > Chordata > Mammalia > Diprotodontia > Phalangeridae > Trichosurus > Trichosurus vulpecula. The sequence continues at coordinate 411,543,157 of NC_050574.1, read as the reverse complement.
AGCGATTCATGGTAACTTTGTAGCAGAAGTACACGGTTAACTTCAAGTGCTCGCCCGGAGAGCTTAAAAGGGGAATTCTCCGACCCCAAGTTCTTGGCCACCTTCTGCCTTTCTGTTTCCTTTCAGAGCACATAAGAGACCAGAGAACTAATAACAGAGTTTCCCAGCCCCCAACCTGAGATTAGCTAACAATGACAAAGCTCTGAAAGAAGCACGTGGCAATTGGGCCAGACACTCTGGAAAGCAATTTGGAACTATCTTTGAAAAATCTCTCAACTATGTGTATACTTTTTGATCCAGCAATACTACTACTGGGTCTATGCCCCCAAAAAGATCAAAGAAAGAAGAAAAGGACTTGCATTTATAAAAATATTTATAATATCTAATTTTGTAGTGGCAAAGAACAGGAAATGAACAGGGTATCCATCAATTGAGGAATGGCTGAACAAACTATGATGTGTGAACGTGATGAAATATTTCTGCACCATAAGAAATTAGAAAAGGGATAGTTTTAGAGAAACCAAGGAAGACTTACATGAACTGATAAAGAGTGAAAAAGAGTGATAAAGAGTGCTCTGGTTAGCAGACCAGGAGAACAATTTACACAATAATAACATGTAAATGAAAACAATTTTGAAAAATTTAAGAATTCTGATCAATGAAATGGTCAACCATAGTTCCAGAAGGATGCTACCCATCTCTCCATTTCCTGACAAAGGTGATAGTCTCAGGACGCAGAATGAGACAAACGTTTCTTGGACATGGACAATGTATTGATTTTTTTCCTTGATTATACGTATTTATTACAAGAGTTTTATTTTTCTCTCTCTTTCAATTGTGGGGTTGGTTGGAGGGAGAAGGGCATAGGGATAGGCAAAATCAGGGAACAGAAGGAAGACCAGAAGGAATCATAGACAAGCAAGACAGGTCTGAAAGTTACATGTTAAATTTATTTTCTACTTAAAAGGAAAAGCAAGCTCTACATAATTGTCACAGTCTCATGTACAATTCTTTCCTTCTGTTCTATAATATACAAAAATGCTCATTTTATTTGGTATTTAAGTTTAGAATTTCTTTTAAAAAGGTTTATATTCGAAAGGTGGGATTTATTAGTTTTTGTTTTTAAAGAAAAGCACCTAGCAGAAATGAACTTTTTTCCTCCCCCCTTGGCCCAAGAAGTCAAGAGACAGTGTTCATGAACTCTAACTCTTTTGTGGAAGAGGAGGTATTTTGAATTTTTTAGGCAAGGTGATTCCTGAAACCAGCATTTTTTGCCAGAGAAGGGAGATTACCTAGTCAGTACCAGCTTTGAGAGTTGCCTCATGGGTAACCCCAGGCTTGAGACTGTGGAAGAGAGAGACCTTCTAGAAGGAGATTCTCTCACCAGCATGTTTCTTAAAGAAGGAGTAAGACTGCCCACATATTGCCTGAAGCTGAAGGGCTAAATCTTCATCATGGAGGGGTTAAAAGGTCTGATCTTCTTGCCCCCACCCCCACCCCATTACTATTATAAGTTACTGAGACCATGCTGGGCATTGCTTTTTTAATAGCCCCCAAAGTCTCCTTACCTTCAAGGAGGAATCTAAACCACAGAGTAGTACCATAAATCTTGTGTGGACTCTAGGATTCTGTAGGAAAGAGAGAATGATCAGAATGCCAAGTTTGTCCCAATAGCATCCTCAAGTATAGTTCCATTCCTGGGGGAGCTAATGTGTTTTTTTTTTTTGCAATCTGTTTATAACTGGCTGTGAGTTTTTGCATCTTTTTACCATTTCCTACAGAGTGAAATAAAGACTCCCATGGTGATTTGCATTTATTACTTTGAGTGTTTGTATGGATGGGTATTCCTTTTATGCATATCTGGGGAAAGCTAACCATGAGCTATACCTGAGTAGTATTGTGGAGATCCCTTGGAGTAAGTCCAGGTAGGGGCAACTAGCCAAATAAAGAAAATATCTCCCTCCAGGATTTGACTCCATTTGTATGAACCCAAAGTCTTAGGGAGCCCTAGAATATGAATTATCTAGGCCAAGTTTGTTTTGAGCACTTATCCCTTTCACTGACACTTTTTTCTGTCTTAGAGGCATACCTACCTTTTTAACGTCTCATTTCTTCAGAGCTGTAGTCACAATTTCCTCCTGAATTATTAGTTGATAAAAGCTTAAGGTGTTCATCCCAGGGATATTTTAATGGGAGACACTTAAAGCCAAGGAAAGCCTCCATGATCCAAAGGAATGAATTTTCAATTACAGGTGCCAGAAGAAGTGGTAGAAGAAATATTTTAAAAAATCTACTGCATATTTGAGGTTAGGCTTGCTCCATAGGTACCTTGGTATAATAGAAAGATCCCTGAATTTAGAGCCAGAGGACCTGGGTTCAAATGCTGTACCTGTATGACTTTAGATAGCCTTCTTAAGTGAGTCATTTAACTCCTCTGGGCCTCACTTTCTTTATCTGTAAAATGGGAGGGTTGACCTAAAGATGTTTTAGGATGTCTCCACTTCCTAAATCTAAGATGTTATGACGTACAAGGAAGGCATCCCCCATGCATATATCAAAATTATGCAAAATCCTTTGAAAGATAATAACAATAGAGATAACCTTGTTTAATGACCCACTGATCATTAGTATGAAGAAAGGCTGGATACAGGGAAAGTTATGCTCACCAAAGGTGTTTGTCAGGACAGGTCAGGAGAAAGGTGTTTGGCATTGTCATCAAGGAGATCTAGGACGGATTCCAAGTTAAAGAAGGATTCCCTGAAGATGGTAAGGTCCTTCAGATGTCTCCTCTTTTAGAAGATGTTGTGCTAGTTATATCAAATTTCCTTACACTGCAAAACTTTCTGGATGAAATTCATGATCACTTCAAAGAGTCTGGCCTACTTAGCCGCATAGAGAAATCCAGTCAAATACTAGGGTAGAATCCTTTACTACTGCTTATCCATTATTGTGTGTGTGTGTGTGTTTGTGTGTGTGTGTGTGTGTGTTTGTGTGTGTGTGCACATACACACTCAATGATAGTACAGCATATACAGTGATAGATAAGCAATACAAGAAATATAAATAAACTTATATACATATATAAATATATAAACTTATATACATATATGTGTATATTACCACACATATATATTTCCTATTTATCCTGCATATATCTCACTTTGTATATATTTGTTTATACATTATCTACCTTGTTTGATTAAAAGCTCCTTTGAGGGGAAGGACTATCTTTTGCCTCTTTGTTTTATCCCTCAGTGCTTAGCATAGTGCCTTGCACGTAGTAGATACTTAATAAAAGTTTATTGATTTATTGATATCTGTTTATATCTATATGACAATCCTTCCGATGTTATTGTTGTTCAGTCATTTCTCAGTTGTGTCCAACTCTTTGCGATCCCATTTGAGGTTTTCTTGGCAAATGTACTGGAGCAGTCTGCCATTTCCTTCTCTGGCTCATTTGACAGATGAGGAAACTGAGGCAATTGGGGTTACGTGACCTGCCCAGGGTCGCAGAGCTAGTAAGTATCTGAAGCCAGATTTGAACTTAGGTCTTCCTGACTTCAGGCCTGGCACTTTATCTACTGCACCACCTAGTCACTCCTACATTCCTTCAGTCTAGTCATTTAACTCTTATAGCTCCATTATGTCTAAAGACCTGACACGGATAATTTAAAAATTCACATGCTATACACAATATGACCATGTGCCCAAGAGCACATATGTGTGTATATGTATATGTATTGGATGGACACTGAAAATCAACTGTGAAATCCTCTCAGAGTTGAATTGGAAGTGCAATCATTTGGATTGCTTTTGTGAGATTGTATGGTTCTTTTGATGAACCCCAAGCTTCTCCTTGAAACAAAGGCCTGTAACAACAATGTTACTTGCAGCTACTGTGGAGGCATAAGGCAAGTAACACCAGCACGCAGGAGAGCTGCTAGTATAGGTTCTTTGATCTGCTTTTCTGAAGGAAAGCAACTTTAATGGGTTAACAATCTTACTTTAATTGAACATACATACATCATTCACTTAGTTCGGGGGAAAAGTCAGCACCCTGAACTTAAGAGCAAATACAAACAGAAAATAACACAAATCAACAGACAGGCTTCTAACTGTCTGACCACAGCAATACATACATAGTTACCAGAGACAGAAGCACCAACATCTGGCTTTTCAAAGCCAGGGGCCTCCTTAACGACTACCCAGAGTCTCATCTGACCAAATCACACAAACACTCTTCCAATGAGTGAGCCCCCAAAGCAAAATGCTAACCTCATAGTATATATACTGTTTCCAATCAAGGACTCCCGATTCAATCAAAGACTCTTGATTCAAACAAAGGCAAGACTAAATCAAAGGCACTTTATTGCCTTAGTGCTGAGAAGCACTCCAAAAGAAAAAAACAGCAAAAAGTTCCACTTTGCTTGCCATTAAATTCCACCCCTCCAGAATCCTTGGCCTTGCAATCTAAACGGCCATGGATCCTGGAACAAATAGAGGCACTATACTTTGCAATCCCATCACATAATAACTTATTAGTAAGGTGGCCACATAGTCTTAAATAAAACATAACATTGAGTATATCTTATAGCATTTCTCAGAATACCCACACAGCATATACTATTGTTCAATAAACTATAACATAATGTTCATAGCAACATCCTTAAGCAAAACATCATTCAGTAGAATTCCCCCAAATACTTGTTTACACAAGTAAGCGGTCCCAGGCCAGGGTCTTCCCTAACACAACATATCATCCTTAAGGGGTAGCAGAAAATACAAATACTATCCACTCCTAGGTCATAGACAATTACAATCTCTTCAGTCAATACAGAGTGTCCAAGTAAAGTCCTTCTTGGGGGTGTGTCCTTCTCCCCACACTGCTGTTGCAGGCTTCCTCCTGACACTCTCAGATTCAGGCATGCTTTAATGAGCAAAGGCCCAACACGAACAAAAATAAAGTCCCAATAAAGTCCTCTTGGGGCTGTGTCCTCCCCTCCCCACTGCTCCAGCCCCTAATTCCAAGTCCTGATGGGTGGCTGGACAACAGAGTCAACAGGGAGTCCACAGCACTTCTCCTTACCAACCATAGACAACTTCACCCTCTCCTTGGATCCCAAACCATCCAGGGGGGATGCAGCGGGATGCAGCAGAAAAGCACACATAGCGCCTTGCTACAAAGTTTTTATTTTGCCCCAGGGATGAATTCTGAGCTCGGAGGTTCCTCCTCCTCCTGCAGGAGCCTGCTGCTTCTAGCTTCTGCCTGAGTCCTGAGGCAGGCAGCTCTGTGCTTTTGCTCTCTCCTCATCTTTTTAAAACCAGTATTACTCTAGTGAGAGGCAGTTTGGAGTAGCAGCTAGAAAGTCAGCCTTACAGCCAGGAAGACCTGGGTTCAAACTCTATCTCTGACACATCCTGACTGTGTGACCCTGAGCAAGTTACTCACCCACTCATGAGTGCCCTAGATAAATATCAGTAACATAAGTTGCAGAGAAGGTGCCAACCTGCACTGGAAGAAAGAATTTCTTCCTTTAGGAGTTGCCAATGAGGCAGCTGGGTGGCACAGTGGATAAAGCACTGGGCCTGGAGTCAGGAAGACCTGAGTTCTAATTTGCCCTCAGTCACTTACTAGCTGCGCAAGTCTGGGCATCTCAGTTCCCTCATCTGTCAAATGAGCTGAAGAAGGAAATAGCAAACCACTTCATTATTTTTGCAGAGGGAAAAAACCCAAAATCCTAAATGGGAGTTGCAAAGAGTGGTACATAATTGAAACAAAGCAACAGCACCAATGACAGACCCCATTCTCATATCTATCCTTTTTTGCTTATGATAGTGTGTGGCTATGAGTCATATAATACTATCCAAAAAATTGAGGCTGAGGGTCCCTTAAAGCAAAGCAGAGAGTGGAACAGGAATAGACTGTAGCACATTATAAACAAACACGCATGAAGGAGAATTGGTGTGTCCAAGGAGAGCATCAAAGAAATGTACAAATGAAAAGGAACATGGTCAGATAAAGTGATGAGACCTAGGGAGAGACAAGCCTTGATCATTAGCATGTTAGGAGAACTAGAGGAAGGCCTGAGCACACTGGGTGGACAAGCTTATGGAAGGATCAAGAGAATTACTCTGGAGGAGTTTCAATCTATGCCATTGGAGGGAATTCCCAAATGGATGAGATCATAGTTTTATTTAAGTATCCAGAGAAGATCTTGTTTGCCAGCCCAACTATTTTGAAGTCGTGGGCATCACATTTTTGAGTAGTGACAAGACAAACAAGTCGAAGAATAATCATCTAATTTAGGTGAAGTGATAAATTGGTTCTAGCCTTTAAGTGCCTAAATGTCCTCTGCTGGGTACCCTTTCCCATGATGGGAGATTGAGTATAAGCTCAGCTGTGTTATTCAAGTAATCAGCACTAGGTAGAATAGTATGACAACATTTGTAATTCTTGCTTCCTTAATTCTAGTGCATATAATGTGGGGGCTCATAACTTCAGAAAAGGCTCTGACAGTTGGAAAGATCCCCATGTATCACACTGTTGACTCCAGGGAAAGGAAATGGAGTTATTTTAATACATACTAAATTATTATTATATATTATCTATAAAATTAATATATAATTTTATTTTCCCCAATTACACATCAAAATAATTTTTAAACATTAAAAAAAATCTTTTTGAGTTCCAAATTCTATCCTTTCCTCCCTCTCTCCCTTCTCCCCTCCCTGAGATGGTAAGCAATCAGATATAGATTATACACCTGCAATCATGTGAAACAAGGGAATGAGGTTGGAATGCAAACTCTTTGAAGGCAGGAATTGTCTCTCTCTCTCTTATTTTTTTGGTGCAAGCAGTGCCCGGTACACAGTAGGGTTTGTTGTTAAATCCTGTCTCTATGCCTTTGCATTAGGTTTCCTCCATTTTAGAATGCAATCCTCTCTCACTTAAGATCCTTGTTCCCTTCAAAACTACTCAAGTGATTTCTTCTGCATTGGTGGTGTCAAACTCAAATAGAAATGGGGGACTCTAAATCATACAGAAGGATCCCTTTAGGTGCATATTAACTTAAAAGTTACATATGAATATTATCTATATTTTTATTTATTTTGCTAAACATTAGTACATTTTAATCTAATTGTGCCACATTCTCAGGAGTTTTGCATTGTTTTGCACAGGAGTATTCAGCTTACCAGTTGAGTGTTTGTCACGCCTTATATTTGAAGCCTCCAGCTGCTATTGCCCTCCTTCCCATAAAATTTACTTTGCATATATTTATTTATTCATATGCCATCTTCCCAATAGGATGTAAGCTTCTTAATGGTGGGAACTGTTACATTTTGTCTTTTTTTTTTTTTTACACCAGGGCTCTGCAATGCCTGAAATGTCATTTGCTTTGGTTACATAGGTTGTCTACATGCATGTCTCTCTATGCCTCTGTCTCTTTCTGTTGATGCTGCATGTATTTGTGGGGGAGTGTGCCCCCAGGATTACAGGGGAACTATTTTGGTTTATTGCGGATATGCTCTTCTACTATGTCATTTCAGAAAATGTCCCTTGCTTTGAGTTAATCGTGTCCTCTGACTATTGAAAATAAACCTATAAATGTCAATCATGAGCTATGATTTTGTGTGCAAACTCACAGACTACCTTGAATCTGGGGATCTCATGAGGATCAAATGAAATAATGCAAGTAAAATGCTTTGCAGACCTTAACCCACTAAGTAAATATGGGATATTATTGTACTGGTAAGGTAGGTGAGACAAATGTATGAATAATTATAATTCAAGTAATATATTTAACTAAAATCTAAGTGGAACTATCATTTAAGTTATGATCAACGCACAAGAGATGTCTAAATAGAGGTGGATGAGAGATTTAAGAAGAGAAAGACTACTTTCAAGGGCAAGATCAGGAAAGTGAGTTATTGGCATGTGAAGGAAAAGAAGGATTTCCACAGGAAAGGGAAGGAAAGGAAATAAGCGTTTATATAGAACCTACTGTGTGACAGGTACTATGTTAAGGATTTTACAAATATTACCTAATTTTATCTTCCCAACCCTGAAAAGTAGGTGCATTATCTCCATTTTATAGTTGATGAAACTGAGGCAGAGGTTAAGTGACTTGTCCGGGGTCACACTGCTAGTAAGTATCTGGGGCCAGACTGGCATTCAGGTGTTCTTGACTCCAGGTCCAGCGCTCTATCCACTGTGCCACCTGCCTGTCCTAATCAGGTAAAGACATGAAGGAAAGGGACGGAGGCAAGGGTAATTCCTTTTAAGTCATGGGAATGAGAAAGGGCAGGGCAAGGTTAGCATAAGGTGAGTAGTCCAATTAGGCTGGCAGGTAGCCTACACAAAGGGGTGTGATATACCGTAAGCCTGAAAGGGTAGATTGGAGTCAAATTTCATAAGGCCTCAGATGACCGAATAAATTTGTACTTTATTTGGTAAACAGTGGAGGATGATTGAAGATTTGGGAGCAAGAGAATGACATGGCTGAGACCTCTGTATTAGGAAGTTACTCTGGCAGTCCAGTGAAATATAAATTTGAAACAAAGAGAGAGAGACAGAGAGAGAGAGAGACTGGAGAGAAGGAGATCAGTTTGGAGTCTATTATAATTGTACACATTATAGGTAATGAGACCTTGAACTATCTTTAGCTTCTTCCTTTTTAAAACAAAGGGTTTAGCAATGGAATGCTATGTAATTATAATGTTCAGTCTTGGTCCTGGAAAAGAGATGGGAAAATGCATCTCTCTCCTTTTGTTGGTGTGGTGGGAGACTGAGCTTAGAATGTTGCTTCTACTTGGTCAGCGTATCAGTTGGTTTTGCTTAACTGGTTGTTTTCTTTGTTACAAGGGAAATCTCCTTTCCTACAGCTGTCCTGGGCCCTCTTCTCATCTCTTTCCATCCTGTTTTGCTTGGTTATCTCCTGAGCTCACATGAATTCAATTATCATCTCTATACAGATGATTCTCAGCTCTCTCCCCTTTTTTTTTATTCTCTGACCTCCAGTCCCACATCTGCAGCTGCCTATTGGACATCTTGAACTGGATATTCCATAGACTTCTTAAGCGATGTATCCAAAATTGAACTCATTATATCCCCCAATCCCTCCCTCTTTCTAATTTCCCTATTACTGTCAAAGGTACCATCACTATCCTAGTCACCTTGGTTCACAACCTTGGTTCATCCTCATTTCCTTACTCTTTTTTACCCCTCAAACCCAATCACTTGTTGAGTCTTATGGATTCTACCTTTGCAAGATTTCTCACATATGCCCTGATACTGCCAGCTCAGGCCATCATCACCTCATGCCTGGACTATTGCAAGAACCCATTGGTTGGTCTCCCTGCCTTAAGTCTCTCCCCACCAACCCATCCTCTACTCAATTGTCAAGGTGATCTTCCTAAGGTACAGGTCTGACCATTTCACAACCCCTATTTAACAAATTCCAGTGGCTCCTTATTACCTCTAGGATCAAATACAAAATATTCTGTTTGTAACCTGATCCCTCGCTCCCTTTCCAATCTTCTTATATCTCACTCCTTTTCATGTACTTTGAGCCAGTGCCACTGGCCTTCATACTGTTTCCTTGAACAAAATACTCCGTCTCCCATCTCTGTGTATTTTCATGGATTGTCCCCTATGTTCTCTCCTTCCTCATATTGGTCTCCTGGCTTCCCTATATTCTTTTAAGACCTTGCTAAAGTCCCACTTTTGGCAAGAAACTTTTCCCAGTCCTCAATCTTAGTGACTTCTCTCTAAGGTATTTTCAATGTATCTTGTATATATCTTATTTGCATATGACTGATTCCATGTTGTCTCCCCTGTTAGACTATAAGCTCCTTAAGGGCGGGGCCCATTTTTTAATCTTTCTTTATATCCCAAGTGCTTAGCATAGTTTCAGGCATATAGTGGGTGCTTAATAAATGCTTATTGTTTTGACATTTTGAGGAGAGTGGGGAGGATATTATATTTGAAAAATGACTGTGTTATAAAAACAAAAGGCGTCAGTAAAGTTAATTAATTAAAAAAATAAAATGAGGGGTAGACTAGATGACTGCTGTCTTCAAACTCTAAAATTCCATGGTTCTCCCTGTCATTCCCATAATAGTAATAACACTTTGTTTTCAAAATGCTTTACAAATATCTCATTCTATCTTCCCAAGAACCCTGGGAGGAAGGTGCTATTATTATAATCAGTTTATAGATTAGGAAACTGAGGTCGATAAAGGTTAAGTGATTTACCAAGAGATCACATAGCCAGTAATAGTCTTAGGCTGCATTTGAACTCAGGTCTTCTTGACACCATATTGAACCCCGTACCCACTGTGCCACAGTTCTACTCAGTTCTACTAAATAGGTTTCCTTGGATTAAAGAAGTATTTACTTTTTAGATGAATTCAGTTCAGTCGACATTTATTTAGGGCCTACTCACTAAGGCACCGTTATTGCTCGACTTTGAGAGTTCATGGTTTCTTTTCTTTCTTATACTTTTTTAAACCTATGGGAATATAAACTACTTAGTTTAAAAAATATTATGCTCATAATAATAATCTTTTGTTCCTGAAAGACTTTGGACCCATGATGTCCTTTCCTCCATGAATGGAATGACTGCTGAAGCTAATTGCTTGCAGGATCAGACTTCTGGCTGAATATTTTGGAGGATCTCTGCCTCGATGTAGTTTGCTAGTATTTTTGGGGTCTTGTCAACCTTATTCTACTCCATCAACTCAGATCCTTGGATCTCATATTGGTTTATGCAGTATGTCTGTTTCCATCATTTCCCAGGTATTCAGGTCAATGTAGATGGATTTTTAGAAATAGTAGATAAGACACTAATGAATACTAGGATAGTATTTTGTTAAAAATAATTCTTTCATGTATATTTTAACAGGAATCAATTTGGGTCCCCAAAATAAAAATAGAGACCATGAAGGCATAAGGAGGAACTTCATTTCCCCCACTTAGTACTTCATCATCTCAAGGCTATTTTTGGAAGGGTAGTTATTTTTCTACCTAATTATGCCTCTTTTTCTGTTTTCTTGTCAGAAATATGATTCCTATATCATGAGCAATATGACTGCCACTACTGAACCTTGTATTCTATAGAATTTCCTTTTCCTGAATCAATATATGTGCTTCCACATATATACACGTATGCAAATATGTATACACCCCATCTCTATGTATCTATGTATGCAAAAGCAACAACAAAGAAGAACAAAGCTGCCCTGAATCTCACTACTGAATGATTATTTAGCCACCATTTCTTGAGAATTACACTTCACATCTCCTGTTTATTTCTCTCTCCCAACTGGCATCCCTTTTTTAGTTCTGTACAGCTACCAATAAAATTCTCACCCTTGAGATAGCCATAATAGAAACAAAGGTGATTGAGGAAATAAATCTTTCAAGAATCTGAATAATGGCAACCCCATGGCTTAAAGGGGTTTGGACAATGCTTTGGAAAAGTGTTGAATGTTGTGGAAAATATTACAATGTTGTGGAAGGAGTAGCAGTTTAATAAACAGAAGGGCTATGAGGGGAAAAAAAAATGAAAACGAGCTGTGGTCTGGCAAATGTTTCCTTTTTTGGAGTCTCAGTCATTTTTCTCATCCAAAAATGTATTTGAAGATTCTAAAGCCAGTTTAGGTTCCAGGAGCAGTCAAATGGCCTAACAACCACAGTGATCTTAGAGACTAAGTGACTGCAGGGCTGCTACTGTCTTTGAAATGCAAATGACAGCTACTGTTTATCCACACTCTTGCTGATAAATGTGTCCTCTTTATCCCAGTTGCAAAGTTGCTTCCTGGGTTTTATTTAGCTGTAGTAGGAGTCAGTCTGTGTGTTAGCCTCAGTGTGGGCTGCTTTCAGGAGAAGTAGCAACAACAAAACACCAACAACAGGAACGCATGTTGTTTCCTTATATGTCATGTAATTATGCTATCAGGATTTTGTCACATCAGACCCCCACAGTGGAAGGATGCTGACTGTATGTAGGTCTGCATGTACACACCATTCATGTCAGCCATCCAGAAAAGAGCAGTCTGGAAGAAACCAGTACATTTTGCTATAGGAAGTATTATAGGAACACCAATGAAGAGCTAATGGGCAGAATTCCTTGGAGCCAAGATTAGTCAAAGGATCTTCTACATTGACAAAGTGAAACATTATTTACACTGCCCCAGGGAAGGAACACAGTGCTCTATAGCCAGGTGTAGAGGATTAATTGAAAAACACTGGTATATTCTCGGGAGATTTTTCAGGTAAACTTCTATGCCTGTGTAAAAAAGAGCCATATATTTCAGAGCTTTTGCTGATGATGCCAGAGCCTCTGAAGAATTTCATCCCCTCCAGATTTCAAACTATAGTACAAAGAGGTAATTATCAAAACAATACAGTACTGGCTAAGAAATAGAGTAGTAGATCTGTGGAATAGATTAGGTATACAAGAAACAGTAGTAAATGACCATAGTAATCTAGTACTTGATAAATCCTAAGATCCAAGCTTTGGGGGCAAGAACTCACCATTTGACAAAAATTGCCAGGATAACTGAAAACAAATTTGGCAGAACCTAAGTATAGACCAATATCTTATACCATATACCAAGATATGGTCAAAATGGGTACATGACTTAGACATAAAGGGTGATATCATAAGCAAATTAGGAGAGTGTGAAAGTTTTTACCGCCAGATCTATAGAGAAGGTAAGAGTTTATGACAAAACAAGAGATAAAGAGGAACAGAAGAAGTAAAATGTATCATTTGATTACATTAAATTAAAAAAAAATTTTACAGGAACAAACTCAATGTAGCCAAAATTAGAAGGAAAGTAGGAAACTGGGGGAAAAAATTTACAGCAAGTTTCTCTGATAAAAGCATCATTTTCCCAAAATATAGAGAATTGAGTCAAATTTATAAAAATAAGAACCATTCCCCAATTGATAAATGGTTAAAGGATATGAACAGGTAGTTTTTCAGAAGAAGAAATAATAATATGAAATAAGAAATAAAAATGCTCTAAATCACTTTTGAGTAGAGAAATGGAAATTAAAACATTTCTGAGGTACTATCTCACACTTATCAGATTGGCTTTGTTGCTGTTCAGTCATTTCAGCTGTGTCCTACTTTTCATGATCCCATTTGGGATTTTCTTGGCAAAGAAATTGGAGTGGTATTCCATTTCCTTCTCCAGTTCATTATACAGATGAGGAAACTGAGGCAAACAGGTTTAAGTGACTTGCCCAAAGTCATGTAGCTAGTAAGTGTCTGAGACCAGATTTGAACTCAGGTCTCCAATTGTGTCACCTAGCTGCCCTATCAAATTGGCTTACATGACAGAAAAGGAAAATGACGAATACTGGGGATATGGGAAAATTGGGACACTAATTGTGCGATGTTGGTGGAGTTGTAAACTGACCCAATCATTCTGGAGGACAATTTGGAACTATACCTAAAGGATTATCAAACTATGTTTGCTCTTTGATCCAGCAACACCACTACTAGGTCCATATCCCAAAGAGATCAAAAAAGAGAAAAGGACCTTTATGTACCAAAATATTTATAGCATCTCTCTTTGTGGTGGCAAAGAACTAGACATTAAGGAGATTACCATCAATTGGAAAATGACTGAACAAATTGTGGTATATCATTGTCATGAAATACTACTGTGCTAGAAGAAATGATGAGGGGGATAGTTTCAGAAAAATCTGGAAAGATTTAGATGAACTGATGCAAAATGAAGTGAGTAGAACCAGGAGAACACTGCACTGAGTAAAAGCAACATTGTAAGGATGATCAACTGTGAAAGATTTAGCTTAAACTAGGAAATAAGATATACAGGTAATGGGGCATAGAAATTTATCTTGCCCTACAAGAAAGTAAGGGAAAAAGGGATGGGGGGGGAAGTGGGGTGACAGAAAGGAGGGCTGACTGGGGAATGGGGCAACCAGAATATATGCCATCTTGGAGTGGGGGGAGGGTAGAAATAGGGAGAAAATTTGTAATTCAAACTCTTATGAAAATCAATGCTGAAAACTAAAAATATTAAATAGATTAAAAAAAAGAAAAAAAGCAGGGAGGCAAGTAAAAAAATAAAAAATAAAAAAAAGAAAAAAAGATTTGGCTTACTATGATCACACTACAATGATCCAAGACAATTCCAAAGGATTCATGATGAAAAATACTATCTACCTCCAGAGAGAGAACAGAAGAATTCTGAGAACAGAATGAAGTATAATTTTTTCACTTTCTTTATTTTTCTTGTTTTTATTTTTGCAACATGGCTAATATGGAAATATATTTTGCATAATTCTACATGCATAATTTGTATCACATTGCTTGCTTTTTCAATGGGTAGGGAGAGACAGAAAGGAGGGAGATAATTCAGAATCTAAATTTTAAAAAAATGTTAAAAATAAATAAATAATATTTTTTTAATTTTGAAAAGAAAAAATTATTATCTTTTGCTTTAGCAATAAGACAAGAAAAGGAAAGTGAGGGAATAAGTATAGGCAAAGAAGAAACAATTATTGCTTTTACGCAGATGATATAATGGTGTACTTTTAGAACTCTAACGACTCAACTAAAAATTAACTGAAATAACAATTTCAGTAAAGTTGAAGGATGTAAAGTAATTCCACGTGAATCATTACCATTCATATATATTATCAACAAAAACCATCAAGAAAATTTAGGAAAAGAAATTTCATTCAAAATAACCATGGAAGCCATAAAATATTTAGGAGTATATCTACTAAGATTTCCCTCTGAACTTTATAAATCTACCTATAAGACATTATTTGCAAAAATAAAGACAGGCCTAAATAATTGGAGAAACATCAATTGCTCATGATTCGGTCAAGGTAGTATAATAAGAAATGACAATGCTCCAAATTTATTTATTTGGTGTTATACCAATCAAGTTATCAAAGGAATATTTTATAGAGCTAGAAGTAGAAAATCAAATTCATATAGAGGAACAAAAGTTAAAGAATCTCAAGAGTAATAATGAAAAGAAAGTTGGAAAGAAGGTGGTCTATCAGTACCAGATCTCAAATTGTACTGTAAAACAGTAAGCATTA
Organism: Trichosurus vulpecula; assembly: GCF_011100635.1. NCBI lineage: Eukaryota > Metazoa > Chordata > Mammalia > Diprotodontia > Phalangeridae > Trichosurus > Trichosurus vulpecula. The sequence goes on along the minus strand of NC_050574.1, from coordinate 411,528,063 downwards.
AAATGAGAGATCAATCATTGGAACAGATTAGGTACACAATATACAGAAGAAGCAATCACATCTAACATAGTAGCATAGTATTTGACAAACCCAAAGACCTCAGTTAGTGGGGAACAGGATTCACCAGTTGACCAAAAAACTGGAAAAACTGGACAGCAATCTGGCAGAAATTAGGTTTAGGTCACTTAACCCCAATTGCCCTGCCTTCCCCCTCCAAACAAAAAAAAAGAAATTAGGTTTAGACTAACACCTTCACCATATACCCAGATAAATCAACAAGTCAACAAGCATTTATTAAACACCTACTGTGTATGTACTAGGCACTATGTTAACTGCTGGAGATTTAAAGAAAGGCAAAACCAGTTCCTGCTCTAAAGTCAATCACAGAGTAATGGTGGAGGTAGTTCACAGTCAGCTATGTACAAACAAGATACAGGATAAATTAGAGATCATCTGAGAGAGAAGACATTAGAAGGACTGGGAAGGCTTTTCGTAGAAGGTTGATTTTAGCTGGGACTTAATGGAAGCCAGGGAAGTCAGGCGATGAATATGAGGAGGGAGAGAATTCAATATGGGGGACAGCTAACAAAAATTCACAGTTAGGAGATGGAGTGTCTTCTGCAAGGACTAGCAAGGAGGCCAGTGTTACTGGATCACAGAGCACATGGTGGGGAGTAAGATAGAGAATATTGGAAAGGTAGCAAGGTTCTAGGTTGTGAAAACTAGAGTTTATGGAATGGGTGGGGTGATATGGTTAGAGCTGCATTTTAGGAAGGAACAGATAAATGGAGGATGGACTGAAGTGAGGAGAGACTGGAGACCAGGAGATCAACCAGAGTATTTGCATGCCTGCAATAGTCTAGACACAAGGTGATAAAGGGCTGGATCAGGGTGGTGGCATTGTCAGAAGAGAGAAGGAGGCATGTAGGAGAAATATTGTAAAGGAAGAAACAAGACTTTTTAACAGACTGGATTTATGTGGTGAGAGAAAGTGAGGAATTGAGGATGATACTTAGGTTGTGAACCAAGGTGAATGGGATGATGATAGCACCCTTGACAGTAATAGGAAACGGGGGAGGGATTTTTGGGGGGAAGGGAGGGAAGATATTGAGTTCAGTTTCGGACATGTTGAGTTTAAGGTGTCCATGGGACATCCAGTTCAAGATGTTTAATAGGCTATGGAGTTGTGAGATTGTAAGTCTGGAGAAGGGTTAAGACTGAATAAGGAGATCTGAGAATCATCTGCATAGAGATGATAATTGAATCCACTGGAGCTAATGAGATCATCGAGATAAGCTCAAGATGGATATATGACTTTGATATAAAAGATCAGATCATAAACAAATTAGAGGGACAAGGAGGAAATTACCTTTCATATCTATGGATAGGGAAAGACATAAATGATTAAACAAGTGATAGAGATCATACAAGATAAAATGGACAATTTTGATTATATAAAATTTAAAAGTTTTTGCACAAAGAAATCCAATGTCATTAAAACTAGAAGGGAAACAGGTAACTGGAAAAAAAAACCAGTTTTGCATCAAGTGTCTCTGATTTGTTTCATATTCAAAATATATAAGGACCTGATTCAAATTTATAAGGCTAAATCATATCCCAATAAATAAAGGGTCAAAGTGCATGTATAAATAGACAATGATCAAGAGAAGAAATTCAGGCTATCAACTACTATATGAAGCAATGCTCTAAATAACTGAAAATCAGAGAAATTCAGAGGAAAGCAACTTTGAGTTTCCATCCTACATCCATCAGGCTGGCAAAGATGACAAAAGAGGAGAATGACATTTATTGTAGGGGCTATGGAAAACAAGCATACTACTAAGTTGCTAGTAGAGCTGTGAACTGGTATATGTAAAAAAAAAAACTATAGGAATTTTTTTTATAGTAGTCTCAAATTAGAAACTAAAGTGCTTCTGTCCTACTGGAGAATGACTAAACAAGTTGTGTATGATTGTAATGGAATATTGTCCTGTAAGAAACGAAAAAAAAATGAACCACTTCAGAGAAAACTGTAAAGCCCTCCATTAACTGATGCAAAGTGAACAGAACTAGGAGAACAATTTATACAACAGCAGCATTATAAAGAAAAACAACTTTTAAAGACTAGAACTATGATCAATGCAATAATAAAACAAACAAATGAAAATGAAACATACTACTTACTCTACCAAAGATGTGGTAAACTGAAAATGCAGAAAAACTAAATAAAAAACTAAAAATATTTTCAGTGTCTGTGTGCTCACTTGAGTAGTCAACATGGGACATACACATAATTCTGCGACAGGTTTTCAGCATTCCTTTCCTTTCCTTCCCCATTCCCAACATTCTTTATCAGAAGGGGAGAGGTTGGGCTAAGGTAATTTTAGGGTTAATTTTTCTGGGTTACATGTTACAACTCTTTGGATGGTTCTACTTTCCAACAAATCTACTTCCATGCTAATTTTCTCGTCAGTGTAATTCAACAAACTATTAAGTGCCTATTACCTTTTAGGCATTGTGCTTGGCCCTGGGTATACAAAGATAAAAATGAAGCAGCCCCTGCCCTCAAGGAGCTTATACACTCCTAGGCAAAACAAACACCAAAAGCACAGAGATGACCTACATTAGGAATGGAATATTCTGGCTTGTTCTTTGTGTTTTGAAGCTGGGTCATTTAAAAAAAAACAAGTTTGAACAGAGTGAAAATTTGAGGCAAAGTATATAAAGAAGAATTAGATCTTGAAAAGTGACAATTCAAAAAAAAATTTTAATTAAAAAAATGACTTCTTTTTCTTTTAAGGTCTTTTTCATTGGAGTTAGAGATGACAGCAAATTATTTCCTTTCCTATCCAATCCAATCAATTTTAATGAGCGTTTACTGAGGACCTACTAAGGCAAACCAAAAACAATTTCTGCCCTCCAGGAACTTACATTCTACTGGAGAAATACAATGCTCATTCTGAAGATTTTTTTTTTTAAAGTGATTCCTTCTTCCAATAGTTTGCTCATTCAATCCATTACCGGATTAATTACTAGATTTTAAAAACTAATAATAGAAATTAGAATTTCCTTTAGGTTTAACTATAGCATGTGGACTTCAAAATATGATGACCCTCATAGAAAAAAAAAACAGGCCCGTATTTTGGCAGCTGGTGAATAGCTACCTTCCATTTCTCTGTAACTATGAAGCTGGAAAGTATTAACTTATTAGGACCATACTAACGGTGAATACTTCCCACATTACAGTAGGTATCAATACATTGTACTTATAGTCAAGAACTTCACTGTGGAATCAAAAATGCCATGAAGAATGATTGGCATATCTTATACTATCAAAAGTTCTAAAGAAATGCTAATGGATATTGTTCTAAAGGCAACTATGAACAGCTAAGTCATTTGAGTATTATAAATACTCAAATTAACTACAAAGGACCTATGAAGGAAGATGCTATCTGCTTCTAGAGAAAGAACCAATAAATAGAAACATGCATAGTAGGGTTTTACATATATGCATGTCTGAGTCTAATGGTGGTCTTCTCTGGTGTGGAGTGGAGAGGGAGAGAAAAAGAGTGCACAGCAGAAAAAAAAAAAAAACTGAGAAGGAAGCACAGAATAGCAGGGTAGCTTTGAAAATGATGTATAATATTTATTACATAGTTTTTCAAAAAAAGGAAACTGTGAAATGGAGATTCAGGCTTTCATATTTTTTTGGTTGTGTTTTTTTGTTGTATCTTTTTGTGTTGTGTAGTGTACATGGGCTTTTTTTTGTCTTTTTGTACTTTAAATTCAAAATGAATAAAAAAACTAAAAAAAAGAAATGCTAATGGGTTAGATATGAAATTTCGTGGGACCATGTGCTCTTCTTAGGGCAAGGACTACTTTTTTTTCCTGTTGCACCAACATCAAGCCATTTGCTTATAGGCCCTCTTATTAGCAGAGGCAGACAGGGTTGGGATTCTCTGCATCCATGAGCAAGAAGAACCTTCATGGATCAAAAACTTGTGAATTTTTAGAGAGACAAATGAGGGATTGATTGACGAGTTTGCTAATCGGCCTGGTTTTTCTCTTTTTTTTTTTGTCCTTGATTGGCTTGACTCCTTCTCCTGGTTTCTGACCTCTGAATAGGTGGAAATTAGAGGTGAGATTTCTGAGTCCAGGGGACATCCTTCCTGGTGCCCTTTCCAACATCTTTCTCTGCCAGTTCAGCTGTTGTCTGAAAAATTATGTTAGTTCCATCAAACCTTTTATTCCAGAATGAAGCTTAAAACACTCAAATCCTCAACAAGAAGGTAGGGGAGTAACACAGTGATTTAAGCAATCAAGAAAGTGAAAATGGAGAGATAGGGTATAGCAGTGGGTAGAGAGCCTGCCTAGGTTTCAAGTAGACATGGGTTCAAATCAGTGATGGGATGCAAATGACTTAACAACCGGTTCTCCACTGAACAGAGCCGAGGTACTGTACCTGACCCCTGCCCAACCCCGCCCCCACCCCCCCAGCTAACAACCAGTTCTTGGAACTCAACCTAAAATTAGGTACCTGTTCTACCGAACCAGTGCAAACTGGCTGAATCCCACCACTGCTTCAAATCCTGCCTGGCTGTATTACTCTAGACAAATCCCTTGACTTCTAAGTATCCCAGGGAACTCTCTAAAACTGTAAGTTGCCTACATAGTATTGGACAGCATATTTCATCAGAATGTATGCCTAGATGTTTTTATTCATCAAACAAAAGCAGCTACAACATAACTAAAATTAGTTTTAAAAACAATTATATTTTTTCTTTAAAAATACAAACCTAAAAAAGAGACACAAAAGAGCAAAAAAATTTTTGAGATAAAACCTTGCATGTATGTATATACACAAATATAATATATATATATATCATATACATAAAGGGTCATATCATAAGCAAATTAGGGGACTATGGAAAATTTTATCTGTCAGATACATAACACATACACACATACGTCTGCGTTTGTAGAGTAGGTACCAATTGGCTTTGGCAGAATTATGGAAGATACCTCTTTGGGAGGTCCCTATACAATGAGACCATAGATCCTGTCCAAAAAAAAAAAGGCAAGATGACTGTGTGCAGGCCCTTTCTGAGTGGAGATTTTGAGAGTGGCAAACTACAGCAAAAAGCACAGTAGCATGTGCTTCTGAGTATTTTGGGGAAGGGGGAGGAGGCTTCTTGGAGGAGGAGGCTTTCAAAAGAGTAGGCACAGATTGTTTGCAAACTTCCCTAATTCTACAATCTTGCCTGAGACCAACCCTCGAAATACTTTCCTCCCTCTCCAAAACTCTCCTTTTCTAAAAAAGTAAACAGCCAGTCTTCAATAGCCATACTAACAGAGAGGAACAGCAGTGCAGATAACAAACAAGCAAACAAACAGACAAAAAACCAGAGAGGAATATCAGTGCAGATAACATAATAGAGATAAACAAAAAAGGATAATAATAACATTAGACTTTGGCATGCGCTGTATGAATTTTTCTCATAATGGATTTATCTTCCTAATTATGTTGGATCTGTTAATATTTATTTGCAACCTCTGAACACACACCTAAATTGAAGGCAGGAGAAGAGCTCCAGATGAATCCAGGATCTCAAACTAGGTTCATAGCCACATGGAAAAAAAAAATGGAGAATTAACTGTAAAAGTAGGATAATTAAATAAAATTTCCTTTAAGGCTTGCCCTCAAAAAAACCCCACAGCTGGATCTATACCAATGTTGTTGCTTCTTGAGACTATACATTCCTAGTGGACAGGGTCTTCTTTTCCATGTTGTTTTGTTTTTTACAATATCTTTAAGAAGATATTTAATAATTTAAGAATTATTTTACAGAGCTGGATAAAATAATAACAAAATTCATCTGGAAGAACAAGAGGTCTAGAATATCTAGGGTATTAATGAAAAGAAATGCTAGAGAAGGTGGCCTAGCCATACCAGATATTAAACTGTACTATAGAGCAGCAGTCATCAAAACTACTTGATACTGCCTAAGAAACAGAGTGGTGGATCAGTGGAATAGGATAGGAATACAAGATGGAGAAGTCAACAACTATAGCAATCTACTCTTTGATAAACCCAAAGAGGCCAGCTTCTGGGCTAAGAATTCACTATTTCACAAAAACTGCTGGGAAAATTGGAAAATGGTAGGGCAGAAACTGGGCATAGCCCAATATCTTATACCACATACCAAAATAAAGTCAAAATGGGTTCATGATTTAGGAGTAAAGGCTGATACTATAAGCAATTTGGGAGAGCAAGGAATAGTACCTGTCAGATTTATGGGAAAGGGAAGAATTCATGACCCAACAAGAGATAGAGAGCATTACAAAATGCGAAATGGATAATTTTGATTATGTTAAATTGAAATGTTTTTGTACAAAAAAAGCCAATGCAACAAAGATTAGGAGGGAAGCAGAAAATTGGGAGAAAATCTTTACAACTAGTGTCGCTGATAAAGGCCTCATTTCTAAAATATACAGGGAACTGAGCCAAATATATAGGAATACAAGCCATTCCCCAATTGAGAAATGGTCAGAGGCTATGAACAGGCAGTTTTCAGAGGAAGAAATTAAAGATATCTATAGGCATATGAAAAAATGCTCTGGATCACTACTGATTAGAGAAATGCAAATGAAAACAACTCTTAGGTACCACATCTCTCCTGTCAGATTGGCTAAAATAACAAAACAGGAAAATGATAAATGCTGGAGAGGATGTGGGAAAATTGGAACATTGTTACATTGCTGGTGGAGTTGTGAGATGATCCAGCCATTTTGGAGAACAATTTGGAACTATGCTCAAAGGGCTATAAAAATGTTCATACCCTTTGACCCAGCAACACCACTTCTAGGGTTGTATCCCAAAGAGATCACACAAGCGGGAAAAGGACCCATATGTACAAGGATATTTATAGCGGCTCTTTTCGTGGTAGCTAAGAATTGGAAATCAAAGGGATGCCCATCAATTGGGGAATGGCTGAACAAGCTGTGGTATATGAAGGTATTGGAATACTATTGTGCCATAAGAAATGGGGATGATAGGGACTTCATAACAACCTGGAAAACCCTACACGACATAATGCTGAGTGAGCAGAGCAGAGGCAGGAGAACACTGTACACAACCACAGACATATGGATTTCGCGAGGACCAACCCTGACAGACTTCGCTCTTCTCAGCAACACAAGGTGCAGGCACAACTCCAAAGGACTCCTGATGGAGAATGCTATCTACATCCAGAGAAAGAACTATGAAGTTTGAATGCAGATTGAGGCACACTTCATGCTTGCCTTCCCCCCCCCTTTTTTTTTCTCTCTTTTGTTTCTGTTTTTGGGTTTTTTTTTTTTTTGGTTCTGTCTCTTCTTTCTCATGATTCATTCCATTGGTCATAATTCTTCTCCACAACTTGACTAGTGTGTAAATTAATTCAATGTGAGGTTCTATGTCGAAGTTATATGGGATTCCATGCCGTCTTGGCGAGGGAGGGGGGGAAGGAGGGAAGAAAATCTGGAACTCAAAATTATGTAGAACTGAGTGTTGTAAACTAAAAATAAAAAAAAAGGAAAAAAAAAGATTTTCATATGCAGTTTAATGAAACTTAAAAAAAAAAGAAAGGCCCCGGGAGAAACTGGGAACAGGTTTAGCTGCTGAACCCCAAGGTTGCTTCCTGTAAGGGGGGGTTCCTTTCTTGGCCCTCCCCCAAATTAGGCCACCAGTCTAAACCTGACTTAAAAGAACTGACTAGCTCTGGGCCAGGTCCCCTAGAGAAACCTCCTTCCCTTAATTTAACCGAGACAAGGCTGGGGTTAAATCTTTATTTAAGGATTAATTAAGAAAAGAGGGGCAGCTGGGTGGTGCTGTGAGTAGAGCACCAGCCCTGGAGTCAGAAAGACCTGAGTTCAAATGCAGCTTCAGACACTTGACACACTAGCTGTGTGACCTTGGGCAAGTCATTTAACCCCAATTGCCCTGTCTTCCCCCTTCCAAAAAAACAAAACCAAGAATTAAGAGAAGAAACAGAGTGAAACCAAAGAAAGCACAGAAGCATAAAACTAACAAGGTGCAAAGGCATATTGATATTCTTCACTTCAACCCTTTCTTTGTTTTCACCCCTACCCATTTCTAGATCTCGGTTTTCCCTTTAAGGTAAAGTTCAGCTGGTCCTAGCAATACAGGACTTAGATCTGGAAAGGCCCTTAGAGATCATTTAGTCCAACCCCCTCATTTACCTGAGGAGGCAAGTAATTTCCTAAGAGGTTAAGTAACCAAGGTGACACAGGTACTAAGTAAACGAGCTGGAGTTGGCAGCTGCCTCCTAAGTCTTTCCACTATTTCACAATGCTATTTTAAGGCTGCGAGGAAGCTGTGTTTTCGTCCTACAAAAGACAGGCTGCCTCTCTTTTCAGGTGGCCTAATTGCTGTCCATCCTGCTTTCCACCAAGTTCTAGCTTCAGGCCACTCTTGAAGATGGGCTTCAGTTCTTCACTCCTTTGAAGAACTGGTAAGCTGTGCCAGATATCAAATAACATAACAAAGCAGTAATCATGAAAACAAGCTTGTAGTGGGTAAGAAATATAGAAGAGTGGCGGATCAGTGGAACAGATTAGACACACAATACCCGTAGTAAATGACCGTAGTAATCGAGTGTTTGATTAAAACCAACGATCCAGGCTTTGGGGATAAGGACTCACTATCTGACAAAAATTGCCAGGAAAACTGAAAAGCAGTTTGGAAGAAACTAGTTATAGACCAACATCTCACACCATGTACCAAGATAAGTCAAAATGGGTACGTGACTGTCATAAGCAAATTAGGGGAGTGAGGAAAATTTTGTCTGTCAGATGTATGGAGAAGGAAAGAGTTCATGACCAAACAAGATATCAGGAGGATCAAGGGAAGTAAAATGGATTATTTTGGTGGCATTAAATTACAAAAGGTTTTGTACAAACAAAACCGATGCAGCTAAAATTATAAGGAAAGAAGGAAATGGGGGGGATTTTATAGCAAATTTCTCTGATAAAGGCATCATTTCTCAAATTTCTCAAAACTGAGTCAAATTTATAGAAATAAGAGCCATTCCCAATTAGTAAATAAATAGGAATAGTTTTTCAGAAGAAATCAAAGCTATTAATAGTCACATGAAAAAAATGCTCAAATCACTATTAAGTAGAGAAATACGAATTAAAACAATTCTGAAGTACCACCTCAAACCTATCAGGTTGGCTTTGTTGCTATTCAGTTATTTCAGTCGTATCCCTACTCTTCATGATCCCCTTTGGGATTTTCTGGGCAAAGATACTAGAGTAGTTTGCCATTTCCTTCTCCACCTTATTTTATAGATGAGGAAATTGAGTCAAACAGTGTTAGTAACTTGCCCAAGGTTACACAGCTAGTAAGTGTCTGAGACCAGATTTGAACTCAGGTTTTCCTGACTCGAAACCCACATTCTATCTACTGTGCCATCTAGCTGTCTTATCAGATTGACTAACATGACAGAAAAGCAAATGGAGGGACACTAATGCACTATTGGTGGAGTTGTGAACTGATCCAACCATTCTGGAGAACAATTTGGAACTATGACCAAAGGGCTATCAAACTGTACATGCCCTTTGACCTATCAATACCACTACTATATCTGTATCCCAAAGAGATCAAAGAAAAGGGAATAGGACTGATTTGTACAAAAACACTTATAGCAGCTCTTTTCGTGGTGGCAAAGAATTGGAAATTGAGGGGATGCCCGTCAAAACTGAACAAGTTGTGGCATATGATTATGATGTAATACTATTGTCCTATAAGAAATGATGAAGGAAATGGTTTCAGAAAAAAGAAAAACTGGGAAGATTTACATGAACTCACGCAAAGTGAAGTGAGTAGAACCAGGAGAACGTTGTACATGGCAGCAGTATTGTATGGATGATCACCTGTGAAAGACTTAGCTATGCTAATCAAAAGACTGATGCAAGCCAATTTCACAGGACTCATGATGAAAAAAATGCTATCCACCTCCAGAGAGAGAACTGAGATGAACACCAGAGATGAACTATGACTGCAGAGTGAAGCATACATCTTTCACTTTATTTTTCTTGCTTTAAAATTTTTTTTACAACATAGTTAATATATGTTGCATGACTTTACATGTATAATTGATATTACATTGCTTGCCTTCTCAATGGATGGAGGAGGAGGAGAATTTGGAACTCAAAAATGTTTTAAGTGGATGTTAAAAATAAATAATACATTTTTTCTAAAAGAAGAAGAAAGAAAAAAGAACTGGTAAGACTACCACCTGCCCACATCCAAGCTGCTTGATTCACTTCATTATGTCCTCAAGGTGATGGGTTATTTTTTTTTGGTTGGTTCTTCCCTGTCTTTTCCCCAGGGGTATGGTTGTTTCTACAGTCCCATTTTGCAGATCTAAAATATCCTAGTACTTTACACATGCAGTAATACCACAAGTAGTTTTCACCTAAAGTAAGAGAAGTCCAATTTCATCACACCATGTAAACTATGACTCAACAGCATATGACTATGGTAAAAGACCTACCACCTAGATACACTCCTATAGAGGACTTTAACTTCAGAAACAGTAGGTTAATTGTAGTGAAAGGCTAGCTTTCAATTTCTAACCATTAGCTTAATCTGAGAAAGAACATTCAGAGGTGAGTATGCCTCAAGCCTCTAAGCCTTTGTGTATAGCCCTCTTGTCTCCCAGGCTTGGAATGCTCTCCCTCCTTACCTCAACCTTAAAGAATTCCTAGCTTTTGCAAAGCTGAGCTCATGAGGGAGACACCTCCCTCTTTGCCCCCACTTTTTTTTTACTCAGGGGCCTTTCTGATTTACCCCATTGTTAGCATTGCTTTCTTCCTCAAATTGTATTTCCTTCAGAATTTTTTTCACTGTCCAGCCTAAGACAGCTCGGGAGGATGTTAGGAAAGACCTGACCTCCCAGGTTGGTGGTTTGGCCCGATGGAAGTGTAGATACCTCAGGGCAGATACCTCTGAATCAACAAACAACAAACCCTGGGGGCAGCTGTGTTGGCAGCATCTCAGCTCCAGGAACTTTCACCTCATGGACAGTGTGTGTGTGTGTGTGTGTGTGTATCTGTGTCTGTGTGTCTGTGTGTGTGGGGGTATGGGGTGGTGGTGGTCAGACAGCTGTTCAGGGGAAGATTACAGGGCCGTCTGCTGCTGCTGGACCCAGATGGTCTCACACTGTGACAAGTGAGGAGGAGTGAGCCCACTGGGTTAGTACAGTCAGTGTGGTGGCAGAGGAGTGGGGGCCCTGCTGGTTGTGGTCACTTGCAGGAGGGATGAATCTCTGTTTGGGTTCCAGGGCAGAGGCTTGAGATGAAGCAGGAGGGACAGCAGGGAGTAAGAGCATTTGAGGTGACATTATTGCTGGGGGCTTGGTTGTGGGTTAAGGGCAGAGAGGAGTATCTGAGGTCAGGGCGGTATAGAGCTCAGAAAAAAAAAATACAAAAAAACCTGGAGGTTGAGGTATTATCTCCTGCACCTTGGGGCTTGGAGCCCAACTCTAACACAAAGTAGATAGCCAAGAAATAAGCTGCTAAAAAATGAGTAAGCAAAAGAGAAAGAACCCTACCACAGAGAGATACTATGGTGATAGACAAAATCTGGGTTCAACCTCAGAAGAGAGTGAAATCAAAGTGGCTGATTTCTACTTCAAAGAAAAATGTCAAATGGTTATAAAACCCAAAAGAGTTCTTGGAAGAGTTTAGAAAGGACTTTAAAAAATCAAATAAGGGAGGTTGAAGAAAAATTAGGGAAAAAATAAGAGTAGTGCAAGAAAATAAAGAACATTATGAAAAGTCAACCAATTGGAAAAAGAGATCCAAAAACTTACAGAAGAAAATAACTTCTTAAAAATTAGAATTGGGCAGGGGAAGCTAATGAATTCATAAGAAATCAAGAAATAATTAAACAAAATCAAAAGAATAAAAAAATAGAGAATATGAAACATGTCATTAGAAAAACCACTGACTCAGAAAACAGATCAAGGAGAGATGATATAAGAACTGTTGGATTTTCTGAAAGTTACAATAAAAAAAAAGAGTCTAGACACTATACTTCAATAAATTATTAAGTTTTAGAATGAGAGGATAAAATAGAAAATGAAAAAATCCACTAATCACCACCTGAAAGACATCTCAAGATGAAAACTCATGGGAACATAATAGCTAAACTTCAAATCTCCCAGGTCAAGGAGAAAATACTATAAGCAACCAGAAAGAAACAATTTAAATATTGTGGCGTTACAGTTAGGATACTACAAGATTTAGCAGCTTCTACATTAAAAGATGGAAGGGCATGGAACAAGATATTCTGAAGAGCAAAGGAGCTGGTTTTGTTGCCAAGAATAACTTACCCAGCAAAGCTGAGTGTAATCTGGAATGGAAAAAAAATGAAAAAAGGACTTTCATTCATGAGGAAAAGGCCAGAACTGAATGGAAATTTTGACCTACAAGAATCAGGAGAAACATAAAAAGGTAAAGACCAACTATAAGGAATATAAGGTCAAACTGTTTACTTCTTAGATGGGAAAATGTTATCCTTAACTCTTAAGAATGTTATCATTATTAGGGTAGTTTGAAAGAGTATACTGGCTTGAGTTGAATATGATGGGATGATTCTAAAAAATAAAACTGTGTGGGGAGAGGTAAAATGGAGCAAATATCTCATACAAACAAGACAGAATTGTTACAGTGGAGGGCAGGAGGGTAAAGAGTATTGGTAGTGCTAGAATATGATTCTCATCAGAATTGGGTTAAAGAGGAAATAATATATACATGTAGAAGGGCATAAAAGTCTTCTAAACTTAGAAATAGGAAGGTGAGGGGACAGCATAAAGGAGGGACTTTTAGAAAGGTAGATAGATTAAGGAATAACAGGGCAAGTAGAGAGGATAAGGAAGGAATTCTTGGAAGGGGTGCAGATTAGGGAGGCAGTGGTTGGAAGTAAATCAGATATCTGAGGAGGGATAGGGTAAAAAGAGAGGGAGAGAAGAATAGACAGTGAGGAAAAATAGGATGGAGGGAAATACACAACTAGTAATTATAACTTTGTGAATGGGATGAACTCAGCCATAAAACAGAAATGGATATCAGAATGGAATAAAAACCAGAATCAGACAGTAGGTTGTTTACAAGAAAACGTTCACATTTAAAAATGAGAGATACGTATCTTTAGAGTGAAAATAAAGGGCTGGAGTAGAATTTATTACGCTTCAGCTGATGCAAAAAAAAAAAAGTAAGAGGAGCAATAATGATCTTAGACAAAGTTAAAGCTAAAATAGAGTTAATTAAAAAAAATAAACAGGGGCAGCTAGGTGGTGCAGTGAGTAGGGCACCGGCCCTGGAGTCAGGAGGACCTGAGTTCAAATTCGGCCTCAGATACATGGCACGCTAACTTGCTATATGATCTTGGGCAAGTCACTTAACCCCAATTGCCCTGCTTCCCCCCCACTGCAAAAAAAAGGGAGAAACAGAGAAACTACATTATAACAAAAGGTACCATAGATAGTTAATTCTACCAAACATTTAAAGATCAACTAATTCTAATATTAAATAAATTATTTGGAATAATAGGCAAAGAAAGAGTCCTACCAAACTTCTTTTATAAAACAAATATGATGCTGATACCCAAACCAGGAAGAGCTAAAACAGAGAAAGAAAACTATAGAGCAATTTCACTAATGAATATGGATACAAAAATCCTAAATAAAATGCTAGCTAGGGGTCTACAACAATACATCACAAAGATTATACATTATGACTAAGTGGGATTTACAAGAGGAATTCTGGGATAGTTTAGCATAAGGAAAACTATTAACATAATTAACAAAAGTAACAAAAATCATATGATCATATCAATAGATGCAGAAAAAGCTTTTGACAAAATACAACACTCATTTCTATTAAAAATGCATGGAAGCATAGGCATAAATGGATTTTTGTTAAAATGATAAAACCATCAGCAAGCATTACATGTAATGGTGATAAGCTAGAAGCTTTCCCAAAGAGATCAGGAGTAAAATGAAGATGCCCATTATCATCAATATTATTCAGTATTGTATTAGAACTACTAGCAATAGCAATAAGGGAGAAAAAAAGAAATGGAAGGAATCAGGATGAGCAATGAGGTAATAAAACTACCTCTTTTTGTAGATGATATAATGATATACTTGGAAAATCCTAAAGATTCAACTAAAGAGTTGGTTGAAACAATTAATAATTTTTAGCAAAGTAGTAGAATATAAAATAAACCCACATAAATCAGCATTTTTATATATCACCAATAAAACCTTGTAAGAAGAGATAGTAAGAGATACCCCATTCAAAATGATTGTAGACAGTATAAAATACCTGGGAGTATAATTGCCAAGACAAACTCAGGAACTATATAAATACAATTATAAACCACTTTTTATATAAAATCAGATTTAAATAATTGGAGAAATATTAATTGTGCATGGGTGGGCAGAGCCAATATTTAAAGAATGACAATTCTACCTAAACAAATCTACTTATTCAATGACATCCCAATTAAATTACAAAAAATTATTTAATTGAACTAGAAAAAATAATAACAAAATTCATTTGGAAGAACAAAAGGTCAAGAACACCAAAGGAATTAGTCAGGGGGAAAAATGTAAAGGAAAGAGGTTTATCAGTACCAGATCTTAAACTGTATTAGAAGGTGGTAATGATCAAAACTATCTCATATTGGCTAAGAAATAGAAAGGTGGATGAGTGGAACAGAGTAGACATATGATACACAGTAGTAAATGACTATAGTAACCTTGTGTTTGACAAATGTAAAGATTTAAATTTGTGGGATAAGGATTCACTATTTGGTAAAAATTGTTGGGAAAACTGGAAATCAGTCTGGCATAAATTGGGTATAAATTAATGTCTTACACCATTTACCAATAAAGTCAAAATGGATATATGACCTAGATATAAAGGGAGATATCACAAGAAAATTAGAAGAACATGAAATATATTACTATCAGACTTGTGGAGAGGAGAAGAATATATGAATAAACAAGAGGTAGAGAGCATTATGAAATATAGAATGGATAATTTTCTTTACATTAAATTAAAAAGGTTTTGTACAAATAAAACTGATGTAGCCAAGATTAGAAGGAAAATAGAGAATTGGAGAAAATTTTTTACAGTTTCTTGGATAGAGGTCTCATATCTCAAATATACAGAGAACTTTGTAGATATTATAAAAATATTAATCAGTCATTCCTCAACTGATATATGGTCAAAGGATATGAACAAGCAGTTTTTCAAAGAAGAAATCAAAGCTATATGTTGCCATGTGAAAAAAATACTCTAAATCATCATTGAGTAGAGAAATGCAAATTAAAACAACTTTGAGATATTATCTCACACCTATCAGGTTGGCTAAAATGACAGAAGGGGAAAATGACAAATGCTGAAAGGGATGTGGAAAAACTGTTGGTGGAACTGTGAACTGATCCAAACATTTTGAAAAGAAATATGGAATTATGCTCAAACAGTTATAAAACTGTGATCAGGGAAAACAGAAAGGAACCTGTATGTTCTAAAATACTTATAGCAGCTCTCTTTGTGGTGGTAAAGAAGTAGGAATTGAAGGGATGCCCATAAATCGGGGAATGGCTGAACAAGTTGTGGTATATGCATATAATGGAATACTATTGTGCTATAAGAAATGATGAGCAGGCAGACTTCAGAAATACCTGGAAAGACGAACATAAACTGATGCTGAGTGAGGGGAGCAGAACCCGGGGAACATTGTACACAGCTATAGGCATATCGTACGATGGCTAACTTTGATAGACTTGGCTCTCCTCAGCAATGCAAGGTTCTAAGACAGCTTCAAAAGGCTCATGATGGAAAATGCTATCCACATCCAGAGAAAGAATTATGGAGTCTGAATGCAGATCAAAACATACTATTTGCTCTGTCTCTTTTTTGTTTTGTTTTGTTTCTTCTTTCTCGTGGTTCATTCCATTGGTTATAATTCTTCTTTGCAACATGACTAATGTGAAAATATGTTTAATGTGAAAGTATATGTAGAGCCTATATCAGATTGCATGCCATCTTGGGGAGAGAGAGAAAATTTGGAACTCAAAAGCTTGTGGAACTGAATGTTGTAAACTAAAAATAAATAAATACATTTTTAAAAAATATTTCAAAATAAGTTAGTATACTAAGGTAAAAAATGATAGAAGGGGAAAATGACAAATGCTGAAGGGGATGTGGAAAAATTGGAACACTAATACACTGTTGGTGGAACTGTGAACTGATCCAACCATTCTGAAAAGTAACCTGGAATTATGCCCAAAGAGTTATAAAACTGTGATCAGGGAAAAAGAACCTATATGTTCTAAAATACTTTTAGCAGCTCTCTTTGTGGTGGCAAAGAGCTGAAAATTGAGGGGATTCCCATCAACTGGGGAGTAGCTAAGTAAGTTGTGGTACATGATAGTGATGGAATGATACTGTGCTGTAAGAAACGACAAGTAGGTTGATTTTAGAAACACATGGAAAGACTTGCATGAAATAGTGAAGAGTGAAATGAGCAGAACCAAGAGAACATTGTATACAGTTACAGCAATGTTGTTTGAAGAATAAATGTAAATGACTAAGTTATTTTGACTCAGTCAAATAAACTCCAAAGGACTCTTGGAAGGAAGATGATATTCACCTCCAGAGAAAGAAGTGATAAGCAGAAGCATGCATCGTATTGTTTTACATACACACATGTACACATGTGTACATGTGTATGTGTGAAATGGTTGCCTTCTTTAGTGTGGGATGGGGATTATCCTCAATGTATGTGTTGAGAGATTCACAACTACAGGGAGAGTATTCAACCAGTTCCATGAGTCGTGAGGTATTATTAGAATAGTACTTCGTCAAATGTCCAGCTCTTTATTATGCCAGGTTTTACACATGGAGAGGAAGAGGAATTCCCCTTTTGTGAAGGAGAGAAATCAGACCACTGAGTCTACCGGATTGGAGTCATATAGACCTGTTTAGCTTCTTGCTAAGTCTGACATATAGACATGTTGGAGGCTGCATGGACACAGGCAACATTTATTTAAAGATTTGGTTAAATATCTGTACACATTCTAACTACGAATGCGAAGATAAACTTTTTAGTTGGAAATGGACCTAAGTGTTTAGGAATCTGCATGACTGCAACCAAGCTTGCCTTACAGAATGATGGTCAGTGTATTCGGATACAAAATCAGGGTGGGGCAAATCTCTTGATTAGAGGAAAATCTAGTTGTTCTGGACTCCACCTAGTTAAATTGGGTTCAACATCTCTGTGCTTTCCACACTCTTTGAAACAATAACAGTTGGGGCAGCTAGGGTGGTTCTGGGCCTGTAGCCGGGAAGACCTGAGTTCCAAATATGGCCTCATACCCTTACTAGCTGTGTGGCCCTGTGTGATCTCTGTTTACCTCAGTTTCCTTATCTGTAAAATAGGGAATGGTAATAGCACCTACCTCCTAGTGTTGTGAGGATCAAAATCGTATGTGTCTACAGGGGTGGGGAGCTTCTGACCTTGAGGCCACATGTGGCCTTCTGGGTCCTCGAGGGCGGCCTTTTGACTGAGCCCAAGTTTTACAGAAGACATTTTTTATTAGGGGGTTCATTGTGTGAAGTTTGGATCCAGTCCAAAGGCCACACTTGAGGTCCTAGAGGGACACATGTGGCCTCGAGACTGTAGGTTCCCCACCCCTGGTAGCACGTAGTAAGAGCTATACAAATGTTAGTTATTATTATAGGTAGGATTTAAAGGTTTTACCTATCACTAACTTTTTTGGCAGGAAAGGAGGTCTGGAGAATTTTATGAGTATAAGGAACTCTTGGTGAGAAAAATGCTCTCTCCCAATATAGCTTAGCAACTGTTCTATGACACCATACATACAATCTAAACAAATGTATGAACCACACTAATGCATCTGGGGATATCTAAGACTAGAATTCCTAGAATCTTAGGATGTGAGCATGAAAGGACCTTAAAGTTTCAAACCTGCCTTTTTTTAGAGGCCGAAAGGTTAAGTGACTTTTCCATGATCACCCAGCCAGTAAGTGACAGAGTTAGACCTTAGACCCAGATCTTCAGACTTCAGCTGCAAGGTTCTTTTCACTAAGATACGCTCTGCCTCTTTCTGAAAGTTGCTCCCCACAATCTCAAATTATGTACATTTTAATGTGGGCTATAACTACTTCCAGGGGTCCATTAGTACATTAATGCATACAGTTCTGATCAAAATAACAGGTTATATTTATATAGACATCGAAGTTTACAAAACGCTTTCCTCATAATAGCCTTGTCATCTCTATTTTCCCCCATTTTGTTAGTATAAGGGACTCCTAAGGTGGGAATTCTCTGTACCAATTCATATACATTGCCAAATCTCTGTCTGTGACAAAAGTAATATAGATTGGCAACTTGTCAATATCTGAGAGTCTTGGCCTCTTTTTACAGGCAAAGAAACTGAAGTTCAGAGTTTATTTGGCTAACTAGGGATGCATTGCTAGCTAGTAAGTGCCAGAGCCAGGATTTAAATTCAGACCTCTCTTGATTTATATCTTAACAACAACCACAACAACAAAAAGCAAGCCTGTTTTCTGAGAACTCCCCTTTCTCCCTTTCTCTTCGGCTCACAACCTCTTGACATCATCCCCCCTTCATTTTCTCCTTTACTCTGGTCTCTAAGGGGGCCATCTCCAGTCGTCCTGATCTATATCTTGCTGCTAGACCCAGATGGCTCCAGAGGAGAAAGTGAGGCTGGTGACTTTGTACAGTCCTCCCTCACTCAAATCCAATTCTCTTGCAAGTCATGGCATCACCTCCCTGATGTCATGGTCCTCTTTGAGAAGGAAGCACAAACAACAACGACCAGTCTGTGATGAAGGGGTGGCCTTCCTCTTCACCAAGGCCAACCTCTCCACAATACCCTTCATTCCGTCCTCACCTATCTTCTCCAGCAATTCCCCACCTTTATCACCCCAACTTTCTCTCTAATCTCGAACCTCTTCCTGGCTACTAGCTCTTTCCCTACATCTCAGTTTCCCTAATCTTAAAAAGCAAAACAAAAACAAAAAAACAAAATGAAACAAACAAAAAACCCTACTTCTATTCTCTCCATCTTCCTATATCTCTCTTTTTCTCTGGTAAACTTCTTGAAAAAGCCATTTACAATCATTGCCTCCATTTCTTCTGCTCTCCTTATCATCTTTACCCCCTTCATTCTGGTTTCTAACAGTGTCATTCAATTGAAACTGTTCTCCAAAGTTACTGGTGTTCTCTTAATTGACCAACCTAATGGACTAATTTCAATCCTCATTTTCCTTGACCTCTCTGCAGCATGACACCATTGACCCCCTTCTTGGGTGCTCTCTCCTCTCTTGGTTTTTGTGCTTTCTCCTGGTCCTGGTCCTTCTACCTGTCTGACTGTTTCTTCTCAGTTTTCTTTGCTGATCCATGATCCATGCACGGGTGTATACCAAAGGTCTCTCCTAAGTACCCCCGCTTTTGTATCTCTATACTTTCTCTGGTGACCTTATGAGCTTCTATGGATTTAGTTACCATCTCTATGCAGATATCCCAGATATATATCCAGCCCCAGCCTCTCTCCTGAGCTCCAGTTCTGCATCATGAACTGCCTATTGGAAACTTCAAATTGGATATCCTGAAGATACCTCAAAATCAGCATGTATAAAAACATAATTCATTATCATTCCCTCCAAGCCCACCCCCTTCTGTACTTCACCAATATTGTCAAGAGGTCTAGCATCTTTCAGGTGATTCTATTTTGCAATCTTGGTGTCATCCTTGGTTCCTTACTCTCCCTCACCTCCCATATCAGTTGCTAAATCTTGTCATTTCCATCTCCGCAACATCTATCGTAAATGCTCCTCTTATCTAGGCACTTCGTCAAGACCTTAGTTTAGGTCCCTAGTGCCTCTTACCAAATTTCTAATTGGTTTCATAGGCCTCAAGCCTTTCCCCACACTAATGAGCCCTCCCCAGAAGTGTCAGTGATTTTCCTAATGCACAGGGCTGATCATGTCACACACACACACACACACACACACACACACACACACACACATATATACTTGTTGTTTCCCCCATTCAAAGGTAAGTTCCTTGAGGGCAGGGATTTTTTTTCATATTTGTTGTTATATTAACAATTTATAATAGTACCTAGTATAGCACGTATCAGGCACTTAATAAATGGGTTTTTTGACTGATCGTCTCCTCAAGACAATCTTTGCATTCTACCAAGTTCCCTTTTGAGGTTGACAAAGAAAGAAAGCCTTCCTTTCCTTCCTGCTATTCAGCATCCTCTCATTTTATTCCAATTTTATCTAAATAAACGAAGAGGCCAAGCTGCCAAAAGAAAACAAGAGCTTAGGTAAAATTAAAAAAATCAACATATTATCTTAGGTGTTTTTTTCTCTTTTTTTGGAGAGCTCTCTTCTTATCCCCTGTAGCTACAGGTAGAGATAGATGTAGCAGTAGCTAGGTAGGTATAGATAGAATGGGGGCCTAGAAGTCAGGAAGATCTTATTAGATGTCTGACTACAGGCAAGTCACTTAGTTTTTGACTCAGTTTTCTTATCCATAAAATTGGGGTAATAATAGTCTGGTCCTTCCTTATTGTCATGAGGATAAAATATGATAATATTTGTGAAGTGGCTTACAAAACTTATGGCTCTATATAAATAGCTATTAGCTATTATTAGGAACCTGGTACCTATATACCAATAACTAGCTACTGATGCCTTCCCTTCCCACTAACAAAACCTGCCTTCCTGAGATAGCCAATCCCTTTCTTCCCGGACTCCATCAAAAGCTACTTCTCCCATGACTTCTCTCGGCCTTATAGGCAACTACCTCAGCCTTGTAGGCTTGTAGGCTTGTATCAATATGGGCTCTGGGGAACCTAGGGTCACTTGGATTTTAAAACAGAAATCCAAATACCTTATATAATATAACTGAAGTTACATGATATAAATTACTATCAACAGTAGTAGCAGTATTATGGCTCTAACTCTCCCCTGGAATGCAGAGGAATTGTGAGAAATCAGCTTCCATGCTACTGCACTCATGCCTGGTGGGTAGGGCAATCCCTCTTTTTCCAAGATATGCAAAAAGATTAGGGGATGCGAAGGTGTTATGACCAAATGTCGGTTGGCCTGCTTTTTCAGGAGACTAAGACTCAACAGCTTTGTAGGTAAGAAGCAGGGATTTAAAAACATGATTTGTGACTCAGCAATCTTTTTTCCTAGGGAAAATCATATCAAAACCTCCAGTGTGGCCAATGAACACCAACCACTCCCTCCACCAAAAAGAAACCTTGAGAGAAGAACCTGAATCCTTTATCTACTCCAGATTTTTTTTAAGAGAAGGCTGCTTTCAAAATTGCATATATATATATATATATATATATATATATATATATATATAGATATATAGATATATATAGCCACTGTAGGCTGAGCCAAGCTATTTGGCCCGACTTTAGAGATACCATATCCAAGTTTTAAGTCTTAGATCTTAGTCCAAGAGTAGAAAATTTGGAAAGGAAATAATGTTTTCTAGATAAACGTTGGTATTCTTTGGTGATGCTAAGGCCCAGCAAGCATTGCCAAAGAATCCAGTATAATATTGTGATACATTATACATGACCTTGAAAGGAATTTCTGTTCACATGTACTTCACAGGATGAAAGCACACATTGTTTTCTAGACTTCTTGGGACTTTGACAAATACCTGTTAGAAGTAGTAGCTAGGCTTTGGACAAGCCACCTGTTACTAGAGAAAGGCCTTTTGCAAGAGAATAGATTGTTTATAATTTAATATCCATTTACAAGATGGAATTGATCAAGTGATCCACATTTCAGTGAGTCCAGTTCAGTGCCTTTTGATACTGATGGGATGATACGGGTGAAAAGCGCTTCGTTAAACGGGCATACTCTACTTCTATAAAGTGGCATTGTGGCCGTTGCTCTTCAGAATTCCACAGATTCATTATGCAGAGAAAAATGAGCCTGTGGGAAGTCTTCTGCAAACATATTGGCTTTAGGATTGTATGGTTCTCCTATGGAAAGCCATCCATAATAAGTGTTGACCCAAAGCTCAATTAACTCGCACAATCCTATAGACTAAGACCTGAGAGATGGACTGGGTATGCTGTCTAACCTAACCTTCATATGAACAAAGTATTGGGCAGGAACTAAGTCCTTAAATCCACCTACCTTAAGTGCCTACTTTTATTAAAGAAAAATAAAAGGAAGAAAAAGGAGGAGAAAAATATTCTAGAATGATAGGGCTAGTTTTTACTTGAGTTTTCTCTAGGAGATCCTATTTCTTTTTTGTCTTCATATCCCCAATGCCTAGCACAGTGGCTGGTACACAGTAGGTGCTTAATAACTGTTTATTGAATTGAATTAAATTAATAGTGTTGTGTGGGATTTCCAGGTATGGGTGGAACTTTATACTGTTATTAATTGAATATTTACTTCCTTTCTTTTCTAAAAAAATTAGCCCATTTCTTTGGGTTAAGTGCCCTAAACTTTAGTGCCTGTGGCAGTCCTCTTGGGTTTGTGATTTCACAGATTTAGAGGCTGCAAAGACTTGGTTCAGTAATTCTGAATTCTAAAGTGGCAGCTTGGCTTGCCTTTATCGTTATATGACTAGAAAGGCTTCTTGTGAACTCTTGGTGAATAATTAATCAATTTTCGGTTTTAAATAATTCACCAGTTCTAGCTGGTATAATTGCTGGAGACCAAAGAATTAATTTTATTGGATGGTCTTTCTTCTTTTTGTTTAGAGAGAGGACCAGGCTGGAACCGATTAGAACAAAAACATAGCTGCCTCTAACCAGGCTTTTCCTGGGATGATATTGGATCACACGTAGGCTTTTGTAACAGAAAAAGCAATGACAAACCTGAGGTGGTGTCAAGCAGGTGTGGCGTTCTCTCCTGAGCTTCCTCTTCTAGACAGACTAGTAAAATAGAAAGAGTTTCCATACTGCTTAATGGCTTTTCAATGAATAGTTGCATAATTAACCTCTGATTATGCACAGTGTTGAGGGCCAGGAAGAGAGTAGATAATTGAAATCCAAAGATCATTGAAAACCCTCAGTTTGGGAGAATAAAAAGGATCATAGATTAAAGATAATCCCCTTTATATAATTTATTTATTTTTAAAATGTTTTACTGATTCTTCTCTTAGACATCTCAATGCCTCCCCCACCTCCAAAGAGTGCTCCCTTGTAACAAAGGACAATTAAGCAAAATAAGCTGATGTACTTCACGTGTCTGTCACCATACGGCCTCATTCTCTGCCTTGCTCTCCTTTCCACCCTTCATCCTGGTAATAAAGTGAAATCCAACCCCCTCCTTTTACAGAGAAGGAAACTGAAGACTGGTGGTACCGTGAAAATAAAGTTGTTTCAGAGTTTGAGTTTGAGTTCTGGGGCTACCATTTAACTTCCTATGAGACTTTTGTGAAGTCATTCAAGGCCTCAGTTATTAAGGCCTTAGCATCAGGAAGACTTGAGCTTGCCCCCTAGCAATATGACCAAATTACTGTGGGCTTCAGATTTCTTATCTCTTAAAAAAAAAGGAGGGAGGAGGATTGGATTAACTTTTGCTTCACATACTTCCAAGTTATATGACCCCTTATTAACTATTGAACAAAATCTAAACTCATTAATAAGACAGTCAAGACCCTCCACAATCTTGTTTCAGTCAATCTTTCCAACCTTATGTTACATTATTTCTTTTCAGCACTTAACACAGTGTCTTAATAAATGCTTATTGTTGGACTGATTGATGGACATACTACATACTCTAGCCAAACTAGACTATTTGCTTTTTCCTGAATGTGTCCCAATCTTTCTTATCTCTGTGGCTTTGATACAACATTCTCTATTTTTTGAGTGGCTTCCAACCTCATCACACATGTTGAAATCTTCCTCATCCTTTTAAAATCAAACAATGCTTCCTTCATAAAAACTTTCTGATCCCCACAAAATAAAATGATCTTTCCCTCCTTTGGACCCATATTCCAACACACTTATCACATTCCTGCTCATGATATAATTACCTGACCATATATTTTTTTGGTTATGTAGTAAATGGCAGGCTCCTTGAGGACAGGGACCTTGTCTTGTTAATTTTTGTGTTCTTAGTGCCTAGTACAGAGAATGTACTCATTAAATGATTGTCTGCTAAATAAATGGAGGTAGCTTCACCTTCTTGGCTTGATGTTTCTTCATCTGTAAAGTGAGGGGGTTGGGCTAGATGGCCTCCAAGGTTCTTTCCAGCTCCAGATTTATGATCAATAGCTTTTTCCTTTTCCAAATGGCAAATGTTAATTTGCCATTTTGCATGACAAGAATGATTTATCAAAAATGATTTAAAATTACCCTATTTATATCAGTTCAAATGAAATAAGCAAGGAGAGATGTTGTGAAAGTCCTTCCAATGCTTCTAAATAAGAAAGTGACTTACCATAGTGCCTAGTTTCTTTTAAAGAATGTACCTTGTAAAAAATGTAAAAAAAAAATTTTAATTGACACTCCACCCTCTCTCCCCCTTCCCCCACCTCTTTTAGGATTTATTGTACCAAAAAAGTAAGGTTAAACTAAGTAAATTAACACACTAGCCATGTTTGAAAACATATCTGTTTCTGGGGTCCACCATCTCTCTGTCAAGAGGCAGGAAGTCTGCTTCCCCTTCACTGTTAGTCTTCTGGAATCATGATCAGACTCTGTATTGATCAGCATTCTGAAACCTTTCAGTATTGTTTTTCTTTGCATAAGCCCTGGTTTCTAATTTAGGTAGGAGTAATAATCTGGTGTCATAGTGTCACAGTTCATGTTTTGAATGTCTTTGATAGCATTTATTTCCTTTTCTACTTTGCGGTCTGCTTGACTTTTTTGTGATTGAAATCACTATGTTTTAGCAGTAAATACATTCTAACACCACAGACATTTTCTTGGTTTTGCTTTCTCCTAAGCACAGCTATCTTGGATTCAGTCTTGATGGAGATATAATTACCATGTGGTCTCCATTTGCCCGTAGGTTGGAGACCCACATGCAAGATCAAAATCAAAATCACTTAACTGAAGCAGAAAATGGTATTGATGCATAGCTGGCCACTTCTCAGTGCAAAAAGAGTTATCCAAACTCACAGATGGCAAACATCTTTCCTTGTATGACCCAATCATAGACCAGCCGAGCAGGCAGTTTCATCCCCAAGATGGATCCAAGGAATATACATTGCAAAGAGAAGCTTTATGGTGTGGCAGAAAACAAGGTCCAACAAAGAGGCCACTTTAATGAACGAGTAAACATTTCCATCAGATTAAAAAAAGTAGAGATATGTTTGCAAGTGGCTTATCCTACTCCCCCATCCCACAAGCCCTATCCCAGCCAATAGCTGTAGTTGGAGCATGTTTGGAAAGTCTCTTGATAGTAAAAAGCTAACTGCCTTTTCCCCCTTGGTACTTCTGATTAGGAGTGAAGCAAGCTTATAATATCTTTCAAAAATTATGCCAGAAAGTCACTGTAGAAATTCATACCAGGAGCCAAGAAAGCTGCTGAATCCATCAGACAATGCTGAAAACATCACCGGCTTAAACTGAACACAGTGCATATTTTTAGTATGAGTGTGAATTGGGGTTTGAGCTTCAGTGAAAAGGAAGAAAGAAAAGATTAGGATGCTTGAGATGAGTTCCCAAAGAGTATTTTGTGTATATAAAAGGTCCTGGGGAGAAAAAAACGCATTAGATGGCAGGATGTTTCACAAGAGCATACAAATCTTCCTAATGAAAAAGTACCACCACCAACAAAAACCCCAATAAAACCAAAACAAAACAATTAAAATGCTCTCTTTGAATGTGCAGAGAAGAGGGCTTAGGTAAAATTTTGTTTCTTCATTTGGTATTGGTAAAAAATTTTGCTAAATTCAAAAAGCCTAGTATGCTATAAATAATGCCATTAAAAAATCAACCCAGATGTGTCAAAGAGATTAAGAAAGTGATATTAATTGTGTGTGTGTATTTGTTAACGTTGACTGCTAATAGCTATTAATGCTGATCTTCAAATAGACATTTGGATGTGTACAATGCATTTTCTGCACAGGAGCCACAATATTTTTCCAGGAATAATAAAGACAAAAGCCCAGTGACTTCTGGGAGCTAGGTCCTTTAAAAAGTCATTTATGCAATAAATGATTAAATTCTGAAACCTGAACATATAGGTGGATGTGAAAGAAACATCAGAAAAGGGGCGTACATAAGAAAAAGAGGTAAGGAAGGCATGATGGAAAGCAGCCAGCTAGAAGAATCTGTCCCTGCACCCATACTGATCAATATTTAATCTCTTTGCTGGAAGAACTCTGATCCAGTGAGAGAAATCAGTGAACTTACTATGCATTGTTCATGTTGGTTCCTTTCTCTCATAACTATTTTTTAAATAGCCTATTCTGAAGAGTTAGATTGCTGTTCTATGGACCAAAACCAGCCTGGCTCCAGAAGCATTTACTCTAGCATAGAAATAAAAAGCTCATTAAAAATCAAATGACAAAAGCAAATTTTAAAAAAATCTATTGAACAAAGTAAAAAAAAATTAAAATGAGTAGCTTAAAAAATTTTGCAATAATTTATTTTGTTGCCTTAGGGATTTATTTTAAATCACCAGGAATGGGGGGGAGGAGGGGAGAGAGAGTATTATTTTATTTGTTAACTCTGCAACACTGCATCAAACATAAAACTGACATGCAGTGCATCATTACCCTGACAGACCTGAAATGACTATTACTTTATGCCTGCTTCCTGGTGATGGGAATTACTAAAGGAGTGGGGCCCAGGAGAGACACTTTGCAACAAGGTCAAGGGAAGAAGGGTCTATCTGAACTTGTGGCTAGAGAAATTCTTCCTTACTATGTGCTTGCTTTGTGCCTCAAGATTTAAACATACAATTCACTGGCAAATGTATGACTTTGGACAAGTCTGCAAAGTATGTGTGCCAGTACCAATGAGCCTTTGGCTTGGAGATGTACTGACACATACTTCTTGGAAAAAAAATGTGCTGCTGTTGATAATAATTTTATAGCACCTCATATAGTTTTAAAAACTCTGTTATATGTGATCTTTTTTTTTTCCAGCCATACAATCACCTTGCACAGAAAGTGGAACGAGTGTTTTCTAATTTTATAGTCTTCGAGGACAAGGACCATTTTTATTTTTTTTGTCTTTGTTCCCAGCATCACTGCCTCCTGGCTTCCCTGCCTTCCTTTAACTTCCAGCTAAAATCTGCCCTTTTACGGGAAGCCTCTCCTAATCCCGGTAATGCTAATGCCTTCCTTCTTTTAATTTTTTCCTATTTACCCTATTTTTGGCTCATTTGTATCATGTTTATTTAATTGATGTCTTCCCCATTGGATTGTGAGCTTTTTGAGGGCAGGGGCTGTTTTTTTGCTTCTCTTTGTATTCTCAGTGCTTTGAGCCTGGCACATAGTAGGTGTTTAATAAATGTTTATTGACTGACTGCCTCAGCACCTACTATATAGTCTCTGGAACACAATGGGTACTCGACAGATGTTTGTTGAATTGGATTGGATTTATAGATATAAGTGGGGCAATGAGGCATGTGCTCAGGCCACACTTAAAATAGCAACTGAGTGAGATTTTCCCACTGCTTGTACTACTCTCAGATGAAGGTAGATAGCTTTGAAAATTACTCTCTGTATTCTGAAATAGTCCAGATATGTAAATATTATATATATTTATAAATATATGCAAATATTAGTCACACAAAGCCATAGGAGATCATAGGACTTACGGCTAGAAGGCACCTTAGAGATCACTTAGCTTAAACCAATCCCTCATTTTACAGAGGAGGATACTAAAATTCAGAGTGACTAAGGTAACATAGATGATATCAGAGACAGGATTCAAACCCAGACCCTCTATTTCCAGATTCAGTGTATTTGTTCACCTACACCATATTTCTTCCATAAGATTCTTGATTCATGAATTTCACCGCATCAAGGTGACCAGATTTAGCAGGCACCATGGCTAAATGGAACAGATGGTTTACCAGGGGGTGAAAACATGAATTGTTGTAGTTACACTTAGAATAACCTGAAACAGCTAATACAATTCCAAAGATTTAAATTTGGAGAGTAGTCTCTGTATTGTAAGAACCTGGCTTATTCATTGTTAAAGACTCCTCTCTATCTAGGATAAAGTCCAAACTCTTCCATATAGAATTCAGGATCTTATTGGTTTTAGCCAATCTTATTTCACACTGTTCCCTCATTCTATTTTCCCTTAAGGACCATGCTCATTCTGACTCTGTAACAGTCACTCAAATTCTCTGGCCCATTTCTCATCTGTAGAATGAGAAAGCTGGATGAAATGGCCTCAAATCTTTTCCAGCTTTCCATCTATGATCCTATCACCTCAGGAATGCTCTTCTTCATTCTCTCCACCTATTCAAAACCCTTCAAGGTCCTTCCCTTTGATCATTCTGGCCTACGGTGAACTATCCTTTGTAGAACTTCCATAATAAAATAGCCATGATATGTATTATTCAGACAGCTTGGTATAGTAGATAAAGTGTTAGACTTGGAGTGCAGAAGACCGGAGTTAAAATTTTGCCTTAGATATTTACTAGCTGAGTGACCAGGACAAGTAATTAACCTCTTTCCCTCTTACTTCTCCCATCTGCAAAGTGCGCGTAATTATAGCACCTCCTTCACAGGGTTACTGTTAAGATCAAATGAGCTAAAATATGTAATTTGCAAACCTGAAACTATATAAATGTTAGCTATTATCATTCATTTAGATCTATATTCACACACTGCTTTGCTTTAATTAATTGTTTCATGGATATTTATCTTTCCGTTTGACTTGTAAACTCTTGAAGGACAGGTGCTGTGTCTCACAGTTCTTTTATATTTCTTTCCTTATGGAATATTTGCATTAGGAGGCAGAAGATCTGGGCTTGAATCCATGCCGGCTCAGCCACATTGGGCAAGCCCTTTCACAAAACAGGGATAATACCTGAATTACCTACTTTATCATGCTATGAGATGATCAAAAGAGATTTTTTTTTTTGGTAGGATGTGTGTGTGTGTGTGGGGGGGGTCATGTGGATGGCATTAGGGGAGAGTGTGATAGCTGACTTCAGGTATTTGAGGGGTTGTCCAAATGAGGCGGGATCTGATTTATTCTACTTGACCATGGAGAATAGAACTTCGAGCAACAGATGAAGACTGAAGTGACCGTATTTTGTCTAGATAGTGGTTAGGGGGAAGAAAACAACCTCATAGCAATCAGAACTATCCAAAAGTGGAATGGTTGCCTCAAGAGGCAGTAGGTTTAATAATAAGAGAAATAAAACTTAAAATAATAAGAGAAATACAAATTGAAACATCTCTGAGATTTCACTTCCCGTATATCAGATTGGCAAGGATGAAGAAAAAGGAAAATAGTAAATTTTGGAAGCTGTGTAGAAAGACAAGAGTGTTAACATAATATTGGCAGAATTAGGAATTGAGCTGACCATACTGGGAAACAATTTGGAATTATATTTAAAAAGTGGAAAACATAAAAATAATAATATAAACACTTCTTATATGGTGCAGTTCCCTGATCCCTGGGCCTCTTGTTGAGGATGTCCTATTCACCTGTGGGTTGGATCATTCGACCTCTGAGGTCCTTTTAACTCTGAGATTCTGTGATACAAGCTTTTATCAAGCACTGGCAATGTGCCAAGCATTGTGCTGTGCTCTAAGGATACAAAGAAAGGGAAAAACACAGTGCCTGACTTCAAAGAGCTCATATTCCAATGGGAGAGACATCATGCAAAAATTATGTATGTTCAAGATATAGACAGTGTAAATGGGAGGTAATCTCATAGGGAGACCACCAGCAGCGGGAGAGACCAGGAAAGGCCTCTTGTTGAAAATGAGATTTGAGCTGAATCTTGAATGTGGCCAGGGAAGTCAGAAGGCTTCGTTGAGGAGGGAGAACAGTTCAGCCTGAACAGGGGTGGGGACAAGCAACGAAAAAGCTAAGCGTTGCGAGATGGAGAGTCCAGCACGAAGAAATGACGAGAAGCCCAGGATAGGTCAAATAGAGCACTTTATATTTGATCCTCCATGTAACAGGCCTTTATTGCATGGGGAGAAGATGTGTGCAGTGGTCTGACCTGTACTTTAGGTAAAGCAGCAAAATCGAGGATGGGCCGAGTAGGAAGAGACCTGAGACATGGAAAGTTATTGTAATAGTTCAGATGTGAGGTGATGAGGGCAAGAAACAGAGTGGTGGTATATGAGTGGAGAGAAGGGAATAGATAGAAAAGATATTGTGAAACTAGGTGTGACAAGACTTGACAACAGATTGGCTACTTTGGGTGAGAGCTAGCAAGGCCTCGAGGATGACACGGAGGTTGCAACCCCCTTCGTTTGGCTATGTTGACATTACCACCTGCCTATTCTTCCTCAGGAAAGTGTTGAAGTTTTTGTAAAGACTTACTTGTCAGCTCTTAGCCTGGGCAAACACCCAGTTCCAGTTTCTTTGTTATCTGAGGACACCCAGAAGAGCCCTTTAGATGATTTTGAAGATGCCTAACTTAACCATCTTAAACAATGGTCCCCAGCTGCACTCCCAGACTAGTTAAGGGTGACAGGATTGCATTCGCATCTTTCCTACAACAGGACTCAGGCAGTGTGCCCTCCACAAGGTTAGCACCTCTCACTGAGTTTTTTGGAAACTGGGGCTAAAAAACCAAGACGTTGTAGTTTCTTAGTCCTTTTCATTTAACTTCCATGTTCCCCTCTTCTTCTTCCAATACTAGCCAGGCTGTACAAGTTACCCTGAAGCTCTGGAGAAGTATTAGTTACCAGAGGGGGAGGGGCAGAACTGGCAGCCACTGCCTATGAACCTGTTTGTCTCTAGTTAAGCAGGAGCATACACACACACACACACACACACACACACACACACACACACACACAAACACATGGTGAATTTGTATATGGCATTTCTAGTTCTACATTTTTTGCTTTGCATTAAGCCTCTATTATCCTTTGCTCCCTCAGGATTATTAGGGGAAGTTTATAAGGAAGAAAATTCCCTCTGGATCTATATACATTTATTTACTTTTTATTGTCCTACTCTTTGAATATATGCTCTATATTCAATTTATCCTACTTATGTTTTTTTCTCTCTCTTAGGTTCAGTATTTTTTCCTCTTCATATATTTGTTTTTCTTCTTTTTGTTCCTGTTTTGCTCTGTTTGATAATTCAATTTTATTTGTTTTTACCTGTCTTTCTCCTCCCACTTTCATAACCCCTCAACTCTCTCTCCCACCTCCCACCCCCACATCCATTTGCTAACTTCGTAAAAGTTGCCAAGACTGTCAGGCAGTGGGAGGGGCAGTGGCTGGGGGGTGCTGATAAAGAGCACACCAATTCCTCTTCAAAGAATCAGGGGATTTGAGAGTTGGGAAGCACTTCAGTGGCCATCTAGTCAAACGCCTACAAGAAAGGAACCTCCATCACACCACATATAAATGTCAAGAAGCTGGCCAGCTGTGGCTGAAGAAGCCTCCAAAGAAGAACCCACCACCTCTCAGCTGATTCGATTCTGGACAGGTCAAATGGTTAGAAAGTTTTTCTTTCAATCAAGCCTGAATTTGCCTCTTTTTTTTTCACTTCCAGGGACTATTTTTCACTTTGTCTTTATATCCCTAGCACTTAAACTCAATCCTTTGTACATAGTAGGTGCTTAAGAAATTTCTGTTGTGATTATACAGAATAATTAGCAGATCGTAATAATAAAGTCATTTATGGAGCATATTTAAGGTTTGCAAAGGCTTTATAAACAATTTCTTTTTTTTATTTTTACAACAACCCTGAGAGGTGCTACTATTATCCCCACTTTATAGATGAAATGGAAGTTAAATGATGTGTTCAGGATCTCACAGCATGTATTCCTTGTTTTCTAAGTTTGTGTCTACTCTTTCCAGGGATGCTGCGTATGTTTTGTAGAAGAGCATCCCCCCGCATTTATGGGGTTTATTTTTGTGGTTACTGTTCTTATTAGGTGGTGCAGTCGATAGAGTTGCAGGGCCTGGACTCATATTCCTGAGTTCAAATCTGGCCTTAGACATTCAACTAGCTTGGTGACCCTGGACAAGTTGCTTAACCCTGTTTGCCTCAGTTTCCTCATCTGTAAAATGAGTTGGAGAAAGAAATGACAAACAACTCAGTATCCTTGCCAAGAAAACCCCAAATGGGGTCGCAGTTGAACAATGACAACAATACATCAGAAAATAAAACTGACATAAAAAAACCCAAAACATCAATAAAACTTATTTTTTAAAGAAAAAAGAAAAAAATACTGCTTGGTATAGATTTGACTCTAAATTTGGAGTCAGAAGACCTGGGCTGTTCTTTATTATTTCTGTGACTTAATCTCCCCAGGCTTCCCTTCCCTTATTTTCAGAATGGAAGAGTAGGATTAAGTGATCCTTTCCATCTTTAAATCCTATGATTCTGCGTATCTAGAAAGTGTGGAAAATTTCTCATTCATGCCGGAGATTCTGCCTCCCCCCTGCCCTCGCCCCAACTACAGAAACCTTGCTCTGAGCTTGACAAGTGTTCAGCAAATTAGTGATTATCATGGGAAAATCCATGACCCAATTCATTTGTACTCCCTTCAGATAAGACTGACTGTGTCCTCATTCATTCTCTCTGTTTGTTAGCTTTTTATTGAATATGCCCATCATTCATTAGCCCTTGGGCACATTCACAAGTATCATTGAAAAGACATTTCTTGTCATCACAATCAATATTAGACATGAAAACAAGGCACATGCACACTAATAAATAAATAAAGATAAGGAAATCCGATGGGCTTTTTACAGTTTGTAAATAAACAAGCAGAGGCCCTACCATAACAAAAATGAAGAATCTAAAGGTCCAGTGGGGTTTCTAATAGCTGAGGGATTCTGGATACTACTAATTTAAACATAATGTTTTCAGGGCTTTCTCTTCCACCAGTCCATCATTATCTCTATCTTATCCCAGTCCTTGTGATATGTTGGGTCACAAACAGTGGATGGAAAACACACAGATGGAGGGAGAAAAACTTCTTTTTTCCCTCTTGCTTCCTGTATTTCTAAAGTGGTATTTGGTGAATGGGGAAGGGTTAGAGGTGATTTCCTGGATTATAGATTCTGGGTTGGTCAAGGATCAATCCTGGTGACACCATTAGTACAGCTGTCAGGTACTTGACGAGTTCCTGAAGACAGCTTGCCCAGAGACATTGTAAACTAGCAGATTTTCCTACTTGTGTTTCTTTGGTTTGGAAGTTACAGAAAGTATTCGGTTGTTCTCTGGAATATAAATTTTGCTCTTTTGGGTCTCCCATGGGTTGCTAATGCACACATTTTCCACACGAATTCTTTTAACCAGGCAGCACCCTATTGAACACGATAGTAATAAAGAAATACAACACCATAACAGAAATGTTAGTCTAATCAATGTTTTACATATTTTAGTTTTAACATAACAAACTATAGAAGCTGCTAAATTAAATTCAATAGGCTCCCAGGTGTTCCCATAAGAAAAAAAATAACTTAAACACTTGGGTTCTTTTTAGTCATGAAATGCTTGAAAATGACATTGCAAAAGATTATTTAATTTTGCAAGCTAAACAGATGTTAAATGTAAATTCTTCAGCTGTGTATATATACATGTATGCACATGTCTGAAAATGAAAGTCCATCAACAGACAATCTTGTAGCAATACTGGTTGATATGATGACTATTTATGAAGCTACTAATGCTTGTCTGTGTGTACCTCTGTATAGCTAGCTGAAGTCCTCCTCTGATGTCCTATTGTGAACCTGAACCTCTGAGAGGTCCTCATAATTAATTTGGAGAGTTTGAATATGGACCAGGTAATAGGCTACATGTCTCTTGTGTGAGATATCTAGTTACACTGTGAGAGACTTATCCCCAGAAAATTGAGCACTAGATGATGGATTTGTGGGCCATGACAATTCATGAAGCCCGCCTTCCTGGACTTTGGAGGAATTTTGGTCTGCCTTGATAAAGAGAGTATGATGATGTCAGCTGCTGAAATCACAGATCCATGAAGTAGCTAAGTGAGAGAAATCCATACACTACTAAGCACCATACTACATTATTATACAAGAAACATCCAAAAACATTTATGGATTTTGTGATTGAATAATGAGAGACAGCTTGGAGTAGTAGCTAGAGAGCTGGCCTCAGATTCAGACAGATGTGGGTTCAAATCCAGACTCTGACATGTTCTTGCTGTGTGACCTAGAGTAAATGAGTCAACCTTTCGGTTCTCCCATCCGTTCTCTAAATCTATAAGTTTCAGAGGAATTACAACTCTGCATTTTTAGAGTAAGCTTCTTAGAGTTCCCTACACCTATAAAATCATGAGTCTGATAAAAAAAGGGGTGAATCCCAAGGCTATGTTTTTATAGAAGCATAGATATATTGGAGTGTGTGTGTGTGTGTGTGTGTGTGTGTGTGTGTGTAGTAGGTCTCAATGTAGACAAGCTAAATCATTATGATGCTTGTGTATGTTACAGGTACTGTTCAATATCTTCCTGTTGTACTGGCTATTATCCAATAATATCTATTTTTCTTTATGCTCATCATGAGCACTCCAAAGTAAAATGATCAAGCGTTCCATAAAATGATATTTCTTTTTTTGGGGGGGGGAAGGGCAGGACAATTGGGATTAAGTGACCTGCCCAAGGTCACACAGCTAGTAAATGTATTCAAGTGTCTGATACTGGATTTGAACTCAGGTCCTCTTGACTCCAAGGCTGGTGCTCTACTCACTGCGCCACCTAGCTGCCCCTAAAATGATATTTCTTGTTACATTTGGATGCACAAACAACTCTGTAAACTCTTTCGTTTGCTTCTTTAAGGAGAACCCAGGAATCATCCTTCCATTTGAGGAAGTATAGATTAGTGGATGGGGTGCTCGACTTGCAGGCAGGAAGACACATTCAAATTCCACCTCAAGTATTTGCTAGCTGTGTTTCCTTGTGCAAACACTTAACCTTTCAAGCACGTTGGACTCAGAAAGTGCCCCTTCCATCTCTAAATCTATGGTTTTATGACTTAACTTCCTCTTAAACTCTGGTTTCATTTATAGTGAGAGATAGCTAGGAGAAGAACCAGAAGGCTATGTTATCGCCAAAGCCAAAGGAAGGCAGAGGGAAGGAAGTATCAATAGTGTCAAATGAGAAGTTTACTGGTAGCTGGAAAGCAATTTAAAAAAGATGAGGATGGGAAAAGGGTCACTAAATTTGGTAATTTGGAGGTCATGGGTGACCTCATAGAAGGTAATTTTAGTAGAGTGATGGGACAGAAACTCAGTTGCAAGATGTCGAAAAGGTAGTAAAGAAATGGAGGAATCAGGCATAGTCAACTTTTTCAATCAGTTAATCAGTGAAATTGAAGGGAGAAGTGGGAAGGTAATTAGATCTGAATAGTCAAGACAAGCTTTTTTTAAAAAAAATTTGAATACACTTGTGGGATCATAGCAAAGTTTGTGACTTTGGATAAGTTATTTAACTTCTCTGGGCCTTATCCTCTTTCCTGGAGGAGGATCTTTTGAACTGCAGAGGGTTAGAGGACCTCCCAATTTCCTATCAATGTCCTAGCAATGTTCCTGAAATAGCTGGTGTCAGCATCTGCATAGGGAGGAAAGGATAGTCTGGACAAAGATTTGTGGCTCTACAATTTTTAGTAAATCCAGAAATTGGAAATATATATATATTTTTGTGCCAACAATTCATCTCAATTCAGTCAAACCAGGTCAATCCAATCTAGTTCAAATCTAACTTGCATCCGTTAAGCACCTACTATAAGTAAGGGGGCTGTTCTAGGTGCTAGGGACAATAGAAACAAAATGAAAAAAGTCCTCCGCCTCAAGAAGCTTAAATTCTCTTGGGAAGGATATAACATGTACATCGAAAACCATATATACATATATATATACATATACATACATATATATATATATATATATATATATATATATATATACACACACACACACACACACACACACAGACAATTTGAGAAACTCACAGAAATGACTGGTAGAATGCTAATTTTAGGGAACAGCACATGGACCAGTCTGACAAGAACGTAGAGCATGTGAAGGGAGTAACATGAAATAAGCCTGGAAGGTAAGTTAGAGGCAGATTGTGAAGGGTTTTAAATAAGAAGAATTAGTATTTTTTTCATAAAGGCAATAGAGAGCTACTTAAAGTTGTTGAGCAGAAGAGAGACATGGGATGATGCCAGGGACCAGGGCAGTAGCTACAATTATCAATAGGGACCTTCCATTAATCCTATTATACTTGTATTTTTCTAAGGGGCTGGTTGGGTTGCTCAAAGCTACTTTAATGATATTAGCTTTGCAATTATCTGGTAAAAACAGGCCACACTGAGTATTAAATCATTCCTCATTGACCATATTTTAAGATTTTTAAAATCTCATTTGAGAGTATTGAAATTTATTGTATTAAACATCCTACAATAACATCGCATATTACTCTATTTTCCTATATTTGCTATAGGAAATATATGAAATGAATTATGTGAATCCCTTCTCTTGCCTCGCTCTTTTTTCTCTTCCTCTGCATCTTTAGCCTTCTTTCTGCTTTCTGTGCTTCTTAGTTATGCAGATGTTCTTGTCACATTTTTCTTTTACCTTTCCAAACCCTTGCCCTACTTTTACAATCCATTAACAGCCTTTCTGTCCTCAGCAGCCTTAACTTAAATCCCCTTTTTAAGCCTTGGCGTCCATAAGAAAGCTATAGTGTTACACCTCTGAAAGAGCATACAAGGAAGACTTGTTATTTAATCTTCCCTATTTTCAGTGATGGAGGCTTCCTATGAGCACATAAAGCATTCTTATTTATATTTTATGGGGGTGATATTATCCTTTTTACTTATGTCTGGGTTCAATTTGACCATGGATGTTGGACTGATCACGAGCATAGACTTTACCCAGCTGTTTTTATTAACCTGTTGTTCTTCCCAATATGAATGAAAGAAAAAAACATTAGACACCTACTATGTGCCAGGCGCCATGCTAGGAGCTGAGAATACAAATACAAAAAGACATATTCTTATCCTCAAGGATCTTTCATTCTAATAGGAGAAGCAATCCATACAAGGGAATAGTTGGCAGGGATTGGGAATGGAACTATTGTGAGACTAGTCCATTGTCACACTTCTTTCCAGTAGCAATGGTACTAATGATTCAGTTACCATTCTCAGAGCAAGAGGTGGATGGGGTAGGGTGGTACGCATGATTGATAACAAGGCAGATGACAAGATGCCTGAGTAGGCCCAGGTCCCGGTGGATGATTGGCTGGGATATGAAGCACCATCTGGCCCTTACTAGACGGTGGATTAGGTAAGCTTAATTTCCCATCAAGACGGCTTCTCCTCAGAGAACAGTCCCAAAGGAGGACATGGTCTTTGGAGGTCAAGTCTAGATGGTGAGAAGGGGAGGAGCAACAGCAGGGTAGACGACAAGATGCTTAGGTAGGCCTAGGTTTTCTGGTGAGTGACTGGATGGGATATTGTGAGGTCATATGATTTCTGACACAGGCAAAGAATATGAAATGGCTCACCCATCACCACTAAATCTTTTTGTCATCTCTGTCCAAGACCTTGGGAAACTTATAGCAAGGTCTGGAACGTGTGTTTTATCCTGAGAAGCACATAAAGAGAATGCTACTTAGGAACACCAGACTCCCTAACAACTGCATGATTCTACCACAAAGGTGTCTCATCTGGTTCATTATCTTTCCTTCCTTTGAAGAAAATCATCTATGCAACAGTAACATAACTGATCAGCCTTTAAAAACACCACTGGAGAGTCCTAATCTCTTTCTGCTATATAACAAGGCCCAGGGGGCCCCAACCAGGAGTTCTTAGCTCACATTGACTGGCCCCATTTGGGGAGCTGGATGAACTCCCCCTGACTCATCTTCTTCTGCCAAGATTAATCCAAGAAAATCTCTGAGATAAAACTCATGACTAGGGGATCCTCAAATATGGGTAACAGAATCCCCAAATCCTGTGCAGACACTCAGTGTACAATATAGTTGCTGAGAATGGGAAGACTTTTTTTTCATCCCACAGAAAAATGCACAAAATGCTAAGTATTCACAAGGGTCCAAGATTAAATACAGAAGCCTGAAGCTTCCCTCTCAAAAGGCAACTGAACTTAGGCATTACAGCAATCCTCTCCTTCTTGTGAATCCCTCTCTCCCACAGAATCCTACACAACCTCCACAAGACTTCCAATCTCACCCTCTCATTTGGAGTCTTGCTGAATATAGAACATGTTTTGGAGCTTCTTATTGGACCCATACTGTCCTAAGGAACTCACTAGCTTTTTTCTCCAATTAGAATCCTGCACTAGAACCATGTGGATTGCCTTCTTCCTTCTCCAAGGAGCAGTGTGCATCAGGAAATTTCTCTTTAAAAGATCTAGTGGTTGAAATCTCAAATTCAGTGACTGTTGAACTTGGAGCTACCCCATGAGGCTTGAAGAGTCCAGCTCTCAAGGATCAGTTCTCATGACATTGCAGAGAATCTGGAAAGAGATATATAATCATTCAAAAGAGTTTGGCCCTTCTATTTGCATAGAAAGGGCCATATGGATGAAGGATGTCTTCCATTATCCAGATTTCAATATGGATTTGGATGCGTTCCCTACACAACTTGTCCATCAATATGCATGTTTGGGGCAGAATGCAGACAGACAATGAGTTGGACTTAGAGTAGAATGGATTTTTACTGTTTTGGGGAAATTGCAAATCACCTTTACTGACTACAAGCTTCCAGTGAAAGCAAAGTCCATCTTTTTAATGTTAGAATTAAAGCAGTGTTACTATCTGACACTGAGACGCAAAATACAACCGAGTCTGAATAATTAAAAATGAATGTCACAAAGAGGCCAACAGAGAGGTATTAGTGGGATAGTGTCAGCAGGATGCAACATATAATCAATGAGGAACTCCAAAGAAGAAGAAAAGTAAAAGATGTCATCAAGGAATTGTATGATAGAAAAAAAAAAAAAGGTGTGCTTGTCCTGTAACAAGAATGAGGTACAACAGGTGGACATTCAGAGTACTCCACCACTGCTCTTTCAATGTCAGAAGAAAATGAAGAAGGCTTCTAGAATATTGGGTGGAGCCTATGTGATGGACTTATGGGAATTCATGAATAAGAATTGTGTAGAACAGTTAGAAATGGATGGTGCAGTCTACATCATCAGGAGGGACTCCTGAAGCACTTTAATGCTGGCCACACTTCCAATGAGAGTCCCCACCAGGTCTATATCACCAGATGCTTTGCCTCTTACAAATGTACTAGAGAATTTTTAAAGATCAAAGGGAGAAGGAAAAAGGGAGGTGGAATAAAAATGGTGTGGGGTCACTATATCCATTTGATGGGCATCCGTTTACTTTTCTAGTTTTTTGCTATCACAAAAGTGCGGCCACGTATATTTTAGTATATATGAGAACTTTCTGCCTTTGACCACCCTGAAATCTGATTCATGTCTAGTAGTAGGATTTCTAGGTTAAAGGATGGTTGGATAACTTCCCTTGCATAATTCTAGATTGTTTTCCAGAATATTCGGACCAATTTGTAGCTCCAACAGCATTCTTGACCTTCCATAGCCCCTCAAACACTATTTCTTCCATCATCTTTGCTAATTGATGGGTATGAGGTGAAACTTCTATTGTTTTAAATTGAATTTCTTTTGTTATTTGTGATTTGAAACATCTTTTCACTCATATCTTTTCCCTTTTCCTATGTAACAAGAAGAACCAAGGTTCACTCCAATAGTAATTGAGATCTCTTTCCTACATTCCAATTCCTGGGCATCTAGGAGCAGTTAGGATTGCCGCTGGGACCTAAACTTCAATATCTTTGCACCTATCAGTTGCTTCTTACCCTAGGAGTAAAAAGAAGTCCCTAGAATTATCACCCCTGTTGTGAAGGAGGAGCTCTTCAATTTTATCCTTTCTTGTGAACTCCAGTGGTCTAAAGTAGTAGACAACTACTAGAGTCCTGTGGAGAGTAGGAGGAGATTCCAGGTCCTTCCCCCATTGATTCTGTTCAGAGAAGATACAAGTTCTGATCTAGGTGGGGTTGTGCTTCTTAAGCCAATGTGATCTAACCATGCTCTGTGATGCTGTCATGGTGCCCACTCTGCCCACCCCTGGACTACCTGGTCTGAATAATACCTTATTCTACCTTCCAAGTTAATGGACTGGTCTTTTGCTCTATTAAAACTCCTCCTTTTTTAAAAAAAATTAAATTATATTTTAAATTTATAGAATAAAAAGCATTTCCATAACATAGTACAATAAAAAAGATGATTGCACATGAAACTGCAAATCTACTATGTACGATTTGTTATTCCTTTTAAATATTCAACAAAGTTATCATGTAAATTTCCTTTTTCTCCCTTTTTTCTCTCCCTCTTCCCCCCATAGGTACTATTAGACACAAATAGGTATACATATATATAATTATTCTATGCATCTATCAGTTCTTTCTTTGGATGCAGATGGCGTATTTCTTCTTAAGTCCTTTATAGTTAATTTGGGTATTTATGATAGCCAAAATGATTTATTCACTCAGTCATTCTTAAAATAGGAATTGTCTTCTGTTGTGACCTCTTGCTCTGAAATGATCTGTAAAAGTGGCTCCAATCTCATGGCAAAGGTGTAAGTAGGCAGTGCTGAATTTCCTGGGAAACTAGCCTCAAAAAAATAAACAGGTGAAAGTTCTGGTCTTCTTCTGTTTTTTTTTTTATGTCATTTGCAGGCAACTTCCAGAAAAAGAAAGAAGGTGTTGGAAACAGCTGCTATTTCATTATTCTCATAGATTACTTGCCTTACTTATTGTGGTAGAGTAGGCACTTTATACATATCTTACATACATGTATTGGTTGGTTAGAAGAGTATTAGGATGATGAGAAGGGGGTTAGCTTCCAAGGGATCATTAGTTTACACTGCTGGTGC
This sequence comes from Trichosurus vulpecula, assembly GCF_011100635.1. Lineage (NCBI taxonomy): Eukaryota > Metazoa > Chordata > Mammalia > Diprotodontia > Phalangeridae > Trichosurus > Trichosurus vulpecula. The sequence continues at coordinate 411,486,857 of NC_050574.1, read as the reverse complement.
TCTCCAGTGCACAATGAGGGGGATGGGGGTTAGAGGAAAGAAAGCCTTTGAGAGTTAAAACAGTAAATAAATGGAGACAGTAGATAATATAGTAAAAATTCAAAATTAATTGGTTTCCATTACGGGATGATTACAATGCTTTTGGAAATGAATCGAAATTATTTTAAAAAGAGGTTTATTTTGGATTCTAGGAAAAAAAGTTTTTTTTTCCCCTCAGAGGGTTATTAAGATATGGAAGAGGCTGCCAAAGAAGTAGTTGTGGCCACAAGCATTGACAGATTTAAATCTGGAATAAATGAATGACTATCTTGGGAGTCATAGCATTGCTAGAGATCTGTTGAAAGGCTTGTTGGTCCTGTCAAAACAAAGGAATAGACAAGATGGAATTAATGATTCTCTTCATTCAAATTTATATGTGTACATCAATCCAATTGCATTGAAACAAGATTTATGCAGTCATTTCCCCAAAAGAAAGCAGATAACAATAAAACTAGAGAATTTAAAGACCTTTAGGAGAACATTTTTCTGTCTTTGAAAGTTGCTTTTCCTGATTCTATCAGTAGATTTCATTACTTTTTTTTTCCACTGAGAGGACGCTTTAGTTATAATCTATTTCTTATCAGATCCAGACACCCATATTCTCCCCTTTTCTGACTCAGCGGGAAGTGACCTCACCCCCGCTTCTCAGGTATAGGGACCCGTATACCTTCATTCATCCCCAAAATGTGGCTGCCCCAGAGCTGATACAGCTTTTGACACCAATGAGAGTTAGAGTCATGTCAGCTCAGTTCATGATGATGGGCTAAAAGCTGGTGGAAAAGTGAATTCCCCACAATGAATTCCAGCTGCCGTGCTTGCTTTTCAGGGGTGGCTGATGTGATTTACAGAGTCATAGAATCATAGACAGGACCTTGAGAAGTCATCCAGCCAGGATCCTCGCCTACAGGCACAACTGCACCTCAATCATCCCTGACAGATGAGAATCTCTTCTACTGTAAAAGACCTCCAGATAAGATTTCATAACCTCTCTTGGAAAGTTGTTCCAATGTCAAAAAATATTCCTTCTCAGGGAAATTTTCTTTATGTGGAACATACATTTCTAATGGCTGTAACTTTAGCCCGATGAGACACACGATACAGCCATCACCAGAGGAAATTTCCTAGAACAAACCTTTTTAAAAGAATTACAATTTTCAGCAGTTTTACATGGATATAGACACTTTTGTTTAGCTATAGGTGGCTGCTTTCCTTCTGCTTATTATCACTGGAAATTTTTTGGTATGTTTTTGTTTAGTATCACTTTGCAGCTTAAAAATAAATCGATTCAATCTTCTTGTGAAATTTTTAGCCATTTTTAAAATCCAAGAAATAAAAGGACAAATAAAGGGACATATTTAATAGTAAACCATCTGATACCAAAATACTCCCATCTATGAGCAAATTGGAGTTGTGATGACTGGGAACCTGGCAGCCCAGTTTTTCTTTCTGTTGACTTGATTCCTTGTGACTTGTTCCCTGGGAGTTATCACGGAAGAAGGTTGAGAGTTGTGCTAGGCTACAAGTAGGAAATCTTCTTTAGACTTACTCATTTCTACCCTTCCTATGAATACCACTGCCTATCGTCCTTTAGGTCAAGTCAACAAGCATTTCTTAAACGCCTACCAGGGGCCAGGCACTCTGATGAGCTCTGGTAAGAGTGAGCTGAAGAAATCCACCAGCTTAGACAGAAACAGAGTCAGAGAAAAAGAGAGAGAGAGAGAGAGAAACTAAAATGTGCTTATGGACTGGTGCTTTGCAGAAAGCTGAGAGAAATGACAGGAACACAGTGGGAACATGGGCCGAGGGGCAACTCAGTAAGGAATGAATGGGAGGAAGGTGAACAAGTTTCCAGCTTTTGCCTAGTCAGGCATTCACTGCATAACTTCATTATTTTGCTTGGAATAGTCTGAATTCTCTCAGAATGTCATATGCATCCATATTCAAGAAGAGAAATGTATTCCCAAACCAAATAGAAATGATTGTTCTCAATTTTAGATTACCCAAGCTGCACTTCTCCATTAGCATAGGTTTGTGAAAATTAACTCCTTTGAACCTGACAATCAATTCAACAAACATTTATTAAGTGCCTACTATTGTTTTTTTTACTGATTTTAAATTTAATACCAAAATGGATGTTATCTTGCTGTCAAATCCCCACTATTTTATAATAGATTGAATTTGCCCAGAGATTTTTTTAATACAAAAAGAAAATGGGATTTTTTTCCTTAAATATTCTTACCAGCCTGAGATTCTTTGGGTTTATGAGAAACCCAGATACATTATTTATAATATAAGACTGTCTATTATATGGTTTGCCCCTTGGGAACCACGAAACTGTCCTGGGGCCCAGGAGTCATAGCCTTTGAGGTACATAATATGCAAGAGAAGTATAAGAACTAATAAGAAAATTTCCACACTGTCTTCATTCGACTCACCAAAATGTATTAAGGCCTACTAGGTGCAAGGCACTGTGTGAAGTAGGCTCTGGGTATTCAAAGACAATGCTACATCAGTTCCTGCCTCGAAGTTATTTATGGTCTGTTGGGGGAGGGGAGAGAAGAGAAGGCTGGGAATAGTAATTACAGTAATATTAATAGCTAACATTTATATAGTGCGTGCTAGGCACTGTGTTAAGTACTTTACAATGATCTCATTTGATCCTTACAACCACCCTGGGAGGTAGATGCTATTAGTATCCCCATTTTACAGATGGGGAAACTGAGGCAAAGAAAGGTTATTTACCCAAGTAAGTGAATATAATGTATACACAAGGAAATAGTCAATAAACATTTATTAAACACCTACTATGTGCCAGGCACTGTGCCAAGTACTGGAAATACAAAGAAAGGCAAAACATAGTCCCTGCTCTCCCGCAACTCACAATCTAATGGTAATACAAAGTAATTTTGAGTGGGAGAGAGTGCTTATGGCTGTAGGGATCAGGAAAGGCTTCCTGTGGAAAGTGGCACCTGAGTCATGTCGGACTTTGAAGGAGAAAGTTAAAGAAACAAAAACACTTCTTACCAATAATTGACCAGGACTCCATTCCTTATTAAGCAGGTTTGATGTCCCAGAGAAATTCACAGAGACACTCTATGGTAGTATAACCAGTCATGCCAATTTTGTGTTATGCAAAATAAGATTGTATAATAGATACTTTTATTCAATTTATTTTCTACACAGCCACACTGGACTACTCATAAAGAAACCTGCTGTTAGACAGAAACTACTTCCTCTGCATATGGAGACTCTTCAATAATGCGTATAAGGCAAGCTATGTACAGGATAAATAGCAAATAATTCATAGAGAGAAGACACTGGAATTAAGAGGGATTGCAGAATTCTTCCTGGAGGCAGGATTTTTGGGATTTAAAGGAAGCTCTTCTTAGTAATGGGAACTCCCATGGCATCAGAGAGGCAATGGATTTAAGAGTGCAGAATGAGACATATTTTTGAACATGGTCATTAAGGGAATTTGTTTTGTTTGACTATGCGTATTTGTTACAAGAAAATAGTCCTTTTTTAATTCAAGGGGGTAGGGAGTGGGAAGGAAAGAAAATAGATTTCTGCTTTTTTTTTTAATAGAGAGGGAGTGAAATATTGCAGGCAATTTCAGGTAAGGTCACAACTATATCATTAGTTCTACTTAATGGTGTTACTTTGTTAAAAGAAACCTCTCATGAAATGGGAACAATCTGTAAATGTTCATAATATAAAAACAGAACACATCAATAAACCTTTAAAAAATAAATACTTGTTAAATTGAATGGAAAAATTTTAGATAAAGCCGTCAAACAAATCCCTTTGACTAGAGCAAGGCCATCGTAGGTATAAAATGCACACCATATGTCACTGATAGTCTCTTCCCTCAATGAGTTTACAAAATGATGGGAAAACAAAACATTTCTAGATAAGATTACACAATTATAAAATAATATATTGAGAAACCCAAGAAATATAATATAGTTTAACCATGGAATTGCTGCTGAAACATAAAGGAGTGACTGAGTATAAGGTGGAGTTACTTTATGGGATCATGGGATTTAGTGCTTGAAAAGAACTTAGGCATCATTTCATTCAACCCCCTTCATTAAAAACAAAACAATGTTGATTGCCTGATTTTTTATAACCCATTCATTTCTGAATACATCTCTTTTTTCTCTCCCTTAAGAAATTTCCATCATAACCAAGATTCTCAAAGTAAAAGAAAAAAAACAACAAAAAACAATGACTGTGTCCTATAGTACATATAATATTTCACACCTCGAATCCTTTACCTCTTCAGTGAAAAAATGGAAAGTGCACCTTCTCTCTCTTCTCTGTCATCTCCAGGGTCATTACTGGTCAAAATTAAAAAACATTTAGTTTCATTTTATTGCCCATTCTGTTCACATTATTGTAGCCACTTAGTATATTGTTTTCCTAGTTCTTCTTATTTCTCGTGGCATCAGTTCCTGTAAGTCTTGTCATGTTTCCTTGGATTCTTCACATCCACTGTGTCTTATGGTACCACAATATTCCATTATATTAATATACTACAATAATTTGTTTAATTATTCCCCACTCAATGCGCGCGTGCTTTGCTACTACAAAAAGTGTTGAGATTGGTATTTTTTTTTTGGTATGTGAGTTTTTTTGGTCTTTGACCTCTTTTTTTTGAGGGGGGGAGGCAAGGCAATTGGAGTTAAGTGACTTGCCCAAAGTCACACAGCTAGTGTCAACTGTCTGAGGTGGGATTTCAACTCAGGTCCTCCTGACTCCAGGGCTGGTGCTCTATTCACTGTGCCACCTAGCTGAGCCGCTCCCCGCCCTGTTTGACCTCTTTGAGATATATGCCTAGTAGTTAGATCTCTGCGAAAAAGATATGGACATTTCATTCACTTATTTAGCATAATTCTGGATTGTTTTCTAGAATGGTACGTCAGCTTTCCTATAGCTATTCCAATGTTGATAATTTTGATCTTTTGTTATCTCAACCAATTTGTTAGGCATGAGGAGAAACTTCAGAATTTAATTTTTTTTTTCATTTCTTACTTGGTGCAATCTTTCATAATGATTATATTAGTTTGTAGCTCTTCCTTTAAAAACTGTTTGTTCATCTCTTTTAACCATTTATCCATTGGGGAATGGCTCTTGTTCTTATGTGTTTATTTTAATTATTTACATAGTTGGACATCAGACCCTTGTCAGAGATATTGTTGCAAAGATTTTTCTAACCAATTGACAATTTTCCTTCCAGTCTTAGATATGTTGACTCGTTCCTATTCAGGCTTTTCAGCTTCATGTTATTGAAATGATCTACTTTATCTTTTGGGATCTTTTCTATCCCTTGTTAAAGAATTCTCCCCTTAGCCATCATGTGAAAGATACCACTATCCATTTTTCTCCATTTTGAAAATGATGTGACTTTTAAAGTTTTTAATTTTACATGTTGTAGAATTGATGAGGGAAACTCCTAATTGATTTCTCCATTGCCCCCTTGATAAGATTACAAGGTATGGACATTTGTTAGACATGAGCTGCGCAAGTACAGTTGGCCACTTGTTGAGGGACAGATGTCTTGCTGAGGGGAAACTGTGAACTTGTCTCATTAGTATGTCAGACATGGGACTATCTCCTGATTATTGTCAGTCAACAAGCATTTATCAAGCATCTACTATGTTCTAGATACTATGCTAAGTGCTAGGGATCCAAAGAAAGCTAAAAGATGGAACCTGCTCTCATTTGGTTGACTGCGTCCCAGGAGAATAGATTCTTTTCAAAGAGGGGAAAATATGTCTTATATATCGTTTAAGACATGAAGGGGAACAGCTCCACATGCCTCTTTTGAATGTATCTCAATGTGTTTTCTCTCTGTTGTCCTTCCACATGGAGTGCAGTGGAGTGAGGATCCAATTTTTAATTCCAGCAGAAACACATGGCTGCGTGAGACATGTGCTTGCATGTAGTCTGAGATCAGAAGTTACTAGGCTTTGCATTTGTAGGTACCTTTTGATCTTTTGTTTCCCTCTCTGAATAGAGGTCAGTGACTGGCAAGAAATGGATATTTCCAGCCCTGGGGTTTACCTGATGGGTAATCCTGAGTTTAAGAGCTCCTGAGTTTTGCAATTAAGTGATAGCTATCAAGAGAAGGTTTCATTGAGAGGATGCTGCTCAGGAAAGAGCACCACCAATAGGATCATCCTGAAGAAATAAAGAGTCATGTAATGTGGGGCCAGGGGATAGACCTGGCCAATTCGCTTTGATAATTGCCTGGGTTGCTTAAAGAATGTAGGTGTTGAAGTAAATTAGAAACATCTATTTAGCAGTCCTACAAAAGGTTTTATATAGTTCCTATGGTGGAAAAAATAAATACCTGTTCTATGCCTTATAACCATAATGTATATTAGATATTTTGTAAGAAATACGCTTTGAGAAAATTTTGGGCATAAGCTTTACTACTTTTGGGTAGGTATAGAGTCAGACAGAGAACTTGACCCTCCAGTAGAGTCAGTTCCTTTCAAGATGAACCCGAGTTGATGTGAACTCCAAGTCATTCTCCTTTGAGGAGTCCTTTTAGAGCACGTGCTGCACCCAAAAGAGTAACCCGAGTCTAGAGAAATAGAATGACTTGTCCAGGATCATACAGATAACTGCAACAAAAATGCTGATCAACATAATTGTAAATTACCTTGATCCTATTTTGAAGAAAGAGAAGATGGATTGGTGGAAGGAAAGTGGAAGTAGGGGCACCGAATATTCAAAGGCTCCAGAAAAAGAAATTAGCATATAAATTTGGAGGTTAGAAAGCATATTGACAGGGCTGGTGCTCAGTAAATGCCTTCTGGCTTATGGCTTCTGATTGTAAATCTGATGTTTAAACCATAGTACTTTAGAGGACTGGAATGAAAATACAAAAATGAAAACAGTCCTTTTCATAGAAGAGCTTGCATTCCACACTGGGATGTGACATGTAGAAAGAAAGCACATACAAGATAACTGGAGAAGGGAGTATACTAAGAAAAAGCTTTGTGTTGGAAGGGCCTTTGCCCTAGATCTATGCTCCTTCCCTCCAGTGTTGTAAGTGTTCCTACTTTCAATGAGTTTGAAGTCTAGTTGAGTGGAATGTGACATATATACTTGAAAAGGCCAAGGTTCCCTATTGCATGCTGGGCCATCGTCAGTTGCCCTGATCTATATCTGGCCACTGGACCCAGATGGTTCTGGAGGTGAAAGTGAGGCTGGTGACTTTGAACAGCCCTCCCTCACTTAAATCCAATTCACTTGCATGTCATGGCATCATCTTCCTGAAGTCATGGTCCTCTTCAAGAAGGAAGGACAAACAGCAACAAGGCAGTATATAATATTTATCATATGAATGGTGGGGATAATAAGTACAGTAGAATTTCAAAGCAAAGAAATTTCTTTTTTTATTTTAATTTTTTAACTAAATTTTTTTTTAGATTTTCAGTTATGAATCCTTATTCCTCCTCCAGCCCTAGCCATTGAGAAGATAAGAAATATGCTACCTATTATACAAATGAAGTTATGCAAAATATATTTCCACATTAGTCATGTTGCAAAAAAGAAAAAGCAAGAAAAATAAAGAAAGTGAAAGAAAACGGAACAAAGAGATTTCTGAAAGTTCAGTTTCTGAGAGTACAGTGTTCAGGGCGGGCTACACAGAAAAGGTAAGGTTTTAAGTACGTTTTGAAGAACAGGTATGGAGTGAGGGAACACTATCTCAAGAGGAAGAACAATATAAGCAAAGACACAGGTATTTTGGTGGGGACTGATGTATCTGGAGTGGAGAGTTTGTGTATTATTAATATTGAGACATAATGTTGGAAAAGGCAAGATTGTGGAAACTCCTGAATGTCATGTTGGCTGATTGGACTTTGTCCTATGAACAGTAGGGAGCCATGATTTGTTTGTAAGTTTGTGAGAAGCAGACTGATATGATGAGAATAATATTTTAGGAAGTTTAACCTGATAGGTTTTTTTTTTGAACCTCATGGTGGTCTCAATGAGACTGGAAGGAGGGAAACCAGTTAGGAGGTGATTGCAATAGTCCAGGTGTGAAGTGATAAAATCTTAAAGAACTACTTTATCTCTGATGTTGTATTCCAGGTTGATCTATGGACTGTTATTACTTCTAAGGAGCAAATAGAAATGCATAAATTTTGAAACTGTGCTTTAGTATATCTTTATGACTTTAAGCCTAACCAGGTCCTCAACATATCAGCAAAGAAACCAATCATTCTTAAACTTCCATAATCTCTTATTCTACTTTGAAATCTTTCATATATTTAAATTATTTTTCTTATTCCTCCCTCCTCTTTTCCTTCCTTTACTTTCCTTCCATCTGTTCTTCCTTTCTTTGAATATATATATATGTATATATATATACATATATGTATTTATTTTCTCCAAGAATTTCACTTTAATAATAGTTGATCTGAATGCCATAGTTTTAGTTCGTGTTTCTGGATAGAATATGGAGGATATCTGCCCTACATAATTATAAACACTGATAGCTCTCAGTTCTATCAGTATTTGTAGTTATGTACTTATCTCATTATTCTATATTAGATTATTACTATATTATATCTCAAAACATAGTAGGTGCCACTTTCCTCGATATTTACAATTTATGATTTTCTGTTATATTATTGAACATAGTACTAGAACAGACAAACTAAATATTGAGGGCTGATTCATTTGAGGTACCATCCGCTAGGTAAATGTTAGAAAAATTAAGGGTTATGAAACACTAGAATGCAGTATCATCTATGATGCTACACAGGTCAATCATTTGCAGGTCAATTGCCAAGCACTTTATTAATCACTGCACGGCTGATTTAATTTGGTCATGTTAGCAATATCTAATTATTTCAGCTTCTTTTTCAGGAGAATTGATGTCAGACAACGCAGAGAAGGTCGAACTATTCGACTTTTATTTAGTTTTTGTTTTCTCTACCAAAGAGAATGGAAAATATAGGACAAATATAGTTACCAGGAATTTGAAAAACTAATTTCCTCTTCCTCTCTCTCTCTCCTTTCCTTTCTTTCTTCCTTCCTTCCTTCCTTCTTTCCTTCCTTTCTCTCTCTCTCTCTCTCTCTCTCTCTCTCTCTCTCTCTCTCTTTCTCTCTTCCTTCCTTCCTTCCTTCCCTCTTTCTTCCATAACTAACCTGAGAGATCAGGAAAATAATATCGAACAGCAGTTTCAAACTTTTTGATCTCAGGATACCTTTATATTCTTAAAAATTATTGAAGACCCCGAAGAGCTTTTGTTTATGTAGATTATAGTTACTGATGTTTATTAGAAATCAAAGATAAATTTAAACATATTAATTTAAAAACAATAAACTCACTCCATGTTAACATCAACTTTTTTGTGAAAAACAACTATATTTTCCCAAAACAATTTTAGTGAGAAGAGTGCTGTCGTTTTATATATTTTCGCAAATCTTTTTAATATCTGTGCAATAGAAGATAACTAGACTCTCATATCTGCTTCTATAGTCAATCTATTGTGACATATTATTTTGGTTGACATAAATGAATAAAATCTGGCCTCACACAGATATTTAATTGGAAAATGGTTGAACATTTTAATAGGTAAATAACACCTTACTATTATTATGAAAATAATTTTGATCTCACAGACATTCTGAAAAGGTCTTAGGGACCCTTTAGAGTTTCATGGGCCAAACTTGGAGGACCACTGTTGCAGAGTATAAATGGATTTCAGCAAGTCATTTGACAGTATCTCTCATAAATATTCTTGTGGATGCAATGAAGAAATGTGGGTTGAATTAAAGTACAATTAGAGGAATTTGAAACGGAGTTAATGAACAGACATAAAAGGCAATGATTAATGGACCAACTATCAACTTGGAAAAAGGTCTCAGTAGAATGTTCCAGAAATTTATCCTTAGTGGTGTTTTTCTGTTCAGGATTTTTATCAATGTCTTGAATGAAAGAATAGAGAAGATGCTTATTAAATTTGTCTATGACATGAAACTGTGAGGGAAAGTTAACATGTTAAATAACAGAATCGGGGTCCAAAAAGACCTTGACAGGGTAGAATGATGGAAAGACTGTGACAAGGGGTATACTAATAGAGATAAATGTGGAGTTCTAACTTTGGGTTAAAAAAAGATGTGTTTGTCCTTTGTTTTCAAAGAGGAGCATGACATCAGGGAAATGATGACATGACTTGCAGTTGACTTTGATTTGAGTGAGGCAGGGCTGTGCAAGGTCACCAGCTTCACTTTCTCCTCCAGAGCCATCTGAGTGCAGTGGCCAGATATTCATCAGGATGACTGGAGATGGCCCAGCATTAAAACAAAACAAAACAACCAAAAACCAAAAACCAATAGCATGTATATAGGATGTGAAAAAAAACCAAACCACACCTGGGAATTATAGTTAAGTTCATTATGAGTGAACAGTATGATATGGCATCAAAAAAATAATGTAATCTTGGGTCTTATTGAGAGAATGAGGAGGGAACACCATCCCACTGTACTCTGAAGCCCCATCTGGAACATATCTGGAGTAGAATGTTCAGTTCTGGTAGCCACATCTTAGAATGGCTGTTGACAAAGAGGCGTGGGTACGGATGGAGGAGGCAACTGTAACGGTATAAACCAGGGGTGGGGAACCTGGGGCCTTGAGGCCACATGTGCCCCTCTAGTTCCTCAAGTGCAGATCTTTGACTGAATCCAAACTTCACAGAACAAATCCCCTTAATAAAAGGATTTGTTCTGTAAAACTTGGACTCAGTCAAAAGGCCGAACCCAAGGACCTAGAAGGCCACATGTGACCTAGAATCCACAGGTTCCCCCTGGTATAAACGCTCAAAACTATGCCCTAAGAGGATCAATCTGGTTTAGATTTAGGTAGGATGTGATCCAATCTGGCCTCACTTACTAGCTGTGTGTGACCCTGGACAAGTCACTCAATCCTGTTTGCCTCACTTTCCTCGTCTATAGAATGAGTTGGAGAAGGAAATGGCAAACCACTCCAGTATCTCTGCCAAGAAAACCCCAAATGGAGTTATGAAGCGAGAGATTCATGATTGAAAAATGACTCAACAAAGGACATGAGAGCAATCTTCAGGTATTTAAAGGGATATGGAAGAAGGACTAGACTTGGTCCAAAGGGCAGAAGCAAATAGAGAGTAAGTTCACAGCTAGATTTCAGCTCACTGAAAGGAAAAACTGCTTAATAATTAGGGCTATTTCTATTGAAGGAGGTCTTTGACTGAATGACCACTTGTTGGGGATGCTGTAGAGGGGATTTCTGTTCAAATATGGGTTAAGCTTTCGATGGTATCAGATAGTTCTAAGCACTGTAATTATGTGGTACTGGGATTAAAACATTGACTCAATAGTAATGCAATTGCTCAACAAACAAACATGCTTACGGCAGAACGCAATCCTAGATCTAGGGCTTGAAGGGATCTCAGAGGCCACAGAAGAGGGAACTGAAGCCTAGGGAAGTCAAGTGACTTGCCTAAGGTCACACAGTTAACTAAACTGGGATGGTCTTAGATCCTTTCCTCTCCCTCACTTCTCACAGCCGCATAGTGATGTGTCAGTTTTTCTTGTGCAATATCTCTAGCATTTATTTGCTCCTCTCTGTTCTATCTGCCACTACCCTAGTTCAGGCTCTCATTAATAAGTCCACATAAATATAATAGCCTTCAAACAAGTCTCCCCACCTCTATTTTTCCCCTCTCCAGTCTATCCTTCCTTATGATCAAGGCATGTCACTGTGCTCAAAAACCTTTGAGAGTCACTCTTGTCTATTTAATTAGCTTCATATCCTGGCATTCAAAGCCTACACCATCCCACCTTGCTAGCCTTATATCGTATATTTTCTCTTTGTACACTGTGTTCCTATCAAACTGGACTGTTCTCAACATTCTCTGCCCCTTTGTACCTCTGGACCTTTGTTGGATGTTTTGTATGCCTAGAATGGCTTTCCCTCTTATCTTTTCCTGATGAATTCCTACTCCTCCTTTCAGCCCAACTGAAATGCTTCCTCCTTGATAAAGTGTTTCCTGATCAACTTGTCCATAATGACTTTACCCCTTGAACATCACATAGTACTTTCTTTGGTACCCTTCCAAGGTACTTATCACATTATCAAACGACATAGTTATCTGTTTGCATACCCCTACTAAGCTCCATGAAGGCTGGAATTATGTCTTCTTGAAGCTTTATACCTCCACCAGAGCTTAATCCAGTGCTCTGAACACATTAGTTAATATTTTTTAAAAAGTTTGCTGAAGTGAATTGAATGGCTAAAAAAAAAAAAGCAAAACAAAAAACAGAATAAAACAAAGTGTCCCCACTCCTTCCTAATAGTTCATTTAGTATTTCTCTATTGCTTTATGCTACAGCATTGTAAAAGAGGAAGAGAGAAAGAATAAACATTTATAAAGTACCTACTATGTGCCAGGCACTGTTAAGCACTTTTTTCTAAATATTATCTCATTATCTCACAACCACCTTGCAAGGTGGATGCTATTATTATCCCCATTTTACTGCTGGGAAAACTAAGGCAGACAAAAGTGAAGTGACTTGCTCAGAGTCACATAGCTAGTAAGTGTTTGAGGCTGGATTTGAACCCAAGTCTTCCTGACTCCATAAACAGTGTTCTATCAACTGCCCCACCTAGCTGCCTCCTGGTATGTGTGTATATATATCTATATATCTATATATATATGTATGTATGTATAAAGCATCGCACATCACATCAGGAGACTTGGGTTTGAGTCCTGCCTCTGACACTTATTAACTGTAATCTTTGGCAAGTCTTTTCCTGTCTCTACACCCTGGTTTCCTCCCCTGTAAAATGAGAAGGCTAGACTAGTTGATGTCTTTCCAAGTTCCTTTTTCAAATCTGTAGTTCTATGTTGTGGGGTAAGCTGAAACTGTCTTAAATAGGCACAACTTTTTCTGTTCATAAAATTACAGGTTTATATTTCTAGTTTATAATATTTTTGTTTATAACTTTTTCCTTTTCCTTATTTTTTTCTTAAGAACAACTCCTTAATAAGGATAAATCACAAATATTACTGGGGCAACAGGCACTATAATGCACTGTTGTTGGTGGAGCTTTGAATTGGCTCTTCTCCTCTGAAAAGCTATTTGAAAATTTTATCAAAATGTCACTAAACCGTGTATATCTCATGACCCAGTTATACCATGGCTAAGCATAGTGGTTTCAAAAACATCAAAGAAAGAGGAAAAGGTCCCATATGTATAAAAATATTTATAGTACTTTTGTAGTAACAAACACTCTGGAAACTAAGGGGGAACTATTGGGGGAGTAGCTGAATAAATTTTGGTATGTGAAAGTAATGGAATATTATTGTACCATAAAATGTGAAAAGGTCAGTTTTAGAGAAAATTGGGAAGACCTTTAGGAATTAATGCAAAGTAAAATGAGCAGAAGCTGGAGAACAATTTATGCAACAACAACAATTTAAAGAAAAACATTTTCAAAAGACTTCGGAATTCTGATCAATTTAATGACAAACCACAACTCCAGAAGACCCAGGATTAAGCATGATACCCACCTCCTGATAGAGGTGATGGACTCAAGAAGTAGAAGGAGACCTACATATTTGGACATGTAGGGATTTGCTACATTGACTATTTGTCGTGAGGATTATACTTTTTCCTCATTTGTGTTGTGTGTATATAAGGGGTGGGAGATGGAGAAGGGAACTGGGAGGGAGAGAAAATGGATGCTTGTTCATTGAAAAAAAAATTATAAAATTAAATTTAAAATAAGAACAAATTATATCTCATCATTTTAAAACACAGTTAATCTTTGATTAACAGAATGCTTAGGGAAAGGATTGAAACTTTTTGGTTTATATGAGGTTCTTGAGAAAACTTGTTTCAAAGTTTGTTGAAAATTTTTTTAAAAAGGATGTCTACTTGTCCATTTTATTGACTGAGTATACTGGACAGGCCAGCCTTACTGTTATATTTATATTTACTAGTGTTCCTGGCACACAGTAGGCACTTAATAAATATATGTTGATTGACTGAATGGCATAATTCATTCTTTCTTTGATTTAGGATCTTGCTGTATTTAGGACCATCACACCACCCAGTTAACAATTACTTTGTTCAAGAAAGTAGAGACTTTGGAACTGATTTTCTTTGTCTTTTTTTTTTGTTTTTGCAGGGGGGAAGGCAGGGCAATTGGGGTTAAGTGACTTGCCCAAGGTCACACAGCCAGTAAGTGTTTCGAGTGTCCGAGGTCAAATTTGAACTCAGGTCCTCCTGACTTCAGGGTTGGTGCTCTACTCACTGCGCCACCTAGCTGCCCCAGGAAGTGATTTTCTACTGATCCCCCAAGATATTCCTTAGGAGTCAATCTCCATAATAAATCCTCCTGAACGTGTTTTTTTATCATTTATTTTTCTTTTCCTCATTAAAATAGAATGCAGGAAAACAAATAAGTTAACTGAGTTTGGTTCTAATAAGAACACTTACCTCATAGGGTTGTTGTGAGGATCCAAAAAGATAATATATGTAAAGTACACTGCAAACCTTAAAGTGTTATATAAATATGCGGTAGTATTATTGTTCCAAATTGACACTTTACCTTTTTTTTTAGTTCAAGATAACTGAATCATGTTTCCATCGTTACAAAAACATGACCTAGATTTCCTCCTGTCTGGTAGGATAGTGGGAGTTGGGTATACAGGGAGGAGATTCAGCCCGTTGGGTCAGCGATACGCTGCATATAGGAGTGACCTGGGCAATGGGGAAATTGAGCTCCAGATTTGGTTTTTATTTTACATAAAGGACAGCTAATGGATTCCATTCTAACTTGTTACTACCCTCCCAAATTAACCTTTCATCTCAGTAAGTACCCTAAAGACATTTTAGAAGTGGTTTCTCAACCTTAATGGTAACATCAGTCCTGTCACACACTAATATTGTGGCAAGGATTTCATTTTGACAGCTGTGTTAGTGATGGAGGATAAGCATTATGACCTCAAAGCTCATTTAGCCTATAGAAGAAAAAATGCTGCAGATGATAAGTCCTTTTACCCCCTCTTTTCCCTTCTTGTCTTTACCTTTGGTTGGCTTGGCAGTTACCCAAATTACTAGACTGACATTCATTTCTGTTTAATAATCATGCTTTGAAACTCAAGAACTACTCTTCGAGCAGTTCTGTCAACGGGGAATCATTAACGCTGAACAAACAAAATGTATATGCTTAATTGTTTTTATTGAAATAAACACTCTGTGTATCCCCTGCTGTTTAATGAACACATACCAGGTTAACTAAAAGTGTGTCGGCTGCCATCTTTGATTACTTGCTTATGGCAGATGAAAGCTGAAAACATTCTTCTTCTCATAACAATAAATATGATTTCACCTTTTTGGCCTCCTCACCCCTCCCTTTTCCCAGGTTGAAGTGGGAACAGAAGCTCTTAAGCAGATGGGGGAAAAATGCATACCAGCACTCCTAGGCTGCTTTGTGGTTTTCTTAGTCTTTCAGACAATAGTCTCTGGAAAGAACTTGAGGTCTTTGTCTTCTCATTAAGAATATTACCCCTGTGTATGTCTATGTGTCAGAAGGTGGCATTTTAAGCTGAAGCTGGCTACAATGCTTAGTATTATGTTAGAATTTTTGTCAGACGCTAGTATTCATCTGTTTGAAAGGGAACCTGGGAATCAAGTTTATATGGGTTACAGAGACCTATGTCAGAGGGCCTGTTACCCATTATAGCAAAAGACGAGAATGGCATGTGTATACTGTTACCTAATACCTCAGAGTTCAACATTTGAACCCATGTTTTCTGACACACTCATCCTCTATTAGATTTATAGCTTGGCTTTAAATCTTCTAATGTAGTGGCAAGGGAATTTATACAACTCCTGCTAATGGGTATATGGCCATCTCTTTTCATCATCATCTTCATAATCATCAATATTTAGTAAGTAGGGAGTAGAGAACAGAATAGGCAGACATAATTCTGCTTTGTGAAGCTTATAATCAATAGATGAAAAGATAGCAACATGAATGTTCAAAACATAAACATATACATGATTTAATTAGAAGTATATAGAAAAAATAATATGCAGAGCTAATATTATAGTGTTGTTATAGTACTTGGAATGATTATATGGTGAAGTCAGCAAAGGAAAGCTTTATGGAGAAAAGTGAATAATATTCTGAAGCAAGGAAGGGTCACATTTAGGTGAAGAAGTGGAATGAAGATATAGTTGGAGGAAATAGTTTATGTGATGATTAGAAACAGGCATGAACAATTCAGGTTTAGGAGTAGTTGGAAGGTGTATTTGACTCTACTAAGTCAGTTAGTTAACACAAATGCATTAAGAACTTACTAGGTGCCAAGCACTGTGCTGAGCACTGAAAATACAAAATATTTTTGTATCACTAATCTCTGCCCACTAGGAGCTTCCCTTCTAACAGAGAAGTCAAGGTATAAGAAGATAGATATATACAAGATATATATATATATATATATATATATATATATATATATATATACACACACACAGAACAGATGGAGAGTAACCTTAGAGGAAAAGGTTCTAGTAACTGTGCTTGTTTGAATCAAGAGAATTTTCAATGAGAAAGTGGTAGATAGCACACCTACTTTATTTCCAACTGAGTGTTACATAATTCAAATTCAGAACCTCAGACTTGGAAGAGACTTTCAAGGCCATTTAGTTCAATCTGTATTTGAATAAGAATCACCTCCCCCCCCCCCCCCCCCCCCCCCCCCCCCCCCCCCCCCGCCAAACATATCTAGCAAGTGGTCAAACAGCTTTTGCTTAAAGACCAATGCAGCAAACAACCAATTTTCAAGGAAACCCATTTCACTTTTGGATAGCTCAACTTGTTAGGAAGTATTTTCATATTTCAAGGTCTAATATGTCTCTATGTTACTTTTCCTAATTGTACTTAGGTCTCTTCTCTGGGGCCCAGCAGAATCAGGCCAGTTCTTATTGTATAGCAGTCATTCAAATACATGTTGACAGCTATCATATTCCATGATTCTTCACCAAGCTAAACCTCTTTAGTTCCTTTAAATAATCCACATATGGTCTTTTCTTGAGGCTCTTTACATATCTTCTTTGTACACTCTAGATCATCAATATTCTGCCCAACATGTGCCATTCAGAACTGAACACAGATCTATAGGTGTGGTCTAACTAGGACAGAATATAGTAGGATTTCCACTTAGTTCTGGACATTATGCTTCTCAATGCAGCCTAAGATTAGATTTTCAGACTGACTGCTGTATCATGCTATTGACTGAAATTGAGTTTTCTGTATGTTAAAATTCACTAATCTTTTTCTTTTATTTCGATAGTCACACAAAACAAATTTCAGCATTAGCCATGTCCCCCCTCCCAAAAAACCCAAGAAAAATAAAGAGAACAAAATATATTTTGATCTATACTGTGACTCCATCAGTTCTACATCTAGAAATACAGAATGTGTTTCATCATGAGTCCTTTGGAATCGTGTTGATGAGAGTTACTTTACCGGTATCTTTCAAAGGTGATTATCCTTAGCACGTTGCTGTTACTATATAAATTGCTCTTCTGGTTCTGTTCACTCCACTTTGCATCAGTTAATACAAATCTCCCCAGGTTTTTCTGAAGCCATTCCCTTTATCATTTCTTATAACACCAGCATTCCAGCACCTTCATATACCATAACTTATTCAGTAACTCCCATTGTATTACCCTAAAAAAATGAAGTGAGATCTGGCATATCCTATTTTTGATGAAGCCACACTGGCTCTTTGTAATCACCAGGGTTGTGCTGGTAAATCCAATCCAATGAGCATTTCTAAGTGCCTACTGTGTGACAGGCACTGTGCTAAGCACTGGGGATACAATTAATAAAAAGAAAGACAGTCTCTGCCCTCAAGTAGCTTACAATCTAAAAGAGGAGACAACGTTCAACAATCAGCTCTCAAAAAATGTACTCATGACATACTTTTTTTTTTGAGGGGGGAAGGCAGGGCAGTTGGGGTTAAATGACTTGCCCAAGGTCACACAGCTAGTAAGTGTGTCAAGCCTCTGAGGCTGGATTTGAATTCAGGTCCTCGACTCACTGCGCCACCTAGCTGCCCCTCATGACATACTTTTAAGTTTAATTTGCACCATTAACATTTTCTCCATCACTTTCTTAAGACAAGACAATCACCAAACGATAAACAATATATCAAGCTCGGGTTTATAGCATTTGCCAATTCCCAAGGTATAAATACTCATACTGAAAATGTAACAGTTGACTTTAACAAAGTAGTAATACATTTTTTAAAGGAAGGAAGGTAAGTAAGGGGTCCAACATGGATTTTGGACAATCCTGAAAGGGAATATAGAACAAGATCATCTTATTTCTTTGTTTATTATTTGTTAAATATTTTGGTTCTCTCTTGGGGAAAGTTAGGGAGCTTGGGTAAGATTTTGCTTTTTTTTTTTTTTAAATTTTCATTGACTATTATTTGTTAATGACTTTTTTTTAAAAGTTCCAGATTTTCTGCTAAGAATCAAACTCATTGACCTGTAATTTGACACTCCTTTTTTATTCTTTTAATTTAGTGTTTACTCTTTTCAAGTCTTGCAGTTTCTCTCCAAATCTCTTTACTCTTTCAAGGATCACAAACAATGATGGGCAGGCAATGACACCTGCCATTCCTTTGAGATGGCGGTGGGTTGTAGTCCACCCAGGAGTCATGTGACTTGAATAAGGGCAGCTAGGTGCTCTTTTCCTTTTCTTCTTTTTATTGCTGCTTAGACTTCTTCAGTCTACTAAAACGATTATGTCATCAAAATATGTCCGATACTGTACTGGAAAACAGCATTCCCTCTTGTTTTCCCTCATCAGTGGCATGGGGGATTTTTCTCTTGTGAAAATGTGACACAAATAGAACTAGTCAGAGCCAAACATAGAAAATACTGTGTGCTAGTGATGCTAATGTAAAGTAATTTAACCCCGTTCTTTCAGCACAGAGTGACTCTTTAGAAAATCATACCACTTGTAAAAATTGGTGTGGTAATTTTTTGAAGTAGGCAAGTGGGAACCAGGCTAAGAGAAGCAGGCCATTTTCAGCTGAGACTGGGGCTGGATTTTCAGCTCAAAAGGTGCAGTGAATTTTATTTCTCACTGCCATTAGTTTGTGACTCCTACTCATCGACTTGAAATTAATGATTCTTCACTACCCGTTGGTTATTTCTCTTTCCATTTAAGAACATTGACTTTGCCTCCCCCCTTCCCTCCAACACTTGCATTTTGAATGGAACCAAGAAATAATGAGGTTGTTTTGTTCAACATCAATGATAGCCTCCACAATGCAAAACCTTATCAAAACACCATGGGTTTTCCCCCCTTCTGCCACAAAAGCAGCTTTCTCTCCTAGGATCACATGTGGTATTACTGCACAGCTGTGGGAGATGGTTAATTACTGCAGCTAAGCAACAAAACATACCATGTCTATAGTTACTTATGAAACAAATATTGTCGTTTTACTTTTCTGAGGCTAGATATTTATCTAGGTTCTCCCATATTTAGAAGGGCATCCAGATTCAGCAACATGGGGTCATGTGGGTCAAACCAGTGAACCCCATTGATTTGTGTCTTCACGCTACTTTTGCCCTCTGCAGCTATACTTAAACACCCTTCGAAATGAGGAGAATGGCCTGAAAATAGAAGGATATTAGATGAGGTCTTGAAAGGATTCCAAAAGCTTGTAACAAAGCAGAGAGAAATAACAGTGAGATGAAATTTCTTCCCCCAACTTCGCAAAAATGCAGCATTCTCAGGGATTTAAGGGGAAAAAAACTTTGGTTTTGAACTTGGCAATTAAAATGGTCTCTTTGGCGGAGCTGTCAGTAAAGTGTTATTCTTTGGTCTGTGACAATAAAAGTCTAGCTATTTCTACTTCATAGCTTGTGATTAAATTGGAACATTTGAGGAAGGGTGGGAGGGAACCTCTGGCAGGGACTGTGTTCTTTAGGAAGCATAGGGCAGAGAAACAAACAAAAAAAAATACAACCAAAACAAACACACATGTTTGAAATTATGGACTTTCAATAAGGAACTCTTAAGATTGTTTATCTTACTGTGAATATTAAAGAGATAAATGTTCAGTAAACATCATGAGTATGAGTCTTGTACTGAAATCTTGTAAACAAGAAAAATGAAGTCTTAGGAAATTACTTTGATTATGAGTTGCATTTAAATCAACCTTGAAGTTCCTTGATAATCAGGTGCTTCCACATACACACTTTTGTAAGAAAATGGCAAAAAAATGGACTAGGAGATTCCCTCAGGAGGACAGCACCTTAACCTCTCTGGCCCTTAGTTACCTTATCTATAAATGAGGAAGTTGGAAGAGATGATCTCTTAAGATCCCTTTCAGCTCTAAATCAATAACCATATCATAAGTGATTTAGTGAGTGCTTATTTAAACGAGATTAGCATCTGAACCTATGCAACTGTGCATTTGAATCTGGACAGGCTTTAAAATCAGGTTTCCAGTATGATAAGGAACCTTACATTAATTTATAATATTCCCTTCCTGCCTTTCATTGAACATCACCATCTTCTTGTATTTTGTGTGCACTGTCCCTTGCTCTGTCCCTATTAATCATTTCTTGAGGAAAACCCTTGACTTTTATAAGCCTCACTTTCTCCTCTCTTCCCGCCACCCCATATTCAATTAGTTACCAAGTCTTGGCTACCAAGTCCATCACATCTGTCACATCCCTCCCCTTCTGTCCAATCACAAGGTCAGCATCCTGATCATCTGAACTATTTTAGTAGCCTTGTAAGTGGTCTTCTGCCTCAACCTTCCCCTTCTCAAACCCATCCTCCACATACCTGCCAAAGTGATATTCCTAGTTCTGACCATTCCATTCCCCTGCTTAAGAAGCTTTATTGAGTACCTTTTGCCCTTAGGATTAAATACAAGCTCCTTTGATTGGCATCTAAAGCCCTTCACAATCTGGCTTTAGCCTACCTTTCCAGATTTATTACATATTATTCCCTTTTATGCACTCTGCGGTTCAGTGAAAACTGGCCTGCCTGATGCTCCTCCCACACTGCATTCCATCTACCATCGGTACCCCATAGTTGGAAGGCACTCTATTATCACCTTGGCCTTAGACTCTGTCGTTTCAAAATTCTGTTCAAGAGACATCTCCTCCACAGGCCCTCTCCCTCTCAGAAATCACCCCACATTTATGTTGTATACATTTTGTATTTACTTGTTTGTGTACATATCATTTCCTCTGATTGAAAGTGAGTTCCCTAAAACAGTTTCACTTTTGTCTTTGAGCCTTAGCCCCATGTTAGGGACTTTGTTTCTCCTTTCTTTGTATCTCCTGGACTTGGTGTGGTTCCTGGTACATAGTAGGCTCTTAATAAATGCTTATTGACTGGCAGACTAGCACAGGCCCTGCCAAATAGTAGCAGTGCACTAAATAAATGCTTGTTGTTTGATTGAAATAGGGAAACTGCTGAGACGAATTCTCCCCTTAGGCTGATGAAGGGTGGAGGAGACACTAGCTTCCGGAGGGGAGAAGGCTGGAAGAGTCAGCAGTGGCCTGAACACATACTGTGTAACTTCTATAACAAGGAAAGATTATGGCTATCAGTGAGTGACCAGACTCACCATGTAGCGATCCAATCAGTTGCCTAGTGATTTATATCAACAGAAAAAAAAAAGAGAGAGACCAGGCTGATAGAGAAGACTAAAATAAGAGGAGCACAAAATTTTCAGAATTTTGATTGCCTTAATAAATTAATCTGATTGTGCATTGATGTGATGGATTATTCAGTAACTGGTTTTTATGACCTTTTTTTTTAAGTAAAGCAAGTATAATTGGGTCAACTGATTGTTGTGTAGAAATGACCTGAGACCTACAGGTAACTTTGTAAAGAAGACACAGGCAGAGTAGTTGCTTTTTGAGACAAGAAAGCACACTGGACCAAGCATCGGGAGACCTAGGTTTAAACAATATCTTCAAATATATTATTATTTATATTGTAAATATGCTGAGGCAGTTAGGGGGTACAGTGGATAGAGAGCTGAACCTGGAGTTAGAAAGGCCTGAGTTCAAATCCCACCTTAGACTTGTGATCCTGGGCAAGTCACAATTTCTATTTGGCTCAGTTACATTATCTGTAAAATGGGGATAGTAACAGCACCTAGCCTCCAGGGCTGCTGTAAGGATAAAACAAGATAATAAGTTGTAAAGCACTGTAATGACAATGCTACTTGACGCTCCTGTGGCTGTGTAAGACCAATAGCACAGGAGGGCTGCTAGCACAGGTTCTTTGATCTGCTTTTCTAAGGAAAGCAACTTTAAGGGGTTTACAATCTAACCTTAATTAAACATACACTTAGTTCAGGGGGAAAGACAGCACCCCAAATAGTTACCAGAGAGAAGCACCAACATCTGGGTTTTCAAAGTCTGGGGAAGGTTGCTCCAGAGTCTCATCACCAACATTATTTCAATGAGTGTGCCCCCAAAGGCAAACAGCTAACCTCTGAGTATATATACACTTCTTCAGGGTCAAAGGGCGTCACAACCATGCAACTCACACCCATGTGACCAAGGCCTTCCCATGAAGTATGCTGGTCATCACAGACTCCTGATTCAATCAAAGATTCCTAAGTGCTGAGAAACATTCCAAAACAAAGACAACAAAAAAGTCCACTTTGCTTGCCATTACATTTGAAAGGCAAAAGGTACTTCACTGCTTTAGTCCTGAGAAGCACTCCTAAAGAAAAAGAAAGGTAAAAAGTTCCACCCTGATTACCATCACAAGCACTTTGTAAACTTTAAAGTGCTAGATAAATGTTAGCAATTATTATCAATAACATCACAGTGTTGTTAAGATAAAAAAATTCATGGAAAACACTTTATACATGTAAGGCATTATGGACACAATCACTATGGTTTTTTAAATAATATTTTATTATTTTTCCCAATTACACGTAAAAACAATTTTTAACATTCACTCTTAAGAATTCGGAGTTTCAAATTCTCTCCTTCCCTCCAACTAATCTCCCTTTCTTGAGATGGTAAACAATTTGATGTAAGTTATACATGAGCAGCCATGCAAAACATATTTCCATATTAATCATGTTGAATCGCTATGGTTTTCAAATCTGTTAAATGCTTTAACAATCAACTGAAGTAGTCTAAATAGGTCTTTTTTTTTAACTAGGCAACATGGAGTACCTGGGACCCATATCCTAATAATTAATAACACTTATTTTGAATTTCGCTTGTTTATGCATGCACATGAAATGTTTCTAATATTGATTTTGCTCATGATTCACTTATTTTAGGGAATTCTGTAGTCTCTACTTGGTAGACTTGTAGATGGTAGATGAACTAGAAGCATAATGGCAAGAGTACTGAATTTGGAGTTAACAGACCTGGGGTTCAAATCTAGACTACTGACACTACCAATATTCATGAGTAAATTTCATGTGTAAATAGGAATAATAATGCTTTCATTATCTGCTTCTGCTGTGGAGAAAGAGCTTTGTAAACCATAAAGCATGATATAAACATAGGTTAATGTGTAAATGTAGTTGTATTTAAGCATAGCATAATAACTCGTACGTGGCAAGCACTTAATAAATGTTTTTCATTAACTCATCTATTCGACATTTTTTTAATTCCATTTTATTGGGGAGGGGGGAGGGTTTGGTAGTATAGTGGATGGAGCACTGGACTTTGTGTTGAATCCTTCCTGAGGTACTTACTAGTTGTGTGTCCCTGCACAGATCACTTAACCTCTCTCAGTCTGTTTCCTCCTCAGTAAAGCAAGAATTAATAATAGCACTTAACTCAGTAGTGTTGCTACAAAGATCGAAGGAGATAACATATGTAAAGCACTTTGCAAATCTCATATAAATATTAGCTATCATTATCCTCATCAATAGTGGTGTCAAACTTAAATAGAAAGGGATCCCTGCTGGTTGCATATTAATTTAGAAAACCACAAATTAACATGGGGCAACTGGGTAGCAGTGGATAGAGCTGTGATCCTCAAGTCAGGAAGACTTGAATTCAAATCTAGCCTCAGACACTTATTAGCTATGTGACCCTGAGCAAGTCACTTCACCCTGTTTGTCTCAGTTTCCTCGTCTATAAAATGAGCTGGAGAGGGAAATGGTAAACCATTCTAGTATCTTTGCCAAGAAAACCCCAGATGGGGTCATGAACAGTCTGAAAAGACTGAACAAAATGTTGTATTGTATTTTTATTTTATTAAACATTTCCCAATTATATTTTAATTTGGTTTCTGCCATACTGAGAATTTTTGGGGCTTTGAGTTTGACACTTCTCATCATCAACTTTATACTGTGTCTTACTTACAATGCATGTCAGGTAGTGCTGACCATCTTGGATTGTGGGCCCCTAGAAAGGAAAAATTGCAGTTATGAGGTTCCCTTTATTCAATGCCTCATTTAGCATTCTGTAAAATTAGGTATTTAGCATATATTTGGTTCCTGTTGCTGATTAAAGTGTATCTCATAATCACTGAATGTGGATAAATGATAGCACCCTCACTTAAATGACTTTGACTTCTGTCTGGACATTTGGCAATTAGAAGTAATCGCTTGCTGTGTTTTTTTTTCCTTTTTAATTTCTTTGGTATAAATTTCTCCTCCCTATTTGGGAAAGCAAGATTCTGGCAATTCTCTATTTAGCTCGATTTTGGTGCTATTAAAATGTAAGCTTCTTATAGGCAGGGGCTGTTTAATTTTTTTTTAATTCCCTAGTACCCAGCTTTGTGTTTGTTACATAGTACACTTAGCAAATGCTTCTTGAACTGAATTCTTGTCCAGATGCAACAATGAGCCTAGGGTCATGGTGCAGGCTGCCTTGTAAAGTGCAACTCAGAATTCTCCATTGATTGTTTGTGTTGGAACATCAGACAGCACGGTTAGAAATGTAGCCCAAATATTGGTATAGCATAGCTCTTCCCACTAATATTCCTTACCTAAACCTGAAAATAAATATCCAGTACTAGTACCTATCTGGCAACTCTGGTAAGTTTCATGTTTGGGGTATAAATGGGTTCGTTTGATGCACTGTGGTCTCTTTTGCTGGCCTTGCACTTCCTTTGTAGGTATTCTTGGCAGTTATTCTTGGCTGATTATGCCGTTTAAATTCAGATCATTACAAAAAGTGACTGTATGCAAAGAGACATCCAGTTAATGCAGACTCTGAGAGTCTAATGAAGAGTTCTGTGTGCTATACTTTATTTGGAAAAAAGAAATATGCCTTTTTTGAATTAGCTTGTTTTCTGTTTTCCTCTTATCTGGAGAATCTCTGAAATGTCCTAACTTCTAATGGAGATTTCTGAATCCGACAGATTTCTTAACACAAAGAAAAGATGGAAATTTGTTTCTACTTATTCAAACCAAAGTCGTTCAGACATTTGTTAAGCACCTGCCCTGTTCTAGGCACTGTTAAGGAATGCAAATGCAAAGAACGAAACAACCCCTATTCTTGAGATTATATTCTATTGAGAGAGGCAACAAGTACATATGTAATCTTATACAGAATAAACATAAAGAGAAAAATAGGAAATAGGTAAATGCAAGGTAGTTGGGAGGAAGCACCTGCACTCCTAGTTAGGGGGATGTAGAAAGTCTTTATGTAGAAGGTGGTGGCTGAGCTGTATCTTGAAGGAGGAGACAGATTCTTTCTATGAGGTGGAGATGAGGGAATTCAATACAGGACAGCAAAGGTATAGACATAGTGTGGTGATGGAGAAACAGACACAAGGCCAATTTGGCTTGGGAAGGGGATAATATCCAATGAGGTTGGAGAGAGAAGTTGGGTCTAAGTGATGAAAGGCTTTAAAAGCTAAATAGAAGATTTTATCTTTCACCCTAGAGACAATAGGGAGCTATTGGAATTTATTGAATGGGGGGATCAGATCTTTATTTAAGGAAAATCACTTTAGCAGCAGTATATAGGACAAAATGAAGTCGGGAGAAACGGAGAAAAGAAGACCAGTTTGGATGGTGGCCATTACAATAATGTAGGAGAAAAGTGATAGTGCCTGTATGAGTAAAGAGAAAGCGTTGTTTCAACTCCCTCTCCAAGGAAAGCCAACATTGTCAAAGAGGTTAAGAAGATCTGAGAAAAGACCATCAGATTGTTCAATAAAGAGATTTATGGTAACTTTGGAGAGAGTAGTTTTGGTTGAATGATGAGGTCAGACGCTAGATGGCAAAGGATTGGGGAATGAGTGAAAGAAGGAAGTAGAGTTAATGACTGAGGAGACAGCTTCTCCCAGGAATCTGGCTGAGAAAAGAAGACATATGGGATGATAGCCTGAGGACATGGTAGGGTCTGATGAAGGATTTTTAAAGATGGCGAGATTTGGGCATATTTGAGGTCAGTAGGAAAGTATCTGTAGTTGGGAAGAAGTTTAAATTTAGAAAGAGAAGGAATGATTGATGATTCCATTTTGTGGAGAAGATAGAATTGGGTCAAAGGCACATGTTTGAGAGGCCAACTTTGGTGAGAAGGGTCACCTCTCTCTAGCAACACCAGAGTGTGTCTTGTGGAGTATAGAGTATTGCCTATGCTAGAAAGGACAGCCAGGGATACAATATAGTTAGAGAGGAGTCAGAAGTGAAGGGCAGTAGATGGAAGGAGTATGAAAGAAAGAGATCTAGAATGAAGGGAAGGTGTTTTTTTTACACTAAGGAATTGGAATTCTAGAGTGCACACTGGAAGGGGGAGGAGGCAGGGTTGGAGTGGGACTTGGGTGGGGTAAGGTTGAGGTTATTCATTCTCTCACAAGCATTCCTCAACAATCCCTTGACATTTCCTGTTTTGAGGACTCAAAGACAGAAAGTTAAAAAAAAAGAAAAGAAAAGAAAAAGAAAGAAATCTATGAAACTAGAACTATGAATCTATGGTGAGAATCTTGTTTCACAGATGAATTTTGTGCCATTGTAGCTTCCATGAAAATCCTTTCCCTTTGAGTTTGGGGTGGAAGCGTGGTTATGTGAATATTAAATATGTGGGTAATAAAAGGGCTCCAAGGAAACAGAACAGTTGTGAGCTGTTATGCAATGATTTACTGGATCAAATGTCAAGTGCAGTAATTCACTCACTCCTTGGTCTGTCTGCTGGGTTTCACTTCCTGTGAAGTTCTCTGAAAAGCTTGCTGGGTTATCTACAGTTATCTACAACTTTTCAGAATTTATGAAAGGTCCTAAACAGTCAACTGTAATTTTTTTTTCTTTTATAATTTCTTCAGCACACTTAGTACTGGTAGATATTCTAAAAGAGTAGTTTCTCACCACCATTACCATTTAATTTTCTCCATAACAGATTTTAAATTCTGGATCCCTAATCAAAATTTTGCAAAGGGGTGGGGGGTGGGGCCCGGCATCAAACTTACACCAGGGGTAGCCCTGGCCTCTCTCCTTTTCTTTGGGCCTCACATACTACAGGGCTCTTTAGCTGGTGGTTGGTAGACCAGATAAGCTAATGTGAGAGATTAGCAGGCTACTATAATTTGAAGATTCAAAAATGGAAATTGTG
Organism: Trichosurus vulpecula; assembly: GCF_011100635.1. Taxonomy (NCBI): domain Eukaryota; kingdom Metazoa; phylum Chordata; class Mammalia; order Diprotodontia; family Phalangeridae; genus Trichosurus; species Trichosurus vulpecula. The sequence continues at coordinate 411,459,206 of NC_050574.1, read as the reverse complement.
GTGAAATAGGGAATCCTAGCCTTTTTACAGGCTATGGATGTTTTCTATACTTGGAAAGCACCTGGGCCTATTAGAATCTCTAGTTTCCTTCAAAGTTCAGCTCAAATATCACTTCTTACCTGGAGACTTTTCAGATCCCTCTGGTTGCTAGTGCACCTCCCCAAAAAATTCCTTCGTGTTTACTTTTTAAAAATATTTTTTAAAAAATTACTTATTTTATTCTGAACTTATAAAATAAAGCAAGCATTTCTATAGTAAAATGGGATAGAAAAACAAAGGACTGCACTGAAATTGTAGACCCATTATGTACAATTTGCTATTCCTTTCAAATACACAATAATTATCATGTAACTTTCTTTTTTCCCTTCCCTTCCCTTCTCCCACCCCAAACTACCATTAGACACAAATTTGTATGTATATAACACACACATATATATACACATGTACATAAATACACGTGTGTGTGTGTGTGTGTGTGTGTGCGCGCATGAGTTCTTTTTCTGGATTCAAAAAGCATCTTCCTTCATAAGATCTTTGTGGTTAATTTGGGTATGTACAATTGTTAGAATGACTTGGTTGCTCAAAGCTGTTCTTAAAACAATCCTGCTGTTACCGTTTACAGTGTTCTCTTGGTTCTTCTCATTTCGCTCTTCACTCTTTTGTGCAGATCTCTCTATGTTTTTCTAAAATCATTGAGCTCATCATTTCTTATAGCAGAGTAGTATTCCATCATGAACATCTACCACAATTTATTTAGCCATTCCCCGACTGATGGGCATTCCTGCCATTTCCAGTTCTTTGCCACCACACAGAAAGCTGCTATAAATATTTTAGAACATGTAGGTTCTTCTCCATTTTCCCTAATCATCTTTGGAAAGAGACCTAATAGTGGTATTGCTGGGTCAAAGAGTATAGGGAGTTTAACAACTCTTTGGGCATAATTCAAATCACTCTCCAAAATGGTTGGATCAGCTTACAGATCCATCAACAATGAATTAGGGTCCCAATTTTTCCACATCCCCTCTGACATTTGTCACTTTCCCCATCTATCATTTCAGCCAATCTGATAGGTGTAAAATGATATCTCAAGGTTGTTTTAATTTGCATTTCTTGAATCAATAATGATTTAGGACATTTCTTCATTTGATTATAAATTATTTTGATTTCTTCTTTGGAAAACTGCCTGTTCATATCCTTTGACAATTTATCAATTGGGGAATGACCAAAGATAGGCCTTTAATTTTTGTCTTTGTATTCCCAGTGCCTGGCACAGTGATGGGCACAAAGTGGATGAATTATAAATGCTTGTAGAATGAATGAATGAAAGCGTGGAAGAAGTAGGCTTAAGAAAAACTGTCAAGGTTAACTGGACCTTAGAAGCACCTTTAAAAACTGACCTCTGTAGTATAGGATTAAGAACAAGTTTAGAATTATAAAGATTACAAAGAAGGGATATGGTTGCACAAAGAAATGATCCTATCTTTCAATTAGGCATGTCCTAAGTATCCAGGTCCCACATTACTCTAACCACAGGTAACAGAATCCGTATGTAGGTGGTGAGACTCATCTTTGTGAGTTCAAATATGGCCTCAGACACTTACTAGCTGTGTAACCCTGGGCAAGTCACTTAACCATGTTTGCCTCAGTTTCCTCATCTGTAAAGTGAGCTGGAGGAGGAAATGGCATACCACATCTTTGCCAAGAAAACCCTAAACAGGGTCATGAAGAGTAGATAAGACTGAAAAATGACAACAACAACAAATATCTCAATACCTTTGCTTAGGAAAACAGAGCAGAATGGAATAAAAAATTAGGAGCTTGAAGAGACCTTAGATGTCATTTATCTAGTCCAACCTCTTTATTTTAACAGACGAAGAAACTGTGTTTCAAAGAGATGAAATGACCAATATGACAGCTTGGTAAAATGAGAAAGTTCCAATTCTGGCTCCAATCCTAACTACCTGTGGGACCCTGGGGAAGTCAGTGTTTCTCAGAGTCAATTTCTCATCTGTAAAATGAGAAAGTTAAACCAGCTGCCCTCTAAAATCCCTCCTTCTTCTAAAGCTATCATCCTTGAAGTAGCAGAACCAAGATTCAAACTCAGGTTTTGTGTGATTTAGGGCTCTTTCTAGGACTCCAACCACGTTGACTCTCAAAGAAGAAGTTATGTTTACCCAGCAGATATACTTATTGGCTAAAAACATAGTTTGTGGCACTAATTTTAGGGCTCTCATACTTCCACTTTTCTCCATATTTTGTCAGTTGACTCCTTATTCCCCATTCCCCTACCAATTTAGAATGATGAAGATGATGATAAAATGCAGCACTGTTTCCCTTTCTTTTCCAGAAGAAGGCAAGAGATGGTAAAAGCTTTCTAGCATTTCACCTAACCAAAGTAAGGGCACAAACAGTGATTAGGAAAAGAGAAGATTGCCTAGTTATGAGCTTCTAAAGGCCTCCTAGTGGAATAGCGCCTTATCCTATTAAAATGCAAACCGTTTACTTCCCCCCAAAGTCTTACATATTCAGAGAAGGGGGCTACAAACATTCACCCTAATCAAAAAAATATTTATTTTAGAGAAAGGTACAGTTTGTATTCTGTAGCAATGTTTCAACCATGTGTCGAAGATGCTTTTTTGGCAACGGCGTAAATAACAACTCCTTGTTTATTCTGGAAACCATAGTTTATGTTCTGTTACACAAATCAATTGTGAAGTATGCGATGGGAGAGAAGACAAGGAAGTTGAGAATATTTTTAAGAAAATAAAATATAATGCTGGTTTCTATAATTCAGATATATATGTAGATAAAAGTTACCAGAGTTTCTGGCAGTAAAAAGAAAAAACAGCAACACAACAAGAAACACACACATATGAGAATGCTTAAAAATATGAGTTCAAATTTTGGTTTTGTCATTAACTATGTTGTGTGACCCTAGGCAAGTCACTCTGGGGCTTAGTTCCAGTATCTCTAAAATGAACTGGTTGGACTAATGGTCTTAAAGGTTCTTTTTGCCTCAAAATCTATGATTCTATTTAACCTTTTCTTAAATCTCTGACTGACATTACATGATGCAGCATGGCACAGAGGATTGATCTTGAGGCTAGGACATCCTGAGTTCAAGTCTGCCTATGACACATGCTGGTCAAGTGACCCTAAGTAATTCACTAAACCTCTAGGCAACTCTCTAAGGCCATTAGTTACAGAGAGGATGCCAGCCGGAATCAATGGAGAAAGTTTCTTTATCCAGGGAATTTCTTATATCAAAGAAATCAGAGATCCAAGCCCTATCCCTCTCTTATTTGTATGTATTTTTGCATTGCTGTAAATGAAGGTGAAAGATGGGAGTCACTCTGAAGTTAAAAGCTAATGACTCATCTTTCTACAAGAAATTAAGGTAAAAGGAATCCCAAGGATCAGGTTTCCATATCAGATACCTCATACATATTTCAATAAAGATTATAAAAGAAAAATATTCACTGTGATGATGATGACTTTAAGTGCATTTTAAAATGTCTTTTTGTTTACATGTTAGAGCTACAAAGATAAACAAAAATTTAGTTGAATGGAATTCTGAATAAAAAAAGGCAGGGTGGCTGAAAAGTGACAAATTTGTCCCTGATATGGGTATCTAGAGAAAGTACCCCATGGACTCATCTACTTGAAATATTTCAATGTATTGCTTTGGTAAGTGAATTAAGCACATGATCATGAGGGGATATAAACAGTATTTGCCTTGAAACAAGGAAGAATATAACTCAGTAGGTGACTCAGATGTCTGCTCAGCAAAGCTATGGGGGAACTTCAGCTGAATTCTTGGAAACCCACCATATTAGACCAGAAGTAATTAGACAAGAGTTGGCAAGATCTACTGGTCTCTGCTATTTCCTTTGAACTTAACATTCATTAAAATTCTTTGCATCTAGATTGAATTTTGTTTTCATCCTCAAGTTGTTAGTCTTTCAACAGGCTTATTATTGGGTCTCTCTTCTAACACACAGTAGAATTATGATGGTTTTAAGTGCCTGACCTCTTCACCAAAACAGAGAAAAAAAGTGAATAAGGACCATTTGACATTAAATAACTGATTGCAAAACATTTGGAAAGAGTACCTTTATTTCTTTTGTAAGGAGGCTAAATAATTAGAATAATGAATTTTCACATACATATATACTCTTGTGACAGAAAAAAAAGAGCTCTGAAAGATAATCACTCTCAACGCCCTGCCCCCAGTAAAAACCTAGGATTATTGTTTTGCAATGAGGTCATGTACAAGGCATATTTGGAATGTTAGCTTGTGATAAAATGTCTTCCTCCTCATAAAGACCATTGTGAATTTTGGGGAAGACAGTTTAAGGTAGTTGGTTAGTGTGTGTGTGTGTGTGTGTGTGTGTGTGTGTGTGTGTGTGTGGTAGTGGTGGTAGGGGAGTGGGTGGTTACACATTTTAAAAAGATGTAATCAGAGCCAATAAGCTCTGCTTTTGAAATGCAAACAGAATTTGCAACTCTTAGAATTAAAAAAAAAATAAGGTGACCTGGATATAATTGGGGCTAGTTGTAAGAGGAAAAATGCCCAGGGAGTGAGATAAATGAGTGATGCAGATATCCTGAGAATTGAAAAAGCAAAGGGAAGAAAGCAAGACAGGGGTGACAGAGTAGGAGAAGCATATGGAAAAGAAACAGAAGGGAAGGGCAATAGGTTTATCCAGAATCACTATGGATGCAGAGTGCAGGGATGCGAGACACAGCCTGTCAGACTATCTTAAGACAGGAGGAACAGAATATGAGATAGAGGATGACTAAAATAAGTAAGGGAAAGAAGGAATAGACCTACCTAAGAGCCCAGAAGTAAGTAAGAGGAAAGGGTTTTTTCAGGTTCTAGCTAGCTGCATAGGTGAGGGAGGTGACCTTAATGTGTTGTTTTGACTACAAGCCAAAGCTTTGGATCTGAAACCTGAATAGGAAAGATTCTTACTCATCAAAGACTAAATAAGGTTGCTTGACTCAGTACTACAAGGATGGAAGTTGGGTTAGCCTGTGAAAACAGACTGAGTTTGGGAAACTCTGGTATTTTAGTAGTTGAGACAAGCTGATGACATTTGAATCCAATCTGCAGAACACTTATTAAGTGTCTACTGTGTGCAAAATGAGCAGCTAGGTGGCACAGCTGATAGAGTCCAAGGCCTGGAATGAGGAAGACTCAACTTTGTGAGTTCAAATCTGGTGTCAGACACTAGCTGTGTGACCCCGGGCAAGTCATTTAACCCTGTTTCCTTCAGTTCCTTATCTGTAAAATGAGCCGGACAACCAAATGACACACCACTTCGATGTCTTTGCCAAGAAAATCCCAAATGGGGCCAGGAAGAGTTGGACATGACTGGGACGACTGAACAACAAAAAACATGCAGAACACTGTGCTAAGATCTAGGGATACAAACTCAAAAGTGAAAAACAATCCCTGCCCTCCAGGTACTTACCTTCTCCTTGGCTAGGAGGGAATTACTATGTAAATAGATAAGTTTGTAAGATTTAGGGAGGGATAGAGACAGACAGAGATAGAAATACAGATGCTACTAGCATTAAAAACTAAGGAGGTTACAAAACCTTTCCTATGAGCCTCGAAAGGAGCTAGAGACAGAGGGAAGGAAGGAATTCCATGCCTGAGGGATGATCTGCATAAAGACGTGGGAGCAAAAGAAGGAATGCTAAATTAGGTAGTAGCAAATAGACCAGGGGTGGGGAACCTGCAGCCTGGAGGCCACATGCCACAGGTTCCCCACCCCTAAAACAGACCATTTGGGTTGGAACTTCTTACCGCTCTGTAACCTTTTGATTCTCACTCAACTGCTCTCCAAAGTCAGCACTGGTCTCTTAATTGCCAAATCGAATGATCTGTCCTCAATTTTCTTCTTTCTTGATCTCTTTGTTGCATCTGACACAGCTGAACACTCTCTCCTTCTAAATCCTCTCTCTTTTCTGGGGTTTCTTTCTTGGTTGTCTTCCTAATAGTTTGACTGCTCTTTCTCAGTCTTCTTGCCTACCACTCTGGGTGCACCCTGAGTCATTGTGCTAAGTCCTCTTCTCTTAACAATTTCTCTCTTAATAGACTTGTTAGCTCCCGTGACTTCAATTGTCATTTCTTTGCAGATGACTCCTAAATCAAGATATCTAACATTAGTGTCTTTCTTGAGCTTCAGTCCCACATTATGAACTATTAAAACATTTCAAATTGGGTATTTCAAGCTGAACGTTTCTAAAAAAGAGCTCGTTATCTTTTCCCTAAAACCCACCTCCCTTCGGAACTTCCTCATTGCTACTGAGGGTACCACACTTCTTTCCATTACCCAGGTTCACAATCTTGGTGCCATCTAGCCCACACACCCATTTAGATGCCAAATCTTGTTTCTCTCTTCTCCTTGATATATTCTCTTCTCTCCATTCATATAGCCATCACTCTGTCTCACGTAGATCTAATTCATGAGCAAGTCAAGCCATCATCACCCTATAATGTCATTGGTCCTCTCTGAAAAGGAATGACCAACAGCCATCACTGCAAGTCAAGCCATCATTATATTTTGCCTGGGCTATTACAGTACCCTCCAATTTGGTCTCCTTATGGGACCGTTTTCTCTGTCTACTCAGTATTACTCCAGTGGTTCAGTATTATCTTTAGAATTAAAAATAAACTCTTCTGTTTCACGTTTAAAGCTCTTCACAACCTGGCTCCTTACAACCTTTCTGGTCTATATATACACGTCTCCCCTCCACATTCTCTACCTACTGGTTTACTCGCTAACCCTCGCACACGACCTTCCACCCTTGCGTTGCATTGATTGTTTCCTATGTCTGGCGTGCTCCGCCCTTCCATACCTCCAGTAATGCCTGGTTTCCTCCAAGATTCAGCTTAAGCATCATCGACTGCAGATCTTTCCTGGTCCTGGTCTCCCCTGAACTAGTTCTTTCTCCTCCAAAAAATCTTATGTTTGATTTGATTTTGAATATGCTTATGTACATGTTGTCTCTGCCATGAGAATGTAAAATCCTTGAGAACAGGGAGCTTTTGCTGTTGTTTTTCATATCCCTAGTGCTTATCCCTTTGTGCCTAGCACATAAGAGACACTTAATAAATGTTTGCTAATTTTTGGTCGATAAAAACAAAGAATGATTGAAGGGGAATAATGTGTGATAAACCTGAAAACAGGGAGCCAAGTTGTGAAGGGTTTTAAATGCCAAGCTAAGGACTTTGTGTTTTATCCTAGGGATAAAAGCCATTGAAGAATCTTGAGTAGGGAATGATGTAGCCAGATTTGTTCTTTTAGAAGATTAATTTGCTACCTGCATGGAGGATAGTTGGAGTGGGAAAGACTTGAAATTGGGAGTCCAGTTGGTAGGATATTGTAATCATCCAGATGAGAAGTGATGAGGGACTAAATGGGCAATGGCCATGTGAGTGGAGAGAATGAGATGGATGTGAGAGATGTGGAGGAAGGTTCAACAAGACTCGGTAAATGATTGGTCATGGCAGATAGGGGAGAGGAAAGAATGAAAAATGATTTCAAGGCCATGGATCTGAGTAACTAGAAGGATGGTGGGGCCCTCAACAGAAAAAGAGGAGTTTGGATACCGGCGTCATTCCTTATCTTTCTATAGGCTGTACCCCCGAATTCCCTCCACCATAGAAAACTTTCACTGTACACCTAAGCTATGTATGTTGAACTACAGTGTACAAGTTGAGAGACTTGAATCCAAACTGGATTCAAGCCCAGGAGGGATGTGAGGCATTTAAGAATGAAACTCCAAAGACACAGAGGAAAAAATTCCGGTAAGGAGGACAATGAGGGAGTTCTCTAAAGAGACAAATGTATTTGCACATTGGCCAACCTAGATTTACTTTTACAGAAGAAAGATGCAAGGGCAGGTTTCAGAGGATGAGTTCCAAAATGTAATACTGTAAGTCCTGAAGGAACAGTGTCAAGACTAATAAAGCTTCAGAATGAGCTAAGGCTGATGAACAAAGCCAAGAACAACAAAGAGGTGGTTGTTGTTGATTTTTTTTTCTATATTGGGGAAAATAGAAGGATCAAAGGAAGAATAGGAATACTGCACAGGGTGGCTAGAATGATAACCGAAGACAAAGAGAGGGAGGGAGGAACTTCTCAGCCTCATTTTGCTTCTCTTTTTTTCCCCTCTTCTGCCAAGAAGAAAAATCATTAAACTAGAAAGGACAGAATAAAAATGGCTAACATGGAGTTAAAAGCCAAGATAAGGAAGGCAATAATAAAAACATCTACTTTAATGAATTCAAGTCACCAGGTCCAGAAAACGCCATTCTAGGACACTGAAAGAACTGACAGATCTGACTGCTGAGCCACTGTGAGTAAGCTTTGCAAGATTATAGAGAATGGGAAGTGCTGCTCAGAACTGAAGAAGGGCAAGTGTTGTCATGCTTAAAAAAAAAAATTAGAATCTGAAATCCACAGGCTGGTGACTTGGACTTCTAGAGTCTTGGCAAAATTTTTGAACATCTTGTTAAAAGGATGGTTACTGAACATCTAGAAAAGGTTGTGTGGTTTGTCCTTTGTTCTCAGAGAGGACCATGACATCAGGAAGATGATGCCATGACTTGGAAGTGAATTAGATTTAAGTGAGGGAGGGCTGTGCAAAGTCACCAGCCTCACTTTCTCATCCAGAGCCATCTGGGTTCAGTAGCCAGATATAGATCAGGGTGACTGGGGATGGCCTAGCTCTAGAAAAGGAAGCATTAACTGGAATAAAGAGTTAATAAAGCTTCATACTGGGGAAATTCACACTAGATATATGTCAGACTAATTATTTCCTTTTTCTGATAGGGTTACTAGTTTCATAGATCAGAGTAATGCAGCAGGTTTAATTTACTTGAACCAACAAAGAATTTGACAAATATTTTATACCATCCTTATGAACAAAATGGAGAGATGTGGCCTAGGTGGTACTATAGCTGGATTCTAGTAGGGACTAGATCCAAAATATTAGCCTAAAAATAAGTCTCTAGTGGAGTGCCTAGGGTACTCCTTTCGGCACTATGCCAGTAAACATTTTTTATCAATGGCTTAATAATAGTGTACATAGATGCCTTGCTTATACAATTTGTAGAAGATTCAAAGCTAGGTTAGCTGATACGTAAAATGACTGTCAGGACTGAAAAAGATCTGAATAGATTAGAATGTTCGGCTAAGCCTATTTAGATGCATTTAATAGGGACAAATCGGAAGTCTTGTGTTTGGTCACAAAAAAAAATAGTGGACAGTGTGGCTGTTGAACAGTTCACATGGAAAGGATCTATTGGTTTTGTGAAGTGCAAGATCAAAAAGAGACAACGGTGTGATATGAAGGCAGAACAAAGCAAAACTAACCTAGGCCTTACGCAGATGAGCACAGTAACTCCTACTGTACCCTATCTTTAGTGAGATCACACTGGAGGAAGAAAGCTGATGAGCTGAAGAGCATCCATAGGAAGGTGATCAAGATAGTGAAGGGCTTCAAGGTCATGCCAGTTTAGGATGCGGTAAAAAAACTAGAGAGGCTTAGCCTAGGGAAGGGAAGGTTTGAGAGGACTGTGATTCAAATCTATAAGTACTTTATACGAAAGTGGGATTAGAATTGGTTTGTTCAGCTCCGTTGGGCAGAACTAGGAAAAGTTTTTTGGGTGGCAGTTGCCGAGAGCCATATGAATACTTGATATAAGGAAAATTTCCTTAAGAATTAGGATTCTCTCAAAAGAGGAATGACTTGTCTCAGGATGTTATTTGATTTTCCCTTAGTGGTTTTCAAATAAAGGACGGATGACTCCTCATTGGGAATGTCACAGAGAAATTTTGTGTTCAAGTTAAACCAGGTGGATTCTCAGGTTCCTTCACTCAATCAATCATCAACCAACAAGTATTTTTTAAAATGCCTACTATGTGCTTAGTACTATACTAAACACAAAGATAAAAGTAAAATTATCCATTCTCTCAAGGAACTTCTATTCTAATGGGGACTGGGGAAGAAGGAGATAACATGTACACATATAAGTACAAACAAGACATAGACAAATCCAACACAGGGTAACCTTGGAGGGCAAGACATTAGTAGCTAGAGGGATCAGGAAAGGTCTCTCACTGTAGGTGGCATTTGAGCTGTGTCTTGAAGGAATCCAGGAATTCCAGGAGGTAACAGTGTGGAGAGAGGGCACCACAGGTAAGAGGGACAGCCAATGCAAAAGCAAAGAGATGGGAGATGGCGTATTGTGGGTGAGGACTAGCCAGTAGGCCAGTATGGTCATAGTATAAAGAGGTCAGGAGACACCGTACTTTGAGGGGGTTTGGAGGTGGGTGTGAAGCCTGGGATCAGCATTTTGGATTTTTATTTGAGAATTCTTTTCCTCTTTTTGTCCCCCAAGTCAAAGAGAGAATATAAAACACATCCAGCAGGTCATTAGATGGGGGAACCACTGGGTCTAGTTCCTTATTTCACTTCTAGCATATGCCTTGTGTCAAGCACAAGGCTCACCAGCAGCATGCGGCCCACAACACTCCCCAGTATGTCTGGAACCAGATTAAAATGTAGCTAGGAAATATTTAACAGAAGAAAAATACAACAAAACATAGGTAATGTCAATATATGGCTTTCTAAGTCAGTGTGTGCCCACAGCAATGCTTATGCTTGGTGTAGAGGCTCCCACTTTTATTTGAGTTTGACTTTATTGGCAGCTGTCATTTCTTGAAAATGATGTATGATTTCAATGACATAGGGATGGATGCTAGAAATAATGAAGGAATAAGAAATATTGAAGATAGAAATATTCCTCTCTGGGCTGGGACTTAACTTCCTCTACATTCCAAAGAAACCTCTTCACCCTGGATATTCCTTCTACCCTAGACTTCTCACACTGGAACTCCTCTCTGCCTCCCCAGCCTCTTCCTCTGATTGTTTGGCTCCTCCAGAACCTCCATTTTAAGAAGGGCACCCAGGCCAGTATTGTCTTCATTCTTCCCCAAGCTATCCTCCTGACTCTGCAGGCTTTCTCTATTACGATCTTTCCTTCTCTCAACTTACACTCCTCCCACCTTCCCTTTTTTTTTTAGTTTTCTTCTATTAGAATCTAAGCTCCTCAGTGGCAGGGCCTGCCTTTGTGCTTGTATTTTATACCCCTAGCTTAACACAGTTTGTGGTGAGCAGGAATGAATGCTTGTTGACTTCACTTGACTTGATAACATATGCTAAAAGAAAGCCACACCTCTCCAGCAAGGAGCTGTAGCTTCCTTGTGCTCCATAAACTTCATAAACAGATGTGCAGCTGGATGCATGCATCTGGGACCAGTTACCATCAGGTGATATTCCCTTGCGAAGGCTAAAAGAACTGGGTGGGTGGGGGTGGCGTAAACTCCGGTCCCTGGTAATCGGATTGCTTATTTCTGCTTTGACAAGACTATAACAGTTAAACAGTTAATACTCTCATGCATCAGTGTAAATCAGGGTGCTCCTAGCCTGCAGACTTGGGATATCGTCCCTGTTTGTGCAAGTTAGTTAAGGTCATGGGAGCTGTATTGTGTCTATGTGTCCCTGGGAGACAGGGATTCGTTAGATGAGATCTTGTTAAGACTGTATCTCTGAGAACTGGTCTGATCTGGTCATGTTAGAGATTATGGGGAAACCTGGCCCCAGACTAGGCCAAACTGGCTTTTGAATGAGAAAATAATTCTGAATTGTTTACTTCCTATCATGAGGGGGAAAAAAGCTGGGAAAAAAAGGGGAAGAATCTCCACAATTCTGTAAATGAGTCCATACTTAAAGGTGTTTTTTTCAGTCAAATATACCACAGTGGTTTGAATGTGGTATTGTTTTTGTTCAGTCACGTCTGACTCTTGGTGACCCCATTTGGGGTTTTCTTGGCAAAGATCCTGGAGTGGTTCGCCATTTCCTTCTCCAGCTCATTGTACAGATGATGGAACTGAGGTGAACAGGGTCAAGTGACTTGCCCAGGGTCACCCACCTAGTAAGTGTCTGAGGACGGATTTGAACTCAAATCTTCCGAACTGCAGGCCCTGCATTCCATCCACCCTGGTGCCTGGTTTGAGTGTAGGCTGTCCCTACACAGAGAACAAACTCATAGAATGGAACATTTTTGAAAAGGAAAAATAAATAGATACACAGTGATTGTAAGCTATCTCCCAAATAATAATAATAATAATAATAATAATACTAATAATAATACTAATAATAGCTAACACTTGTCTAGCACTTGCCGTGTGCCAGGCACTGCGTTAAGCACTTTACAATTCATTTGGTCCCCACAGCCGCCCTGGGAGGTGGGTTAAGTGACCTGCCTAAGGTCACACAGCTAGTATCTGATGTCACATTTGAACTCAGATCTTCCCAACAAAATTTATATGAATTTGGGAAAAAAGGACAACATAGATTAAGACCAATAATATTGCCAAGAAATCTACGGCTTCCACCTTGTCCTTAAGTTTATTTCTTATTTAGGTACTACGGGTAAAAATGGTTAAAATTTGAGGATGTCGATTTTTGAATTTCCACATGGCATCAATCTCTCCTTCAGAGATGTGTTCATAGGATCATAGATTTAAATTGCAACTAATCCAAGGGGGTGAGTGTGTGCGTTGTGATTGCCAGTCTGGTGAAACCTATGGTAGAATAATATATTTTTAAATGACATATTTTAAAATATGACAAAAAATATATTTATAAATTCATAATCGAAGGAAATTATAAATTTCAATGCCTGCTGTTAATGAAAACAAAGATACACATTTCCCCATCTAAGTTCATAGACTGAAATCTAGCCATAGACTCCTGGGGGGAGGGTCCAACCCTCTTTACTTTATAGAGGAGGAAACAGGCTGAGAGAGCTTAAGTGATGTGTTCAAGGTCATACTGATATTAAGTGACAGAGGTAGAATTTTAACTCAGTCCTCTCATGCACCAAATCTTTGGCTTTTCCCACTGTCCCAACCATCTTTCTAAAAATGCCTCCCTGGAGCAGGGTGCTTCCATGTAATCGAGGCATTCAGGGAAAGAAACTGAAGAATGGTAGGCAGTGGGGTTGTTTCTCCACACTTGATATCAACATCTTTTTAGACTAAAGACCAGTTTGTAAAATGAGGTGCAAAGTTGATCCTCTCTGAAAAGGGGTTTGAGGAAGTTGTCATTTATTTTTTTTTCATATTCCAAACTGAAGTTTAGGATGACAGAGGGACTTAACTTACAACTATCTGGAGTTTTTCCTATATACTTAGTTTATAAGCATAAAAAAATCGAGAACCAGCCAATTCAACAGCAAGTCAAACGCACATGAAACCTTCATGCATAAAAGCACGGTCCCATTAGGGATGATGCATTTATTAGTAATCAAGAACAGGTGTGTACTTTTTTTTGCCTTGTTCACTGTTTTTGAATGTCCCTGCTTTTCCAAATAACGAATTAATGGGAAGTAAACTTGGGGATTTAATATCACTAAAATTATATAATCAGTCATCACCTAGCCACTCCATTAAAACTTGCATGTTTGTAAGAAGGATTGAGTATTCCATTTCCTCCCCTCCTCCAAAAAAAAGTAGGTTGCTCTTTGTCCCTACAAAGTCCTTACGTGCAGCCATTGGAGAGGTAGTCAAGCCTCTAAAAGTATCGTTCGAAATCTCTAGGATAAGTTTATTTGCCCATGCTACTCGAGCAAATGAAGCATTCCAATTGTCTCCTTTGACCTCTTAACCTACCCTCTTCTCTACTCGGAGGTCAAAGAACAAGAATGAGCCGTCCAAGGCTCAGGGTCCCTTCCCTAAAATTTTTATCTTAACCCCTAAAACAGGGTTAAAGAAATAATAATAAAAAAAAATCCCCCAAACACTCCACACACACACACACACACACACACACACACACACACACACACACACACACACACACACACGAGACAGGATAATTTATCTGAGCCTTATATAATGAGGGTTGGAGAAGAAAAGAGAGTTGGAGTGTGTCTGTGTTAGGGCTGTATTTCTGTAATTGATCATCGAGCCCTGAATAGGAAAGTAATTGAAGAAAATGTTCTCAAGAGGTGAAAACAAAGGGGAAGTGAAGACTGGATGGAGCAATGCTACCCCGAGACGCTGGTGTTTCGTAACATGATGAAAGGGTTAAGACCGAGCATCTCAGATAACAAGCCCCAAATCCTCACAATATGAGGCTTCAGAGGTCACCCTTTATAGATGCAAAAGAATAATTAACCGGCCATGACACTCTTCTGGTGCCTCACTCCGGTTTAATTACAAGTCTGGCTCTAGGTGAGAGCGGTTCTCCAAACTCTGGCTGAACGCATCCCAGGGGAGGTCAGACCATTTCAGGGACGTCCTCCCCTCCCCCCTTTGTTCTCTGCTAAAAGCCTCGGCTTCTAATGTGGATGCTGGAATTTCCTTTCTCTCCCCCTTCCCCCTCCTCCCTGCACTTTATCTTCTTTACCAGCTCTCAGGCCCACTCCTCTTTACCTTTGTACCCCACACCCACTCAGCAATAGCCAGCCCTTCCCGGTTTCTCCAGGGTTTATCTATTATCTCCATGCCCAGCTCCCTTAAGGGAGGGATCTCTTATTGCAAAGGCCCTTTAAACATACTAGACCCCTGGGGGTGCTAGAATCCTTGTGAGGTGTATGTGTGTGGGGGGAACACAGAGCTAGACTCCGGCTGGGAGGGGGAGGGTCACATTAAAGACAGGACAGGATTCACGCCCTGCCTTCCTAAGCAATCCAAGGCAGTTCCCACCCCCCCACCCCCTGCAAAAAGGAGTGCCCCGCTTTTCGAAACTCTTCGGTAATTCTTTTCCTGCTCTGGGAGCTGGCGTTGACCTCTTAACAAAGAACAGGTTCAATCTGCTTCCCCTCCTCCACCCCAGGAGACTGATGAGGGTCACGTGACCTTTCTAGACAGCACAGAATTTGGATGGTAATATGTAGCGATGGGGGAGGGGAAGCGGCAGCCAGCTCGCACACGGCTGCGCTGCACGGGAGGTGGAGTGCGAATGGTGGGGGCGGGGAGCAGAGCTGGAGGGGGAGGGGGAGCGAAGCTGGAGGGGGAGGGGAAGAAGAGGAGGGAGGGGGTGGTGACTATCCCAGACCAGCTTCCATTCCAGAGACTCATTAAGATGCAAATGCCAAATATTTTTACCAGACTGTATAAATTTACAGTTTCCTTTTCAGCCTAACCAGACAATGTTAAAACACACTAAATTTTCTGAATGCAAATCAAACATCGGCTATCTCCTTTAAGGCTTAATTAAGGCTTTATCTTTAAAAAAATAAAAGATTTGAAAATTTGATCCCCACTAAAAAAAGGCCTGGGTCTTTATTATTCTAAATGTTATTAATTACTAACAAAAATGACCCAGTTTTCTTTGGGAAATAACAGGAAGCTTATTTTAGATTTTTTTGTTTACAACCACATTATTTATCAATGGAATGGGGGCTAACCTAACTACAAGGGCATGTCCAGTAATTGCTAATTTTTTTTGAGTATTGACTTCTTTGGCCCTCTGGGGATAAGTCATGGATCCCCCTTCTCAAAATAATGTGTATTTTTTACTTAAAAATTTTAAAATTTATTTCATTAAATATTATCCAATCTTATATGTAACATAAGAATAATTTTTAAATGCATACAAAACGCAGGATTACAGAGAAAACCAATTATACAGAAATACAGTTATACTAACGTTTTCTGTGTAATTGACCCTTTCGGGCAGCCTGGTCCAGCCTATGAACCATTTCTCATAATGTTTTTGTTTTGTATTTTTAAAATACATTTTTATTTCACTAAATATTTCCCAATTAATGTAACATTAGAATACTTTTTATGCATAAAATAAAACACATAGGATTACAAAAGAAACTAATTAGGCAGAAATATAGATATACTAACCTTTTCTGTGTAATTGACCCCTTTGGCAACCTGGGGTAGCCTATACAGCCCCTTCTCAGAATGTTTTTTAAATACATAAAATAAAATGCATAAGATTACAAAGGAAATCAATTATGCAGAAACACAGAGAATATTTTAAAAAATACTGAAGTTCATAGAGCCCAGGTTAAGGACGCCTTTCTAGCTAAGACAAGATAGTTGCTAACCTCTCCTCCCCCACCTGGATAACTCAACAAAAATACGCCCTTTCTAGGTTACTAACTCTACAGTAGCTGCGAGTTTAAGCCTAGTTCACCCCTCCCTCCTCCTCCCAGGCCCTGTACTAGAAAAGAAAACAAACAAAACCAAAACCCACCCCAAAACAAATCCAAAAGAAAAAAACCCTCCACTGGATCAGTCATTCTGACGTAGGGGGTGTGTGTGTGTGTGTGTGTGTGTGTGTGTGTGTGTGTGTGTGTGTGTGTGTGTGTGTGTGTGTGTGTGTGTGTGTGTGTGTGTGTGTGTGTGTGTGTCTGTGTGTGTCTGTGTGTGTCTGTGTGTGTCTGTGTGTCTGTGTGTTGGTGTGTTGGGGGCGGGGTTTCTGCCCTTTCTTTTTCCCACTTGAGAGATATAGTTAAGTCCTTTAAATGCCATTTTGTGCACACATAACTTAAAAATGGTTCTGGCGCAGGGGAAAAAAATTGGCAAACATATAGTTCACAATCTGTTCCCATAACGTGAAGCCAGATGAAAAAAAAATACACAAAAAACTCCATTTGTTCCTCTGTGCCAGGTTATGCAACTCCTCCAAAAGGTTTCAGGCTTTGTCTGGGAGATGGGGGAGGGGAGAAGGGAAAGGATCAGATTCAGGCATTAGAGGGGAGGTTGGTGTATGGGCGTGGGTTTCCTAGGTTTCCTGAGTTTTAGCAAATTGTCGTATTGCACTTTGAGGAGCTAAGAAAAAGTAACATGTACATTTTAGTTGGCTGGTACGTGAACTTCCAAACCTGGGGGAGGCTGTATACGTGTCATAGATGATAAAGTTTCCAGGGGCTGGGGGTGGGGTGGGGTGGTGGTGGCTGTCTCTATAAATGAAAGATGAAAGATGGTCCTGATTTGTGGGAGGAGCAGGCTTTGTGAGAGCACTTTAAAAGCCTTGATGCCTGGAGGGGTGTGGAAAGAGAAATCGCGTCCCTTCTGCACTCTGGCTGCTATGTAGCTGTGGTTGCACTGTGTTATGACTTTGTGAATGCCAGGGTCAGGCAGCTCTGAAAGCAGGACAAGGCCTCCGGGATATGGGGGTGGGGGGATGGGGCAAAGTACAGCCACTGGCACTCTTTGCTCCAGCAGTTCTTCCATGTGACAGCTGTATTCCTGGATCTCTTAGACCGGGGAGTCGTTTATGCACGAGATAATATTAAGCATACTTCCCCTTTATAGAGAGCTTTTAAGATTCCCAGAGCATTTACATGGATTTTCTTATTTGAGCCTCACACCAATACTGTTACAGATGCTTCCATTACCCCTCATTTTACAGATGAGAAAAATAAGAATCAGGAAATTTAAGAGATTTGCCTAGGGTCACCTAGCTGGGTTTTGGGTCACAACCAGGATTTTGAACCAACAAGTTCAGAACTCTGTCCACTACCATTTACCTGCCTATGCCTAAGTGAAGCCAAGAACTGTGCTAGGAAACTAAGAAGAAAAGACCTAAGGGAGCTACGATAGCTGACATACAACTTCATTCGGTCAACAAGCATTTATTTATTAAAATCTAAAAGCACAAAACAGGGCAGCTAGGTGGTGGAGTGGATAGGGCACTGTGCCTGGACTCCTCTTCTTGAGTTCAAATCTGGCCTCAGACCCTTACTAGCTGTGTGACCCTGGGCAAGTCACTTAACCCAGTTTGCCTCAGTTTACTTATCTGTAAAATGAGCTGGAGAAGGAAATGGCGAACAACTTCGGTTATCTTTGCCAAGAAAACCCCAAATGGGGTCGCAAAGAGTTGGACGCGACTCGGCAACAACAAAAGGCAAAAGTGGTATCTGCTAACACAGATCTAACATGGGGGGTGGGGCTGGGGAGGACGACAAAATGTAAAACAACTAGGTACAGGCATACACCATTTTGCCAACAGCACGTGCTCACATCGTGTCTATGTGTCGTATTTTGGTAATTCTCACAATATTTAAAGCTTTTTCATCGTTATAATATCTGTTATTATATCTGTTATGGTGATCTGTGATCCCTGATCTTCAATGTTACTATAGTAACTGTTTTGGGGTGCCACAAAGCCTAAATGAAAAAGCAAGCTTAATTGATAAATGTTGTGTATGTGTTTTGACTGCCCCACCAATGGCTGCTCCCAGTTTCTCTCTCTTTCCTCAGGCCTCTCTATTCACTGAGACACAACAATATTGAAATTAGGCCAATTAATAATCCCACAATGGCCTTTAAGTGTTCAAGTGAAAGGAAAAAATCCGTGTAGCAAATTGCATTGTCCTCTTATTTTAAGGAGTTGCTGCAGTGACCAAACCTTCAGCAACCACCCTCCCTGGTCAGTCAGCAGCCTTCAACATGGAGGCAAGACTCCACCCCAAAAAAGACTACTGCTTGATGGAGGCTGTGATGGTGGTTAGCATTTTTTAGCAATAAAGTATTTTTTAATTAAGGTATGTACATTATTTTTTTAGATATGATAGTATTACACACAATAGGCTACAGTAAATATAACTTTTGTATGCAATGGGAAACCAAAAAATTCAACTGACTTGCTTTATTTCAATATTCACTTTATCAAGATGATCTGGAACCAAACCTGCAGTATCTCTAAGGTATACGTGTAAAGACAAGATATATGCAGAGTAGAAGGAAAGTAATAGGGAAAAGCGCTAGCAGCTCGGTCTCCCTAGCCTCCTGTAGAAGAGGAGGGTTTGAGCTGAATCTTATAGGAAGAGAGAAAAACAGGCTGAGGTGAGGAGGCAGAGGATTCCAGGCGTGGCAGATAGCCAGTTCAAAGGCATGGAGAAAAGAGATGGATTTTACTATGCAAGAAAAAAAAAAAAAAGCAAATGGGCCAGTGTAGCTGCATGTGGAGGGGAATAAAGTATAAGATTGGAAAGGTAGGAAGGGGTCAGGTTATAAAAAGCCTTACATGATCAGAGAATTTTACATTTGCTCTTAGAGATACTAAAGAACCACATGGGTTTATTGAGTAGCAGGGTGAGTTGGTCAGATCTGTGCTTTTAAGGAAAATAATTTTGGCTGCTGAGTGGACTGGAGCAAGGAGGAATTTGAGACAGGTAGACCAGTTAGAAGAATGTTGGTGACCATCTGGGTAAGAGGTGGTGAGGGAGGACCAGAGTTAGCTAGGGTGGAGGTTATGTGAGAGGAGGGAAGGAGGGGGCATGTAAGGTAGGAATGATGTGATTTTGGCAACTGATTTTATGTATAGGTTGTAGATTTTGCAATGAAGACATTGTTGGTAACTTTGGAAAGGGCAGTTCCAGTTGTGTGATGATGGTGGAAACAGTTTAGGACTGCAGATGGTTTAGGATAGAGAGGAGAGGACATGAAGGTACCCAAATGTAGATGGCTTTCCCAAGGGGAATGGGGTAGAGACATGGTGGGGAAATTAGCAAGGATGTGTAGGATCAAGTGTAAGTTTTTTTTTTCTTAAAGGATGGGGGTTGGGAGGGGCGGGCAGGGATTTATAGGCTGTAGGGAAGGAGGCAGTAAATAGAAAGAGACAAAATTATAGAGAGTGGGAGTGACGTGGGGGCAATCTGCAAGGGAAAGTGGGAGAGTATGAGACCAAGGGTGCATATAGAAGGGTTGGCTTTGGCAAGTAAGAGGTCCTCTTTCTATGAGATAGGAGTGAAGGAGTAGGTAGTGTGGGGATGATACAGAAAGCACAGAATGAAGTAGATTTGTGTTGTATATAAGAAAGAACTTCTTAACGATAAGAGCTATCCCAAAGCATAGTTCATCTGTAAAAAGAAGAGAATGGTATTTGTATCCCTGGTGTTTGCTGTGAAGGAAGCATTTTGTAAACTGTAAAGTGCTTTACAAATGTGAGTTATTGTTATTATTAATAACAATGGAAGCTCTTGAATGGTGGTAATTTCCCTGTCACTAGAGATCTTCAGCATAATAGCAACAATTGGCATTCACATAATGCTTTAAGACTCGTAAAGTTCTTTATATTGGCAATGGGGGACTCGCCAGTGACAGCACAGTCTGGGTGAACTTTGCAGTGTACTTGGCCTGATGTAACCCTGCTCTTTCCCCCTTGTATTTAGAGCGTGTGAAGGTAATCTGTGTCTTTCCTATCTGCTTATGGTGTGCAAAAGAGGGGCCTTTGGATCGATTGCTGAACCGTAGCAGGGTGTGAATGCCATTATCTTCTTTATATAGATGAAGTATACTTTGGGATCGCTCTAACTGTTAGAGCTCTGTGTGTGTGTGTGTGTGTGTGTGTGTGTGTGTGTGTGTGTGTATGGGGCTGGGAGTGAGGGCATGGCCCATAAACAGATAAATAAGGATAAAGGATATACAAAATAATTTTAAGAGTGAGAGAACTTTAACAAGGAGGGTAGGGAGAGACTCCAGAAAGGTTTAGTGAAGGAAGAGGCACTTAGGTTTTATCCTAAAGAAAGCTAATGATTTTAAGAGAAGAAGGTGATGAAGAGGAGCATTTTGAATATGTGGGACTTTACACGTCTAAAGGCACAAGGAGTTGGGAGATCTCTTGTTGGGTACGTGGAACAGACAGTAGGTCAGTTTGACTGGAATACAGAGTATGTGATGGGAAGTAAAATGCAGTAAATTTGGAAAGATAGTTGACTATAGAAAGCCTTAAATGCCATCCCAAGGATTTTGTGTTTGACCCGAGAAGCGGTAGGGAGCAGCTGGAGATTTTTTTTTTTTATCTGAAGTTAGATCTTCTCCATTCTGGGCCCAGCCCACTCTTCACACGATTCCATACTGCTTCTCAAGCTAGGGAAAGTAAGATCATATTGTGTTTGTCCTTTTGTTCTCCAAGAAGACCATGGTATCAGGGAAATGATGACACGATTTGCAGTTAACTTTGATTTGAGTGAGGGAGGGCTGTGCAAGGTCACCAGCCTCACTTTCTCCACTGAAGCCATCTGGGTCCAGTGACCTGATACTCATCAGGATGACTGGAGATGTCCCAGGATGCAATGGGAGATCCTGGCACTTTTAAGCTAAGGTCTTTTCAGGTTCTCACTTTGAATGAGGTAAGGCCCATTCATTGAATAGGCCTTTTTAAGAAGTAAGTCTAGGGATAGCCCCTTTAATTAGAAAAAAAGAACTGGGAGGGGAAGACCCTCAGGGTTGCTGGTGAAAAGACAAGCAGTGACCTTGGAAGATCAGAGGGGATTAGTGCTTTGGTTATCAGTTGGACCAAACGACCTTTCCAGCTCTAAGATCCTCTAAGGCTGGTTCTCTGACTCTTCCTTTAGTTCTTTTGCTGGGTCCTGTCTCAGCCTGCTCTATACCCCCATAAATGGGAGGGCCTCTCAAGGCTGAGCATTGACTTTTTCTTTCTACTGTCTCTTCCTTGATCTCATCTACTCTTGTGGCTTCAGTGATTATTTTCATGTATGGTACTTCCAAATCTCTATCTCCAGGCCAGACTTTCTAGAGCTGTAGTTCCACTTTCCAACTGCCAGATGATTATCTCTACCTAGATATTGAGCTGTCATTTCAAATTCAGCCTCTCATTTCCTTCCCCAAATCTGTTTTTCCTCTTAACTTCTCATTTTCTAAGAGTAGCACAACCATGCTTCTAGTTACTCAGGGTGAAAATTTTGTAGACAGTCTGTGACTTGTTCATTCACCTCGTGTACTTTCAAGTTCTGCTGAATCTGCATTATCTCTTGGATCTGTATCTTTCTTTTTTCTTTTCCTGTAGCTATCCAGGTTCAGGTCCCAATGACCTCTTGCCTAGACAGTTGTAACAGCCTCCTAATCTGTTCCTTCCTTTTCTAATCTATCCTTCAAGCTGGACATGGCTGCCTATAATCCCTGCTCCTGGGGGGAAGCTGAGGCTAGTGGATTGATTGTGTTTAGGAATTCTAAGCTGAACCTGTGCTAAAGCTGATCAGGTGCCCAGGTGGCAGTAATGTCCATGGACAACATGGTAGAACCCTTGAGAAGGGTAGAGGTGGGGGTGATGGTGAGGAGAACCAGGCTGCCTAAGGAGGGATGAACTGTACCAGTTTTGAAAAAATGGAACAAGTAAAAGCTTATCTGAGTGGCAACTTTGCTTCACTGAGGCCCTGATAAGGAGATCTAGTCTTAAAACAAGTTAACAACAAAACCCAAAACCAATCTATCTTTCAAAATGCTGTCCTAGTCAGTCAATAAATAACGACCAACAAGCATTTATTAAATGCCCACTATCAGGCAATGTGCTAAAACATTGGGCTTACAAAGACAAAAATAAAACAGTCCCTGCCCTCGGGAGTTTACATTTTACTGAGTAAAAAATACATATAATTACTGAATGTATAGTTTTTAAAACTTTCATTTTCTTTTTGTTTGTGTTTTCTTTCACAGAATGACTTCTGAAGGAAGCGGAAAGGGAGGGAAAGAGGGAGAGAATTTGGAACTCAAAATGAAAAAAGAAAGTTAAAAATTGTTTTGACATGTAATTGGGAAAACATAAAATGTTAAATTAAAAAAATAAAGAAAACCCCCACATAATTAATAATTAGCTCCAATATTATTTATTTCATTGGAACTTAGAGGATGTAAATCAGCCTCCTCATATTGTGATACTGTGAACCTTGGACTTACCTTACAGGCTTTAAGGTTCTGATTTAAGCAGGTTTTAGGGAACAGGGTGACTATAGACTAAGAATTTGGTGTAGCTTCAGTTTAAATTAACATTTCTCATAATTGTCATTTTAATGCATTTTGGTTCAGGAAAGTTGATGTTCCCAGTTTTGTATGAAATACACAAAACCATAATTGGAAATTAAGTCTTCAACCATCTTGGCAGTCTCGGAGGAATCCTAACAGATTGTGTAAGCCCCCTGATGCAATTAGCTTGACATCCTTACATGTGAATCTTTTAGAATAGCCCGTAAGAAAGCAGGTTACTAGGGCTAGTCCTAGGCAAAATGGAGAAGTAGGTAAAGTTTGTTTTCCTTCATTTTACCCCCAATTTGAGAAAATTCCTTTCTCCAGTGCTGGTTATATGCCCACTGTCATTGTGGTTTCTTTCCACTTCTCTGTACAAATCTAATTCTTTGGGGAAACTCATTTACACTAAAGTGGAAACTGATCACCTATAGTCTTTTGGAGAAGATGCTATAATCAGCTATGGAGAGAGGGAGAAATCCATCTGGTATGGAAAAAGATATGAAATTCACATACATAAAATATATTAGCTTTTATTCCAACACTCTTTTGTTTTCCAAATAATGAGATAAAGATTTGCTTCCT
Organism: Trichosurus vulpecula; assembly: GCF_011100635.1. Lineage (NCBI taxonomy): Eukaryota > Metazoa > Chordata > Mammalia > Diprotodontia > Phalangeridae > Trichosurus > Trichosurus vulpecula. The sequence continues at coordinate 411,435,804 of NC_050574.1, read as the reverse complement.
TCTACTCTTCTTAGGGCTGCATATTCATTCATTCATTCATTCATTCATTCATTTATTCATCCATTTATTCATTTAACTTACCTTTATTAAAACATCTACTATGTACCCTACTATGCATAGTGGGGTATGTGTGTGTATGTGTCTGGTAATGACATACGCACACATATAATGCAAAAATTACATGAGTAAGTAGTAGTAAAAAAACAACTGCATGAGTACAAAGTGTTTTAAAGGAAGGGACTGATTCTAGCTAGAGTGTTCAAAGAAGGTGTAAGAGAGGAGGTGGCATTTGAGTTTAATGTTAGAGGATAGAAAGATGTCAACAAGATGAGATGGGAGGACATTTAAGGAATAGAGAGGAGCATGAGCAAAGTCATGGAGGTGAGAAAACATGACTTGTGTTCATTGAATAGTGAGCAGTCTAGTTGGGCTAGATGTGAAATATATGAGATAAGCCCAAAGGGGTAGTTTAGAATTTGATTACGAAGAGTCTAAGGCATTTGGATCATATTTGGTAGGCAGTACGGAGCCATTTGAAATTTTTGAAGAATAGAAAGACATGCTTACACCTGTGGTTTAGAAAGATGAGTCTGATAGGTGGTTTGGAGGAGAAAGGGACTAGAGAGGAAGACTAGCTGGGAGGCTATTTCAGTAGTCTAAAAAAGAGGTAACAAGGGGTAACTAGTATAGTAAGAGTGAGAATGGTATAAGGGAGCAGATCTAGAGGATATTACAGAGATAAATTTGACAGAATATAGTGATTGATTGAAGGTGTGGGGCAAAGAATGAATCAGGGATTAAGGAGGCTATAAACATGGGTGACTGAGAAAATGGTCGTACCATTGACAGGGAAGCAGGGACATGGTTTTGGGGAAAAAATAATAGTTTAGGTTTTAAATACATTGAACTTGAAGTGCCAATGGGATACTACGGCAGAGATAACAAGCATTATGGTGGCAGTGGTTCTCTTGAAAGAGAGGTCAGGGCTAGAGAAGTACACAGGCTGTCTCAAAAGTCATGATGCAGTCTTAAGCTGTTGTACTGTGAGTCTTCTTCATAGAGATGATAGTTGAAATGGTACAATGAATCAATCACTAAACTTGGAGTTAAGAAAAGCTGAGTTTGAATCTTGTCCCAAAAACTTGTTAGTTGTGTGACCTGGGGCAAAGCTCTCTGCCTTGCAAGGTCTTGTTTTCCTCTGGGAAAAACTAACCATCCTCTGAGGTCTCTTCCAGCTCTAGGTTTTTGATCCAAAGTTGTAGAAGTAGATGAGCTCACTGAAGGAGAAAGTCAAGAAAACACGTATGGGATGATGTCAAGGACACAGGGGTAGCCTTGGTCAGAAGGCCAGCCACCAGAGAAAGGAGGGAAGGAATTGAGGACGCATGAACTCCCAGAAATTTGGGATCAGAAGTAGAAGAGTCCAGAGGACTTCTGTAGACTGGCTTTAAGTTCTTTGTTAAGTTGGAGGCAAATCTGTCTTTGGAGAATGGTGGAGTGTAGGGTGGAATCTGAACCTTTAGGGGGAAGAAAGTTTTAAATTGGTGTCTGAGTCTGAGTGATATGTAGAAGGACTGTTGGAAAGCTGAGAAACAATATTTACAGACATTGTCTCTGATAAAGGCTTCAATTGCTCAAATGTGTAGAGAACTGAGTCAAATTTATGAGAATACAAGCCGTTCCCTAGCTGATAAATAAATGGTCAAAGGATATAAGCAGGCAGTTTTCAGATAAAGAAATCAAACCTACCTATAGTCATATGAAAAAATGCTCTAAATCACAATTGATTAGAAAAATGCAAATTAAAGCAACGCTGAGGTTCCACCTTATACCTGTCAGATTGGCTAATATGACAAAAAAGGAGAGTGATAGGTGTTGTGGGTGATGTGGAAAATTGGAACACTAAGGCATTGTTGGTGGAGTTGTGAACTGTTCTAACCATTCTGGAGAGCAATTTGGAACTATGCCCAAAGGGCTAAAAAACTATGCCTACTCTTTGATCAGCCATAGTACTAATAGGTCTGTAACCCAAAGGGGTGGGGTCACAAAAAAGAGAAAAGGATCAACAGGTACAAAAATATTTATAGCAGCTCTTTTTGTGGTGGCAAAACATTAGAAATTGAAGGGATGCCTATCAGTTAGGGAATGGCTGAAAAAGTTGTGGTATGTGAATGTAATGGGATACTATTGTGCTATAAGAAATGATGAGCAGGCAGATTTCCGAAAATTCTGAAAGACTTGCATGAACTGATGCAAAGTGAAGTGAGCAGAACCAGGAGAACATTGTACACAGTAACAGCAAAATTGTAAGATGATCAACTGTGAATGACTTAGCTCTTCTCAGCAATACAATGATCCAAGACCGTTCCAAAGGACTTGTGCTGGAAAATGCTATCCACATACAGAGAAAGAATTGATAGAGTCTGAAGGCAGATTGAAGCATACTATTTTCACTTTATTTTTTGTGTTTTTTTTTCCTTTTGGTCTGTTTCTTCTTTCACAACATGACTAATATGGAAATATATTTTACATGATTGCACATATATAACCTATATCAAATTGCTTACTGTTTTGGGGAGGGGGAAGAAGAGGGAAGGAGAAACATTTGGAACTCAAAATTTAAAAAAAAATGTTAAGAATAGTCTTTACATGTAATTGGAAAAAAATTAAATGCTATTAAAAAAAGGACTGCTGAACAATATCAAGAACTCTATTGAATTTACAAAGCACAAAATTGTAACCGGAGAGTCTGTGTTCTGTAATAATGTAAAATGTGAGGTCAAATTATTAGAAGGGTAGTCAATATAGTTATTAAAATTGCCAAGGAGGATAGCCAGGAGATAGCCAGGAAGGAAGCCTACAGCCAGGTACTAAAATCATCAAGGAAGAAAAGTGTTCTAGAGATTGGTAGATGACTGCAACAAGGATGGAAGGAAGGCAAAAATGATGCCCTTTTGTGATTTCTTTCCAAAGATGCCTTGAGGTTCATTTAATTTGTATTTCACCTGTGAAAGAATGTTGGGAGTGTAGGTGTTAGTGTGTCATGCACCTTTTTAGGGATGACTCTTTGTGTGCAAGTAACTAAAAATGTTATTACTTCTAGGGGTACCTGTATTTAATAGGAATCAAAGTTTCGAGTTAAATAAATAAACCCTAATGGTGGCATTTTGGCATGAACATAAAGTAGTTGAGGGATGAATTTTTTGGGAGGGGCCTTCTAAGAACTCATTAATTTGTAGCATGTGAAAATTTATTTTTTGGTGTAGACAGTTTGTACTATCATTATTCATATGGCCTGTTTCTTAAAAATATCACTCAAGGACCAGAAAGTATGGGTTATACTCCGTTATAATGAACAGTATTAGTTATAAAATTCTTGATAGTGATTGCATTGTCAGCCCTCAGGAGTTAGAAATGAAATGATTGATGCCCAGCCTTTCAGTAGGTAATTAGCACCCAGAAAGAAAAGCTTTGAATAGATTAGGTGAAAGTGGAGGTGCTCTCTCTCTCTCTCTCTCTCTCTCTCTCTCTCTCTCTCTCTCTCTCTCACACACACACACACACACATGCACACACTTCAGCCTGACTGTTTTCTTCTTCCAATTTTCTCATTCTTTTTATGTGTATTTGTTTTGGTAGACATTTCTTTGGGCGGGTGAAGAGCATAGCTGGCTGAAATGTCAGAATTGAGAAGTTAAAGCATCATTGCTGCTTTTATGCCAAAACAAAAGAGGTGGGGAAAAAAAAACAAAACAAAACTGGGCTCTCAGTTCAATTCAGAATCACAGAGTGACCATTAACTGGATGTTAGCCAGAAGTCATTTTGGGAAGTACTGATTATTCATTGTGGAAAATTTATTAAAATTTGCTCAAGGATTTAAATTTTGTGGCTCACCCCACGATTAAGAGAAACAAGGTGGTGCAGTGGAAAGAGCCTGGCTCTGGAATCAGAGGACCTAGGTTTAAATCACTCCCTGTGTGATCTTGGCCAAGTTGTTTAACCGCCCTGGTCCTCAGTCTCCTTGTCTGTAAAATCAAATCAAGGGGTTGGATTAAATGGCTCCTGAGATCCTTTCTGGTTCTAGCCTGTGATCTAGATTTACATCTCGTCTCTGAAACTTACTTTCTGTGTGAATTTGGGAAGAGATACTTAACTTCACTGGCCCCAGTTACCTCACCAGTGAAATGACAGGGTTGGACTAGATGATTCCTAATGTTCATTCTAGGTTTAGCTCTATGATCCTGTGAACTGGGTTCAAATTCTGCTTCTGATTCTTGTGTGACCTTGGGCAAGTCACTAAATTTCCCTAGGCCTCAGTTTCCCTATTGGTAAAATGAAGGGATTGAATTAGGTAATCTCTGGGGACCCTTTCGGTTCTATGACCTGGGTTCAAATTCTACCTGTAATATTTGCTGCTTATGTGAACTTAGTCTAATGTATTCAAGCTCTATATACTAAAATGAGGGAGTTGAACTTCTAATGTTCTAGTATCCACTCCAGTTCTAGATCTATGCTCCTAGGAGTTGGGTTCAAATCCTGCCTGTGTCATCTAAGTGTGTATCACTTGATATTTCTGGACCTGAGTTTCCTCATCTGCAAAATGGAGGAGGTTGGATTATTGGGACTTAAAGGTCCTTCCCAACTCCAGGTCTGTGATTCTAGGAATTACAGAGTGCATTGGTGACAGTTTATTGTCTTGAAGGATTTAACATTTCCACCCAAAATTCCTTGCCCTTCGCAGTTGGTTTCTATTCTGTCTTATCTAAGACACATTTTCAAAAGTTAAATTATATTTTAAAAATGATTAATCATTTATTTTTTCTCTCCTCTCTCTGCAAGATAACCACACCAAACCCTTGTAACAAATAAGCATAGTTAAGCAAAAAAAAAAATTCCCGTATGACCATGTCCAAAAATGTACATCTCATTCCGCATGTTAATCTATCACTTCTCAGAAGGTGGATAAGCATTCTTTATCACTGGGCCTCTGGAATCATGATTCATCATTTTGTCAATGAGTTCTTAAGTCTTTCAAAATTATTTTCAATATTGGTGTTGTGATATGAATCATTCTTTTGATTCTGCTCACTTCACTCTGCATCAGTCCATACAAGGCTTCCCAGATTTATCTGAAACTGTCTCTTAACCTTTTATAGCACGAAAGTATTCCATTGCATTTGTATGCTATCTTTTGTTTACCCATTCCCTAATTGATGGACACCCTTTTGGCTTCCAGTTCTTTGCCACCACAAAAAAAGAGCCTTGATAAATAATTTTGCACATAAAGTAACTTTTTAAAAAAAATTTGATCTCCTTAGGGTTAGGCTTATTAGTGGTGTTGCTGGGTCAAAGGGTACGTATAGTTTATAATTTTTTTGTTGCAAATTCCCAATTACTTTTCAAAATGGATAACAGTGCATTATTATACCTATTCCCTGCAGCCCCTCCAACATTTGTCATTTCCCTTTTTGTCAACTTTGCCAGTTAGATGGATATGAAGTTAAAACATAACATTTCAAAAGTTCTTAGTAGTTTAAGCATCATCAACAACAATGTACTTTACAAAAAACCCTAATATATAAAAAAATCCCAAAGCAAAACACAAACAAAAAGTGTCTCAAGACAAAAATGTTCTCTAAATGACAAATACATTCTTTGAGGAAAAAAATGCCACTTTTGTTAAGAATGTTCAACATTTTGAAGACGTTCAAACTGGTAATATTTTATCTTCTAAAAAGATAACACCTTTATTAAGTAACAAGTAAGAATGACTGTCTATCATGACAGTAGGTGATTTCTTGTTGAGAGTAAATTGTTATATACATATCAATAAAGGGTTGTGAGTATTGGTTATTGGGTATCATTTGGAAATACATTATTATCGTATTCTCTTAAGTGACTGTCCATTTGTATCTATTTGCCTGTATTTGTGCCGGAAATAAATGAACAATGGTACGAATGGACCCGTTATTTCTCCCGTGTTACAGCTGATTCAGATCACTGCTAGGTTTATCTGAAGTCATAATCAGTATGACTTTTGCTTTTAGATATGACTCTTTAAAAAAAGGTAATTCAGTAGCCTTAAAGAGGTATATTTTATATTTCTTGATTTTTAGGACATAGAAGAAAATGTGACTTTGGTATTTGGCTGACCCACATAAGTAGTTGCTATTAGACTTTGTGAATGACTGTTTTTCCTTGTCTATTTTTTGTATTAAATGTTTGTCGGAATGTGAATGAATATAGAAATAGTCTAAATAAGCACTTAAAACTAAAGTTTATAAAGCTAGTAGATTTTTAAAAATTGCTAATCTTTTGTATCACCTTTGAGATAAAAGATCCCTCAAACCCATTACAAATTTTAAAACTTGATGGACTGTTCTTTTAATTCCTCCTTTATGGTGGGAAAAATCATCCATAAACCCATCCACATTATGCATTTTATGTCCTATATTTTGGAAGCTGCTTCCTGGTTTCTAGTATGAAAGAAACTCAAGATAAAGTGGGCAAGCTGTCAGGAAAATAAGTCTTAATGATGGAGCAGATCCAAATGGAAATCCTGCAGCAGCTTGATGAGCATCCACCAGAAACCCTGGATACTTTACAAACACCACTAATGCTCTCATTTGTAACTGAGGCTATAAACTAAAATAATAATAATAAAAAAAGTCATTCAAAATTCGTAGTGTATCCAGATGGGGTGTAATTATTTCATCCCTCATTACTGGATTTTAATATTCAGTTGACCTCATTGATGTGCATGCAGCTTTGTGTATCTCAGCTAAACTAGAACACTCTTTTTTTTCCCCTTTTGCCCAAAATCATCTTTTAAGCAATCATTGAATGCTGGAATGATGTTGGGTTACCTCAAAGGATGAGAACAGGGAGTGAATTAACTTGAAAGACTGCAAAATAAAAGGTTCACTTTTCCTTTTAGTGAGAGAAAGTTTCTTTCAAATGATTTTCAGGGAAGGGTAAAAAGAAAAGTGCATAATTGTAGCTGTCATTAAATAGATCACATTCTCCTTGCTTTTTTGGTCTATTCTTATTCGTTCAAATTGTGTAGACAACTTTGATGACACTACAATTGACAAGTGATTCACTTAACTGTTAAAAAATCCCCGGACTGCAAAACTGAACCTTTCACCTGACAATACTCCAGGCTGCACAATCCAATCTTCATTATGTTCTGAACTGTATTTAGAAGGCCTTAAAAAATTTGGAAAAGCTCTATGTTGAAGGAATAATCCAACATACTCTCTGACTTTAGAACATAGGCATCAGAACTCACACAAGGCTCAATTCTTACAGCTTAGATTTCTTTGTGGAAGCCCAGTCAACTTTAATGGTCTAAAATTAAATTTGGTTCATTCTCCCTGTGCATTCGCCAGCTCTTCATTTCAAAGCCCAGAGAATTGTTGACCTACTTTTCAGGTAGCAAAAAAAAAGAGAGGTAGCAAGCAGTTTTTGAACATGTTTCTATGCAATTGTTATTTTTTTTCTTTAAGTATTTGAAAAGTTATTTGTATTCAACTGTTTGGGGGCTTTCTCTACCTTGAATTCCACATTTGATTTCTAACACTTTCATTGGGCCTCAGGTGGAGAAAATCTTTTAGCATAACCTACTCAAAGGCAAGCTAAAGGTGTGTTTCCACTTATTTCCAGGCTCATTTGCTAGGGATGTTATTACAGACGCTTTCATAGAGGGGCTCAGACCAGAGCTTCATTAGATGATCCTGCAGCCCTTGGGCTTAGGTGAATTTAACACTAATTGATTTATGAGACCAGGGGGTGTGCTCACACCAGCAAGTTTTCACAATCAATTAAGTGATGACTTGATGCACACAAGGCAGGGATGCAGGATTTCAGCTGAGTCTTTGTGTAAAGGTAACGGATGGGAGGGGTCTCTGCAAAGTAGCCCTTCATTTGCTGCCTTCCATTTGAGTTTTTTCCTGATCAGCAGTAAAACTCTGGGGATGAAGTAGAAAGCCTATTATCTCAAATTTCCTTCTGTGTAATTGAACACCAGAGCTTCTGTGTCTCAACTGAAAATTTCATAACCTTTTCTCATCTCACATTTTTCTCCCTTTTATTCTTTGAGTAGGTACTTTATTTAGAAATAATGATAATAATAATAAAAAGAGGATGACCCCCTTCTCTATTGTTTAGAACAGCTTGATGAGATTGACGAAGGGCAGTTTACTCTTCACACATTACAGAATTGTCCAGTAGGAAGGACTTAGCAGGTTCTTCTGAGAATGACATTAGCTTTAAAAAAAAAACAAACCATAAATGGGGTAGGGGGAGCCTTCAATAGGGTAACCAGCTGTTTGGACTACTCAGCACAGTCCTTATTCACATGAAAGCATCCTGAGTGAAACAACAGGGAAGTGGACAGGGTTATTGTATTCCATTATACAGAAACACAGAGAATCCAAAGCACATATCTTTGTACTGAGCCCTATAGAAATGTAAGGAGATGCTTTAAAAACACAATCCATTTAAAAATAACCCTGTACAAATGCCATCTACCAGATGTCAAAGGAAATGAAGCAAAAATAACAGGGATCTTGATGGCTGGTAAAGCCAAAGGGATTTTTACAATGAGCTGTTTTAATGATAAGTCCTGATTCTTCCCAAATTAAAATGTTATATATACTTGGAATGCAGCACAAGATAATTTAGAAAAAGAATCAGTTTCCAGTTGAGTGGAAAAGACCCTAAACCGGAAGATTTGGGAAATCACATTTTTTTTTTCTTTTAATTGCTTATGATCAAGTATAGAAGCTTATTGCAAAATTTGTATGTAAATATCAAATGGCAAAGCTTAATTTTACATAAATCATGCATTTTTCCTTATTTTGCTAATGAAAAATAGTTAGAAATACTTTTAGAATAAAATGATCATAAATGAGCATCATGATTGCAGGAAATCTCTAAATTAAGAGTTGATTTATTATTTATTTTATGCTTTCTTTCCCAGGGTTGTGTGAAACTGAAAACAATTTGTTTCAGTTCAGTTTTGCAGCCTTGGAATTAAGTCAATGTCAGTATTTAAGCTCAATTACAATTTTCATTGTTATTTTTCCTTTTCAATATTGGAATGTAAACATAATTTCATTTCAACTGATGTGATTACTTGAATGATGTGAATTCTTTTCAAGGATATTATGATTTATCATGGAAACAAATAAAAATTAGTTGCTATCAGGATTTTCAAAGAGTAGCTTTTCACCTAAATATACAAGCTCCTGTAGTTTATACTTAAATAGATGAGTGGATCTGTGATCTCATCGATGGGTTGCCCTCCTCCAAAAGGGCGCATTATATCCATGCCTTCTCTTGTGAGACTCTCGTCCTTATACTCCCATGAATCCCCTACATCTGTCTAACATGCTAGAGTCCTTCCTCAAAATCTCAATGTCATTTGGTTGCCAAAACACCATGTAGGCAGTCTATTTGTTACTTTCATTTTCTGTTTGTGCTTCTCTTTGATTATATCTTTTTCTCTTGAGGCATGTAGCTTTTTCTTGGTGTATTCATGCTAGTTCCCCTTTACCCTGACATCTATCTTTCCATTGCCTTTTGGGTGATCCACACTTTTGATTACAAAGAGATTTTGGTATTCCACAAATTGTAGTTATGTTTTTCTTGTTGAGTCCTTTTCAGTTGTGTCCAATTCTTTGTGACACCACGTAGAGTTTTCTTGGTAGAGATACTGGAGTGGTTTGTCATTTGCTTCTCTGGCTCATTTTATAAATGAGAAACTGAGGCAAACAGGGTTAAGAGACATGCCCAGGATTGCACAGCTAGTTAGTGTGTGAAGTCAGATTTGAACACATGAAGATGAGTCTTCATGATTCCAAGCCCAGTGCTCTATCCACTACACCTGTTGTTGGTAGCATACAAATAATATACACGATGAAAAAGCAGAATTTTGTTTTCAGGTAGAAGCCTAAGGCTTATTCCGAGTGCTACACAGTTTCCCAAATGTCATTTAGAGCTCTCTTTTCCTCCTGTTTAGTTCTGGGCCTAGTTTACTGTCCACCTATAGTTCTATCCCCTCCCCAAATATATATACTGATGAACTAGCTCTGTGAGCTCTAGATCAGTTACGTATCAAATCTTGCACAATAGATATTCTGCATCTACCTGGCTTTTACTAATGTAGATAGTTAAACTGAACTCTTACGAGTGATTATCTCATTTAGGAGTTCTTATTCATTTAGGAATATCTCACTAGGCATTCTTAATGTGGGGTCCATGTACATTTAAAAAAATTAATAACTATTTCAATATAATTGGTTTCCTCTGTAATTCTGTGCAATTTATTTTATGCATTTAGAAACATTCTGAGACAGGTTCCATAGATTTCTCCAGGCATAATAAAAAACACAAAAAAGGTTAGGAACTCTTGCATACAGGGTTCCAGGACTGATGCAATCAACACAATGTCAACTGAAAAAAGGCACATCTGGAGAACCTCACCCATTTCCATTTGAACTTGGTGCTGACATCCTCCATGACCAGAGCTGTAACTAGCAGTTTGAATATCTGGGGCAAGCAGCAAGAAATGAGCCTTCAAATCTATTTTGCAATTCATGGTGTGAAAAGAATATAAGAAGTAATTAACACAAATACACAGATGGATGTTATTAACAACACACCATCTGGTAGCTTCCTATTTTAACTAATTATTCTTGCTAACTAGGTGCCAAGCTCTCTCCTTTCTATGCTGGTGAAGGAGTGCATGTCTTGTCAACGTGTAATGTAAAATTTAAAAATTACTCAATCTTTAAAGTAATTAAAAAAGATTTGCATCCTCTGAAATTTGCCCTCACTACCACTCCAGACAAAGGCCTAGTCACTTTACCCAAGTTATGGCTTTGTCTATTAACAGTGGTAGATACTTTGGCAAGCATACATTTCCTTGTTCTATGCCTAACTTGATATAAATAGGGGATTAACAAAGCTATCACTGTTATTTTATATATTAAGGAATCTTGTATTACCACATAGAAAATCAAGATAGAGTGAGGCGAAGATGAATTTATAAAGAGAGCCAATTTAACTAGATCATCTCAAGGGCATTTATGGATGAAACTGGAAGTTTAGCAGCGGACAAATGAAAAATGGAAACTATTTCGATATTTCTCTAACAAGCTCTTTTTATCAACCAATTAGCCAATAAGCATTTATTAAATACTGACTCTGTGTGTGTGTGTGTGTGTGTGTGTGTGTGTGTGTGTCTGTATGTAAGTATATGTAGGGCATAAGGTACAAGAAGACTGGAAAGTTGTTGGGGGTGGAGTGGGGTTAGGAAAAGGCTTTGAATACCAAATAGAGGATTTTATATTTCATCCTGGAAGTAATAGGGAATCACTGGAGTTTATTGAGTGGTAGGGGGGAGGAGGAGGAAAGGTTAACAGTGTCAGACTTGTGCTTTTTTAAAATAATTTTGTTGGCATAATGGAGGAGGGATTGGAGTAGGGAGACTTGAGATAGGCAGACCCACCAGCAGGCCATTGCAATAGGCATTAGGTGATGAGGGCCTGCACGAGGGTGTACCAGTATCAGAGGAGAAAAGGATACATATTTGAGAGATGTTGCAGAAGTGAACTTGACAGACATTGTCAACAGCTTCGTTGGGAGGTGAGAGATAGTGAGGGGTTGAGGATGACTCCTAGGGTGTGAGCCTGAGTGACTAGGAGGATGATGGTACCCTCAACAGTAATAGGGGAAGTTAGGAGATGAGCAGGGTTTAGAGGGAGAAGTAATGAGTTCAGTTTTGGACATATTGCTTAAGGTGTCTACTGGTCATACAATTTGAGGTCTCTGTGAAGAAATTGGAGATGTGAGACTAGAGGTCAGCAGAGAGGATAGAGAGGGATAGGTGGGTTTGAGAATCATTAGCATAGAGATGATACCTAAATCCATGGGAGCTGATGAGATCATCAACTGAAGTAGCGTAGAGAGGGAGAAGAGAGGAGGGCCCAGGGCAGACTATGGGATACCAGTGATTACTGGGCATGACCTAGATGAGGATTACTTCTCACTTGAACCCAGAATTGACTTTGCTCTCTGCTGCCAGGAGTGACATTTCTTAGAGCCACCTCCACTGATTCTTTCTGTTGGATTTGATATCTCCTGTTTGGCAGGTAGCTCCAATGCAAACGAAGCACGTGGCTGATGGGGAAAGAGAAGAGAGAAATCTCTTCCTCTGCTCTTCCCACCCCAAGCTTTCCTTTGGTAGAAGCCCAAAGGGAAAGGTAAAAAACAATCTCCCCTCAATATTTATGTTCTTTCATAGCTGACATTTTTTCCTCTAGACCTTCAGAGTTCACCCTCCATAAAACTCTCCTGCTTCAACTGTATTAAGAGCTGAGAAGCTAGCTTTGTAAAGCCCACTGCGGGGTATGGCCAACTTTGGATAGCCAATGGCGAGTTGCTCTCCAATATCATTAGAGAAAACTTCACACTTCATAAAGGTATAACAGAATGTAGACATATTTTGGCATTTCATTTAGCATATGTTAACACTTTGTTATCTCTGTTACCTACCCCCTTCTTTCCTATGATCATGTCAGCTAGACTGGGGGAAATCAATTGATCCCAGCTCTTTGATCATCTCTCCTCAGCCCTGCCCCAAACTTTACATACATATTTATTATGTACTTAGTCATCATCAATTAACATAAATTTCAATACAAAAAGAATAAGAAAGAGGATTGAATGTGAAACTATAAATTTCTGTTAGGTACAGTTTGTTTTTAAAAGTATATATTAAATTTAATAAGGTAGTAATAAAAATAACCAGTTTAGTGTCCCCTGCTGAACATCTTTTTTGATTTCTGTCTATATTTAAAATTTTTTATTGGGGCTCTGTTTTTTTCTTTTTTGCGTTTCTTTTACTTCCTACTGACTCCTTCCTCCTTCCACCCTACCCTTACTAGAAGCCTTGCCTTGTGAAAAATAAATATAGTCAGGCAAAACACATCAGCTCATTTGTTTTGTCTGAAAATTTATGTCAGATTCTACACCCCTAGTCCATCACTATTTTTTTCTGAGAGGTGGGAAACATTTTTCATCCTCCTTCTCATGGCTGCCAAAGGGATTTTCCTAAAGCATAGATCTGATCATATCACCACCTTATTCAAGAATTTCTAGTGATTCCCTCTTACTTTCAGGATTAGATAGAAAGTCCTTTGTTTGACATTTAAGCCTCTTTACAAGCTAGCCCCTTCCTACCTGACCAGTCTTTTTATATTTTGTTTCACCCAAGGCACTCTATGATTCAGCCATACTAACTTACTTGTTCCTTAAAAGAAACATTCCATCTTCCATTTTAATGACTTTGTACTGGCCATCTTCCATGCCTGTAATTCTCTTCTTACTCACCTCTGCCTCTTGGAATGCTTGGCTTCCTTTTAGACTCAGCTCAAACACAGCCATCTGCAGGAAATCTCTCTGGAGTCTCCTAATGGCTGTAGTCTTCCTCTCCAAGATTAATATACTCTGCATATATCTTCTATATACCCAATTATTTATGTGTTGCTTTCCTCATTAGAATGTGAGTTGCTTGAGGACAAAGACTGTTTTTGCCTTTTTTCTTTTTCGTATTTTCCTCACTTTGCTGGCACATAGTCATAAACACTTAATGAATATCTGTTGGCTGATGGATTGAAGCCATAATTGGTTACTGCATTGATCAGAGTTCTGAAATCTTTCAATGTTGTTTTACTTTTCATTATTGTAGTTATTATGGAAATTGTTCTCCTGGTTTTGCTTATTTCATTCTTCATCAGTTTATATATGTCTTCCCAAGTTTCTCTTATTTTTTAATACTCATTTCTTACTATATAATACTATTCCATTATGTTCACATGCCATAATTTGTTAAGCCATTTCCAAATTGATAGGCGCCTACTTAATTTCAGTTCTTTGCTACAAGAAAAAGTGTTGCCATAATATATATTTATACATTGGGATCTTTTCTGTCTATCTTTGATTCCTTTGGGGTTTATGACTAATCACCAACATTGGGTCAATGTGTGTGTACAGTTTAGGAAAAAATTTTTTTTTGCAGGGGGGAGCGGAGTTTAGCTACAAATTACTTCTTAGAATAGTTAGACCAATTAGTAGCTCTACAAACAATGTATGTCTTTTCACTAACTCCTTCATCCATTGCTGTTTTTATCTGTTGTCATCTCTACCAATCTGATGGATATGAGATGAAACTTGAAAGTAGTTTTGACATTTTTCTTATTAGTTGTGATTTAGAGTTTTCTTTCTTATTGTTGTTGATAGTTGTATTTCTTCTTTTAAAAACTTCTGTTTGTACTCTTTGACCACATATCTATTGGGAATGGCTTTTGTTCTTCGATGTTTGTATTAGTTCCCTCTACATCTTGAATATCAGACTTTTATCAGAAAAATATCCTAAGTTTTTCCTTAGTTAACTGCTTCTTTTCTTATTTTAATGGATTTCTTTCTTATGATAGCTTTTCAATTTTATATTATGTTGTTCATTTTATCTTCTCTGATCATCTCTATCCCTTATTTATTTAAGAATTCTTCACTTAGTTAAACTTAGGAAAAGTAATTTCTTCCATTCCCTCTATTTTTTTTTAAAAGAAATGACCTTTTATATTTAAGTCATATGTTCAGTTGGAGCTGATTGTCATATATAGTGAAAGATACTGGTCTAAATCTAATTTTTGCCAGACTATTGCCAGTTCTCCTAGCAGCTTTTGTTGATTGGAGACTCCTTAAGCCAGTAGTTAGTATCCTCGGCTTTATCAAGCACTGTGTTACAGTGTTCACTTGCTTCTGGGTCTTAGTCTCTTCCACTGACCAACTTTTCCATTTTAATCAATACTAAATAGTTTCAATGACCAGTAATTTAGTAATTGCCAAATTTCAGATTGTCAATGGAAAGTTGCAGTTTCAGTTTTTCAGAGACTTGTATTTCATGACTTGTAACAATTCAGTATCATCAAAAGAAAATTGTTGATAAAAATCTGGGTCTTTAAAAATTTTTAACCATTAGGGATCACTGTTGGCAACCTCCATGATCCTTTTAAAAAATAAGGGCCAGGAACTAGCAATTCAGTACACACTCTGGCAGTTATATGTTCCACCAATTACCAGAGAGCACTTAAGGGAAATGCCAAGCTCTCTGGTCCTCAGAAGTCTGGCTAGCTTAGAACCATGGTCTTGTCCCTTTTGTGGGGGGAGGAGTAATGCTTGTTTTGTTAGTATACTGCTGTGATGTCTGTAGATTTATCTGATTAATTTTTTGGCCTGTCCCTCAACTGAAGGGAAAAGCTCCCTTCTTCCTCTTATTTATTTATTTTTAAACTATGTATCTGTGAAGTGATAATAATAGAACATAAAGAAGTTAGTTATGTAAGCATGGATTAAGTGTATACAGTGCTTTATTCATACCATAGAAGCAAAAGGAATAAAATATAGTAAAATAGCTACCACATGGGCTATGTGCTCATAGCTTCAATTATTTTCATAGTGGTCTTTTTGCAAATATTTATCATGAACAACACTGCAATATGAGATGGCCAAATGTTCCATTTACTTTTAGAAACACGACACAACCTACTTTGCCAACATATATATTTGCTACTTTAAGAATCTTTCAATTTAGTTATAACCTTCTTTTGCTTTTTTGGGTTTTGTTTACAGTAAGAATGGCAAGACTGATATGATTCACTTCTTTCAGTAGTATGTACATTTGTTAGTCATTGGACAAGGGCCTTACTTTTAGAATACCAAAAGCTGTTAGTGATAATAGAAGGTTTAAAAACTGTGATTTTTAGGACCACATACCCTCTACTTTGCCATTGTCAAGGCAGAACAAAAGGACTACATGGAATTGAAGGCCACTTTGCATTTTCCTTTGGTGGATTGCCCTTGTCAAGGAATTCATAGCCAAATGGCTCCCTGTACTTAGCTAGATTGGTCCTCCAAAAAGAGAATATTTGTTTCTAGGACCATACTCAAAGCCTCTGCAACATGATTGAACCTGCTGCAACTTACCTCTTTCTCTTTTGTCCCCTCCCTTCAACTAACAGCCGACTTCAAGAAACGTGTTACAGTGAGACATCAGAGTGGAACTTCAACCCAGTGATACAAAGTATTTTAATACATTGGGCAGATATGACACAATACTTATATATCATCTTGACTTTTTAAAAATCATTTTTACTTTTTGTTATTTTGTACTTGACAAACACCCATGTCGTTCCTTCAGCCCTTCTTTCCTTCTTCCCTTTGGCCCCTCAAATTAAATAAAAATAAACTCTCAAGCAAAACAAATTCATACATCGTTCATGTTTTAAAACATTCATCTTCTACATCTCACATTGCAAGAAGGACAGCTTACTTTATATTGGTCCTCTGGAGTTGCGGATGCTCATTGCATCGATCAGCAGCCCTGAATCTTTCAAAGTTGTTCTTTACAGTGTTGTAGGCACTCTATAAATTGTTCTTAGCAAAATACGTAACAAACTTTACCATTGTTGTGTTAGCCCCAGAGTCACAGTCAACATGAGATCATCTTAGATAAGCGCCAGAAGACTCGCTGTAATCTAGAAATGATTTGGTGAGTCCCGGGCTGCATCATTCTCAGGCTAGAAGGCACCCTAGAGGCTTGGTAGTTTCCAGAGATGATATGGCACTTCATATGTTCGGTAATTTGAGTTTGGGATTGATCCTGATGACCATCTTAGATCTGTTTCCTATCACATATTAACCTTTGTGTGGTCCCAAGAATCAACTTCCCTTCCTGGAAGTTATTCGAATGAGAACAGAAATGCTTCCACATTTTCTTGTGTCTGTACTTGTATTCTAAGATATGACTTGACTGCTTTCCCAGGGGCAGGAAAGATAAGTCAGGTTTTTTGGAGGGAAACATTTGCTCCATTGTTTCAGCTCCCTCCTTTTTTTAGTTTTTACAGAAGAATATTTACTTCAAAGGTATAGCAAGAACACATACAAACATTTCTCTCTCAATGCCTACTGGGCCATTAATAATCACTACATTTTTTGGATCACTGGGGAAAGGACGGGAATTAAGTTCACGGTTTAGGTTAGGAAAGGAGGAGAACATACACTCAAGTACCTACAATATGTTAGGCACTCTACTAAGTGCTTTATAGATATTATCTCCAATCCTACATAATTCCAACCCCAAATCCTCCTAGTCTTTGTTCTTTGCTCTTGCTTTTTAGGCCTTCCTTGCTGGGATGGTGACAGCCTTTGACCTGGGGTCCTGGCTTCAAGGTCACTGCCTCTTGAGCTCCTAGATACTAGGGACTCCATATTTTGTACCTAAAACTGAAAGGGAAATGTGAAACTGACTCAAACCGCAAGTCCAGTTCTTGCGGCCACAGGGGCATTAGATCCCCCACTTTTTTTTAAGATCTTGTCTTCAGATTCTGGTTTGCTTTTAGTTGGATGACAGTGGACAAGGCAATTTTCCTCCAGGTTTCCTTAATCAGAAAAATTGATGAGCATCTTAAATTGTGGCACCCACTTGAATTTAATCAAAATAAGTAGACCTTTATTCATGTCTCTGTGGGTAAGAGGAGTGTTCCGTAAGTAATCATCAGCCTCCATGACAGAGGGATGTTATCCAGAATTCTAAAAGCTGGTAAGATAACAACTATATTGACTTGGGTGATATTGATACTGTTTGGGCTATATGCAACCTCCAGGTTTGGTCATGATTATATTCCTTTATTTGTCAGACATTACTCTACAATAGTGATGCTGTTGCTGCTGCTGCTAATAATAGATCACATGTCAGTAATGTTGTTGAAAGAATTAACACCGTTATTATGTGCAGCTTAAAGAATGACCTTAATATTTAACATTAGAAGGGAAATATTGAAACAAAGGAAAAATTTGCCATCAACACAGTGTTGCAGGTCTGCTTAATTGGACCATAAGTCCAGGTAATGGTAATTTCATTACAAAAAAAGAAGTATTCATCCACTGTAGTTTTTAATGGAATTAAAAAAATTGGCCTGATTATAGAATAATGTAACTTTTGGAAAATTTAATTTATTGCTGCTTTTTTATACATCAAGTAATAGATCTTAACAGATACTGAAACAAATCCCTTAGAAGTATACTTCTTGAAAAAAGTTGGATTGTCAGTTGCTAGCAGAAAGGAAAGATGTGTCCTTTACCTTTGAAAGTGTGCTACTAACATTGACCATTATATTTGGCCAATCTTTTTTGGCCTCTCTCTGTTGTCTTTATTTATGTTGTTATAGTCAGTGTGTGTACTGTTCTTTTGACACTGCTTTCTTCTCTCTGCGTTACTTCATATGTCTTCCTACATTTCTCTGAATTTTTCATATTTGTCGTTTCTTATGACACAGCAATATTCTATAACATTACTATATTTTGTTCAAAATATAACTATTTTGTTGTAGATGAACACTATAATTTTGTTCAGCCATTCCCCAACTGTTGGGTACATGTTTTGTTCCAGCTTTTTGTTTTCACAAATATTGGTGCTAAGAACATTTTTGTACATATGAGACCCTTCTTTCTCTCGATTATGTCTTTGAGATAAAGCCCTAGTAGTGGGATTTCTGGGTCAAAGGGTATGAAGAATTAGTAACTTCTCTTGCATAATTCCATGTTAGTTTACAGAATAGTTTTGTCACTTTGCATATCTCCATCAGTAATGAATTAGCATTGCTCTATTCCCTCAGCCCCTCCAATATAGAGATTTCTCATTTTTAAAAACATCTTTGCTAGCTTGGTAGGTATGACGACTCAGAGTTTTAATTTAGATTTTGGTAATTAATAGTGACTTTAAGCATCAGTGATTCTGAATAAGCACCAGATGCTTTTTTCAGATTTATATTTCCTTTTTTGAAAATCATTTCTTTTGAATCTTTTTGAGATCTTTTGACCATCCTCTAATGGAAAATGGGTCTTAATATATCGTATTCATGTTATTTCCCTATAAATTTTGGCTGATAGATTTTTATCAGAGAGAGTTAATGCAATTAATCTCTTTTATTTTGATTCTAGCTGCATTGATTTTGCATGTTCAAAGACTTTGTATTTTTGCATAGTTCAGGGTATCTACTTTGCATTTTGTGATTTATTCTATCCCTTGTCTGGGTCCAAATTTTTCCCTGTCCACCATAATTGTGGAAGATATAACTTCTATTTTTTTAGTGGTATGGCTTTTTATGTTAGACCATTCTTCTGTTTGGAATTTACAGTAGTATATTGTATAAGATGTATATCTCAATCTATTTTTGTCAAGCATTCTTTGAGTATTTCCAATATTTTGTGTTCTGATGTTTACTAAGTGATAGATTGTTGTGCACATTTGTTTTTAGATCTGGTTTACCTAGTATATTTTACTGGTCTACTTATTTTTTAAATAATATCACACAGATTTGATAATTACTGGTTTATAATACAGTTTCAGAACTGTAGCACTAAGGCACTCTTCTTTCTACTTTTAAAAAATTATTAAAACCCTTGAAATGATGGACCTTTAATTTCTCTAAAAGAATTTGTTATCATTTTGTCCAATTCTATAAAGTATCCCTTGGGTAGTTGGGCGGGTAACACTAAATCTGTAATTTGGTAGTGTGGTCATTTTAATGATAATAATATAATTTAAAAAGATGTACTTCTAGAGGAGTATAATGGCCCTGAAGAGGACAAAGATGAAAAAAGCATCTAGACTAGACTAAATATATGCAGAGGAGGTTTGAGTTATAAGCAACATTGTTATGAGGATATTGAAGGATTGATTCTTAAGTTATCTGAAAGAGAAGACACTGAATAGATAGAAAAAACTTCAGACCTTATTGTCATCCCCCAAGTTTGACCAAGAGCACGTCAACAACCACTGACATATATTCCTGCTTTTCCATCTAAATAAAAAAATTTGTTAGGAAAAGCAATATATGCATTAATCAACCAATAAATCAATCAAGAAGCATGTCAGGGGTGAAAAGTGAACCTTGATGCAGGATTAGAAAGGAACAGTGGAACTTAGCGGTGATCTTTACCTTCACAAACTGAATGAAAGATAGAGAATGACACCTTACTGTACTTATTGTAGACATTTGTTTTGGTAGTGGGAAGTGCTTCCTCAAAGGTGTCTCATGCAGGTCCCTAAATTATATGAATCCTTGAAAAATAAAATAATAGAGAGAGCCTTGTTGATCTACCCTCTGTGCATTACTCTTGAGTGAGGTTTAAACAGGAAGATTAATAGGAATTTTAAAAGAGAAGTGGTGTAAAGGATGTCATTAAAGAAATATACAATCAGAGAACAAGATGGTTTCCCATTTGGTGATGATGCCAGAGAAGCAATAGATAATCTACAGCCTACATACAATACTGATGATGTGAGGAGAATATGGGGAACGCCCCTAGAATGTTGGATATATTCTACCTCCCTCTCCCTGCAGTGGTGAATTTATGGCAGGTAATAGATAAAAGTCACACAGGATGGGCAAACAGGAGTGGGTTGCAATGTACATCAATGGAGGTAATACCCACACCCATGATGAGATCACAGTTCCATCGCCATGCTTTCTAGCAAGGATTAGGAAATATCTCTCCTTTTATTTCCTATTATCATGTATTTTATTTCCTTTTATTAAATGATAAAAATTATTTTGTAATTAAACTTATATATGTCCCATGTCTGTCTGATTTAGGTAAATTCTCAGATATTTAATGCATTTCATTGTTATCTTAAATGGAATTCCTGTTCTTTACTTTCTGGGTAGTAGTTGTTGATGTGCTCTTGGTCAAATTTGAGGGATGATAATAAGGTCTGAGGTCTTTGCCTATCTATCTGATATCTTCTCCTCTATCAGATAACCTAAGAATCAATCCTTCAACATCTTCATAACGGTAATATACAGAAAGACTGTTGTTTGCTGTGAATTCATTTTAGACTCCGCTACTTTACTGAAGCTATCAATTATTTTGATTAATTTTATTGTTGCTTTCCTAGGGTTCTCTATCTTCATAGAGAAATAATTATGTCTCTTCTTTGCCTATATTTATCTTCTTTATTTCTTTTTCTTGTTTTATTGTTAGAGCTAGAATTTGTGTCAAATAATAGTGGACACAATGGGCATCCTTGACCACTGATCTTTTTGACAAAGCTTATATTTAGTATTTCTCTGTTATAAATAATGCTTTTCCTTGTTTTTAAATAGATATTTGATCATATTCAGGAAAGGTCCTTTTATCCCTATGCTTTTCAGCCATTTAAAAAGAAACATAAATGAGTGCTTTTTTTTGTTGATGCATTTTCTATGTACATATATAAAATGTGATTTTTATTATATTTTATTAATGTAATTTATTGTATTCTAGTTTTTCTAATGTCATTCTTGCATACCTGGTATAAATCAAATCTGGTTAAAGGGGAATTATTTTTGGATATGTTTGGATATAATTTTTATTAATATATCATATATATTTGAAACAACATTCCTTAGCCTTATTGGCCTATAGTTTTCTTATTTGGCTTTATTACTCCCTTGTTTCAGAATCAGGACCACATCTGTCTCATTGAAGGAGTCTGAAAAGCTACCTTATTTTCCTCTTTTGGTGAAAATTATACATATCATAAGACTTATTTGTTTCTTGAACATTTAGTAAAATTTACTTAGAAATTTATTTGGAACAGTGGTTATATCCTTTGTTAGTTCATTTATGACTTGTTCCATGTCTTCTTTTGACATTGAGCTTAGTGGATTCTTTTTTTCCTGGTTTATTTATCTCAGTATTTTATATTTATGTAAATGTTCATCTGTGTCATATGATTTCAGTTTTTGGGTCAAATAATTAGGCTTCTGATAATTTTCTGGGTTTATTTTCCACTTTCAGGAGGTCTGCTTTTGTGTTCATTTTGGGATTATTAATGTTTTGTTTCCTAGACTTTTTAGTTGTGTGCAGACTTCTTTGGCCTTCTCTTGTATTTTGTTAACCTAAGTTTTCAGAGACAAGTTTTCCTCCAAGGACTGCTGTAGTCAGATGTATTGTAGTGGACAGAGCAATAGACTTGGAGTCAGGAGAGATCTGAATTCAAATTCTACCTGCAAAACTTACAGAATCCCTCAGAATCTATTTCCTCACATGTAAAATGAGAATAATAATACATGCAACTCTTACCTGACAAAGCTGTTGTGAGAATCAAATGAAATAACATGCGAAGCAGTTTCTACATTTTTATAATGTTATTCAAATGTCATCTGTTATTATCTCACAAATTTTGGGATGTTATCATTTTATTGTTGTTATTTTAAGAGTATTTTTTTTTTGTTATTCCATTTTATCAAGGAGTAGTGTTTAGAAGGCTGATTTTGGAGTCAGGAAGATAGAGGTTCATATCTGGTCTCTGATACAAACTGTCTGGCCCTGGGTTAAGTCACTTAACCTCTTATATCCCTGGCAAATCTCTAAGACAATTTTGTTGTTTGGTTGTTAAGTCGTATCCAACTCTTTGTGACCCCGTATTGGGTTTTCTTGGCAAAGATACTGGAGTGGCTTACCATTCCCTTCTCCAGTAGATTAAGGCAAATAGAGGGTAAGGGACTTGCCCAAGGTCACACAGCTAGTGAGCGTCTAAGGCCGAATTCAAACTCAGGTCTTCCTGATCGAAGGCTTAGTGCTCTATCCACTGAGCCACCTAGCTGCCCCTAAGACAATAAGTTTCATAAAAGTTGTTGATCTGAAGGCAGGTAGGTGGCACAGTGAGTAGAGCACCATCCCTGGAGTCAGGAGGACCTGAGTTCAAATCCGGCCTCAGACACATGGCACACTTACTAGCTGTGTTCCCTTGGGCAAGTCACTTAACACCAATTATCCTGCCTTTCCCCCTTGCAAAAAAAAAAAAGTTGTTGATCTGTCTTGGTAAAAGGAATTTTTTTTTTCACTAGGAATTCTCTACAACAATAAAATCAGAGGTCTGGATCCTTTTTCCCACCAAAAGATTAGTTCTACCTTTTTTTTTTAAAACTACCTATTCCTTAGGATAAGTATATTTAGTCATTATTTAAATCTATGTCCTTTGTCTTTTATTGTTGTTTCCTCTCATTGATTATATATTTTTTCACACTATAGTTTTTGTAAAGGACATCTTTGATATTTGTCTTTCTGTATTTATTTGTGAATTCTTTATGACATAGTATGTGGTCAATTTTTATAAAAATGCTAAGTTGTACTGAAAAATATGTATATAACTTAAAATCCCCATTCCATAATTGCCAAAGTTCTATCATATCTAGTTTTTCTCACTGCATGTTAAGATCTCTTTTTTATTTTTTCTTTTTCTTTCTGTAAGATTTTTTTAAAGTCAAAAAGAATTGCTAGCAATTATAGCTTTACTATCTTGGTCTTCTTGTAACGTATCTGTTCCTTGAAGAACGTATACTATGCTATTCAGTACATGTATAATATTGATATTGTTTCATATGTAGTATAATGGATACAGTATCGAACTAAGTCAAGGAGATCTAGATTCCATTTTTGTCTCTGAAACTTACTAAGTGTTTGACCTTTACTAGATCACAGAAACTTTATTTGCCTCAGAGAACTGCCTAGGACTCAGCTCCTGTATCATAGATGAATTGCTATTTGCATTGATGGAGGCAGCTCCAACTCCAGGAGTTCCCCACAGTCACAAGAACACTACTATTAACCCCCTAGCTTGTCTCTTTTTGTTCCGTCATTGACTTTTAGACAAGAAGGAACTTCAAGAAGATTAATCTTTTCTCTCCTTGTGGAATTAAGTGCTATTAAAAAAAAAAACCTGGACATTATATATTTTTATAAAAGTCATTTATGCAGCACATCACTTAACCCTTTTGAGTTAAAAGTTATGCCTCCCTCCCTTTCTCTCTTCTTTCCTTTTCTTCTTCCTTCCTTCCTTCCCTCCTTCTTCCTTCCCTCCCTCCTTTCTTTCTTTTTCTTTCTTTCTTTCTTTCTTTCTTTCTTTCTTTCTTTCTTTCTTTCTTTCTTTCTTTCTTTCTTTACTTCTTTCTTTCTTCTTTCTTTCTTTCTTTCTTTCTTTCTTTCTTTCTTTTTTCTTTCTTTCTTTCTTTCTTTCTTTCTTTCTTTCTTTCTTTCTTTCTTTCTTTCTTTCTTTCTTTCTTTCTTTCTTTCTTTCTTTCTTTCTTTCTTTCTTTCCCTCCCTCCTCCTTCTATATTAATGAGCGAGTTCATCATATTAAGGTCAAAGTTAGTGCAGACATATGATTAAGCTTAGTCCACTGAAGCTCAGAACCTTTGAGCTCAAAAGCTCTACCAAATTCAACCTCTTTGGTATCAGGGATTGTAAGTGTGTGACCACTCCCATCTTTTGTTTATTACATTTTATTTAAGTTTCTTATATTCACTTTGTCTTTTTTTTTTTTTGTCAGATCTTTATTGGGTAAGTGGGGAAGGTTGGCAGGGTCCAGTCCTTCTTGGCAGCAGCCTTCCTCATGGCAGCTAGGACGTGGCTGAGCTCCTCTCTTCCTCTTGCCTTGGACGTGAGTTCCCACCCTTTTTGTGATGAACTTAAGGGTTCTCTTATCTTTAGAGACCTTCAACAATTCCATGGCGTGCCTCTCCTAAGGGGCAAATCCACACACTTTCCGGATCGAATCTCTCACAAACTTGGTGTGTTTGTTTCATCGCTCAAGAAGGTGGCAGTGTCACGGCTTTGAAATGTTTTTGGTAACTTTGTGGCCCTTGTTGAGGCCCACCAGCCATGGGGTATTGGATGGCCATGGCTGTGGTGGTACTGCAGCCTCAATGGCAGCCACAGCAGATGGGGGGAGGCACTTTATTTGTCTTTTAAACACTGCTCAACTAGTTTTCTCAACAGAAATAGTCGGAAGTCCTCAATTCTGTTAGAGTCTTTTAATTTCAACTTTTCAGCATATATATATATATATATATATATATATGTACACATACCTACATATATATATATATACATACATACAGAGATATGATCTAATAACCATTTTTTCTCATAAAATATATATATGTATGTATACACACATATTTTAGTAAAACCACTATCCGTTGTTTTTTTATATTTTATATCCTAGCAAGTTCTTCCACTTCTTATTTGTGATGCATGGTCCTACATAATTCCGACTGAAGATCTCTGCTACTTGTTCTGCCTCTTCTTGACTTGCAATATTTTATCTTTAAGCTTTAGAGGGTAGCGAATGCATTTCAAGGTAAGCTAAATTTCAGGTTTCTCTCTGCTATTTTCTTGTGGGTTTTGTTGAGCTACACTTTTGTATTTTTGTTCCTGTAGTTCTGAGCAACATTTGTTTTTATGATTTCTTGATTATGGTACTCAAATTTTTGTTTCATCATATTTTTATGAGAAAAAATGGTTATTAGATCATATCTCTGAGCTCTGTTTTCCAGGTCAATTGCTTTTATTGTAGCTATCTCATATGTTCTAATTTTGTTTTCTTTTGACTTTGCTCTAATATTTCTCATCAATCACTAAATATTTTGGTTCTACTTTCCCCGTTCTTATTTTTAGAGATTCCATTGGTTTGAAAATATTTTCTATCTTTTGTTTTAATTCGCCAACATTCCTTAATGAAAAAGTTTTTTTTATTAAGAACTCTAATTTCATTTCTTATCTTTTCCTTCATTTATTAGTCCTTTCAATCATTTTCATTATCTTGTAGTTATTTTATTCTCTTTTCTAATTTGCTAGATGTAATTATTATACACTTATTTTCTCTTATTGTTTTATCTTAGGATTCCTTTACCTTGGCACAGGGGTGGTGAATTTGTGGCTTCGAGGCTACATGTGGCTCCCTAGGTCCTCAAGTGCAGGCCTTTGACTGAATCCAAACTTCACAGAACAAATCCCCTTAATAAAAGGATCTGTTCTGTTAAACTTGGACTCAGTCAAAAGGCCACACCTGAGAACCTAGAAGGCCACATGTGGCCTTGAAGCAGCAGGTTCTTCACCCCTGCCTAGGTGTATTTCTTCTTTCTTTTAGCAGTGCTTTGCTAGCTCATTTTTTCGGTCTTTTACTGTGACCCGCCATGACTCCCCTCCCCTTGGGGTTCCTTTCTCCTCTTTTAGCTATGGTTTGTTGCTTTATCTTCCATCTTATTTGGCATATTTATAATTGTCATTGTATATACACTGTTTGTATAATTGTATATGTACATGTCTCTACCAATAGAATATAAGCTCCTTGAGGGTAAGGACTGTTTTATTTCTGTCTTTGTATCTTCCCTGCCTCTTACATAGTAGGTGGATAACAGATGTAACTGGGATTACCACCTCTCGCTCAGCCTTCTTGATAAAAAATACCTTTCCAGATAGACTGCAGTAGACTTGGTGTTATTCTGCCTGTTTCTTATCCAAGCATGCTTCCTCTCTCTTGCCCAGATCACTGAGGTTGGGTAAACATATGAATTTCAGCTGACTGGTGATAACTTTTTAGAGGAACTCTATCACACTTACACACAGTCACCACAGCCTTTGTCATTGTAGCCACTATCACTAGACAGAGCCTCAAGCATAGCATGGAAAGAGCAAAGATGATTAGGTAGCCAAGAGCACAGAGAATGTAATCCTCAGCCCTTTTTTTTCCCTGTAGGGACTACATTCTGGGGGTATCTTTCCTTTTTGTTTCTCTTCTGTTTTTGTTGCTGTTCTTTCATTCGATACTTTTTTTTTTTTTACTAGGGAGCATCTGGATTTAGGCACAATCTCTTCCAAGGACATCTTTCCAGAAGTCCTAATGATATGGTTCTTTAATGAAAAGAAAAAAAATAGAAATTTCTGGAAATCATGCAATTTTTTTTCTAAATCCCATATATATTTATATGTACATAAATATATATCTATATGTTATACTCTATGTTTTGGGGAGTTCTATAAGTATGTGACAGACTTTCAATTCAATTTAGCAAAAATGATTTCTATTGATCTGATTTTTAAAAAATGAAGCTGTTTAGCTTTAAACTATAAGTCTTTCACATATATGGCCACCAGACATTCACTGCCTTCAAACTGAACTGAATTAATATTGATAAATGTCATTCTTTCAGTGCTCATTGAAAAAAAAATCAGGTTTTGATTGTTTTTCTTGTTAGTCGTATAAAGGCATTTTCCCTCAGCTATATCCACTTTATACACTGAACCTGGTTTTGATTAAATGATTTAATTAGTTTTCATGGAGAGAAAGATCTTAGACCTAAAGGAGATATTTAGAACTAGCATATACTGGATTTAAGAGAAATGAGAAAAGGCTACTTGTGTGGTAACCATTATGGTTCTCTTCCACATCTAAGACTAAAAAAAAGTTGGTTTGGAAAATGTATTACAGAAATATTACCTTGTTTATATTTTATTATGATCATAACTGTAGTTTAATACACAGCAAAAGCTAGTGTTATAAATGTTAAAGCACATGACAGAGTCAAGATGTTGCTCTAGCTTTCCTATTAATAATCCTCGAAACCCTCTGGAACATTTTGCTCAGCTAGTAAAATATCAAGAAGAATAATTATAGTGTATAAAAATAGCAAAAGAATAGTACAGTAGGTCAAACAGTTAAAGTATGTTTTACAATACTTATAATCTTTTCTTTTTCTTCTTAAAATTCCTGGTGGCATCGATTCCTGATTTTCTGCTGTCAGCACCTGTATTCCTTAAATTAAAGTGCTATTCCTATATACTGTACTCATGGTAAATCTAGTTAGATGCTTATATACTGTCATTATATGAATATACTTTCCTAAATACATATTAAATTACATTAATAATAAATTCTTGATAGATGAAGCATGTTGATAAACCAAACCCAGCATATCTCATGCCACGAAGCCATCCTTGATTCTACCCTCTTCTTCCTTCCTTTTATTAAATCAGTCATGGAATCCTGTTCAGTCTTCCTTTGAAATATACCCTAGTCTAGATCCTTTTTACTCCCACCTGGTTTCCCATAATAGTCCTCTTTGCCTTTACTTTCACTCTGCTTTAATCTCTTTTGCACATTATTGATAAATTTATTTTCCTAAAACACTGCAATTAAATGTAATTCCCCTGCTACCTACAATGAGAATATCCTGAGCAAAATTGTTTGTTGTTTACGGGTAGTCCTGGGACAATAGCTGTGAATTACCTATCAGGTTTCTATCCCTGTTACCCGGATCCAGTTCTCTGGTATCTCGTCTCTCCCTCTCTACCCTTCTTGCCTTACCTCACTAGGTATGTTGGGTTTGGGGAGTTGGGGAGGAAGGGTTCCAAAGACGTGAGTAGAGAAACAATAGCTACTGTGCTTGGTCTCTGGGAGGAAGAGCAGGAGCAGGGGCAGTCCTGTCTATAGGCAAGATTTCAATATGGTATTGACTTTGACTTCCCCACACCTCTCTTCTTGGTGTTCCTCTCTTACCTACTGTCAGCTTCTGCCCTGACCCTCAGGAATCTAGTGCTCTTGTGCTGACATTTTCTTGTTCAAAGACACGCACTGCAGTATTTCATCCAGGCCTAACCTTCTTGATGTTGCAAAAATATACCTCCCCTTCCTCTACCTGCATGGAAACTCTAAATTGTGAATGTCTGAAAGGTGAGAAACCTTTCTTAGTCTTCCTTAATCTTAGTCCTTTCCCTCTGACACTACCCACAATTTATCCTTTATATATCTTATTTGTATGTAGTTGTTTACATGTTGTGCTCATGAGCTCCTTAAGGAGCTGGGACTGGTTGTTTTTTGCCTTTTTTGTATCCTTAGTGCTTAGGGAACTTAATAAATGCTAGTTGATTGATTAGAAATATTTTCTTGTCAAACTAAATCAATCTGTAATTAGAGCACTTCCAGGCATTATTGGGGAGGTTTATTTAGGCACAATAGAAGATCCTCTTCTTTAATTGAAACCCTACTGGATTGTAAACTCCATAAGGGAAGAATTGGGTCTTATTTAATTTTTATTTTCTCAGAGCCTTCATCGCGCCTTGTCCACAGCAGTCACTTAACGAATGTCTATTGAACTGATAACTCTCTTCCAACAAGTATGAAGGCTAGGCAGATTTTGTAGTGACTTGCATAGAGTGCACAATAATTGTTTTCCTGTGATTGCCAAGGAAATGTTATCAAGGCTGGTCTTTTTCCTTTAGGAGAAGATAAAGGTCCTCCCTGTACTCCACGTTATCAGGAAGAATGAAGTCTTCCTTTAAAAATAATCTAACCACAGATGGTACTGTGAGGAAGATTTTGGCTGTAGAAGTAGCATAACTCCTACCCTTTGGAATTTTGGGGGTTTCCCTCAGTGTGTGGCCATTCTTCTTAGACCTTACCTTAGAGATCTTCCTCCTCTCACTCAGGGCAGATGACCTTCTTTTCGTCCACACCTGTACAGTTATCCCTTCCACATTGTGACTTTTCCCTGTTGGGGTTTTGATATATCACAGATCGGCATAAGAAATTAAACGGGAATTTTGGAGGGAGTTTTGCAGGAGCCGCAGATGACTTGTGAAGGACAGTGGCTTATATGTATGTGTGTGTATACACACACACATATATGTACATATACACATACATATATACACACATAGGTAAATACATATAGTATTATATTTTTACATATATCTGTATCTCTCTCTATAGTATTGTATTAGATAGACAGAAAGATAATATTATATAATTTCAACCCAAATTTTATAATAAGGTACTATAAACACCCCATAAAGGAAAAAGAAAAAAATCAGACTTCTTCTCTGGTATGAAGGGAGGGCCAAAACCCTCTGCAAGGTGGAAGCGATAATTGTGCTTTACTCCTCATTCTACAGGCTGAAGCTTCACTGAAATGCGTCCCCCCCAAATCACCTGAATCTGGTTTTCTAATGGCTCCATAGCGTAGGACTGAGTCACAAGTATGACATTCATCTATATCTACTATTTAAGAGTCATTAATAAAGTCAGAATCATAGGATTCTCTCTCCTTCAGCTCCGCCTCCAGTTGGGTAAAGGATTGGTGAAGGGGAGAGAGAAAGGATTATCTATTGCTTTTCTACTCCTCCACCCCTAGAGAGAGAAGATTAATCTTCTGTCTTCCTTTTTCTTGTACCACAAACTATTTACTGTCTTCTGCCTTATAACTCCTCTGTATGTAATTAACACACATGGATCATGAAGAAAGTATAAGTGAACCTAGCTTATAGGAACAAAAATCAGGAAGTAGAAAAAAACTTAGAGAAAATCTTGTAGAAAGTATCTACTGATTTCAAACATAAGCAAAAGATGAGATGGGAGAGAGAAGGTGTTAAACATTGTTTTTCCTTTCGTTGATCCCAAGGAGTGACAACAGACCACAGCATCAATCTGTTCTAGCTACCTCATCCCAGTTCCTTCTTAATGAGAAGCTGTGGCCATTGAATTCACATATGCGATGCCCAGAGTTTATTCTCTGAATTCACTTTGCAGAAAAAGCTTGCAGAGGTTTCTCTCCTTTTCCACCCTTCCACCCTTCTTCTTCCCTCCCTCCCCTCCCTCTTTCCTTTTCTTCTTCTCTCTCTTTCTCTGTCTGTGTTTCTCTGCTTTCCGTTATGTCCTTACTACTGTACATGTTCCACTTCAAACTCAAATCTCATCCGAACTTCTTGTCTAGCTCTTTGGCATCTCCTCCAACTAACTGACTGCTTCTTCTCTTGTTACAATGCTCAGTTAGAAAAAAAATTCCATAGAATATGTTTTGCATGACTTCACATGTATAATTGGTATCACATTGCTTGCCTTCTCAATGGGTGGAGGAGGGGCATACTGGAGGGAGAGAATTTGGGACTCAAAATTTTTTTTAAAATGTTAAAAAAAAAAAGAAAATCAAAAAAGAAGAAAAAGAAATAAAACCTCTTTAGTACCCTGGAAGTCTGTTCTGCATGCTCCCACAGACACTCCAGGCACAGAGCTCTTGGTACTCTAACTCCTTTCCAGGAATGGAAGAAATCACTGGCTGTCCAGGGCTATGATTCTCAGAAATCCATGCTGCCAGATTCTGGAGTCTTTTCTTGACTTCGGGGACAGGCTACTTGGTTACCAATGGAAGAAGAAATTAACTGTAAAAACAAAGAAGAAAAGAATTTGTAGAAGCAGAGGAAAATCCTGACCTGTGCCATGATATTGGAGAGTAGAATTTGACACAAAGGAGAGAGGAAAGAAAGAACACTGAACACTGGGGGCTAAGTCATAGATATGAGTTTATTCTGTAAGAGTAGGGAGCTGGACCCTTTGTGGAGAAAGTGCCAGCTATGCCTTCTGATTCCTTGCCAGATGAAATCTAGAAAATATTGGTAAAAATTATAAAAATCTTGGGCAAGAAACTGAAGATCCATGCAAGATTTCTTAACCTGGGGTCCACGCCTCCAAGGAGTCTGTAGATAGATTTCAAGTGGGTCCATGAACGTAGATGGGAAAAAAATGCATTTTTATTTTCACTAACCTTTGATTCCCTTTGTAATTCTATGTATTTTATACATTTAAAGACATTCTGAATCTAGCTTCAGACACTTACTAGCTAGGTCACCCTGGGCAAGTCATTTAACTCTCTTTGTCTCAGTTTCCTCATCTGTAAAATTAGCTGGAGAAGGAAATGGTGCACCATTCCAGTATCTTTGCCAAGAAAACTCTAAATGGGGTCAGTTAGAGTCAGAAGAGATTGAAATGACTGAACAATAACAAAAATATGTATAAATGAACACTACCATTGGGAGTAAGATAAATATCCAAGACAGTCTGAGATCTTACCCAATCAAAAAGCATTTGTCAAGTATGCGTGATGTGCAAAATGCTATATTAGGTGCCGTAGATACAAATACAATGACTAAAACAATCCTAGCCTCCTAGGAACTTGCATCCTATGGATCAGTTAGTTGCAAGCCTGGGAAGAGCTCCTAAGATCTGGAGTCTTGTCTCATCCATTCACACACGATTGGGTTAATTTGTACTTAGCAGTTCTAGGCAATGGAAATATTGAGTCCTTTCTTGATAAGGCAAGGCATGTAAAAACAGTCCATGAAGGGTTGTTTGGCTCATGATTCCCGTAGGGGCTGGTGGTCAACTGTTACGTAAGAAGAATATATGGAGTCTGGATCTCAACTCTGTCATGGTGTAGAATTGAGAAATCCATTGTGAGCTGGAACTCGGGAGGATTCATGTAATTCCTGTTTTGGTTATCTGGTCAGTGTTGGGAAGCTCTGTTTTTGTCTGGCCGTAGCTAATCCATGCGATAGCAGAGGATGAGCAGCCATCCCTGGGAGTCTTGCCACCATCATGTATTACATTCCTTTTACTCTGACCTTCACCACTCCTCTTTCCTGCCACTGTTTCATGGGTCTTCCTCTCTCAGTTTCCCAGACCAAAGTGAGAGGCAGTAGAAGAGTCAGAGGGAGTCTTTACAGTGTGCATGGTCTGATATGGGCCCAAGATTTTGGGAGAGTAGATGGCAAAGCATACAGATTAAGGATAGGTAGGATCTCATGGCCAAAGATTTTTATAGTGAACATCTGGAATGGGAGGCTCTCGAGAATGAAATTCTAAGGACACAAAGAGAAAAAGAGGGAGTTGTCCGAAAATACTATTGTGTACACAGGGAACTCATCAACCGCAGAAGATGAAAGTAGGGGCAAGTTAATGGAGGATGAATACAAAAGACAGCACAATCCTGTTACAATAGGGATAGGAGCGCTATTGCTCAGAATGAACTGTCTGGTAAGAAAGCTAATGACAACAAAAACGAGCTTTTTATTTTATTTTATTTTTTTTTAAAGCTATATTGTAGAAAATAGAAGGGATAAAGAAAGGCTAGAATCACTCCTTGAGGTGGACAATGTAGTGATAACAAATGTCAGAGAGAAAGAAGAACTATTCAATTTTAATTTTGCTTCTTTTTTTTTTAATCTGCCAAGGAAAATGGTCTTTGGACAGGAAAGGACAGAGCAGAAACGGCTAATAGAGAGTTGGAGCTGAAGATAAGTGGGGTGACAGACACAGAGAATGCCTGGATGAGTTCAGATCACCTGGCCCAGATGAAATGCATCCCTGGGTACTAAAAGAGATTGTGAATTTTATTGCTTAGTCACTCTCAGGATCTTTGAAGGCTGTGGAGAATGGAAAAGATGTCCTCAAACTGGAGAAGGACCAACATTGTTCTGATTTTTTTTTTAAAGGGAATAGAGTGGAAGGGGAGAGACTATGAGCCAGTGAACTTGGCTTTGATTCCTGGCAAAATTTGTTGGGCGCATGGCCAGTAAATATTGAGGCAAAGACTAATTGATTCCAAAGATCCCATATAAGTTTCATGAAGAATAGGTCATGCCAGATTTGACCTCATCTCTTTTTTTGACAGTATCCCTGGATTGGTAGATCAGAAGTGTAATGGATAGAGTGCTGGGCCTAGAGTTAGGAAGACTTGACACTAACTAGCTGTGTGATTCTGGGAAAGTTACTTGATCTCTGTCTGAGGAAGCCATAGTGCCTGGCACATAGTAGGTACTTCATAAATATTTGCTTATTTCTTTCCTTCCTTCCTAATAATGAAAATAACTAGCATTTATTTATTGCTTTGCTGTTTGAAAAATGCTTTGCAAATATGAACTAATTTGAATCTTGCAACAACCCCAAGAAATAGAGTTATTATTCCAGTTTTACATTTGGGGAAACTGAGGCGGGCAGAGGTTAAGTCGGGGGTGGGGAACCTGCAGCCTTGAGGCCACATGTGGCCTTCTAGTGCCATGGGTGTGGCGTTTTGACCCAAGTTTTACAGAACAAGTCCTTTTATTAAGGGGATTTGTTCTTTGAAGTTTGGATTTGGTCAAAGGTCTGCACTTGGGGACCTAGAGGGCCACATGTGGCTTTGAGGCCTCAGGTTCCCCATCCCTGGGTTAAGTGATTTGCTTGGGGTCAGACAGCTAATAAGTGTCTGACCTCAAATTTGAACTCAGGTCTTCCTGACTCCAGGTGTACCCAATAGGCTACCTACACCCTAGAGATGGTTTAATATTGTAGTCGAACATTTGACACTGTCTCTTACTTTTCTTATAATCTAGATGGAAAGCTGTGATTTAGGACATTAGTACAGTTTATTGGATTGTCCTTCTTCACCCTTCATTCTTGAAGAAGAACAATGAGGTCACAAGAGTGATGTCTTAAGATGCACGTGAATTGGATTTAAGTGAGGCAGAACTTTGCAGAGTCATCACTTTCTTTTCCAGAGTCATTGGAGTCCAGTGGCAAGACAAGAGTCAGGACAACTGGTGATATCCCAGGATGTAGTGGGTGACCTTGGCCTTTCTAAATTAAGGACTTTCCCAGTTCTCAGTTTATTGAGACAAAAGATGGCCTAGTTTATTATCACCAAAGTATCAATCTGAGAGAGGAAGACCCTCCGAGTTTCTGGACAAAACAGAAAACAGTTGTTATTTACATTCATTCTAAGCCATCAAAACCCAAACAATGAGCAACAGAGGCTTTGGCTGGAGTTATTATTTGCCATTCAATGAAAGCCAGAGTTAATTGAGTTAGTCAAAGCCTTGATCAAATAGCTCCATTTTGAATCACAACAGGCTTTTTTAAAAGCCTGTTTTTTCAGAGCTATATTTCAAGAAATCACAAATGAACGCTAAACAGAACAAAAAAAATTTCCCAGCTTTTTAAAAACAAAAAATAATAAAAATAAGTAAATCAAGAAATAAATTAAAAAATAAAATCTAGCCGCCAAACCTCAAAATATCTTAGAAAATACAAGTGACCAAAAATTGTATTCCTGTGGACAGAACACCGACATGTAATGGTATGGTGCTCCAAGTGGAAAGAGGGACCACATGTGGGGAAGGAAGAAGAAAGAGGAGGAGAAAGAGGAGAAGGAGGAGTAGGAAGAGGAAAAGGAGAAGAAACAGGAGGAGAGGGAGAAGGAGGAGAAGCAGCAGCAGCAGCAGAAGTTGTTTGTTGGGTTGAGAGCTGGTTGAATGACTCAGTCCTTAGTGGTTGGGTAGCAAACTAGGAGGAAGTGTCTGGTGGATAGGTCTAGGGCCGCATGTCAATTATTCGAATAAAGGAGTAGATGGCCTGCTTGTAAATCTGCAGATGGTAAAGCTAGGAGGGATAGCTGACACATTGGGTAACAGAATAAGGATCCAAACAGGCCAAGTTTGGATGGATACAGATTTGGCTAAATCTGATTAGATGAAAAAGGATAAATGTGTAAAGTCTTACACAGATTCAAGCAAAGACTTGTTGACTCCTTGCTGGGTCTTTTGTAGAGGGACCCAGATATCATTTGAATTCAGTCAACTCTACATAAGAACAGATTTAGGAATGGGAAGAAAAAAGAGGATTTGTGGTTCTCACCTCTCTCCTTCTATTACTGAAGGTTCTTGGTGGCCTTGAATGGTCTTTTTCAGTCCTCTGCCTAGGATATCCCACCCCATTCCTATGGATGGGAGGAACGGCCATTGTTCTGTTTCCTTGGGCCCTATTAGCCTCCTATTTTCTCAAGAAGCCCTGTCCTACCCTTTGGAATCTTTTAGCAGTTAGTGAAGGCAGGAAACTCATTCCACTGCTTAGCAATGCCGGGCACATAGTAGGTACTTAATAAATGCACCTTGACTTGACACAAGAGAAGACAGCATCTCACCTTAAGGCAATCCTGGACATGGGATTCCAGTGTCCACCCTATTCCAGGTCCCAGTTCCTGGATCAAGTAACTCTGATAGTTGGGGTATAACACTTAGGTCATGGATTTCCCCTGACTGAGAGATGTAGATCTGGCCACCCGGGTCCTACTGTGTTAGGAAGCTAGAGATTCACAGAGGGACTTCCACTCTGTTATCCTTTTTCCTCTAGATGTTGGCTGGAATGCTTTCTGGAATCTAGCTTTTGAAGCCTATTCATTGCCCCAGGTTATTCTCTGGTGTTTTCTTCCCAGTGGTTAAGTTATGCCTCATTAGGTGACCTTGGCTCCAGGTCTATTTACCAGGCTGTTGTCCAAAGTTAGGGAAAACCCTTGTAAAAGAATCACAGGGCCCCCACTCAACCTCAGATTAGTCACTTGGGAGCTAGGATGGCATCAGAGTAACTGGGCTGGCAGCAGATTTGACTAAAGACAAAATTATTGAAAGGGTAAAGTTTGTCTTTGGGCCATCCCATCTACTTTAATGTTTATACCAAAATATAGAGTAGCACGGTAGGTATTAAGCAATCTGTTAAATATGCAGATTAACTTTGCTGTTAGTTTCATTTGTTTATTTGTTTATAATAGCAGTGTGGTATTTGTCCATCCAATCAGGGAGACAGAAAAGGAGCAGCTGGGGAAGACATTATACTTCTCCTGCTGCTAGGCTGCTTGTAGGGAGCATACAAAAATAGGGGAAACATGAACCTCTGGGCTGGTGATTAGGCTGGCTCATCATTACCTAACCTCTGTCAGCCTCAGTTTCCTCATGTGAACAATGTGGGTTGTGATGATGGTCAAATGAAAAAATGTGTGTAAAGCATTTTTGAGAACTTTACAAAGGGCTCCATAAATGTCAGTTATAATTATGAATGTTATTCTTAAACCCCAGCAAGAGTGTGTTCTATATTAGGAGGCAGAAGGCCAGAGCACTGTGATAATGGGAGGATTTGGCTCCCAGGTGCTTCTCAGTAGATGTCTGTTTTGGTGTTCTTCTGCATGTCTTTGGGGAAGTTTTGCATGTTGATCTGTGTGGCAAACTGTCCATGATCTTAGGCACGTGGAATACTAAAGGACTGGAAAGAAGGAAGGAAACTTATTAAGGAAATTTATTAAGCACCTACTACGTGCTAAGTGCGTTACAGATATGATTTCATTTGGTCCTCACGACAACCCTGGGAAGTTGGGGCTGTTATTATCATCCCTGTTTTACAGATGAGAAAACTGAGGCAGAAACAGGTGAAGTGACTTGTCCAGCATTAGGACATGGGTAGTCTGAGGATAGATTTGAACTCAGGTCTTCTGTATGATAACTTAAGACAAAGTGGAGAGAGGTCTGGACTAGGAGTCAGAAAAATCTGAGTGTGAATCAACGAAGCTGTGTGACCCTAGGAGATAATGTTAATAGTAATAAAAATAACTAACATTTATGTAATATCTACCATGCTCCAGTTGTTGTGCTGAATACTTTACATATATGATTTGATCCTTCACAACAGCTCTGGGAGGTAGGGGCTATCATTGTCTCTTTTATATATGAGAGAGGTTAAGTGACTTGTCCAGGGTCACATAGCTTATATCTGGATTTGAACTCAGGTCTTCCTGACTCCGTGAGCCATTTAAACTCATGAAGCCTCATTTTCCTCCTCTGTAAAATGCGAATAGTAGCATTTACCTCTCAGGATGGTTGTGAAGTTCAAATGATATAATAATGTGTATATATATATGTACATATATATATATTATCATTGTCTTAACGTCTTTGCAAACGTCGGAAGTGCTGTATAAATATCATCACTTATTATAATCGTTGTCAGAAGGTCAGTGACGGCAACTGAGTAATAGGATCGTAGATTTAAAACTTGAAAGAACTATAGAGGTCGTCGAATCTGACTGCTTGTTCACCATTATTTTTCCCTTTCCCCCCAAATTACCTTGTATTTATGCTTTTTGTACTTTGATGTGTCCATGTTGGCTTCTTTGAAAAAATGTATACTCTTGAGGGGTGAGCATTTCCTCTTTGTCCTTGACAAAGTCGTTGTGTCATAAATACTTGTTGATTGATGTTAGGCATACATTCGTCAGGATCATAGATGACCTCTTCATACTAGCTGTGTTCCTTTGGGCAAATCACTCAAACGCAGCTCCGCTTTACAGAGTGGTTTACACTTAAAAAATGTTCTATATGCATCATATCATATGATTCTTACAACAATCCTAAGGTAAGTTATACTTCACTATTAATTTCATCATTAGGAATATATCCTCCATTCTTCGGTGAATTTTTGTGTATCTTTTCCCATTTTTGTGTTTCCTTTATCAAGCTGTTGACTCTTTTTCCATGATTCTCTTGCATCACTCTCATTTCTTTTCCTAATTTTTCCTCTACCTCTATTATTTGATTTTTAAAATCCTTTTTGAGTGATTCCAGGAATTCTTTTTTTGGGGGCCTGACATCAATTTATATTTTTCTTTTAGGCTTTCCATATAGCCATTTTAATATTATTGTCCTCTTCTGAGTTTGTGTTTTAATCTTTGCTATTACCATAATAACTTTCTATGATGAGGTTTTTTTTTTGTTCATTTCACAGCCTATTTCTTGTCTTTTAACTTTGTGTTAAAGTTGGGCTCTGCTCCTGTGGTCGAGGGGGCACTGTCCCAAGCTTCAGGTTTTCATGCTACTGTTTTTGGAGCTAGCTCTTGGGACCTGTAAGTTTTCAGTTCTTTTAAGGTGGTGTGATCTGAGGAGAAGTATGGTCATTGCTCTCCTGGCCTGTACTCTGGTCTGTGAGTGACTACTAGTACTCTTTTCTGCCTTGGAATTGTGACCAGGATCTCTGCTCCCCTGAAGCAATGAGCTCTAGTGTGCAAATGCTCCTCCTCATCCTGGGACTTCAACCTGGGCCAGCCACCTAGATCCCTGTATGGACAACGCAACAGAGTCCTATACCCAATGCCAGCAAAGGGTCCCCTGTAATCTCCTTCTGACCAGTTGTCCAGCCCCCTTACTGCCTGTGGGCTAAGAGCTCTGCAAGTCACCCCCAAGGCCTGAAGTGACTTGCTGGGGGTGTGGCCTGCTGCTGACTTGCCAGGCCAAGGCCATTCTGGACTGTGCTCCACTCTCAGCCCAGTGAGCCCTTTCTTGTTTACCATCTAAGTTGTCTCAGACTGGAGGTTGTTCCACCCTATCCTTTTGTTGGTTCTGCTGCTCCAGAATTCATTTTGAGTAGTTAAAGTTGTTTGGAGGGGAATTTGGCAGAGCTCAGAGGAGTCCCTGTTTTTACTCTGCCATCTTGACTCCACCTCCTACACCCTCCATTGATGCAGTTCATAGACCCTTGCAGACCTTACGGAATGGTTTCCTGAGTTTTTCTGTGATTCTCAAAATTGTGTCGATAGTTGGGTCTATACTTGAAACTGGTTTAGTTTGACAGAATATGTTGGAGCTTATACTCTCCTGGCCTTTGAGGATCCAGGATCACACTCTTGTCACACTGATACCCCAGAGTAAGAGCCGGCACAGAAAAATGGAAAACAAACCAAACCAAACAAGGAGAATTGGCCTGTTGGTAAAAGAGGCACAAAAACTCATTGAAGAAAATAATTCCTTAAAAATTAGAACTGGGTAAGCGGAAGCTAGTGATTCCATGAGAATATAAATAGAACAAAGTCAAAAGAATGAAAAAATAGAAGAAATGGTGAAATATTTTATTGGAAAACCAACTGACCTAGAATATAGATTGTGGACAGATAATATAAGGATTATTGTACTACGTGAAAGCTATAATTAAAGACGTAGCCTAGCCATAATATTTCAAGAAATTATGGAGGTAAACTGCTTCGATATCTTAGAACCAGAGGGCAAAGGAGAAATTTAAAAAATCCACCGATCACCTCCTGAAGGAGATCACAAAATGAAAGCTCCTAGGAATATTATAGCCAAATTCCAGAGCTGCTGGGTCAAGAAGAAAATATTTCAGGCAGCCAGAAAGAAAACCATTCAGATATTATGGAGCCATAGTCAGGCTTACACAAGATTTGTTAGCTTCCATGTTACAGGAGTGGAGGGCTTGGAATGATACTCTGGAAAGCAGAGGAGCTAGGATTACAACCAAGAATCAACTACACAGAAAAACTGAGTATAATACTTCAGGGGAAAATGCATATTTAATGAAATAGAAGACTCTCAAGCATTCCTGATGAAAAGACCAGAACTGAATAGAAAATTTGATGTTCAAACACAAGACTCAAGAGAAGCATAAAAAGGTGGAGTATCCGACAAGACAAAAATAGCATCTGGATTTGCTCCATCCCCTGATAAGGCAGAGGTCTCCCTCAGACCAGGCATCCATCCCACCTCTCAAGGGGGTAGAAAATTCTACTTCTTCTTCAAAGCCCTTTATAACCCAACCCCTTCCAACCTTCCCAGTCTTCTTACACTTTACTCCCCAACATATACTCTTTGATCCAGTGACACTGGCCTTCTGATTGTTTCAGGAACTAGATACTCATCTCTCATCTCTGGGCATTCTCCCCAGCTGTCCCCCCACATGGAATGTTCTTCCTCTTCCTTTCTGACTATTGACTTCCCCGACTTCCTTTGGGTCTCAATTAAAACCCCACCTTCTACACAAAGCCTTCCCCAGTCCCTCTTAATTCCAGCACCTTCCCTCTGTTAATCATTTCCTACTCATTCTGTATATAGCTTGCTTTGTAAATACTTGTTTGCATGTAGTCTCCCCTATTAGAACATAAGTTCCTGGCACATAGTGGACACAATAAATGTTTACTGATGGATAAAAAACTACTACTACTACTACTACTACTACTACTACTACTACTACTACTACTACTACCAACCACTACTAGTTGCAAGAATGTATATAGTGTTTTAAGGTTTACGAAGTGCCTTATATGGAATCATAGGAGCTTGGTTCAGATCCCCGCTTTGACGCTTAACAAATTACTTTGCGCCTCTGGGACTTAGTTACTTCTGTGAAATAAGGGAAGTGGACCGGATGATCTCTAAGGTTCCTTCCAGCTGTAAAGCTGTGATCTAATGAATTTAATGGGGGAGACAGATATGGCAAATTTTATTATCCTCATTAAAAAAATGAAGAAACCGAATCTGAGAGAGGATCATAAAGCTAGAAACTAGACTCAGTATATTTTTTAAACTCCAAGCTCAATGCATTTACCACCACAGGTATCTCATCTGTAAAATGAGGCAGTTGGACTATGTCTTTTCTCAGGAACGTTTGAGTTCTAATAGCTGCTTGACTACTCAGTGTTAAATATTTATTTATCATGTAGAGTAGTCATTTATTCCCTATTTAAAATGTAGGAGGAATGGATGCTGTTTCCCCTCTCCTCCTCCCCCCATCCTCCCATCCTGGGCTACCCAGGACACAGGTGAGCTCCTCGACTGTTCATATGATGACATGGGAGTCACCAACTCTTTTGCTTCTGGTGCTATGGAGGACCACCAGGCTTTCTCATCTGGCCTTCCACTGCACCCCAAGGTCCTCTGGGCCTGACCGTCTGTGTTACCTTTAAGCCCTCCAGACCACCAGCTCTGTCATCAGGCTTACCGATATAACATTCAAACCTCTGGGCCTTGCATCCTACAACTTTGCCAGCCAAGGTTTTCAGGCCTTTCCATCTGCCCCTACAGCTGAATGTTCTCTTATGTGTTGTCTCTCTTGGTTAGAATGTGAGCTCCATGAAAGCAGGAACTTTCTCATTTTTAAAATTTGTACCTAAAGTAGATGCTAAGTATTTAATGCATGATTTTTTTCGTTCACTTAATTTCAGTCACTTTTATGTTGTGCTTCAAAATTTACAAAATGTGTTCCTCATAAGAAATCTATAAAGTAAGTGTAAGCATTATTTCAGTTTTACAGGTGAGAAAACTGAGGTTTGAGAATTTAAATAACTGGTTTATGATAACACAGCTAGTAAATGCCTAATGTGGGATTTCTGTATAGAAGAAATTTGAGTTTGAAGTTGGCTTAAGATCTTAAGAAATCCTTTTTGCATTTGAGCTGTTCAAGAAGCTATGAAGGCTGCTCCCTTCCCCCTTCCTCCGACTTTTTCTTTTTTCTTTCTGGTACTGCAAAACAGTGTCAGTTCCAAGGTTTGTTTTCCCTAGAAGGTAACTAAGGATGCTTTCATTTGGAGTCAGGAGGTTTCCCCCATGAGATACTTGGGCTTGAGTCTCAGGAGGTTTTGATCTTCAAATCCAAGGAGTACAATTCAGTTTCTTTAATTGGCACTGGTTTGAGAGAAGGCTGCTTGCTACCAATTGGTCTGCTCTGTGGTTAAGACAATCTATCCTTGTCTGATTAGACCACATTCTTTTTAGCCTCCATCAGGGTATTTGGCATCGTAAAGGATGTGGCCTTAATCTCGGTGGTAGACCATGTACCCTGGTTGTTTCCCCAAAGCCCCTCCTAATTTCAGGAAATCAGATGTCAAGTGGTAATGAGAAAAAGGAATTTGTTTATAGCAGATGATTTATGTTTAATCCCTAAAGTAAAGATGTAGGCTGAAATTTTGCTTAAATATGTAGAAAATGAAAGAGAAAATTGGCAACTTTTGGTTAATTTTCTCAATGCAGAAAACTAAAACAGAGTAGTTGTAGTGAAAACAATCTACTTTGGATCTTAAATGTTCAATTTAGCGCTCTAAATTGCCCTGATAATTGCCAAGTGTCCCTTTTGCTTTGGTTGTGTATGTACAGTGTGTTTTCTTTCTCGAGCTTGGCATTTACA
Organism: Trichosurus vulpecula; assembly: GCF_011100635.1. Taxonomy (NCBI): domain Eukaryota; kingdom Metazoa; phylum Chordata; class Mammalia; order Diprotodontia; family Phalangeridae; genus Trichosurus; species Trichosurus vulpecula. The sequence continues at coordinate 411,393,306 of NC_050574.1, read as the reverse complement.
CAAGATGATGTGGGTACATTAGTGAGTGCATTTGTGGTTGGCAGATCAAATGGCCTACAATAAATTACTGGCTAGATGTAAAATGCATTGTTTTGTGTACTCAGAAGCAACAAATATTATGGTGATGTGATTCAGTGAAGGATATATTTCCGGTGAGATAGCTAGGCCTAGGGCCTCTAAATTTATCAAAAGGTCAACGATCACAAGCGATCTCAGTGAAGGGGACTTTGATTTAATTTCTCACTGAGAAATGATGAGTTTTTTATTTTAGGCTTTGTTTGTGTGGGAAAGAAACCTAACAGGTAATACCTTCTGAAGTCAGCTATGGCTCTGGGTTAATGTATTTATTGTATATTATAATTATTCATGTATCTTTTACCTTTATTAGCCTGTAAGCTCTGTGCATCTTCCCCAACGCTTAGCACAGTATTCTAACCACACTAGGTGATTAACAAATGTTTATTTTATTAAACTTGAAAGTAGTATCACCCCATTTCAATTTTGATGGAATGTTGGGAGAAAAAATGTTTTGTCATCTAAGAAGATCATTTAATTCATTTGTTTAACAAATATTTATTAGACAGCTAGTATGCGAAGATAGGTAGTTCAGTGGACAGATTACCGATTCTAGAGTCAGGAGACTCATCTTCCTGAGTTCAAATCCGGCAATAGATACCTAACTAGCTGTGTGATCCTGGCCAAGTCACTTAACCCTGTTTGCCTCTGTCCCTCGATTGTTAAATAACCCGGAGAAGGAAATGGCAAACCATTCCAGTATCTTTGCCAAGAAAACCCCAAATGGGGTCAGGAAGAGTTAGACACGCCTGAAATGACTGAACAACAACAAATGTGAAGATTATTATGTTAGCTGCAGGGGGTCCCATGAGGGAGATCCAAAGTACTTACTCTTCAACTATCCATATAGGATAAGAAGCATAGTTTGACAGACCTCTTGTTGGAGGTATGACCTCTTCAGTTTCTTTCTCTGTAAAAGGAAGGGGTTGGATTAGATGGCTACCCTTTAAAGTCTTTTCCAGCTCTGGATCTGTGATCCTAAGACAATCACACAAACAACTCTAATACAAAATAGAACAGGATGAAAAAATGAGAGACTGACCAAAGTGCCATCCGAGTTCCAAGGGAGGAGAGATAATGTCTAACTAGGAGGATAGTTAATGGAAAATAAGGCTTGTGCCTAAGGAAAACAGACTATGAAAATGGATCATCCATGACATTCTTTGGCTCTTTTTTCAACCCATTTCAAGTTCAAAGTAGAAAGCACCAAATGAATCTCTTGTTACCTTATCAGATAAACCTTCCTCCCTCCCTCTCCAGCTCCCCAAACTCCCATCATCTTGATTTCTGAAATAGACTCCATTGAGAAGGAGGGAGGGAGGTAGGATGCCTTTTATCTAATTGTCTTTCAGTTTCATAAATTAGTAACATTCTAACCAAGGAATAAATTTGTAGTAGCTCTAGAAAAATGAAAGCAAACTTCCTAAATTATCGGTTTTTCTTAGTAATTATTGCATGTTACATTTTGATATTATTGTAGGATTGGCTTGCATGTAAAAAATTGCTTTCCATTTTATATAGTGAGTTTTATTCTCCTGCCTGTTTCAGTCATATCCTAGTTTTGCCTTTTTGGATTATTACGATGTATTCTTACACACACACACACACACACACACACACATACTAAAATTAGTCCAAACCTTCCAGGGTTTTTTGTCCTCATTTCTAATCCCTTTAGGTCTCACACAGCCCAATTTCCTTAGCAAAAGAAAGTTGGAATTTCTATCCTTTACTTAAAAAAAAACAACTAGCAAAAAACAAGTATTTCTCCTGTAAGCATGTTGATGATATGTTTTCTGAAAAAATCCCTACAGCTCTGACCACAGTAGCAATGAGACTTTGGAGGAAGGACAATGAATTCACGGAATTGGAGAGTTGGAAGGACCCTAAGCAGCCAGTTAGTCTGAACTAAACACAAAGGATTCCCCATTTTAACACAATCAATAATTCAGTGTTGTCTGTTTATATGTGCGTGTATTTATTTAATGATATCTAATACCAATCACAAAAATTGCTTCACCTTTATCATCAGTTTTTAAAAATGAATTTCTTTTGAGGTAAGTACTAACCATTTAAGAGAGGATATCTCTATGAAGCAACTAAACCAATTGGTCTGTAGGCTAATGCTTGAGTAACAAGTGTCTTCTCTAGTTAATGAACAAAGCAATCTAGTATTTTCTTTAACTTTTTGAAAATCCAGTTGCTAGACAGAGAATGCTGATCTTTGATAAACTAATTCATACTAAAGTGAAACGGCAGTGGCTTAATACTGTTCCTTTTGCTTTCTAATGGTTTTTTCATCTTAAAAGAGAACATTATAATATGTTTTAATCCAACACAGTGGATTTCAAGTACTGAGGCATATAGAAGGGAAGGGAAATTTTGGGGACTTTAGGCTGCCTTTAAATCATGCCACATAGGTGATTGCCAATGGGTGAGGTCAAGTCTGGCAATGGGATTCTCAGAGACTGAACTATGTCCTTGAGTTCTTAGACTAGGTGAAGAGGTAGAAAAGTAATAATCATTTCTATCCTCTACATTATATGATATAGTATGCAAAATTTTTTCAAATACATCTCATTGGATTTTCCTAACAACTCAGTGGGTTGAGGCAGTATGAAATGATGAATAGAGAGCTGAATTCACAACAGGGAAGATGTGGGTTCAAGTTCCACATCTGACACATACTGTGACCATGGGGAAAACGCTTACTTTTTCAATGCCCCAGACAATAATACTGTAATAGTGCAAACTGAAGAGTAGTCGCCATTCTGCACTGGCAAAGGGAGTTCCTTACTTTGGAATCCCCTATACCAATGAAATCACAGGTCTAGGCCAAAAACAGCCTGGTGGGGTGGGTATGTAGGACATTTTTAAAATAAATAAACTTGGTCCCAGGAGTTGGAGCCAAAGGATCTAGGTTTGAATCCTGCTTGCTACCTTTGTGATTTTGGACTTGATGGCCTTTGATCTCAGTTTCTTCATCTGTAAAGTGAGGGGGTTGGACTAGATAATCTCTAAAGTCCCTTTCAGCTTTAAATTTAAGATTTTCTGATTCTATAAACTGCCCAAAGTCTCACATGTTAATGGCAGAGTTGACTCTGACCTAAGTTACCAGAATGCAAATTTAATGCTTTATGCTAGAATCACTCAGCTTTATGCACAAGTGACAAGGTTTTTCCTCTTTCTCTCTTCCTTCCTCCCACCTTTCTTTTTCTTTTGAAAGTACTTTCTATTACTTTATATCTTTACTTATCTGTGTATGTGTGATATACCCCTACTAGAATGTAAACTCTTGGTTATCCCAGCTCCTGGCACATAAGATTAATAAATGTTTGTTAAATTTGAATTTATGGTTAAGAAAAAGTAGCATGATCTGTGCAGTGTGTTTTTGTGAAACAGCTTAATAAATCCTTAGCAATCGATATCTACTCTCATATCAAAAGCATGATTTGTCCACTTAAGCTTTGCTATTTACTGAAAAGTACTAAGTAACAGATATGAACTGTTGTTTTTTTGTAAGTTGAGACAAATTGACAGAAACACCCAGGGTTTTATAGATTAAATTCATGTCTAAAATGTGATTTTTTTTTGCATAAAATGTATATGGAAGGGTCCTTGATCTATTTAAGAACATTTTAGTGCTTTGACTATTAGACGAAGGCAGAAGAGGTGACACAAGGAAACAGCTTGTGATTAAATGAAACGACCAGACTCACTTTGATCCTATGTATAAAAACCATAGTTATTCTAGCAGATTAATCAAATGGTGGATCAGTCTAATGGTTAAATGAACTCCATTTTGGAGGACTCCAGTTCAAAAGTTGGAGCCAAGTCCCTGAGAAGGAATCATACTTGGAGGGAGGGGACAGTTTGTTTCTCTCTCCTTCTCCCTCCCCGCATTCTCCCATTCCTGATTGACTGTAAGATCAGAGAAACTGGACAAATCGGAGAAAACACATCCTGAGTGAGATGTACTGAGGACAAACATAAACGGAAATAGCTACCCAAGGGAAAATGCATGACCCAGTACGTTGCAGAGGAATGCTGACTGTGGATTCAAGAAAAGGCTTGCTTTACTACAACTCTAAGATTAAGTCCACTCTCTTTGGACTCTGTATTTTAAGAAAATGTGCTCTAGGCTTGGAGAAGAGGGGGAATGTTTTGTGACCACTTCTTCGCTGGCATAGTAAACACCTTTTTCAGAAAGATAATTGAAGCCTTTCTGACTGATATTAATGTGGCACACACCCATTGGAACTTAGGAGTGACAGTGTTAGAAACCCAGGCTGCCCAATTTATCCCTAGAATCCCCCAAAAGAGTAATAATCACCCTTCTGGGGACTAACCTACCGAGTGAGGATTCAGGCTGTGAAAGTGAGCCTCAGAGGGAGCGTTACATCTAATTTGACAAATGTAAGTTCTCATCCATGCGGTGGAAGGCTGATTAGTCATTTTATGTTTATCCTGGGCTCTGCAACGTCCAAACAACACCTAGTTCATGTTTCCCGGCAAAACCAGCCAGGTTTAGGCCAGTCATCTTGTTGGTGATCTTCTTCAAGAGTTGCTGGAAATTCCTCTTCTTTCTGAAAGTTAGTTTCAACCTGAGGACATCCAGTATCTCCAGATCTCTTAAGCTCACAAGGGCACCTTCAAGCCTGTGTACTTCCATCTAGGGATAGATATTTATTTATGTCTAAGATCAGGAAAAATTAATCACAAAAGAGGCTGGCCAAACTCAGACTCAGGCTTGCCTCTCAAAGATAACATTTTGAGAGTTCATAGAGTTTGTATTGACATAATTTATACCTGGAATTACTCACAAGAAACATCCACAAATATATTCCTGATAAATGTTTTACATATTAAGATTTTGCTCTTCTTCTTTGCCTTTATATATAAGATCCATAGCATTTTGATAAATCACTCAAGAAAAGGGAGAGGCAGCATTATTTGGGTATAGATTACTGGCTATGGAGACAGGAAGATCTGGGTTCCAGTTCTTTCTCTGAAAAATACCACCTATGTGACCCTGGTTAAGTCACTTAACCTTTCAATGGCCCAGACAACTTGCTAACAGTGTGACAGATTTGCTGATTTGTATTGATGGAGGGAGTTTACACACTAGGAATTCCCCATCCTGATGAAGTTGCAGGTCCAGACTCTCTCCTCCCCCTACCAAACAAGAACAAACCCTAAGATAACCTAGTAAGAAAACTTAGTCTGGAGCTAGAAATATGAGTATATAACTGGAGGAAAAAAGAATTTGATAACAAATAACCGTGACAATGTTACAGTAGGGAACAAAGAAAGGGGGAATAATTTAGGAGTGGACAGAGAGTGCTTGAATGAAAACTCAAAGACTATACTCTGTTCAGTACAAAATAGGCATGCAGGAAGACAATATCCTCTATTTCACATTGCTGTATATTTCATCTTTTATCTCCATTTGTCACTGATAGGAATTTCTTCTTCTGCATATTGGTTACTTGCCTTGCATATTTTCCCTTTCCACTCATCTCTCAGCTTATTATTGATATCCTGTGTTTCTTCCATTCAGCATTCTCTGTTATCTGCTGCCAATGTTCCTGTCTTTCACTGTTACAATGACACATTTCTTTTTCTATCTGACACCGCCTGGACTGGCCAAGAAAAACAACAGAAGTGGTGGTGGGGGTGGGGAGGTTTAGGGGTGGGGGGTGTGTGAGATAGAGAGACAGAGAGACAGAGACAGAGAGAGAATGTGTGTGTGTGTGTGTGTGTGTGTGTGTGTGTGTGTGTGTGTGTGTTGATTCTGATCATTCTTTTCACTTTAGGCCTTAAAGACCATCAGAACAGAGATGCAAAAATAAATCTTTCTTTAAAGATTTTTTTCCATCCCACATGGTATATTAACAGAGTAATGAATGATACAACTACTTCTTTTTAGAAAAAAGTTAATCATTTTTGAGCTTTACAGATCATGTAGTCTAACCCTCTTATGTTGTTCGTGAGATAAGGTGGGAAGTGGCTTGTCCTGTGTTATTCAGGTAGCAAGTAACAGCTGGGATTTGAACGAACTAAGTCTTCTGAATCTAAATCCAAGGTTCTTTGTGCTATAATACACTGCCAAGAGCTTTAACAGTTATTTTAAAGGTAACATCCAAAAACACCCGAGTCTGTCTATTTCTCACTTTCTCAGACTCCATGTTATTTATATTGAATGATCTGATATATTGAATGCCTCAGAAGAACGGACTGATATAACCTGGCTAAAACGTAGCTTAAATCAGTGGAGTCAAACTCAAATAGAAAGGATCCCTGTGGGCTCATTGACTTAGAAAACCACCAATTAACCATGCCTATGTTTTTGCTATATTTTTATTTATTTTGTTAAAGATTTCCCAATTATATTTTAATCTGGTTCACCTCACTTGGGAATTCTGTGGGTAGCATGCAACCCACATGCCATGAGTTGGACACCTTTGGCTGACAGGCCCCTTTCATAAGCCTCCTCCCGTCCCTTTTTTTGAAGGTACTGGAAGTTCTGTCCCGAGTTCCTCCTGGTTGCCTTGATAACTCGGGGATAACACCATTGTACCAAATTACCTCATACAGCCATTTTAAGAGGAGAGGTATCTTGAAACTCATTTCTTTATAGCTCCAAGGAACCTCTTGGATATAGACTGCTTTACTAATTTCTTCAATAATCATATTAATCATAATAATTGACCAGCCAATGTATAGGGCTTTAAGGTTTGCAAAAGGTTTTAGGTGTTATTTCGTGTTTTGATCTTCACAACAACCCTGTAAGATAAGTGCTAAACCTATTGTTATCCCCATGTTACGGAAGATAACTCATCGCTTAGAACCTGGCACATAGTCGGCACTTAATAAATGTTTATTGACTCTTGTTATGCTGACTTGCCTGGGATTGCATCACTAGTAGGTATCTGAAGTAGGATTTGAACTCACGTCTTCCTACTCCAAGTTCAGTCCTCACCTAGGATATCATTAATACTTCTCCCAGAGCAAATGTGAACAATTATTCAGCGCCTTTTTCAGATTGAAAACTGTATGGATGACGACTCTGTGGCACCCCTGTTTCATGACCCCATTTGGGGTTTGCTTGGCAAAGATACTGGACTGGTTTGCCGTTTCTTTCTCCGGTTCCTCTGATGGACAAGGAGCTGAGGCAAACAGGGTTAAGTGACTTGCCCAGGGTCATGCAGTTAAGTAAGTGTCAGAGGCTGGGTTTGAACTCACGAAGATGAGTCTTCCTGGTTCCAAGACCTTTGCTCTATCTAATGTGCCACTTAGCTGCCTATTTACCATTTGAATCTCCTGGGAAAAGGACTTGAGTCTGGTACATGTTAACAGAATCAAATTGTTGGGTTTTTTTTTAGCCATACTTTTGAGTAGGGTTCCCCCCCCCCTTTAAACGATAGACATCTTTGATTTAATAATTATAAAGTTCCAGAGCTGGTTTTCACGTGTGGTTTGTGGAAATGTGTCATTACTTTATAGTCAGATCACGTATGTGCCTTCCTTCTTTGTGTGTCTGTTTTCATATCAAGGGTACTTGGAATATCATAACTGCAGTTGACTGCTGAAGACTCTGGAGTGTTCGAATGAATACTGCTGCTTGAAAATCCAGAGGAGGCATGAATTCCTCTCTTTTCCTCTTCCTAGACCTGTTATTTAATTGGTACAGGGGATTCCTGGAGTGTAAATTTATTCCACAAATGCAGATTGGTAATTGGTCTGTAACTTTTAGTTTTAGAAAATTTCCTGGGGCATTCGGATATTAAGTGACTTGCTATAGGTCACTCAGTTTATGAGAGAGACAGGATTTATACCCAGGTCTTTATGTTGCTAAGGTTGGGTCTCTATCTAGGGGTGTGCTGAAGCCAGCTCTAACTAGCTTATGAGATCCTTTTGTTAAATTTTCAGTAGGAGCTTTTGCATTTCAGAAATCAGCAATGGCTGAAAATCAGGGCCTGATTATTGTTTTGTTGATTTTCTAGACTTAAGAAAGTATCAGTAATTAAAATTAAACTTAAAATTATGTGTGTATACTTTTCTTTTTGAGAGCCAGGTTGTTAAACATTGACCAGCACACCTCTGTGTTGCTCCATAAATACTGCTTGAACACAGCAGAAGCACAATAGAAAACTCAGGGAATGAAGTCATCACTAGCCCAGAGGCCTGGTGACTATAGGCTAATATAATAATAACTGGCATTTATATTGTTCTTCAAGGTTTCTGAAGTCCTTTATATCTGTTATAACACTGGAGTCTCCCAATACCCCTGCCTGTATCTATCATACTCCAGACTGCTTCTCTTCTTTATTTTATTTAAGGAATTTCATGAAATAGCAGAAATAGTTGTATTTGGCAAACAAGAGCTTATTACGCATACCTACGCTGTGTCCAGTGTTGTGTTAAGCGTTATAAGAAGTACAAAAACAGAAGACCATGTCTATGCTTGTGTTTATAATCTAACTGCTAAAGTAAGGATTTTTTTTTGGTGTGCTCATTCTCTGCTCCAAAACAGATAACAAACCTCTGAAGAGAAGGGGCTAGGCTCTCTTTTATCATTAAACCCACACTCTGGTATCCTGGGTACAAATTACTTAAGGCTTAAGTTTTGGCTCATGTCTTGGGCCTCCCCAAATGGGGGAGTAAAAAGGTACTTAATGTACAATGTAAATTGTGTAGAGGAAAGGTATTCATTTTTTACACATAAAACAAATGCTACAAAACCAACAGACATAAAAGATTCACAGTGCACATTGACAGTACACCTTAAAAAACAGGAGTCACTAACTTATAACTATTATCAAATATTCTCACGAGGCAAGATACTTAAACTTCATCAGAGGATTCTGTGGCAATCAGGCATCAGAACATAACAGTTTGAGGGACTGCTGATTAGGCGGTTTATATTTCACCTTGGCTATACACTATCCAAATAACCATTACAAATTTTCTGGCAAAATGAACTAAGCTTGGGCAAGTCATCTGTGGTGGTCATCTTCTCCAAGAGCACTTCCCCCTTTGCTGATGGTCAGCTGCAACCCAATGGAACCTAGAATCACCAGACCTCTCAAACTCACAAGGTCGCCTCCAAGCCTGGAGATCTCCATCTTGTTATAGATACTCATTTGCCTATGATCCGATATTTTCTGATGTGCTTATGGCCACATGGTGTCTGGGGTAGGAGATTTTTCCATGCCCCTTTTGAGAAATATCTTGAAACAGTCTTGTCATGATTCACATCTGGAAGGGAAGAGAACATTTAGGAAGGAGTAGCTCCATTTGAACATCCATTGACTCATCCCACTGAAGACCCAATAAGGGGACTTTTTGTCTTCTTAAAACATAGGGCCCCCAAAACTTCCATGTGGTCGACTGGAACTAAAATAGTATTTCTGAGCATGCTGTCTGAGATGGCCCTGGTTACACTGGAAACTCTCGTGTTCACTTTGTGGGCCCCCTTTTCCCGCAAAAAATGACCTATTGGGTTTCCTTCTATAGCAGGCAAAGATTTTCTTTTGTGAATGGAGACTCTGGTTGAAAACTTGACATGTCCTTCATGGGAGGGGGGCTTTTCAGCTGTTTTTGACCCCCACTTAATGACATTAACAACTAAACCTGAGACTTTAGTAAAATATGAGACACTAAGTTCTCCATTGCCACTTTTTCGTTTTTAAAGCATGAGCTTGTAGTTTTGGGTTCTTATTCCTTGCTTTTTCTTTTTCTTATGCTGGAATATATGTCTCTGCAGGTATTTCTTGCCAATTCTCCTATCCAAAAATAACAGAGGCTTGAGAGGAAACCCCATCTCAAATGGTGTGTGGGAAGTTTTTTTTTTAAATGGTGGCGACATGAAGGAGGACAGGATTAACAATGCAGATGTGGTACTACGTCCAGGTTTAGTGATTATTCTAAAAATGCCCTTATTTTCCTAAGTTGGACTTACATCACTTGTTGGAGATCCTCTATTCCTAAGAGTTTTTGATTGTTACCTCTGATGTAGTTTTTCCCCTCCCCTCCCCTCCCCTCCCCTCCCCTCTCCTTCCCCTCTCCTCTCCTCTCCTCTCCTCTCCTCTCCTCTCCTCTCCTCTCCTCTCCTCTCCTCTCCTCTCCTCTCCTCTCCTCTCCTCTCCTCTCCTCTCCTCTCTTTCTACTCTCTCTCTCTCTCTCTCTCTCTCTCTCTCTCTCTCTCTCCCTCTTTCATAAAAATTGGGTGACTAGGCCTTTCCCACAAAGTGAAAACCCATTGCAACTTATTGCCGAATGTTGATTTACTGTTCACGTGTGAACAAATAAATTCCCCAGAAATCTGTTGTTTCTAGCAGAGTGCACGCAGCTTGTATCTCTGCAGCTGTGTGGCGTGCAGATGAGGTCATCCCCATTAAAGAGCCAGCCATGTCTGTAGGCCTGCTGCCGAAAACCTCCAGACAGCCTGGAACAGGAAGGGAAAAAAAATATGCGTGGAGGATTGAACAAGACGTTTTTGATTATGATAAAATTTCTTATTTTTGCATGCCTTAGGGTTTTATTTTTTTACGTGTTGTTGAAAAACAACCTCATCTCCAGCTTTTCAGAGGTCTTTACTTACTGAGTGAGGCCTATATTAATATAAATTAGCGAATGAAAAAAGCATCTTTTATTCCTTCTTAGATAAGGGATCCAGTACCCTTTTGTGCCTCACAACGAGCTTGTAAATGATTAATAGGTGGATTGAATTGGAACATAAGGGTTCAATGTCTACAGATGTACTTTGCCTTGCATAATAGATGTGTGTGTGTGTGTGTGTGCCTGAAAAATAGAATTGTACACTGAATTGTTTTAATGATGATCATATTTTAAACATATGAGGGGTACTGGCTATTAAAAAAAGAATAGATGGTAAATGTTTTTTCTTAAGTGACTATTCAGTCACTTTTTCTAAGATTATATCTTTTTTATATTCCAAAATTTATCAAAGAGAGGCATATACTTAAGAATTATTTGCTGGGTGCCCCTCCTTAGAGGTTCTGGGGAATAGGAAGCAGGAATCTAGAAAAAATGAGCATGGTTAATAGCACTGGTTAACAAGCATAGGCATCCCTCAGCTTTTAGAGTCAAATGGTCAGTCCGCCTCAATGAGTGGTAAGGAAATGGGGAAGAAGAAGCCACAAAGGAATGTACTTGGAGGTAGCCAGGTGGCACAGTGGATAGAGTGCCAGGCTTGGGGTCAGGAAGACCTGAATTTAAATCCAGCCTCAGACGTTTACTGGCTGTGTGACCTCAGGTAAATCACTTAAAAAAATTCTCTGCTTGCCTCAGTTTCCTCAAGTGTAAAATAGGGCTAATAGCACCTCCCTCACAGGGGTGTTGTGAATCTTAAATGAAATGGTATATGTAAAGTGTTTGGCACAGTACCTGGCATACACTAGGTGCTATTTAAATACCTATTTTCTCTTCCCCTCCCTTATTCCTTTCCCTTTACTGCTTAATGACTTCAATACATGAAGATGTATGGTGTGATGCAAAGATTCATACTGGATTTGGAGTTTAGGAGACCAGGGTTTGAATTCCAGTTCTTCCACTTACTGCCTGTATTACTGTGGAAGAGGAAAAAAGCATTTATGTAGTGCCTACTGTTTGCCAGGCACTGTGTTAAGAACTTTGAATGTGTGCAAATTACTTCATTTCTGACCCTTGAATGGAATGCTCTTGAAGGTCTCTTCCAGCTCTCAGTTCTACGATCCTACTACAAGAGTCTATGGCACAGCACAGAGTGACCCAAAGGTTAACAAATAAAATAATTCATTGCATAAAGGATTGTGGGGAGAAAGAGATAAAACAGGGAAAGAAAAGGAAAAAGAGATTAGAAGTTAAAATATTAGAAGCAAAGTAGAAGTAAAAAGAGATTAAAAAGAGGACAGAGATAAAAAAAAATCACTAGGGAAGGCTGCATAGCTCAATATGTTCTGTTGCTTAAGAAAATACATAAAAATGACTTCTGGTTAAAATGGTACCATGAAAGGTCCTAGAGGAGCTGAGTTCTGCCACATATGCCTCATCAAAGATGCACAAGGCCTTAGATGGAACAGTGAAACACTGGCACATTCCTCCATCTGGTCCAGGACTATGCAAGAAGGTAGCCAGAAGCCTGTGGATGGTCAGTGAGGAGACATGCCAGGAAAGACAGAAGACAGCAGGAGATTTTCTAAATGGAACCTGAAACCAGCAGGATCTCAGACCTAGTCTGTCAAGTCAATGAACATTTATTAAATGTCCACTGTGTGCCAGGCACTGTGCTTCTTGACTTAACTATCCCAGTAGCAATGGGGCATAGGAGCCATCCTCCATAGGTCATCGTGCAGTGCTCTCTTGGGGGAATGCGAGAAGCCTGAAGCCAGTTCTCCTGAAGCAGTCACAGTAAGAGACAGGACCAATGTAGCACTGGATCCTGGGAACTCTCCGTGAGCCTGGAATATAGCCCTCTTCTCAGAATCACAGCCAGTAGATGTGTTGGGGGGAGGGAGTGGAGGTCAGGGGGCAGCTTCCAGCATGATATCCAATATCCAAATGAGGACTGTCAGCCCTATATCAGGGGACAGAGCTAATTCCCAATTCAGGATTTTGTAACAAGGAGACAGATATGAGGCTGAGACAAAAATATTGAGTAAAATATTAGCAAGGGGGCCACATATTAAAAAGTTATATGCTATGACCTATTTGGACTTAAACCATGACATCAGGGTGGGTTAATATTAGGATAAATGTGAACATGATAGAACATATTAACAACAAACCCGATAAACAGCACATGAACAGTTGGGCATGGTGGTGCTTGCCTGTTAATAGGAGAAGGTGAGGGTGGTGTATTGTTTGAGCTAAAGCTGACTGTACATCTGTATTATATCTGGCACCAAATAGTGAGGCAGTAGGAGGCTGAGGTCCTCAGGCTAAGACAGGGCAAAATGGCCCAGTTTGGGAATGGAGAAGGTCAAAGCTTCCCTGCCAATCACTAGCAGATTTAGCTCATGGGTAATCAATGTACATTCAGCCGGGGTGAGACAGTGAGAGCATCTCAATCAACCCAAACCCAAAACAAAATAAACCCAAACTGAGCATATTTTTATATCAAAGATGCAGAAAAAACAAACAATACAGGCTTTTGACAAAACATAACATTCCTTTCTCCAAAAAAACCAAAACAAAACCCAACAACCAAAAAACGAAAAAGTTAGCGATAAGTAGATCTTTCCTTAGAATTGTAAATAGTATCTATCTAAATTGAAGAGCTAACATTATCTGTAATGGAGAAATACTAGAGACCTTTCCAGTAAGATCTGTGGTAAAGCCCGGATGTCCATTGTCACATTTTTTAATTCATACAGTTCTGCAAATGCAATAAGACAAGAAAAAGATACTGACGAAATAAGCCTATGTAATGAAGAAACAAAATGATTTGTTCTTGGAGATGATATGATGGTTTACTTAGAAAATACTAGAGATTTAAGTAAGAATTAATTGAAACAATAAACAGCTTTAAAAAATAGCAGGATATAAAATTGACCTGCAAAATAATCAGACTTTGTATATGTCATTGACAAAACCCAGCAGCAAGAGGGAGAGTAAGATCCCATTTACTATAGCCACAGAATATTTAAAATATCTGTGAGTGTAGTTACAGTGATACACACAGGATTTTATATGAGTCCAATGACAAAACACTTTGCAGAAATAAAGACAAATAATTTGAGAGATAGTAAATGCTCATGGTTGGGCTGCATGAATATAATATAAATGACAATAATTAATTTATAGATCTAGTGCCATATCAATCAAAATACAAAAGATTATAGAACTAGAAGAATTATAAAATTCATACAAAAGAATAAAAAGTCAAGAATCTTGAGAGAAATGATGATTAAAAATGATGTGTATAAATTCCCTCTATATCTTGGTTATCATACCTTTATCAGAAACATTGATTGCAAAGATTTCCTTCCTCAGTTAACTATTTTCTAAATCTAATCACACTGAATTTGTATGTGCAAAAGCTTTTAAATTTTGCATCATCAAAATTGTCCAATTTGTCTTTTATGATTAACTTTATCCCATATTTGGTTGAGAACTCTGCCCTATCCTTAGTTGTGAAAGATATCTCCTTCCATTCTCCTGTCATTTCTTTATGATACGACCTTTTATATCTAGGTCATATATCTGTAACAGAGGGAGCATGCTTAGATTTTCCCTTCCTACTGGGTTCTACACAGTGTGGGTATTCCCTACCTGGTTCCAATCCAAAATCATAGGACTTTGGGAATAGGTTTTTGGCCATGAGTACTCGGGGGCTGGGTTCATATTGGCCAGTTCCCTAATAGAATTTTATTATCTTGCTGATGATGTGCCTACAGCCTGAAATATTTTCTCTAATTTCCAATTACTTAAATCCTTCAAGATATAGTACTAAGACTCCTTTTGTCTCTCAAGTTTTGCCTGGCAACTCCTTTCCCATAATAAAGTCTTTTTCTTTGAATTCCTAAAGTGTTTTGGGTCTGTCCTTTACAATTTACTATTTAATTATATAAACCATGCACTAGTTATTTTATATATTTAAACCTTATTTAGCCAATTAGATTATAAACTCCTTGAGGACAGGGACTGGAAGTCTTACACCATTTTCTAAAACCCCTATGACTTCTATGCTGGGCACATAATTGGCACTCAATTCTTGGTTGATTTTTGTGGTGATCCGACAAATATATGTCAACTTTATTTTTCTCCTAGCTGCCTAGGAGAATTTATTCTTTAGGGGACTTAAAGGAAGTGTCTGACAGCTGTTCATTCCAATGACCTTTTGGCTCAAGGATTTACTTGCTACTTCAGGTATATATGTGTGTGTGTGTGTGTGTGTGTATGCATATACGTATATACATACTGGACACACACATTCTCACACACACATACACATACCCACATTTCTTTCCCCCTTCCTTGAAGGATCTGTTTATGTTCGTGTAATTTTTTTTCCTGGGAATATGGAGGTGAGTCTGTCATCCAGCCTGCAAATGCTGGAGCAGAGTTTTTAGCCATTCTTGCTTCTTTCTGGAACTGTCATCTTGAGTGCTAACAGCTGGTAGAGAATTGTTAGAACAGTAAAAAAATGAGACTCTTCATTAAATAGTTGAAGAGAATAAGACTGGAACCAAACAGTTGTAGCAAAATCGAGCTGAAATTTGAGTCTTATTTACCAAAGCTTGAGAGGATTGCAGCTGGAAGGGCAAGGACTGCCATACAGTTGGCTGCAGTAAATTCAGGCTCCCGAAGTCTTCGGGCTATACTGCTGGACTCTGTGCAGGCCCTGTGTATGTGTGTGTGTGGTCTTTGTAAAGTGACAGGTGTGGTCTCTGATGTTGCCCTTGTGTTTTTACCCAAGTGGTGTTTCAGAACGAAGATCAATGGCACAGTGGAGAAGTGTTCTTTCACTGCCCAAGAGGACTGTTGTCTTTGTATTTAAAGGCCTCCCCAAAGCTTCAGGAAAGATGCTGCACTGAGGCTTGGAGCACAGAGATATTGGAATACTTGTTTTCCTGGCAACAAGCAATATTAGCTCATGCATTTCAATTATGTTTTCTCGTTTGGGACTTTTTTGGAGTGTCTAAGGTCTGCTATATTTCTTTTTAAATAAATAGTAGAAAGATTCTTCGGGCTAGGATTTGTGGAAATATTCCAACTACAAGGGAGTAAAAGCAAAATTGGTTTTATTAGGAGGTATCTCTAGACAATCACCTACTATATTCAGTTGTATTACAGCCAAAGAAATTTTACTACCCTACAAAAATGGACCTCTAAAATTGTATTGTGCATGTAACACATAGCTTCTATTCCAAGCTTACTCTTTCTATATTCTCCTAATTGTTCTTATGTTTCCTAATGCCCAATAACATTTCCCCCCATTTATATTATCCATCTTGGAAATCTTATTCTGTTCATATTGATCAACATTTACAGTTGACGGATCTGTCTGAGTTTTCTCTGCATGTTATTTATGGCTTATGTGTCCTGCACAGATGTACACAATCTAATGTTAATGGATGCTGGGAAAACACAGAGTTAGGTGAATCACTGGTGCAGAGGGCATTTAGTTCCATAGGAACAATGTCTGTGCATATACACTAAGAAATGTGGCTAATGGTAAGTAGCTGCTGTTAAGGTGAGTTAATGCCTCTGGGGTCAAGCAGTAACTCAGGTTTGATTATAATATATTAGTGACTCTATTGCAAAATGATGTTGCTTAAGCTAGTATGTTACATTCATATGATGATAATGCATAAGATATTTTTATCTATATAAAAATTTTCTCTGCTCAATTAATTCTTTTAAAGGCTGTCTTTTAGCTGTCTCTTTTTTCTTTGAACCTCATCCCATGCCCTATGTCACTTAACACAAGATTGCCCATAATATTGTTAATATTAACACCATTATTATGAATACTATCCTATACAGAGAATGATCTGATCACAAGCCAGGCAAGTTATCCACTCATTAAAGCAACAAACATTGATTAATTCTATGTGCAGACTATTATACTAGATTCTGAGGGAGAAACAAAGTTTATATAAGACACGGTCCCTCTCTAGTAGAATCTAGATGGTGCAATGGTTAGAGTGCTGGGCTTGGAGTCAGGAAGACCTGAGTTCGGATATGGCCTCAGACACTTACTAGCTGTGGAAATCACTTAACCTCCATCTGCCTTAGTTTTGTTCACTATAAAATAGAGAGAGAAATAATAGCATCTACCTTCCAGGGTTGATGTGGGAATCAAATGGGATAATATTTGTAAAGAGCTTAGCGCAGTGCTTAGAACATAGTAGTACTTAATAAATGCTTGTTTCCCTCCCTCCCTCCCCCCCTTCCTCTTACGTCTAATAGCAGGAAAAAGCACAAATATAGAACATGCTACTCAGTACCATATAAATAGTAGGCACTAAGTAAATGTTTATTGAAGTCAATTGCTTGTTAACCTTACAATGCCAAATAAGTACTTTGTTGTTGTTGTTCAGTTGTGTCCAACTCTTTATGACTCCATTGGGGGTTTTCTTGGCAAAGATACTAGAGTGGTTTGCCAATTCCTTCTCCAGCTTATTTTATAGTTGAGGAAACTGAGGCAAATAGGGTTAAGTGACTTGCCCAGGGTCACACAGCTAACTATCTGAGGCTGGATTTGAACTCAGGAAGATGAGTCTTCCTGACCCTGGGCCTGGCAGTCTATCCACTGTGCCACCTAGCTATTTGAGAGAATTGCAAATTAAAGCTCAGTGTGAAGAGGTTTAAGGGCAGGGGTGGAAAGGAACCAATTCATCGGTCTCATTGTGAAATTTTCCTTGTAAATACTTACCCTACTGAAATCCACTAATGCAACCAAGCGGGCCTTGATGAATTGTTTTGTTGATAGTCTAGACTTAAGAAAGTGATGCAGAAAATAATGCAGATTAAATTTAAAAGTGTAACCTTTTGACCCAGCAATACCATTTCTAGGACTGTATCTTAAAGAGATCATAAAAATGGGAAAAGGACCCATATGTGCAAAAATATTTACAATAGCTTTTTTTTTGTGGTGGCTAAGAATTGGAAATTGAGGGACGCCCATCAGTTGGGGAATGGCTGAACAAGTTGTGGTATATGAATGTAATGGAATACTGTTGTGTTGTAAGAAATGATGAGTAGGTGGACTTCAGAAAAACATGGAAAGACTTATATGAATTGATGCTGAGTGAAGTAAGCAGAACCAGGGAAATATTGTACACAGTAACAGTCATGTTGTGCAGTGACTGACTTTGATAGACAGCCCTTCTCAGCAATTCAAGGACCTAAAACAATTCCAAAAGACTCGTGATGGAAAATACTATTCACATCCAGAGAAAGAATTATGGAGCCTGAATGTAGATCGAAGCAGACTATTTTCTTTTTTTGTTTTGTTTTGTTTTTTTCTTTCTCATGGTTCCTTCCATTCATTCAAATTTTTCTATACAACATGGCTAATGTGAAAATATGTTTAATAAGAATGTATATGTAGAGCCTGTATCGGTTTGCATGCTGTCTTGGGGAGGGGGGAAGGGAGGGAGAGGGAGAAAATTTAAAACTTAAGGAAGTGAACGTTGAAAACAAAAAAATAAATAAATTAACTTATTATTAAAAAAATTTAAAAGTGTGCTGAGCTTTTGAGAAACTTGGTTGCTAATTATTTACCAGCATATCCCTACAAGTGGGAAGGTCATGATTGACAGGAGGAAGCAAGGAGGGCTTCATGGAGGTGGTGGCATTGAAATGAAGCTTTAAAGAGGGAGCGGATATTCCAGGCATTCTAGGGAACAATGTGAGCGTAGGCATGTTCAGAGTGCAAAGGATAAATTCTTGGGGTACAGAGAGAGTGAGAAGAGATGGGGTACCTTCTATAGGAAGTCCCCCCAAATCTCCCATGTTGCTAGTGCCTTGCATTTCAGAAATTACTTGGCATGTGGTTCACATTTAATTTTTACGTGTGTATTGCTTCCCCTCAATAGGATATAAGCTCTTTTAGAATTGCGACCACCTGATTTTTGAGTTTCTCTCCCCCATACCTAGCATAGTTCCTGGCCCACACAAGTTGCTTAATAAATGCTTGTTGAAAGCATGACCCCAAAGAAGAGAAATGAGAAGACACCCCTACTCCATTCCTTTACAGAAGTGGGAGGTCCATTGTTTTGGAATTTTATATATGTTCTCAGATTTTTTGACTATATTAATCACCTTTGCTGATTTTTTTTCTTTAAAAATATTATTTGCTAAATAAGATGACCTTGTGGTAGGTAGGGAGAGGAGAGAGATCCAGGGTGAAATACTGGTGATGAAAAAGATATCAATACAATTTATCTAAAAAATAAATGCTTAATGAATTAAACTGAATTGAATTGAAAAGTCAAAAATGGTATTAGGATTTTCGCCTTGTGAGACTGGGAGAATTGTGAGGTCACAGCCTGAAATGGTAAAGTGGAAGACTAAGTAGGGTTAGGGAGAAAGAAAACAATCTTTGTTTAGGAGTTTAGGATCTTAGCGGGACAACCAGCATGAAATATCTTTGGGCAGGAGCTCAGAATACAAGGCATGCCTGAAAATAGAGATTTGGGAGCCATCTGCAAAGCAGTGATTGCCGAATCTATGGACATAGATAAGATTGTCAAGGGAGAGAGTTCAGATAAGGAGGAAATCTTTGGAGAGATGAAGGAACATCTGCCATAAGGAGTTGGAAAGAGGGCAAGGAGCAAGCAGACTAAAGAAACAGAGAAGGAATGTTCAGAGATGTTACAGGAGAACTAGGAGAGTGTGGTGTCTCCGAAGCATACGCAGGAAAGATGACCTAAGGGGAAGGGTACATTGACAGTGTCAAGTGCCACAGAACATTATGGACTGAAAAAGAGACCATTGAATTTCGTGATTAGGAGGTCATTGGCAGTCTTTAAGACGATTTCTGTTGAACGGTGTGAGGGAAGCTAGATTGTAAGAGATTGAGAAGTATGTAGGGAAAAGTGTGGTGCAAACAGCATTCTAAATAAGTCGAGCAGTGAATTGGAGAAGAGAGGCAGCTGGATGCGACCAAAGGGAGGCTTTTTTGGATTGGGAAGAGCTTGATATTTGGGAGGATGAGGACCAGGGGTAAATGTGGATAGATGCTGAAGATGCATGAAGGAAAGGGGATTTTTTTTTTCGAATCTGAATTTTCTGCAAGCGTGATTCTATATTTAGATGGCAAGTTTCTGTAGTGTGTCAGTGACATATAGCTGACACATTCCCTGGTGCCTCCTTCGGGGTGTTTGCTGAAGTTTGCCAGCAGAGAAGCCCGTACCCAGTAACATAAACTAGCAGAATCACAGAATAGGTCATCTGTTCTGATCCTCTCCATACCTGAGGAGGGATTCTCCCTCTATCTCCCTAAGTGATGAACTAGTTTCTACATAGAGATCTTTAGTGACTAGGAAGCCACCAAAGCAGCCCATTACTTTTTGGACAGCTCTAATTACTGCCCCTCCCCCAAATTTTGAATGGAAATTTGTCTTTCTGTAGCAACTACCCAGTGTTCTGCCCCCTGAGGCCAAGCTGAGCAGGTCTTTCCCACACAATATCCCTTTAAATGCTTGAAGACAGCTTTCATATCCTATTAAATCTTTTATTCTCTAAACATCTACAATTCCTTCAAAGGATTCTCATGTGATTTTTTTAGTCCTAACTAGGATTGATAGGTAACCATCCTAGCTACTGTCTTCTGTCACTCTGAATCTTAAGAGCCTCCACAATTTGGATCCAGCCTACCTTTCTTGACTTATCTCACATGATTTCCCTTCTCTCCCTGCATTTCAGGACTAATAGCCATTTCTTGTATTTAACATTTCGTGGCACTTGAGCCATTTCCTGTACTCAGGGGTGTGCTGGTAACCAACAACTGGTTCTCCTAAAACATGGCTTCTTGGTGTCTGACTCTTCGTGACCCTGTGTGATTTTTTTCTTGGCGAAGATACTGGAGTGGTTCACCATTTTCTTCTCCAGCTCATTTAACAATTGAGGGACTGAAGCAAACAGGGTAAAGTGACTTGCTCAGGGTCACACAGCTAGTAAGTGTCTGAGGCTGAATTTGAACCTGGCTCTTGACTCCAGGCATGGCACTTTATCCACTGTGCCACCTGCCTGTCCTATCTCCTAAAACATAGGACACACTTTTAAGTTTAGTGTACATTATTATCATTTCCTCTATCACTTTTTAAAGTCTAGACAATCCATGAAACAATGAATCAAGTCCTGATTTGTAATATTTGCCTCCAAGGTGTAAATGTTCACACTGAAAAATTTACAATTGACTCTGGGTAGCAAGTTTACTAGCTGGTTCCAGCATATCCCTTCCCTGGAATATACTCCCTTTTAATCTCTGAATCTTTTTCCTACAAGGCTTAGCTCAGCTCTTCCCTCCCCTCCCCTCTCCTCCCTTCTCTTCTCCTCTCCTCTCTCTCTCTGTTCCCTCTCCTCTTCCTCTCTCCTTTCCTCCTCCTTCCAACCTCCATGGAGCTTTCCCTGATTTCTCCAGTCTTTAGTGCTTTCTCCCTCATAAATTACCTCGCATTCCTTTCTTTCTGTTCCTATTAGATCTCACAAGAACAGTATAAGCTCCCTTTTTTGGTGTTTGTAACCCTGCACCTAGCACAGTGACCCATACGTAATAAAGGCTTTGCACAGCGCCTGGCACATAGTAGGCACTTAATAAATGTTTATTGAATTGAATCGAATGAGTTTTGTTGAATGGAATTGACTTGAACTATGGCTTTTTTCCCCTGTACACATAATATTACCCAGACCTGATTACAATATCCAAATGTAGTCTGACCAGGGCAGAGTGCAACCACATGCTTGGTGTTGTATTTGTGTGCTGCGACCATCAAAAGTCTGGATGAAGTCAGGAGAGACCTGAGTTTAATATCTGCCTCCTACACTGTTTAGCTTACTGTCTTTAACCATAGTCAAGTCACATAAACCTCTCTCTGCCTCAACTGTAAAATAGGGATGATAATACCAGTAGTACTTAAGCTCAGTTATGATAATGCATGTAAATGCTCATGTAAATATCAGCTATTTTTATTTTTAACAATGCAGCCTAAGATCACAGGATTTTGGACACCTTGTCTCACTTTTGATTCATTGAGTTTGCTGTCACTTAAAACCCACAGAACTTTTTTAAAAGCCTTTTTTTCTGCATCATTCTATTCTTTGACCTTTGAGTTTCAAAACTAAGTAGGGATTTTGCATTTATCCTCATTGTGCTTCATCTTATTAGATTTGCTCACTGTTTTAACCTGACGGTATCTTTTTGGATACTGATTCTGTTGTATAATTTATTGGCTATCTCTTCTGGTTTTGTTTCATCTGAAAATTTGATCAGGCTCTCTATGACTTCATCTAAATGATTGACAAAAACTCCACTTAGTCCATTCCCAATTTACCTATTTGTATTATCATCCATTTTATATCTCTGTAGCTGCTCCACGAGTATATCAGGAAAGTGTTTGCCAAGGAATTTGCTGCAATTCAGCTGTACTAGTCTGATCACCTGAGCTGGTAACTTGGTCAAAAAGCAATTCAGGCTAGTCTGACATGACTTGTTCTTGAGGTAACCATAATGTCTCTTAGAGATGACTGCTTCTCTGCCAAAATGCACATAAGTCATCCTTTTTTGGGTCTATTTTCAGTTGATGTCTTTCAGTTGGTCATTTGCCAATACAGCACTCCCAAAGAGCGCTCTCTCTGGTGATAAAGAAAAGCAGTTAAGCTTAATCAATAGACATAGTAGCCATATCTGATAGTACATGCAATATTCTGCAACTGTAGAACCCTGCCTTTCAACAGAGAAGAGGGATTTGTGTTTCATCATCTGTTTTCTTAGGCTGACTGACTATAATTAGAGTCAGGTACTTTTTAATGTTTTCAGGTTGACCTAAACTGTTAGATTGCTTTTAATATTTTCATATTTATATATGCTATTCTCTCCTATTTATTTACTTTGCCTCTGTTCATGTAAGTCTTTCCATATTTCTCCTAATTCCTCATGTTTTTTATTTTTTATGACACAGTATAGTTCATTGTAATCATGTACCACAGTTTGTTGGGCATTTACCCAATTGATGAGTGTCAGTATTTTGACTGATGATTTTCCAGTATTTGGCTGCCAAAAAGTATGGATAGAAATATTTTTATACAATGCATATAAATGTATTTCACATGCATGAAATATAGATACATATACCTATATATGCGTATCAAATCTCTCTCTCTCTCCCTCATATAGCTAGCTAAATGAAATACTTGAGGAAGAGTAGAAAAGAAACATCAACCAACTATGAACTGATGACAGCTCTTGGTTTCCCCATCTTCTTTCAAGACTCAGTTCAAATCCCACTTTCTGCGAGATGCCTTTCCTGATTCCCCCTACTGCTGGGGTCTTTCCCCGAGATCACCTCCCATTTACACTGTATGTATCTTGTGTGTTCATGTGAGTTCCTTGTAGTCAGGAGCTAGGTTTTTGCCGTTCTTTGCATTCCTGTTGCTTAGTACAGTTCCTGGCACATATTAGGCACTTAGTAAATGCTTGTTGGGGAAGATGGCGTGAGTAGGTCAGAAAATTCCAAGCTCCCAAGATTTTCCCCCACAAGAGATAAAATAGGACCTTAGGGAGAACAAAGTTTGGGTGGAGACAAAGAAGAATAGGGGCACAACCGAGGTCTTCCTGGGATATTTTGAAAAGATTCGAAGAAAAATCTCAGGACAAGGTTTGGTTCTTGTGAGGAGTAAACACCTCCAGACTAGGTTCCATTTTAACAACAAGTGGCAAGTCCTGGGGTTAGTTGGTTTGAGATTCTGCCTCAACCCCGCCACAGGAACTTTTCACCCCATCATAGTGAGGGGAGTTGGGTGTTTGAGCCGAGGAAGACTGTGGGAATCTCTGCGAGTGAGGAACACCAACCCAGCTGTGCTGCGAAGAGTGGTGGGGGGCGAGAAGGAACCAGCCTGTCGGGTGAGTGTAGAAGCAGTGGGGAAGAAAGCCCTTGGCTGTGGGCACTTACAGGAGGTTGGAGGTTTGGCTTTGGTTCCAGGCCAGAGGGCAGAACTGAAGATCTGGGGCAAGAGGGACCATTTCCCATACCCCAGGGTTAGAGGCGATTACAAAAATAAAGCTATTACCACAAAAAATGCACAAGCAAAGGAGAAAGAATCCAACCATAGAAACCTATTATGGGAATAGAAATGACTGGGGTTCACCTTCAGAGGAGGATATTGAAGTAAAGAAACCCTGGAAGAGTAATGTCAAATGGTCACCCACCCAAAAAAATTTATAGAAGATCTTAAGAAAGACTTTAAAAATCAGAGATGGAGGAAAAACTAAAAAAAAAAAAATAGAATAATCCAAGAAAAACAAAAGAGTTATGAAAGGAAAATCAACCAATTAGAAAAGGAGACCCAGAATCTTAAGGAGATAAATGACACCTTGAAAATTAGAATTAAGTAAAGTGAAGCCAGTGAAATTACAAGAGATCAAGAAATAATAAAATATGAATAATGAAAAACTAGAAGAGAAAGTGAAACATAAGAAAAACAATAGATTTGGAGAATAGATTAGAAAGAGAAAATATAAAAATAATTGGTCTAACTGAAAGTTATGATCAAAAAAAGAATATTGATACAATAATACAAGAAATAATTAAAGAAAATTGTCCTGAAGCATTAGAACAAGGCAGAAAAGTAGAAATAGAAAAAAATCCATCAATCACCAGTTAAAAGAGATCCTATGAGAAAAACTCATAGGAATATCATAGTCAAATTCCAAACCCCCCAGCTCAAGGATAAAATATTAAAAACATCAAGATTAAAACAATTTAAATATGATGGTGCCACAATTAGAATTACACAAGAACTAGCAGCAGAGACATTAAAGGACCGCAGGTCTTGGAACACAACATATTGAAGAACAAAAGAACTGGAGCTCCGGCTGAAAATATCATACCCTACAAAGTTAAGTATTATCCTGAGTGAAAAAAATGGACATTTGATAAACTCTCAGACTTTCAAGACTTTGTTAAAAACATCTTGAACTTAATAGAAGATTCGACATAGAAGAACCAAGAGAAATATAAGGTATATACAAAAGACTGATTATAAGGGATTCATAAGGGCAGACCTTTTACCTTTTATATATGTAAAATGTTAAATGTATGTCTAAGATTCTTATTAATAATTGGTGAGCTCACAAGAAAGATTGGGGTAAACCTGATTATGATATGAATTTAAAAAGTAAAACCATTTAGGAACAGCTAAAAAGAATAATTATTTTATACAAATGAGGTACAAGAGGAATAGTGGATATAGAAGAATTAGATGGGGGAGGAGGGCTGATAGTTCTGGTAACCTGCTTTCATTGGGAATGGGTTTGAGAAGGAGCAATACATATATATTTAGAAGAGTAGAAAAGTCTTCTAAATTTAGAAGAAATAAAATGGTAGGGGTGTAGAGAAGAGGGGTGAGGATGAGGGGGGGGGATTTTTAGAGGGGAGAATGAGGGAATAGGTAAAAGGTGGTTATAGAAGGGTGTTTAGATTTATGGGAATAGGAGGATAGGGGTAAGATCCTTGGAGGGGGGTAGGCAAGTAATAGGAGGGCAAGGTAGTGGGTAGAAGTAAAGTAGAGGAGTCAGGAGGGATAGGAAACAAGAGATATGCACAAACATAAGAACAAAGATCAGGAGTAGAATATGTTTGGGAAAGTATATGTCTATATATGTATATGTGTATGTATATATCTATAGCTATAGAGAAACATATCTAAACTTTATTGTAGCCTTCGGGTAAATGCTTGTGGGGGGAGGGAAAAGAACAAAGTAAAAGTGCACAGCAGAGAACAAAAGAAAACTCACAAGGAAGCAAAGAAAAGACGGATAATTCTCAACACAATGTGTGTTATTTATCATATAGGCTTTCTTGAAATGAAAATTTATTGTTATATATTTTGAATCCTCTCTTATGTTCTGCTATGCACATAACATGCTTTCCCCCCCTTTCTTACTTTGTATTTAAGTTTCAATGTTTAAGTTTATGATATATTTTTTCCTTTTCTCTATTCTGTATTTGTGTTCTGGCCTTTGAGTCTAAAATAAAATTAAAAAAAATAAATGCTTGTTGATTGACTGACTGGGAGATCCTTGCCTTTCATGAAAAGGGGCAGGTCCCTTTTTCTCATCTTCTTTGGTTTGTTATGTTCCTCACCCTAGTGCGCCAGGAAAAAAAGGTTATTTAAGGCTTAGGATTTGGCTCATGGCAGGGTTTCCTCATAAGGGCATGTGAGTAGAAAGGTACTCAGTGTACATATAATATGAATCAGGTATTCAAAAGAAATGCTAAACATAAAACACTCACAGGAGGGCATTGACAGAAAGACTTAAAACAGGATTCAATAGCTGAACTTATAACTACTGTTACACTCTCCTCAGGTTGCTGATACTTAAACCTCACCAGAAAGTAAAGGAGGGCTACTAAATAAGCATTATTTCATTACACCTCAACTCTATATTCTCCCCTCAAAATCCATGTCCACTGGCCAGCGAGGCTAGGGCTTGAGTTCATTCTCTTTCTATTTGTTATTTCCAATGCAGAAACACTCCCCCCACTCCTCCCAAGCAGTTCCAACTGATAGATCCATCTGGATATCTCAAATCACTATCAAGCCTGGATCATCATGAAATTGATGTTCAGTCACCCGCAAAGGAGAAAAGCCGAAGCTCTAGATCCATTCTCGGGCTTGCCCAGGTGAAGCACATTGTTTAGGAGAAAAGTTTGGAGCTTCCCTTCCTCGCATTTCTCACAAGATGAGGTTTGGAAGCTCTTGTTAGGAGCTTTGGATGTCCAAAGAACTCTGAGAATGGCCAGTTTTTCCAAGTGTGTTCTACCTACGTTACATTACGTGTAGTTGTCAGTGTTTAAGTATGCTGAAGCCCAGAAATAGCTGAGGTTAATGATGAATGCCAAGGATAACTTGGCAAGGAATTCTTTTAGTTATGCTAGAGGCAAAGTCAAAGATGAGAGAAGAGATAGAAACACTGCTTAGGACAGGTGAGAGGAGGATAAAATGACAGAAAGAATGAAGAGCTAGCTCCCCAACTTCTCTTTTGCTTCTGTTTTCTCTGTCAGGAGAATGATTTTCTGATTATAGAAGACAGAACAAAAATGATTAACAAGGAATCGAAACAATCTAAAACAGCTAAAGAATCTTTAAGAGTATTCAGGTAATGACACAACTTTAATGGTACATAAACTTTGTGAAGTTTCAAAGAAGGAAGTTTCTAAAAGAATGGAAAAGATTCCACCAATACAAATGACCAAGAAGACATCTCTTAGAGAGAATGGTCTATTGCAAACATCAGCGGTATTTTTGATGAAAATTTAATAATGGAAGAGGTAAGCTTACGTGGATGATTTTCTACAATAGGGCACATCTTTGTAGTCTTTAAAAGCTTTATGAAGTTTTGAGACTATAATCTCTTGCAGTGTTTAATTTTTTATTGATTTAAAAAATAATTTGAGGAGAATAAAATCTAGCTTTGTGGTGTCCCCTCAAACAAAGTAAACACATATTAAAATTAGATGAGTCTCTAATAAATGTGACTACATAGGCAACCTTGTTTAGGGATTTGCTGAGTATAGACCTCAAGTGTAAAAAAATAAAAATAAGTAAAGCACAGTGGTATATGTTTGTCTAAAGCATCACACAAGATGTTCTGCACATAGTCCAAATGTGAGAAATATTCCTTATTGATAGGGAGGTGCCTCACATACCCTATAATCCTAGAATATAAAGTGAATTCATTGAACCCTGGAATGTCTTACTACTTCCTTGATGAAATCTACAGAAATCCACAAAGTGGATGAAAAATATATATTGTCCAGACTATGGCACTTATTCAGTGCTTGCTGCCACAGTAGTCTATCTTTTAACAATATTCTCTTGGTGATGCTATGTTTTAGCAAATTATGGAGCTCTACAGTTTAGGAAGACTCAATTAAAGTAACTGGAAATACAGTGAAAAAATTCATGATGAGTGTAACTTACCTGCTACATATCTTATGACACATGTAAGGAGTGGAATAGGGGCAGCTAGGGGGTGTAGTGGATAGAGTGCTGGTCTTGGGGTCAGGAAGACTTGTCTTTCTAAGTTCATATCTGACCTCAGGCATTTAACTAGTTCTGCGACCCTGGGCAAGTTACTTAACTCTGTTTGCCTCTATTTCCTTATCTGTAAGATGAGCTAGAGAAGGAAATGGCAAACTATTCCAATATCTCTGCCAAGAAAACCCCAAATGGGGTCATGGAGAGTCAGACACTACTGAATGACTGGACAACAACAACAACAGAAGAGGAATAGTAGACATTATAGAATACATGCATGATTAGAGAATTTAGGTGGTTGGTGATATATCAAGAATGAAAGACACCTTAAATGCTACATTGGACGCTCTGAGAGCCTAAAGGTCAGAGGAAGGTCTCTGGTATGTTGCATGGTTCATCTCTAGAGGATTTATGGAAAAATATGAAATGAGAATCCTATAGAATGAGAAGGTATTGAGGTCCTTAGAATCTGTATGGGTGAACGGAGTATCCATATTAGTGAATTCATAAATCTAGCAGAGTATCAATGTAGACATGGGGAGAAGAAGACAAATATGAAAACAGAAGGTAAGAAACCATTCTTGAATGAGTAGTATTGTAGCAAAAGAATGAGAAATAGTGGTAGTAAACAAAATAAACTACACTGAGGAGTGTCACAGATTAAAAAACTAGAAGAAAATCTCATTTTATTTTGTCTTCATCAAAACTTATTTGGTGATGTAATGATGAGCTCACTGCTCTGGGTACATTTATAACCAGATCAAGGTGACCAGTACATTATTCCAGGGCACTGATATTTATTTATTTGTTTTAAAGTATATTTTATTTTAACCCCAATTATACATTAAAACAATTTTAAACTTTTTGAAAAAAGTTTTAAGTTCCAAATTCTATCCCTCCCTTCCTCCCTCTATTCTTTCCTTTCTGAGATGGTAAGCAATAAGATATAGGTTATACATGTGCAGTCATGTAAAATATTTTCATATTAGCTATTTTGTACAGTAAGACTTGAATAAAAGAAAAAGAATGAAAGAAAGAAAGTGAAAAATAGCATGCTTGAGTCTGTATTCAAACAATGTCAATTCTTTCTCTGGAGGTGGATAGTATGCCTCATCATTAATCCTTTGGGATTTTCTTGGATCATCGTATTGCTGAGAATAGCTAAATCATTCACAGGTCTTCATTGAACAATATTGCCATCACTGTGTGTAATTTTCTCCTGGTTCTGTTCACTTAACTTTGCATCAGTTCATGTAAGTCTTTCCAGCTTTTTCTGAAGTTGGCAGTGATTTTTAGAGATGATAATTTAATACAATTTCTTCTTTAGCAAAAAACCTCAAGTTTAGCATGCACCTAGCAAGAATAATAATTAAAATAGAAATTAGTTAATAGAAATAGTTTGTGGAAATCTAATAGAAAACTAGTGAGAAATTAGTAGAAAGCAAATAAAACATTTGACCCTTTATTATTCATGAGTACAATAGTTACAGTTCCTCTGCCCCCTCAACTCTGTCTTCTTTACTTCTTAAAGTATTTATTTTCATATCATGAATTACAAAATCAACATGAGAACAAATTTCGTGATGTTTACCAGAGACACCAAAATTGCTAGCTATGCATATACGGTTTCCTTTCAATAACACTAGACTCCTTTGCTAGTTCTCTGGGAGTCCAAGGTCGGATGTGTTTTGAGGTTAGTGTGTATGTATAATAGCTAAGTTTGGCTTATTTTATGAATACTTAGCACACTACATATTCTGGATAAGTAAAATTTATATTAAAATCATTTATGCATTTTCTTTTATCTGTAATGACATAACATCCAGAATTTTATGGCACACCCACTGACAGCCATTGCCCTAATAGATCTATGCCTATAATTCTTTAAAATCCTGAGGGTCTGTTAAATGCTTATTGAGTGAGTGATTCCAAGAAAACTAGATAGGCTATGTTTTTTCACTCTCTATGAGTTCTTCTTCCCTGAGTAATCTACAACCCCTTCAAGGCTATGTTTTATTCTACAGAGTATAGGGATAAAAATGGGGGCACTTGAGAAATACATTCTTATAGAATAGCTGCCATGGAACCCAATACATCTCTCAGAAACAGATTGCCCTGTGAGATTGGTTACATAAGTCCTGGTCAGATCGCCAGGTTCAAGATTTGGCCTTATATTGGTTGGTTTTTGTAGGCTAGTGGTTTGGGGGTAAGGAGAGGAAAAAAGTATTACTGCTTAATTCATGTAATTCTTTTGAAGTATGTGCATCATTCTTCCCCTGCCTCCACTACACCTTTGCTCCTCTTTCCTCTAATTACCTTTTTTGGCTTTTTCACAGCTGGCTTCACTGCATATCATTGCAGCATGGTGTAGTAAAAAGCAGTTTGGATTTGGGGTCAGAGCACCTGGCTTTGACTCCAGGGTTTGAATCTCAGTTATACTTACTTACTGTGTGACCTTAGGCTAATTACTTAAGATCCCTGGATCTTGGCTTTCCCATCTGTAAAATGAGGGAGGCTGAGCAAGTTGTCTTCTAAGATCCTTTAAATGTCTGAATATCAAATTAGTAGATATTGTGACATTGCGTGGTTAAGAGAGTGAAGACTTTAGGGGCATAGGTGACACACAGTCTTGCCAGTTGAAGAGCAGCATCGTCAGAAAATAAAGGAGAATATTAGAAGTGAACAGCTAATTGAAAATATGGCATCTGAAAACAGAACCTGGATTACAAGCTAGAGGAAAGGCAGGCTTGTGGCATTAGGTAAAGTACTTCTAACAAGAGCCAGTAAAACATATGTGTCTGGAGACTTTCAGATTTGATGTAGTGGATTAAGCCGTTAATGGAGAGGGAACCAGAAGAGAGGGTGCATATATACAAAAAACTGGCTATAAAGAGCAACAGGTACACAGAGGAAGAACAGCGTCAGTGAAAGGACCAGTCATTGACAGGACAAATTCTCTAAAAAGTGGAGCATTAATACAATTTTTGTGCCCAAATGTTTATAAACAAGTATGTATATACACAGTATCAGCAATAAACCAGGCAAGTTAGAGTTCTTAATACAGTTAAATTGAGTCTCAGAGGTATCATCAAGAATTGGGCTCATGATTGGAATATGGCTATCAAAAGAGAAACTTTATTTAAAATAAGCAGGTTAGAACCTGTATTAAAACATGATTTGAAACATGGTAGCAATAGACTACCAGCATTGTAGAGGAACTCCTGGATCTCATCTGGCTCAGTTTAGATCATTGGTTCTTAACCTAAGCTCTGTGTTTTCTAATGTTTTGATAAAAGTATTTCAATGTAACAGGCTTCATTTGTAATCCTAAGTATTTTATTTTATGCATTTAAAACCATGATTCTGAGAATTAGTCCATATATTTCATCAGGTTGCCAAATGGGTCCAGGATACAAAAAATGGTAATTAACTCGTATGTAAAAATGAGAAATGACCTAGAACTTTGAGGCTTATGATCATCACATAAATATGATTTTAGGAGATTCAGAAGAGACTGGGCAACTATAGAAATTAATGAAAGTTAACCAAGTGGAAAATTCCAATGATATTTATCTGATGTGATGTTTTGTATTACATAAAATACATGTTTTGTATTGGTAGCATCTCCACTGAGAGTTGGCTGAAACCAATATTGTATCCTGTATAATAAATTGGAGATTCTAGATAATGATTTCTATAAGAAAAGATAATATTAAAACAGGAATCTGGTGTACTTTTTGCTATTAAGACACAGGCAAGGATTTCTACACCTTTAAAATGAGTTTTTTCCAGACAAGTTTTCAGACTGATGTGGAACTAATTTTTTTATGTTTTCTATATCAAATCTACAAATTATTGCAAGCATCACAATACAGTAATCATTTCCAGTAATTTAGTTTGCTCTGATTTATCTTATAGGCAATTGTATTTTAAAAATTAAATTTAAAAATGAACAGTTTAGATATAAAGGGAAACAGAGTTTGCTTGCACATCAAAGAGACCTTTCTTTCCCATAAGGAAATCCACAAATCAAAGGCAGTCAGCATGTAAGACTTTATAAGACCTGGTGGAGGAAGAAAGAGAAGCCATATTGTGCTGGGATTATTGCTACTGACTAAACTAGCCAGAAGAAATAAATGATGATAAATTTTGAAAACCTTACAAACCCAGTGTAGCGTCATAATAGAGCAGTCACAGAGGCTTCAACTATCCAGACACATGCTCATTCTCTCTCTTTGCTAAAAACAGAGCACCTAATACATTTTTCATTTGCCTTAATGATAATTTCATTCTTCAAAAGGTGAAGGAAGAAACCTAATTTGGTCAATTAAGGAAGAATTGGTTACTAAATTCAAAATGATGGGATCCTTGGAGGAAGGAGTCATTCCACTTTAGACTTCATGATAGATAAGAGAGGAGAGTTAGGCATAATTAGATACGCATCCTTGATTTTCAGAAAGCAAATCTCAAAGAATTCAGAAGAATAGTCGGGTCCCATGGTCCAAAATTTTGTAGGGAAATACAGTCCAAGAGAAATGGGATGGTCTTAGGAATGAAATTTCTATTGTCCAAACACACAAAATTTCAACAAGTAAGAGAAAGGTGAAATGTCTAAGAAAAACAATGCAGGTGAATAAGAAACTCTTCAACCAACCTGAATTTTAAAATGTCATGTACAGAAGCTCCATGGCAAGAGCAGGGTAACTAAGGATAAATATAAAAGAATAGCACCATCCTGTAAAAAGCTGTTATCAGGGATGCTAAAGCTGAGAATGAGCTGGGGCTGGTGATGGATGCTAGGGGCAACAATATAGAGGTTTGAGAGCAATCTCGAGAGCTAGGGAGAGACCAAAGAAAGAATGAAGCTTTTGTTTGGTATAGGAGTTTAATGATAATGGGTGACAGAAGGACGCAGAGCTACTTTACTTACCTGGCTTCTGGTTTTCCTTCCAAGGAGAGTAGTTGAATAAAAACATTTAATGTAGAGTTAAAATCCAGGATAAGCAATAAGATGGTAAGAGGGCACATAGCTCTCTCTGTTAAGTTCAAGTTCCTAGGTTCCTAATGATCTGTCTCCTAGGATACTGAAAAACCTGACAGACATGATTTTTTGAGCTGCTATTGATGATAATAAAATCACTTAAACATTCTACATTTAAGTCATGTAAAATGAGAGAGGTGTTATAGGCAAATATTCCAGTTTTTTTAAAAGGATAAATGTAGAATTTTCATCCTATAAACTGATGGGCTTAACATCAATTCCTGGCAAAAATCAAGAACAAAATTAAATGAATGACTTGTCATTCACCCAAACAAAATCAATGCAGATATAATGAAAAAAGAAATGAGTTGGCAGAATTTTTTTTACTTCAAATATTTCTGATAAAATCCTGATCTCCGTGGTATATGGGAAATTATTATAAATATATGAGAATAAGAATGACGTACCAATAATTGAGGCCAAAGGATATAAACAGTTAACAAAAGAATTGCAGACTTGTGACAGCTATATGAAAATGCTCTAATTCATAATAAAAGCAATACAAGTTAAAACAACTCTGAGGTTTCACCTAGTAGGAATCAAGTTGGCAAAGAAGATAATAGAGAAAAATAATCAGTTTTAGAGGGATTGTGGGAAGATAAGCATGCTGATGCATTGTTGGAGGGCTCTGATTTGGTTCAACCTCTTTGGAAATCTATTTGGAATTATGGTAGAAAAATCATTATGCTCTTCATACCTGTATCACCTGTATGGTGATGTATCTCTGGAATACTGGTGATGTATCTCTAGGAATCCAAATACAGATAGAAAGGTCCCATATATGTAGTATGTATACACACACACATATCTAACTGTATCATAGATATGGGATTTTTTAGATTTAGATTTTTTATTTTTTAGGTTTAATACTGTGCACACTATTAAACCTAGGGATAAGTGTTCTAAGTATCCTCATTTTGCACATGAGATTAGAGGACCAACGAAGAAGCATGTTACCTACCTCTTGACAGAGGGGTGGTAGACTCAGAGTTCAGAATGGGACATGTGTATTCCACTTCCTTCTGCTATGCCATGCTGCTGCTTGCTGTAGCTATTTCTTACCAGTGTTCCTCCGTCTTGCCAATCATGACTGATTTCCATTCCAATGACTGTGCCTCAGAATGCTAGGTGTCTCGTTCCACCTATTTCCCAGTAGCAGTGCTGATCTGTGACACCCATCTAGTTCTCATCAGTGGCTACTCTTTTTAGCAACCTGACCAGCTCTAACCAAACCTCAGACTGTTTCCTATTACCCACAACTACCATCCAACTACTCTTACCCTGCCCCTCAGGGCTTTTTCTCTCTTGGGAATACTATGAAAAGACAGGTATCCTGTATTCCAGTCCATAGGCTCTGACCCAGAGGTAAGTGTATATGATTACACTAATGGCCAGTCAAAGAAGCCATGCTTAGGGGCATTGCAGGAGTGAAGGACTTTGTTTTACATGGTCTTACATAGGCAACCTAGCTTTAGAATCACCCAGAGATGTCATTTCATAAAAGCCTTTCCTAGCTGGATAGTTAAGGAGGGCAAGGTCATCGTTCTAGCATAATCTAGCATAATCAAATCATATGCCCTTGATTTCCAAAGGTTATTCAAGTTTCATTAACTTTGTTTTGTAGACTGTAGCTTATTTATAGTCCAAAGCGTGGCCTTTGTTGATCTCTTTGAGCAGCTAATTTGCATATGCAATGGTTTTATATATTAGTAGTCTTACCCGTGCAAATAAAGAATGACATAACAATAATAGATTGCATTTCTATAGCACTTTAAGTTTTGCAAAGTGCTTTACAAATATCATCTCATTTGATGCTTATAACAACCCTTTGAGGTAAGTTATTCTCCATTTTATAGATGAGGAAACTGGAATTGAAAAATTAAATGACTTGCTCAGGGTCACATAGTTAGTGAATTTCTAAGGTGGGATTTGAACTGAAATCTTTGTGACTACAAATCCAGCAAGTTCTTCTTACCCATCGCGTGTGCCATGGGTTTGGGTGAGTAGAGTAGCAGAGGGTGACTGAGAAACTTACTCTTACTCTGCACTATTCTATATTAGCAGAAGGTGGATTTGAATAAATTGAATAAATTCCATATCAGACAGGTATAATGTGTGGAAGCAGGCAGGGCGATTGTGGAAAGGCTGTGTTTCTTCTCACTCTTATATGAATGTTTTCTCTGTTTTCATGGGTGGTTTTGGTTGATATTGTGGGGTCACATTTCTGACTATATTCCTCCTGGGAGACTGGTGTCATGGTAGTGTCACCACTCTTTTTTATCTAGGAATGCAGAGATCTGGGCTAACATTATCCACAAAAGGGAATCTGCCAGTGATGAAAAAGTGCCCATAGACTTGTCTGTCTGGTGTCAAAGATCCCTGGCATTGCATTTCCAGAGGCCTAGAAATTTCTGGTTTCCTCTTGGCAATGTCAGGTTGCTGTGCACAATAAGGCCACTTCAGTGATGAATTAAAGGACTGATATAAGATCAATTCAATTATGGCAGTTAGTGGTCCGTCCTTTCTTCCTTCCTTCCTTCTTTCCTTCCTTCCTTCCTTCCTTCCTTCCTTCCTTCCTTCCTTCCTCCCTCCCTTCCTTCCTTCCTTCCTCCCTCCCTCCCTTCCTTCCTTCCTTCCTTCTCCTTCCTTCCTTCCTTCCTTCCTTCCTTCCTTCCTTCCTTCCTTCCTTCCTTCCTTCTCCTTCCTTCCTTCCTTCCTTCTCCTTCCTTCCTTCCTTCCTTTTCCTTCCTTCCTTCCTTCTCCTTCCTTCCTTCCTTCTCCTTCCTTCCTTCCTTCCTTCCTTCCTTCCTTCTCCTTCCTTCCTTCCTTCCTTCCTTTCCTTCCTTCCTTCTCCTTCCTTCCTTCCTTCCTTCTCCTTCCTTCCTTCCTTCTCCTTCCTTCCTTCCTTCTCCTTCCTTCCTTCCTTCCTTCCTTCCTTCCTTCCTTCCTTCTCCTTCCTTCCTTCCTTCCTTCCTTCCTTCCTTCCTTCCTTCTCCTTCCTTCCTTCCTTCCTTCTCCTTCCTTCCTTCCTTCCTTCTCCTTCCTTCCTTCCTTCCTTCCTTCCTTCCTTCCTTCCTTCCTTCCTTCCTTTCACCCTTCCTTTCCGTCTCTCCTCTCTCCTCCCTCTCCCTTCCCCTTCCCCCTTCCCCCTGTCTGTCTATCTCTGTCTGTCTGTCTGTCTCTTTCTCTCTCTCATTGCTAATCAGCATGAAAACTATGACATGCTCCATTTTCTCTCTTGACCTGCTACCCATTCATCTTTAGCCTGATTTCAACTCAGAGTCTCAACCTCAAGGGATCCCCTAGCCTCAGCCGCTGTTAATAACAGGGATTACAGGTGTGCATCACCACTCTCAGCCCTATTGATGGCTTAAAAGACAGGTTATTCAGTCACAGCACATGGACTGAGATTTAGTGCCCCCCCCCTTTCTCTGTCATTTTTCTGATGAGGTAAACTTTTGGACCTTGGGATTGTCTCCAAAATAGAAAGGAAGAAAGAATGAAAGGCAACTGATAAAATATCATAATTGCAAGTTGAATAAATATTATTTAGCTCTGGTGAGGTCTCAAGAAATTTTTCCTTACACTTAGCTTAATGATTCATGCTTTGAGCATTTAGGAAGAAAACACATAAATCTAAGATGATATTATCATTACCATCATCATTATTATTGTTATTCTCCCATGGTATATTTCCCCTGCCAAATAGTTACAGGAATTCATCATTTGTGCAGATGGAATTATATCACTCAGAATCTCCTATGCTTGAATACTTTCATTTTTTTGTCCCCTTCATTTTTTCCTTATAGGGAATAGTTATTTTATCATTACTTAAAGAAATAAATTATCTTAACTCCTTATTTGCAGGCTGTTGCTTTTCCCTGCATGGAATTTGACTAAATCTTTCTATTATACTGATAGTAAATGCCTGTGTATAGTCACAATAGAATTGGCTTTTTTCTCCTCTTTTATGATAATTCAAATGCTATAGGGCAAGAGATCTTCCTACCTTTACGACGCCTCTCACATCCATCCCCATTCTCCACTCACCTGGTCCCTCTCTAGTTCAGGCTCTCATCTCCTCTTGCCTAGACTATTCCAATAGCTTCCCAATTGGTCTTCTTTCTTCAAGCATCTCCCCCCTCCAATCCATCCTCCATCTAGGTCTGGCTATATCACTCCTCTAGCCAATAAACTCTACTGGCTGCCTGGTACATCTAGGTTGAAATAACACTCCTCTGGCATTCAAAGCCTGTCAGAACACCTTTAATCTACCCTTCCTGGATTGTTAGTCCCATTCATACGTGTACTGAGAGTTCTAGTCACTTCCCTAAAGAGCAAATCTGATCATTGCATTTCTCTATTTCAATAAACTCCAATGTCTGGAATTTAAACTGTAACCCACCTTTCTGGACTTCTTGCATTTTTTCCTCCTCAATGAGCACTCTGGTCTGGCCAAACTGGCCTTTTTGCTGTAATTAGGCACTTAAGTGACGTAGCGTATTGAGACCTGGAGACAAAAGGATCTGAGTTCAAATGAGGATGCTTTTTTAGCTGTGTGACCTTGGGCAAGTCACTTAACCTCCGCCTGCCTTAGTTTACTCAAATGTAAAATGGAGATAATATTAGCACCTTTCTCTCAGGCTTGTTGTGGGGATCAGATGAGATTTTGTAAAGTGCTTAGCACAGCACCATATTCCCTCCCACTCTTTCATACACGGCACTCCATCGTTTGACTCTGTGCTGGTATGTCTTTTATATGTGGAATGTATAGTCTCTTCAACTTGGTCTCAGAATCTGTAATTTCTTTTAAGGCTCACTTCAGGTGCATCACCTTGTATATGAGGGTGATCCCCCTGGTGCTACTGCTTCCTCCTCAAATCACACTGTGTCTCTTTTGTCCATCCATCTATCCATCCATCAATCCATCCATCCATCCATCCAATCAACCATCCATCTATCCATCCATCTATCCATCTATCCACCCATCTATCCATCCATCCATCCAATTAACCATCCATCCATCCAATCAACCATCCATCTATCCATCCATCCATCCATCCATCCAGAAGCACATGCATGTATATATAATATACTAAAAATATACATATAGCATGCACATATGCTTCCTCTGGGTAGACAACAAGTAGCTTGAAATCTGTAGCTTTCATTTTGCCTTTGTTTCCCTAGTACCTAGCACAGGCACCTAATAAATGTTGTTGATCAATGAATGTATGTCTAATATAGGGTGTCCCTAAAGTCTGGACACAGAGGACATCTCATTAACATCTCATGAACCATTTCACCGAAAACTCTGTGTTGTTCAACGACTTCTTTTTCTGGGGTATGCTAAAGGAGAAGGTGTGTTCAATGAAAATCACAGATGCAACACACTTGATTGAACACATTGTAGCCAGAATGGCCTTTGTTTTCTTTGAATGACTCAGCTTACCTCATTGAGCCTCTGGACACTGTGGCTTGCTCTTCCGGGGCAGGAAGCCCAAAGAGCATTCCAGGAAGCAGACAACTTCCTGTGTGATGAGTCATGGGGCTGGCTGAGGGGAGGTGTTAACGGCTACGCTAGGGGGAGGGGCCAAGTCAAGAACCAATCGGCCCTGGTCGTTCAGGCAGTGCTTGATGATGTCAAAAAACTCTATAAGAGGGGAGAGGACAGCTTGAAGATCCTCTTTTCCTTTTCCGGTTGGAGCCAGCGACAGTTACAGCGACAGTTACAGCGACAGTTACAGCGACAGTTACAGTTGCAGTCACAGCCACAGCCACAAACACAGCTGAAGCAGGAGCTGCCAGTAGCAGAGCTGACCTACGGGAGAAAGCTGAACAAAGACTTCAGGCCAGTGGGTAATCTTATTACCATAGAGGGGGAAACATGATTTTGCTTTACGCAATCATGCTTCTCTGTAGCCTCCTGGTTACTCTTGCAAGGCGTACTTATTGGGCCTGGAAGCTTTTGATCAATATATCAAAATGGGGTTGCTGGTTCATGGGTTGGTTACTGTGGAGCCTAAATAAATGTTTTGATTCTTCTGCCTTCTACTTTGAGAGTTTCTTATATCCGGCGGTTCCGAACGTTTCAGACATGTTTATGATCCTCTTTGAGATTATAAACTCTGCCCTCCTAATACATTTGGCGACGAGGATGGGATCGCTAGGTATAAGATCTCTATTTAGAAGCAGAACAATTCCAGAGGAAGAGATGAATATCCCAGGATGGGAGGATCCATTTTATTCCTCCCTAGCAAAAGAATTGGCTAAAAAAGCTGGACCCTGTGAAAACTGGGAACCAAGGCTACGGAGAGGAGATCCTAGGGATTTGGAAAAGTGTTTACGAGAAGTTGGGATTCAGTCAGGGGCATCACTATCTAGGCAAAGCTGGATAGTGTTATCAGCCTACCGGCTAGTATACGAAAGATTGAGATTAAGTGAAAGACATGGGGGCACTCCTACCCCACAGGAAGAAGGGGAATCTCAGATAGCAGGAGACCAAACTGACTCAAATGAGAACTTTTCTATTAATGTGGCTAAGAGCAACAGGAGACCAAAAAAGCCCAGAGTGCATTTCAACCCAGCCCAGAAAGAGCCTGACTGCCTGCTTCGTCCTAGCCATGGTGGCAGAGGAAGTGAGTGGGGAGAGAATGAGACAATGTTAGGGGCTGAGGCACAAAACACTACTGGGGTTCAGGATGTGCCTCACACAGAGAATAGGAGATGGTTAAATGATCAGACAAGGGCTCGACCCATACAAAGGAGGAAGACAGAAACCCGAGGTGAAGATTCAGTTACAAGGGAAATTCAGGAAGATTTCTCACCGCAAGAGGTCACAGATATTTTGAGTAGATTCAGCCAAAGAATAGGAGAACCATTGATATCTTGGATGGTAAGACTCAGTGATCAAGGGGCCAGTGGAATATCAGTAGATAGGACAGACTGCATGAGATTCATAGGTATCAGCCATGATCCTCTAGTTCAACAAGCTTTTAGGGAACATCATCAGCAAGGAGATGGTGATAGCAGGACTACTCTGTTGGCATTAGCCGCTGTGGGATGCAATAAGAGATATGCTACTGATTCTATGTGGCCCACTGAGCACAGACCCTGGTATTCACTTAGAGATTGTATCATGAGACTAAAGGAGGAGGTGATGAAGACTGCCATTATGATAGGAACCGCAGACAAATATTACAATGATCCAATGGAACTGCCTCATAGGAATTTAATAATTAGGACAGCTCCCCCTGCTTATAAACAACTAATTTTGAATTTATTACTTGGAGAAGTAGGGAGCCGTCTTACAACAGTGATAAATAAGATTTTACAGTTACATGACTTAGGTGACTGGGGAAGGGATAGATCTCCTCGAGAGAGAAGGGTGAATAACCAGCAAACTTGGCGCCAAAGGAGAGTAACAAGGAAAGAAATGTTTACTGCTTTATTGAGAGCAGGGGTAGGTTTTGAAATTATAGATGGAATTCCAACCAATGAATTATATAGAATGTACAGAGATAAAGGCCTTGATAACAGGAGAGATAGGGAAATAAGAACTGCTCCTGCAAATACTACAGATGTTGAACCTTCAAACCCAAGTGAATCACATGAAAGGGAATACTAGGGAACAGGCCGAGCCCCAGTCCAAATTAAGGAAATACACAGGCTGGATTGCAGACCTCACATTAACTTGACCATATATTGGAAAAATGGGTCAAGTACGGTAACTGAGGCATTAATAGATACTGGGGCCGAGGCCACCCTTATTTATGGAAATCCAGACAAGTTCAGCCATGGAACTCCTATTACCATTACAGGACTAGGAGGGACTGAAATATCAGCCAGGCAAGTTAAATTAATGATGAAAATTGGACAGTTGCCCAAGAAAGAATATAGTGTGGTTATTGTGCCTATTCCCGAATACATCATTGGAATAGACATATTGAAGGGTATGACCTTAAATTTACCCGAAGGGAAATACCAATTTGCTGTGAGGAAAATGGGCATTAATGCAGTCTTAGTGGGGAAAATCAAGATGGATCCAATCACTTTGCCCGAACCTTCTAAAATAATTACTTTGAGGCAATATCGTGTGCCAGGTGGGCAAGATGAAATTGCCAACACTATAAGAGAATGTGTTGAGGCAGAAGTGTTAGTCCCTACAACTACTCAATGGAACAACCCTGTCTGGCCAGTCCGAAAGTCAGATGGAACATGGAGGATGACAGTAGATTATAGACAGCTGAACAAAGTGACTCCTCCCTTGTATGCTGCTGTCCCAGACACGGTTACTTTAATAGAGAGAATACAAAAACGTGAAGGGACTTGGTATGCAGTTATTGATTTGGCCAATGCCTTCTTTACAATCCCAATAGACCCCAAGCAATGGAATCAGTTTGCTTTTACTTGGCAAGGCCGACAGTATACATTTACACGCCTGCCGCAAGGATATATTCATAGCCCAACTATTTGCCACAGGATTGTAGCTGAACATTTGGATGAATTAAAGTTACCTGGTGTACAGCTTACACATTACATAGATGACATCATGATACAGGGAAAGAATATAAAGGAGGTGGAGGAGAGTTTAGTATTATTAATTGACCATATGAAAAGCAAAGGATGGGAAATCAACCCCGCAAAGGTTCAAGGGCCAGCTCAAACTGTAAAATTCTTGGGGATACAGTGGAATAGAGGACTGCGAGAAATTCTCCCACAAGCTCGACAAAAAATCCAGGATTTTCCCACCCCTACCAATAAGAAAGAGGCCCAAAAGTTCATAGGGCTGTTTGGTTATTGGAGACACCACATCCCACATTTGGGACAGATTTTAAAACCCTTGTATAAAGTCACCAGAAAGAAATATGAATTTGACTGGGGACTTGAACAAAGTAGAGCTTTTGAGGAAGCAAAGGCTGCTATTCAATTAGCTCTAGACTTATGGCCTATGCAAAATGGGCCAGTGGAGTTACAAGTGACTGTACAAGATGACTATGCAAATTGGAGTCTGTGGCAAAAACAACAAAGCCGAAGTGTACCTTTAGGCTTTTGGTCAAGGAAACTGCCCTCATCTGGAGTGCAATATACACCTTTTGAGAAGCAGCTGTTAGCTGCATATTGGGCTTTAGTAGAAACTGAGCAACTAACTCTGGGTCATGAAGTGGTATTAAGGCCTGGAATTCCAATTATGACTTGGGTAATGAGTACCCCAGCTTCTCACAGAATTGGACATGCACAAGAGGCAAGCATAATCAAATGGAAGTGGTATATTCAGAATAGGTCCAGAGCAGGCAAAATGGAGTTTCTGCTCTACATGAATCTGTGGCGAACATTGATACTGAGAGCAATGAAAAGCCCCTTGAATCTAAGCAACAGATGGTACCATCCTTAGTGAAATGGAATAATGGATATGACGGACTAAATGAAGAACAGAAGAAACATGCTTGGTTTACTGATGGGACAGCAAAATATTTAGGACAGAAGAGACATTGGAAAGCAGTAGCCTATAACCCCTGTACAAGGAGAACTCTGGAAAGTTCTGGGATAGGTGGAAGTAGCCAATATGCTGAACTGATGGCAGTGCATCAGGCCATCAGAGCAGAGAAAGGAGGACAGTGTCATATATTTACTGACTCGTGGGCGGTAGCTAATGGATTAGCTACGTGGATGCCTATATGGAGGAATCAGAATTGGGAGATTCATGGCAAACAAGTTTGGGGTAAAGAGTTATGGGAAAATATATGGGACATGTCTTTGGTTACAGATCTGTCAGTTTTTCATGTTGATGCTCATGCAACCCTGACCACACCAGAACGTGAGTACAATGCACATGCGGATCGACTAGCAAAGATTGCTACTGAATGTATTGTCCCTACTCCGACTCCAACTGATGACCCAGCCTTAGCAAGATGGGTCCACCAGACTGCTGGCCATTTAGGGGTCCAGGCCACCCATCGATGGGCACAGGATCGAGGTATCAGTATTTCTCATGCGTTGTTAAAACAAATAACAGAGGAGTGTTGTATATGCCAATTAGAAAAAGAACGAACTCTTCCTAGGATAGTTACTGGAGAAATAGCAAGGGGAAAAGTTCCAGCCCAAATTTGGCAGATAGATTATATTGGCCCACTACCCCAGGATAAAGGATGTAAATATGTATGTACGTGTGTTGACACCTATTCAGGTGTACTAGTGGCTTGTCCTTATAAAGACGCAACTCAGAAAAACACCTGTAAAACTCTAGATATTGTAAGTTTATATTATGGAACCCCAATGCAGATTCAAAGTGACAATGGGTCACATTTCAAGGGCAAAGAAGTGAAAAGATATTGTGTGTTGAATAATATAGAATGGATATATCATATTCCATATTACCCACAAGCATCTGGGCTAATTGAAAGAATGAATGGATTGTTGAAAGAACAGCTGAGAAAATTAAGCTCAAATAATTCATATCGACATTGGAAGGACAATTTGTCTATTGCCTTACGTAATTTGAATAATAGGCCCTTAGGGGGGAGTACACCTCTAGCCAGAATGATGACCCCAAATCTGCAGATCAGAGAACAGCAAACATGTGAGATCCAAAACATTGAATTTTGGACTGTGAGGGAAGATGTCCCACTACCAAGTCCAGGAACACCTGGTTCAGCAGGATATGATTTACATTGTATAGAGAATTTTAGGTTAAATAGGAAAGAGATAAGAAAAACCTCTACTGGAGTATGTATGAGAATCCCCAAGAATCATCTTGGACGGATATTACCTAAACCAGGATTAGCGGCTCAAGGAATACATGTATTGGCTGGAGTGATAGATTCTAATTATCAAAAAGAAATTGTTGTGACACTCCAGAATATGGGTAAAAAACCTGTACAATTTTGTAGAAATGATAGGATGGTTCAAGTCATTATTATCCC
Source organism: Trichosurus vulpecula (assembly GCF_011100635.1). Classification (NCBI taxonomy): domain Eukaryota; kingdom Metazoa; phylum Chordata; class Mammalia; order Diprotodontia; family Phalangeridae; genus Trichosurus; species Trichosurus vulpecula. Next base: position 411,349,551 of record NC_050574.1, on the reverse strand, counting down.
CTGTGAAAAAATACCCTTTGTGAAAACTGACCCTCCTCCCAAAATAACTACTAGAGGGGCAAAAGGGTCTTGCTCCATTGATAGAATAAAGTCAGGAGCTAAGGTATGGGTAAAACGGAAGCCAGATGATATTCCAAAGGCTGCAGAAGTTATAGCCCATGGGAAGGACAACACTGTAACAGTTGTCTATTCAGGGGAAAATAATTACCAAATCGTACCCCTGAACCATATATTTTACCGTGAATAGGTTATAATAATAGATTCACAGACTCCACAGGTATGGCTGATGCTGGTAAATGCCATAAGTCACTCAGAGGAAAGGTAACTTTGTGTGATTAACGGATGAAAACTTGTGCATTTGGGGAAAGGCTGGGAGGACAATCTTAGTCTATATCTAGGGTGGGATCCTCTTGGCTTCCTCATTATGTTCCTTTTGAAAAGAAACATTTCCCACCTGAGTTTGGCTCTGATGTTGGATCTTTGCATAACTGAAATCTCAACCAAACTTGAGATGATTTTATTTGAAGAATTATAGTCCATACTTGTCTATTCTTTTGTCCTTTGTTTTGGCTAACCTTGTTGCTAGTTTTGTTTCCTTCAGGCTTAAGCACCCTGCACTTTCCGGTGACTGCCTAAGCATGTAGCATTCTTGGAATTCCTGCCAGCTCGTTAAAGAAATGACCTCTGGAATGGGACTTTTTGGGGGCAGGGCCATCTCTACATCCAATTTCAGCATGAAGAAGCTATGGAAAATGAGACCTTCACCCCTCACCCCAAGATTTTGAGCCCCAATCGTTCAAGGGGGGTGGAAATGATGATAGTGTTCTGTTTACTTATTTTGTGTTATCCTTGCTGTGTTGTTTTATTGTTATGATATTATTGATCCTATGTAATGGATACAAGGATTTAGGGGTGGACATTTGAATTATTAATAATTATTTTGGGGATGATTGATTGAAGAGATTATCTTGCTGGGACCTAGGGGTGGATCACATTTGAATCGTAAACCAATATTTAGGAATGTCACCAAATGATATGTTTTGCTTTATAATGAATGATATGTTTTAGTTTCCTTTGTAATTGGATCACAATGTATGTTCTAGGATACATGGCTGATTAGATTATGTATCCTATAACAAGGGGTGGAGTGTAGCCAGAATGGCCTTTGTTTTCTTTGAATGACTCAGCTTACCTCATTGAGCCTCTGGACACTGTGACTTGCTCTTCCGGGGCAGGAAGCCCAAAGAGCATTCCAGGAAGCAGACAACTTCCTGTGTGATGAGTCATGGGGCTGGCTGAGGGGAGGTGTTAACGGCTACGCTAGGGGGAGGGGCCAAGTCAAGAACCAATCGGCCCTGGTCGTTCAGGCAGTGCTTGATGATGTCAAAAAACTCTATAAGAGGGGAGAGGACAGCTTGAAGATCCTCTTTTCCTTTTCCGGTTGGAGCCAGCGACAGTTACAGCGACAGTTACAGCGACAGTTACAGCGACAGTTACAGTTGCAGTCACAGCCACAGCCACAAACACAGCTGAAGCAGGAGCTGCCAGTAGCAGAGCTGACCTACGGGAGAAAGCTGAACAAAGACTTCAGGCCAGTGGGTAATCTTATTACCATAGAGGGGGAAACATGATTTTGCTTTACGCAATCATGCTTCTCTGTAGCCTCCTGGTTACTCTTTCAAGGCGTACTTATTGGGCCTGGAAGCTTTTGATCAATATATCAAAATGGGGTTGCTGGTTCATGGGTTGGTTACTGTGGAGCCTAAATAAATGTTTTGATTCTTCTGCCTTCTACTTTGAGAGTTTCTTATATCCGGCGGTTCCGAACGTTTCAGACATGTTTATGATCCTCTTTGAGATTATAAACTCTGCCCTCCTAATACACACATAAAGAGTGAATGTGCTAAAACTGATGGCAATGTAGAGTTATTGCATCAAGTTCACGTGAATCCTGCAAAGTGCATCAACCTTTGCATCACAAATGATGGAAATCATATTGAAGATGTTATTCGTTAATATTCCAATTAAATAAAATGTTGTTGAAAATTTCATTCATTTCATTTCTTGGAAATATGCATTTTTGTCCATGTGCCCAGACTTTAGGAACACCTTGTAGATTGACTGTCGTTAGTCCAAGGTCTCTTGAATTTGATTATATGAGCATCATGCTAAGTTTCTTCTGTTCATCAGGTATCTTTATTTGGAATTATTTTCCAGCAATTGTGAATTTGTTTTTTTAGTTGAGTTTTAATAAATGTTTATTGATATTTTCTGTTTTTATATCACATTCATTTCTGAATTTTTTTTGCTGTACCACACCCAGAAAGCCTTCTCTCATAACAAAGATAAGAACAAAAATAGTTCAGCAAAACCAACCAAAATATTGACTACATTTCACAGCACATACAACATTATTTACTCATACTTCCCCATCACTGTGGTAAAAGGAGTGAGGTACATTTTCTTATCTTTTCTCCAGGGCCAAGATTGGTTATTTTAAAAAGATAAAGCATTCAGTTTCATTTTATTGTTCTTCACATTTGAGTTGTTGTAGTCGCTGTGCATATTGTTTTCCTGCTTCTGCATTAGTCCATATGTCTTCCCACGTTTTCTGAAGTCTTCATATTTGTGATTTTTAATAGCACATTAATATCTTATTACATCCATGTCCCACAATTTGTTTAGCCATTCTCCAATCAATGGGTACGCATTTACAAGTGGAGTCTTGATTTTTATATCCCCTCACCGAATCATTAAGGAAAATGAAGAATGTGATTCATAATGCTAGGAATGACCCAGCAATGGAGCACAGCATGACTCCCATTGATTTTTGACATTGATCCATTAATCCTTATTCTGTACTCCAGACATTTCTTGAAAAAACAATTTACTTTTCTTTTTACAAAAATTTCCACAGATCTTCATGTCTCTGCTGGTTCAATTGGTAGCCTGTTAAGTCAGGAAGCACATGTTAAACTTCTATAATAAATAAGATTTCCATGTTATCATCATTATTTTATTATTTGTTAGGTTTTCAGAATGTGTGAGATGCTACAAAAAATATGAAAGATAGAATTAGTTTTAAATTAGAATAGAACTGAATTCTGGCCCCACATCTGTGAGAGAGTAGGTAGAAAAGAGTATTTCAAAAGTATAGAATTAAACCTTTGATATCTCTTCTGCGGTTTTACATGAAAGGGAGATGATGTTTCCCCTCCAAACTGCTTGTTCCTTTCACCTCATTGCGTTGCTTCCCCATTGTGTAGAAGTACAATTCAGGAATTTTTATTGAAAATAGCAGCTGGGGTATTCTCCAGGACAGCATAGAGATGCTTCTACATGCATTTTTAATGATAATAATAATAATAATAATATAAAGAGTATGTGGTGTGTGGGTGCTGTTTTGTTTTTGTTCATATAGGTTATGTGTACCCACATGGATCTGTTTAGATGTGGTTCACAAGGAGGCAAGAAATATATTTCTAGCATCTTCTTCTTCTATCTTTCTCCAAAGGAGAATTTGATTCCTGATAGGAGGAAAAAGAAGAGTTTGGGACCAGAGGTTGGCCCCTCTGATCTCCTTGGAGATGGGGTATGGGGTTAAAATTATATGTATGTGCTCCCTTAAATACTATTTAGTCTAATGAAAGAAATTTTAGATTTCAGCTACACTTTTGATCACTATGCTTTAATGGGGAAGAAATATCCCAAGTTAAATCTTTGAGGCTTGACTCTTATTTCATCAAATGCCAGTTCCAGAATGAACACACATAAACAGCAAATAAACCCATCTATCCAAGCATATAAGAAGCCAGGAATCAGAAAAGCACGTATATAGCAGATAATACAGAGTGAAGGCCCTCTCCCATTGGGAGTGAGGTAACTCAGCTCAAAAAAGAGAGAGAGAGTTCCAGAACTCACCAAAAGGGAATTTCCCTAAAGTCTCTAGTGTAACAAACTGGGGCTGGGGACATGATAGAGAATGTTAACTTCTGTACATGTCAGCTTCTTCCCAGAGTCTTACTCTCTTGAGAGACCTGAGGAGATATTGGAATGGTGTGTTTTTTCTCTCAATACTGGAAGCCAGAGGAGCATGTATCTCTTTTCTCTGGCTCTCACCAACCCTGCCTACCCTTCATGTGTAGCATTGAGTAATCAACCTCCACCAGTGAGGAGAGAGTTTTATTCCGTTGGCCTTCTGAGCCAATTGGGTTATGATGCTGCTGCTGCTGGTAGCGGTTGTCGTGGTACAGTGGATAAACGGCAAGACTCGGTGTTAAGAAGTGCTGAGTTTCCATCCTGCCTCACATCCATTTGAGGTATGTGACCACAGACAAGCTACTTAACCTTCTTGTGTCTTAGTTTCCCCCTGATGAATCTTCCAAATGAAGATGATAATAGCACCTACCTGTAATGTTAATGGAATAAGAATCTTCTCTGTCCATTGATAGGCCTATGTGACTTGCTTTGAGCTCTGGCCCAGCTCACAGCTGTGACATATCCTGAGTCACAAAGAGCCCGTTGGGGGAGGGACTTGCCTAAGGAGGAGCTTGCTTAGGGGAGGCTTGCTTGCAGGAAGGCTTTCAAACCTTTTGGTACTAAGCTAATTAGGCACTGAGTCATGAGGGTTGTGATGCCTTCTGGCTCTGAGCCTATTGGCTGAAAGAGTATATTTTCTGAGAGGCGAGCTTTTGCTTTGGGGGTTCGCTTATGAGAAGGACCTTGTGATTCCCTGGTTGAGGCTCTGAGTAGTGGTGTGTTCACAGCTCCCCGACTGCTCAGAGGTAAAGGCTCTTTCAATCCAGTGGTGTATGTAAAGTGTGTAGCAATATTGCTTTGATCAGGCAATCAGTGCCCTGTCTATTGGTCTTTATGCTAATTTCTCTGCTTGTGTTTTCTCTGTTCGTATTTTCTCTGCTTGTATTTTTTCTGATGGTCAGGGGGCTGACTTTTCCCCTGAACTAATGAATGTAATTAAAAGTAGAATTGTTGACCCCTTAAAAAGCTTTCTTTCCTAGTAAAGCAGATCAAAGAACCTGTGCTAGCAGGACATCCTGGGTATGCTAGGGTGCTTGCTGCTACATTACCTCCCAGGGTCGTTGTGAGCTTCAAATGGGTTAAGACATGTAAAATGCCTTGCAAACCTTAAAGCCCTATATAAAATGCAAGTTACTGTTATCATAAACATTTTCGTAAGAAAAGTTTTATTAATTAAAATATATTGAAACAAGTTAAGTTAATTTATGCTGTTTCTTTTGCCATGATGGGGAAAAAACCCCTAGGCTTCATTCCATTAACAACATAAAGTAGTAGATTAGATATAAGAATGACTGGATGAACATGGTTATAATTATTTTTTTAATTAAGGATTCCTTCATTAAAATAAGGAGGAAGGCTGTTGGATAGCGGGGGGTGGGATTGGATTGATAGGACTGTGAATGAGAATTGTTAAATATATGTTTAATAGCA